>NC_136380.1:208972227-209592799 GCF_965140285.1 Lepidochelys kempii | reverse complement strand
ATTGAAAAGGATGCCCGAGTGGTAAAATGGGTGACAGAGGCTTAACAGTATTACCTACTGGCCATGCACCCCTACAGTGGATCAACACCATGAAGGATTTGAACTCACAGATTATGAGATGTTACCTCGCCCTCCAATCCTACGAGTTCAGCGTGTTACACTGCCCAGGTGGGGCCCATGCTAATGCAGACTTTTTCTTCTGGGCTGGAGTGGGGGACAATGGGGATGGACCCCTGCCAGGTCCAGTCTTCAGAGGCAGGGTGTGTGATGGGGTGTGCCTACCCCACACCAGTCCCTAAAGGGTTAATTATGCTTTGCAGGCTGCGGAAGCACCGCCCCTCTGATCCTGCTGGGCATGCTCAGCTTGGAGGCAGCATGTAAAGGGTAGCAGCCCAGCTCAGTCTGGGGAGGCTGCTGATGGGGAAGGATGCAGGCTGTGAGCTTCCTGCAGGGAGTTGCTACAAACCCCGACTATGGGACTATGGCTCACAGAGTTCCTGACTGGAGACTCCAGGCTGCCCGACGAGCCCAGAGAAAGGACGGCACTGGTGGGAGTCCAGCCATTTGAGGACCCCAGAAACCCAGGGGACCTGGGAAGTTTTGATGAGGGAGAAAGGGTAAGAAGCAGCCCAGGGGACTCGAACTCTTAGCTGGCAAGCAAACCAGGGGACTGGTCAGTGTGTTTTGGGAGGATCCCCACTGACTTGTTTGTGAGCACCCCCACCAACGCTAGGGCCTTGGGCCGGGGCTTGGAGTTGCAGGGAGGTCCCGAGTTCCCTTACCCGGGGTGCCACACCCCCGAATGGCGCCCCTCTTCCCCAATGGGCCAACTGGCCACATAATCTCACAGAGGTGGGCTACTTCACTGACTCTGGCCATTGGGCCACACTGCCCTGATGGAAAGGGCCACTCACTGATTCTGGCCGTTGGGCCGTGCTGCCCTGATGGGAAAGAACCACTCACTGAGTCTGGCCATTGGACCACACTACCCTGATAGTAAGGGTTGCTTATTGACTCTAGTTACTAAGTAATACTACCCCATGTTACAGTAAAAGTTATTGGTGTAGGACCTGACCAGCTGCAGAATCACCTCCACCCTTCCATCTAACCCTATGTGACCAGACACCCTGTGATGGGGTGTGCCTACCCTGTGACAGTACGTAAGATATCCTGTTATCTGAAACAAGGCTCTCTGGTAAGCCAAACGTAGCAAATAAAGTAGATAGGCAAGAAATGAGCTCCTCTGAAGTGCCTTGTGAAATTATGAATGCAAAGGCATAACATGAGTAATAGTCTGAAACAGTCAATGGGGTGTAATCATGCAGTGAAATCAGGGGGCCAGTAATATCCACTGCAATTCTCTGCTATGATCTGTCTATGACTACTGGTTTCAAAGGATCCGGAGGAACAGACGTTATATGCACTTTGTGGGCAGAGCATGCCTTCAAACTATGCTCAATGTCTGTGCGTAACCTTGGCCACCAACCATGACTACGCATAATATCCCCAAATTCACATTCCTGGGCTATCCTCCACAGATGACATGCAAACTATGTACATCATACATGCATACATCATGTCCTACATACATCACATACATCATACATCCCATGTATCATCACATGTATGTAGGACAATAATGGAACAACATTTGCAGCTGTACCTTTAACAATATAAAACTTTGCAGTCAACTTTATTATATCTTTGTACAGCACAGAGCATACAGCTTTACCCACTGTCTGCAAGGCATAAACATTCCAAGCTTTTATAACCACTGTCTGTAGTCAGTGTCCAGATTGTGAACTAACCCGGAGGAGAGAACATTAACTTCACACCCATATCAATCATGCGCTTCATTAGTATACTGTTAATTTCTAGCCCAAATTAATGGTGTTAAGTTTGCAAATGAATTGTAGCTCTGCAGTTTCTCTTTGAAGTCTGTTTTTGAAGTTTTTTTTTGTTGATGGATGACTACTTTTAAATCTGTTATTGAATGTCCAGGGAGATTGAAGTGTTCTCCTACTGGCTTTTGTATGTTACCATTCCTGATGTCTGATTTGTGTCCATTTATTCTTTTACGTAGAGACTGTCCAGTTTGGCCACTGTACATGGCAGAGGGGCATTGCTGGCACATGATGGCATATATCACATTAGTAGATGTGAAGGTGAATGACCCCCTGATGGTTTGGCTGATGTGGTTGGGTCCTCTGATGGTGTCGCTAGAGTAGATATGGGGACAGGGTTTGTTACAGGGATTGGTTCCTGGGTTAGTGTTTCTGTGGTGTGGTGTGTAATTGCTGGTGAATATTTGCTTCAGGTTGGGGAGCTGTCTGTAAGCAAGGACTGGCCTGCCTCCCAAGGTCTGTGAGAATGAGGGATCATTTTCCAGGATAGGTTGTAGATCGCTGATGATGTGCTGGAGAGGTTTTAGCTGGGAGCTGTACATGATGGCCAGTGGTATTCTGTTGTTTTCCTTGTTAGACCTGTCCTGTTGTAGGTGACTTCTGGATACTTGTCTCGCTCTGTCAATCTGTTTCCTCACTTCCCCAGGTGGGTATTGTAGTTTTAAGAATGCTTTATAAAGATTTTGTAGATGTTTGTCTCTGTCTGAGGGATTGGAGCAAATGCGGTTGTATCTTAGGGCTTGGCTGTAGACAATGGATCGTGTGATTTGTCCTGGATGGAAGCCGAAGGCATGTAGGTAAGTATAGCGGTCAGTAGGTTTCCTGTATAGGGTGATGTTTTTGTGACCATCACTTATTTGCACCATAGTGTTCAGGAAGTGGATCTCTTGTGTGGACTGGTCCAGGCTGAAGTTGATGGTGGGAAATTGTTGAAATCCAGGTGGAATTCTTCAAAGGCCTCCTTCCCATGGGTCCATATGATAACAATGTCATCAATGTAGTGCAAGTAGAGGAGGGGCGCTAGGGGGCGAGAGCCGAGGAAGCGTTGTTCTAAGTCAGCCATAAAAATGTTGGCATACTGTGGGGCCATGTGGGTACCCATAGCAGTGCCGCTGACTTGAAGGTATAAGTCGTCCCCAAATCTGAAATGGTTGTGGGTGAGGACAAAGTCACAAACCTCAGCCACCAGGTGTGCCATGGCCTCATCAGGGATACTGTTCCTGACAACTTGTAGTCCATCCTCGTGTGGAGTATTGGTGTAAAGAGCTTCTACATCCATGGTGGCTAGCATGGTGTTTTCAGGAAGATCACCAATGCATTGTAGTTTCCTCAGGAAGTCGGTGGTGTCTCGAAGATAGCTAGGAGTGCTGGTAGTGTAGGGTCTGAGGAGAGAGTCCAAATAGCCAGATCATGCTGCTGTAAGAATGCCAATGCCTGAGATGATGGGGCGTCCAGGATTCCCAGGTTTATGGATCTTGGGTAGCAGATAGAATACCCCTAGTCGGGGCTCTAGGGATGTGTCTGTGTAGATTTGTTCCCGTGCTATACCAAGGAGTTTCTTGAGCAGATGGTGTAGTTTCTTGTGGTACTTCTCAGTGAGATCAAAGGATAGTGGCCTGTAGAATGTGATGTTGGAGAGTTGCCTGGCAGCCTCCTGTTCATAATCCAATCTGTTCATGATGGCTACAGCACCTCTTTTGTCAGCCCCTTTGATTATAATGTCAGAGTTGTTTCTGAGGCTGTGGATGGCGTTGCATTCTGTACGGCTGAGGTTATGGAGCAAGTGATGCTGTTTGTTCACAATTTCAGCCTGTACACGTCTGCGGAAGCACTCTTTGTAGAAGTCCAGTTTGTCATTTCAACCATGAGGAGGAGTCCACGCAGAATTCTTCTTCTTGTAGTGTTGTTGGAGGGTTCCTGTGGGTCAATGCGCTGTTCAGTGGTGTGTTGAAAATATTCCTTGAGTCAGAGATGGGCGAAAGTAGGCTTCCAGATCACTGCAGAACTGTATCATGTGTGTGGAGGTGGTGGGGCAGAAAGAGAGTCCCCGAGATAGGAGAGACTCTTCTGCTGGGCTAATAGGGACTGGGAATGGCTAGGCTAGTAGCTAGTGAATAGGGACTGGGAGAGGCTGGCTCACTACAAAAGCAGTTTTCCCTCTCTTGATATGGACACCTCCTCATCAATTATTGGGAGTGGACCACATCCACCCTGACTGAATTGGCCTTGTCAACACTGGTTCTCCACTTGTAAGGTAACTCTTCTCTTCATGTGCCAGTATATCTATGCCTGTATCTGTAATTTTCACTCCATGCATCTGAAGAAGTGGGTTTTTTACCCACGAAAGCTTATGTCCAAATAAATCTGTTAGTCTTTAAGGTGTCACCGGACTCCTCATTGTTTTTGTGGATACAGACTAACATGGCTACCCGTCTGATATTTGATAGTATGGTACAGTAGTACATGCAATATATAAAATGCAAACCTGGATGAGGAAATGCGGTAAATATTATGCTGGCCACATACTAAATGCCAGGAGAACTCATATGATGCAAATTCTAGAGGCTTTTTTGGAGAAGAGATGAATGTCGGTTAAAGATTTTGGGGCAGGATATAAAGTCCCAGGCTCACTTGGCCAGTGGACTGAAGGATTGAGTAGGAGAAAGTGAGAGATAGGCTTGAACTCGAGCTGCAAATGGAAGTTAAAAGCCGAGTTTGTGTCTTCACTGCTATTTTAATTCAAGTTAGCCCCCCATGTTAGCTAACCCAAATTAAAAACAAAACCTATTTTGCAGTGTAGGCATATCTTTATTCAGTGTTCATTTATTCAATTTTTAATAATTTTAAAAATCTAGGAAATTCTCAGACAGAAACTAAATTAAGAAGAAATTAAGGTTGAGTGTGCATATCAGTAATACAAGGTTAAAAAAATTGCAGGAGGGTGGTAATTATCCCTAAATCAATTTCCCTAAATCAGGAAGTTCAGAAAGTTAAGCTTAAAAGATATCCAAATATGTTAAATTATGGAAATGCACAGTTAGGGCACCCAAACAACCTTAACTCTACTTTGTGACACGACATGGTGTCCATTAAAGTGCCTTTAAAGATCAGTTTAATGTTGGAATACAAATACTATTATTCACTACAAATAATATTATTCACTAATTATAATTGTATGGTTATTGCATGGATAGAATTGTTTGGGGGATTATTGCAAAATCCTGTAAATTTTTACCTTTACGTTACTGATATGTACTCTCAACCCTTACTCCATTTTAATGTAGCGATTTGGGAGACGAGGGGATCTAAAAAGGGATTTGTGAAGATGTCACAAATGTCTTTTTGTGCTACGTAAATCTACAGATGTGGCCATTTTCCTGCTATCTTCTAATCCTCATCTTATCTGGCTGTCTTTTGACACCTTTTACCATGTCAGGTTTTTTTTTCCTCAGTGTTTTTCTTGCATGGGGGTGTTCAGTGAGGTGTGGGTTCTCCTTTGCCTACTTCTATGCTGGTGCCCATAAAATAGCAATAGGAGGCAGGAAGAATGAGATATTTCATGATTTAGGACAGCAAGCATGAACATGGCCTACCTTCCAGACCTTTGTCTTAATTACCTTAAAAAAAAATCTTAACTTCTGGGGCAAATATATTTTCATTGTGGATTTTTTTAAACTTAAATGTAATATGCATTCGGTATATATTTTAACATTGCGGTACATTATGAGAATATCATTAATACTGAAGTGATAAGATTTTTGTAATCAGCTAACATTGTCCCAGAATTCCCAAAAAGAAAAGGAGTACTTGTAGCACCTAAGAGACTAACCAATTTATTTGAGCATAAGCTTTCGTGAGCTACAGCTCACTTCATCGGATGCTCATGAAAGCTTATGCTCAAATAAATTGGTTAGTCTCTAAGGTGCCACAAGTGCTCCTTTTCTTTTTGCGAATACAGACTAATACGGCTGTTACTCTGAAACCAGAATTCCCAGTTTGCCATATGTTTCTGTGCAGCTCTCTCACAGAAAACAAGGGTGAGTGGATGAACGGCAAGGATTTTCTCAGATAATTTAGGTCTAAAAATTATACATTGTACTCGGAACCCTGAAGTGAGATGGGACAGTTCCATTTTTAGGGGGCTGTCAAGTACCTATATCCTATAGATACTGAAAATGAATTATGGAGGCTCAAGGGAAAAGAGTGGGAGGAGACACATAGGACAGTGTGAGTGGGCAGTAGGTGTGGATGCTGGCACTTCTGAAGGAATGTGGGAGAGGGATTCTGGCCAGGAGGATGGAGCTGCAGACAGGCTGTGGTGGCTGTTGTCATGAAGATTTGCCAGGGGGTTGTCCTTGTGAATCCAAATATTGGCAAACTACAAGTCCTTTTGTACATTTGGATTTGTATCTATGTCTACCCTAATGATAACAGTTTCTTCTGATACCTTGATTGTTGTATAGAGAAGCTTTTTAAACATTTACTTTTTCCTCTCTTCCCAGAATTCAGAGGTGTCTGTTTTTGAGGTCAATATCCGCTTCATTGGTGGTCTTCTAGCAGCATATTACCTTTCAGGACAGGAGGTAAGGAAACCATAAGGAGGTGTGGACATTAGTAGTCCATCAAATGAAAGCTGCACAATTGGAAGGTTTGAAGTTGTTGGCTTCACAGTATTTTTTTTAGCTAATATAATAAGTAGAATGGGCTGTGTTACCCAACTCTACTGGGATCATGGAATCTCCATCTAAAACTGATTACGGGACAGCAGGGATCGGCCACCTTTGGCACGTGGCCTGCGAGGATAAGCCCCCTGGTGGGCCAGGCCAGTTTGTTTACCTGCCGCGTCCGCACGTTCAGCTGATTGCAGCTCCCACTGGCCATGGTTCGCCGTTCCAGGCCAATGGGGGCTGCGAGAAGCGGCGGCCAGCACATCCCTTGGCCTTCGCCGCTTCCCACAGCCCCCGTTGGCCTGGAGCAGCGAACTGCGGCCAGTGGGAGCTGTGATTGGCTGAATCTGTAGACGTGGTAGGTAAACAAACTGGCCCGGCCTGCCGGGGCCTTACCCTGGTGGGCTGCATGCCAAAGGTTGCCAATCTCTGCTGTACAGTATCTCCAGGCTAGCTGAAGACCCTTTACCAGGACTTTGAAGCAGCCTGTGCCTTCTCCAGTTTGCTCTTTTTACCAAGGCTTTTTCAACTTCATTGTCAACAGAGTTGAAACTTCTTACACAAGTAGTCACCTCAACCCTAGTTATCTAGTCATTAGACTCTAGTGCTTACAAATACCTTGTTTCAAGATGTTCCACCTCTCTCAAAAGAGAATTTTTCTTAGCTGCCACTTGTTCCTCAATGGACACAGGTACCTGAATGCAGAAACCCTTAACAGTTTTCTCAGGTATCTTTTGTGTGAGGAGCCATAACCCTGCTACAACAATAGGCTAAGATTGAGGCACACTGGACCAAATTCATCCCACAAGTACAGTTCCCACTGAAGTCATTGTGAATTATGCTTGTTCTATATCAGGGCTCCATTTAGAGTTCTCTCTGTCTCTGTCCCCTCCTGCATGAGGATTGCTGGGGAAAACTTCTACTATATCCAGTTTTGGATTGGAAGGCTATCACCTCTCCTTTATATAGCCTGCATGGTATCTTGAAATATAGGTTGGATACATGGGACAGTATTCTCAGAATTGATTCAGCTTTTTACCTCTAACTCACAGGTATAAAACTTGCCTCTGTTAGCAGTGGCTGAAAATTATTGCTCTCTGCTGACTTTTTGGGGGATTATATGCTGAATCTCATTCTGGTTCTTTGTTTTTAAAACAATAAATTTAGTGCTGGTGAATGATGCTGCACTGACAACTGTGGAGAAAGAAGGTGTTTGTTTACCCATGAAACAAAGTATTGGTGGCAGCAGTTTAACTATCTCTAAGTCCTAGTAGGAAAATGTGCCATGTTAGAAAATGTATTAACTAACATGTTTTCTAATATGCTTTAACTAACAAGATTTTTCTCTTCGTTTGGACAAGGGCAATTGTCGTAATTAAAGAGGTGTTAGCTGGTTGTGTTTAACCCTGTGTAGGGGTCAACCCATATTTTTAAACATAGCTTGTTCCTGTCTACACTGAGTGCTAAGTTGTTTAACACAGTATGTTACTTAAAAGATGTTAGCTAACACGCTTTCATACAAGCTTGGTTTTCTGAGTGTAGACATGGGATGGTAGTCTCCATGGTGTATTTTAGTTTTTAGAGACTATGCTGATAATTGCTCACGGGAGGAAAAATGAGCATCAACTGTGCTTCTTTTTGTGGTGGAGGAACCTGATCATGGAGTACTGTGGAAATTAAAAGAGTTTACACTATGATTATATCTGTTACCATCCCTTCTTCCAATCAGAGTTGTTCTACATTTACTCTTAGGTGTTACCAATACAAATGTTGTACTATGGGAAAATAAGAAAATAATGCACATGATTTACAGTGTCTTGTTTTGGCAGCTAGTTCCTTGGCTTAAAATTGTGCAGACTTGTACAATCCTTTGTTTATTCACAAAACTTTTATTAAGTACTTGTTTGGTGAACAATGACGTATAATCTTTCGGGTAGCTGTATCTGTCACATCTGGATGCTTCCCAGGCTTTCTTGGGGGAGATACGTGCAGAGTTCTGCAGTATGTAGCTTGAGGAGAGAGGGTTTTTTCAGTGCATCAGGCCAAATTCACTTTTCTGCTCTATCCCCTTTGTGCTGGGAGGATGGATGATTTTTTGGTTAAGGCACAGAAACTGGGAATATGGACAGCTGGATTCTCTTCCCAGCTATGCAGTAGATTCCCTGTATTATCTTGGGAAAATTATTCAAGACCTCCATTTTCCCCCACCAATAAAATGGAATTAATATGGATTATTCATAGATTTTAGGGCCATTATGACCGTTTAGTCTGACCTACATAATACAGGATACAGAACTTCAGCCATTGATTATTCATGAAGCCCATAACCTCAGGTAGAGCATATTTTCATTAATGTTTGTGAGGCACAGTTACTATGGTGATAGTCATAATTGAAATGCCTAAATATAAATAAAATATTCAGCTGAACCTTCTCTGAAAGTTTGGACTTCAGTTTACTAAAATGGATATTCAGATATTTTATATTGGGGTAACATTTGGATGGGGAGAGATGAGTCTGGGATCTGAATAGTGAACTCTTACATGGAAAACAAAGGACTGGGTCATTTGTGGCAGTATGAAAACTTCTAGACCTTTAGGAAAATCTTTCACATTGTATCCTAAGCTCTTTTGTATTATCCTGGGTAGCCTAGTTTACTTTTGTTTTTACTTTATAGTTGTGTTTTTATTATTTCATTAATTGACTCTTGTTTTAATTGTTATACATCAATTATATTGTTGTACGAGTGCTTTATTTCAGTGTGCTCATTTATGTTGACATCATTATTACCTAGAATTAGTTATGTAAAAGTGGTTACTGTTCTTTGAGGTTATCCTTTTCTTTTTAAAATAACATTAATAAAATGACTTGAAAAAAATCTTTGTATCTTTCTAGCATAACAACAACAAAATGGTACAGATGTCTAGTCAAAATTGTCACATGCACATATCAGAACACATTAAAGCACTGCATTTTACAAAGATGATTTACATGTTATAGGTTTATTACTACACTGAGATTGAATGTTCTTGCATTTTTGATCCATTTTCGAGGCAGACTCTTCAGTGATTGCAAAACCAGCATTATTTACATGTCGAGGTTTTCTGGGTATGTTTGTGGAGCTTTTCCCTCTATCATAGAGTCTGACTCATTCTTCTCTGCTCTGAGAATCTCTCCCTGATGTTCACCATCATGTTGATTGATTGGTTCTTCTTTACATAGCATGAAGTCTGAGTTCTGTTCAACGTATATGTTGAGATCAGTCAATTCTTCTGTCACTACAATGGAGTTATCTAGCTGTTCTTCATTGAATGTGAAATTGATCAGTTTTTCTTCCCTTTCTTGTTGACACACTTGTGTATTTGAATCTCTTGGGGTATCTGGATAGGTGATCCCTGAGGAAGGACAAGATAAGTCCTCTGTGAAACCACTGCCTGTCCAAAAAATAGTGAGTTCTTTGCGCAGAAGAGCAACAACCAGGCTAGTGGTAAGCGTAAAGGGCACCAAGTAGAGGAGAGCTGGCTGACCCATTTGCATTAATACTGACGCTACAAAGGTCACCAGGAGGCCATAGCTATAAGCTACGGTAGAAGCTACAAAATAGACTCTGGAGGAGTGCATCTGAACATCAAATCTGTGGCAGTAGGCTATCAGGAAACCGGGAATTACAATGTCACCAAGGCCAAGGATAGTAAAGGGGCTGTCATCAAAGGTTGATGCAGAGGATAATATTGGAACCTTCAACAAAAAAGGGATCTTTTCACGACTGACAGAGTCAGATGGTCCGAGAGCTGCCACTTCCATTATGCTCTCCCCAGACTTGGTTAGAAAAGGAGTGATAAATACGAAAAACACATCATAGATCAAAAGAGCAGCTAGAAACAAACTGCAGTTCTTCAAGGTAGGCATGCGGATTGTTTTTAAAACATAAAGGCAGATAGAGATTCCTAAAAAGTCTTGCAGGACCCAGGCCCACTGGTCCTCATTTCTGAAGATCATCCATGTGACAGTGATGGAGACAGAAAATCCTGCCAGGAACAATGTCCTAACTTGTGGACCATTGTGAAAATATGGTAAATGGAGTTTGTATTCTCCAAATGGGAGTTTGTTCACAGAGGGAGACAAACAACTGTAAAGCCCAATGGATGCATATAGGCTGAAAAATCCTATCATTATATTCACTAAGTGATCGTAGAAGCAGTAGAGAGCAAGCAGCATGAAGGAGGACATTACTACACTTGCACAGATAAAGAAGACATCAGGGTCAATTGTTACATCATCAAAATCTTCTTCATTTTTGCATCTGCACTTCATGTATTGCTGCCTTTTCTTCTCTATGTTTCCTGCCCAGTAGCCTCCAGTTGTGACTGTGCCTACGGCAAGGATGAACATGATCCCCGTATTGTATCCCAAGAGCCTGCCTAAATGTTTGAAGAATAAATAGATCATGTCCATGTCATTGAGCAGATTTACAGGAGTAATGCTCTCCTCACAGTGACCCCAGTTGTGGCCCATTCCACTGCCTCCTGTGAGGGATATTGGGGCATCTCCACCAAGGATTAATAGCACTTGTGTTCCATTTATTCTCTGGAGTCTGCCATTCTCAAAGAAGTTGCAGTTACCCTTCCTCACTGAGGCAATTCTAGTGCTGAGTCCCCCACCATCACAATCCTCCTCGCCAAAGGAGGAAGGAAGACAACACAAGGTTGAGTAAGTTAGGTCCTGATGTGGCTGAAGCCATTTCATTTTGACACTCTTATCCTGCAGTGATTGCACCCAGTGAGAAGGGAAGAGGAAGCAGTAATCTCCTCCCTTCTCTGGAAGGACTCTGACGACTCTAAGATGCTGAGCAAGCGCACGTGGAACAAGAAGCAGGAGGAGGCAGGACAGCAGCGGTGTCATCTTCTTCCCTGGGTTCTGCTGGTTGCAGGTGTCTTCTCTCACCACACTCCCTTTCACCTGGAAAGCTTTCCTCCTTGTGGTGAGACATCCACTCCTCCCCCCATCTGTTACATAATAAACTTTGGCCCCATGGAGATGAGCCCCGCCCTCTGTCTGTTACATAGCAAACTCCTCCTCCTCCCAGTCTGGGAGTCTCCATCCTGTTATATGACAAGCCTGTCCCCTTCCTCATGGATACAAACCCCACCTTGTCTGTTACATTGCAAGCTCTGTACCCTCGCTCTGGAGACAAGTCCTGCTGTGCCTGTTATATTGGAAGTCTTATCGTCTGCCCATGGAGAGAAGTTCTGGCTTTTGCAATCACACAGCAAGCTCCTTCCCCTCCCCAAGCAGCCTAAGGAGCCCAGCCCCCTGCCTTCTTCTCATGTGGTTGTAGAAACAGAGTAGGTAGTTTTTGTGGTTTTATCACCACTCTTGTGATTTTGTTTGAAATACTTCATAATTTCAGGAGCCAACTGCCTTGTAAACATTTAACTTTAGTAAAGATTGCTGCCATCTATCACTGTTTCCAGGATGTTTGCTTCTGGCTCCTCCTGTTTTGCACATGATAGAACCTAAGAGGCAAAGGTATAGAGAGCATGAGGGGGAGGAGACATGATATTGGGAGAAAGAAAGCAGGGCAAGAGAGTATTTCCAGAGACTCAGGCATGGGAAAGTGGGGGACATTTAAAAGTAGGTGGGTGACCAGTAAATTGAAGGAGCAGAAGAGAGGTGGTTAGCAGAGCCTTAAGTTCCAAAAAGTGGTGTTACATGGGTTCCTTTTAATTGTTTTTCTGCAGAACTAGGTCAGACACGCAGATTTGCAAGTTGCAGTGGGGGAGGTTTAGATTGGATATTAGGAAAAACTTTTTCACTAAGAGGGTGGTGAAACACTGGAATGCGTTACCTAGGGAGGTGGTAGAATCTCCTTCCTTAGAGGTTTTTAAGGTCAGGCTTGACAAAGCCCTGGCTGGGATGATTTAACTGGGAATTGGTCCTGCTTTGAGCAGGGGGTTGGACTAGATGACCTTCTGGGGTCCCTTCCAACCCTGATATTCTATGATTCTATGATTTTACCCAAATGAGAGCCTGCTCAGGAGCGTCCTGTCTGCACAAGACTGGCATAAACTTGAATAGATTTGTAATAAGAGAACTGTACTATTAATTGTGTATATTGTCTTTTGGGATAGAATCAGTGTTGTGAGTGTTCACAAAATGTGTGGCAGTGAAAACAGCCTTCCTGCGCAGACAGGGTGTGCATGTATTACTCTAGACATAATCCAGAAGTAATAATTTCAGTGAGATCTAGGTGTCTCCCTTCATGAGATGCTAAATTAATTTGGCCTTGCACAAGGACCTCTGCCCCATCAACAGCTTAGCCTTTAAAATTCATATAGACTCACTGATTTGTCTTTGTGATCTCACCCTTTTTGCCAAGTAAAATCAGCAGGTTGTGTATATTCCACTGGGTTAACTGACAGAATGACCAGGGGGCCATCTGTCACAGTTTTGGGGTAATAGCATCTGTAACACACTGCTTCGTGTCCCCCTCCAGGAGTGCCACATCAGGTCTCAGATTGCCAGCTGTCACGTCTCTCTAGGTGGGGACCCATATCCCACTCCCTTACACTGTGTAATATCCTCAGGAAGGCAATTTGTCTAAAGGCCAGCACCTGTCCGTTGCTTTCCCTCTGAGGGCTGTGTACAACCCCTCACCCTCCACAAACGTACCCAAACTGGTAATTGCAGAGTTAAGGTGATACTTCCCCACATCACAGCCACTCATCCCTGCCTCCCATTTGGAAGCCAGCAGCTTGTTGCGTCATTTTTTGGGGAGTGGGGAATATTTTCCTTTGGTCACATGTGAACTGTAGAAAAGTAATTTAAGGATGTGCTGTAATTCATTATTAGACTCTTTAATTGTGATTGTGCAATAGTAAGTAATGAGGTTGAGGCAGTGTGACCACTGTGATTTCTGTCAATGAGTAGAATTTGCTCATTGTCAGTACTGTTATATGGACCATGTTGCGGATCCTATTGGTATGTATGAACGGGAGTCCTGATTTGGAGTAGCGGTGGGCACAGAGAAAGTGGTAGATTTTTTTCACAGTAGCAGCCATGTTAGTCTGTATTCGCAAAAAGAAAAGGAATACTTGTGGCACCTAAATTGGTTAGTCTCTAAGGTGCCACTAGTACTAGATTTTTTTTATACACACGTAAGGTGCTGTAATGTTCTTAGTTTTGCTTGGTATCCATAAAAGGACAGAGTTAAAGTTTACCTTAACCCTTTACTCTGTCACCTTAACTCTACATTTCCTGTTGTTCTAGTATTTGTGGGGGGTGGAGGGTGGGGGGGCGGAGGTATTGTAACTCTAATTTTCTTTTAAGGATTATGTGGGAGAACCTTAACTCTGCATTTCCTGTTTTTCCAAGATTTGAATTTGGGGAATCACCATTTCATTATATAGTGCATGCAGTGTTAATTCTGTCATTTTCTGCATATACACTATGAGGTAGCCTTTACTTACATGATCACATATTATTAAAACAACGAGGAGTCTGGTGGCACCTTAAAGACTAACAGATTTATTTGGGCATAAGGTTTCGTGGGTAAAAAGCATCTGAAGAAGTGGGTGTTTTACCCACAAAAGCTTATGCCCAAAAAAACTGTTAGTCTTTAAGGTGCCACTGGACTCCTCCTTGTTTTTTTTGGATACAGGCTAACACAGCTACCCTTCTGATACTTGACACATAGTATTAATTCCACAAGGACCCCTGTTTCATTCACTGCATAGGGTGGGCAATGCACGGTACCTCAGGTGCCAGTGCTCAAATGCTTACTTGATTTAGTGTTTCTTTTTTATTAATTCAATGTGTGGCTCCATGCCTTATTTACTGCACACAACCCAAACCCTTTATTTTTGGGCTTTTCTGTGGTGATCATTAACATGGTATCTGAGCTCCTTACAAACATTAATGAAATTATCTCCCCAACATCCCTGTGAGAGAAGGAGGTATTATCTCCATTTTGCACATGGAGAACTGAGTTATGGACAGGTTTATGTTCAAAATATTCAAAAATGTCCATTAATTAGGGTGCCTCAATAGTTTGAGGCCTAACTTGACATACCTAGAGCCTGATTTTTCAAAGTGTGCAACCATAGCTTGCAGTTGCGGCTGTGAGTGCTTAGCATTGCTGAAAATCAAACCCTTAGGATATGTCTACACTACCCACTGGATTGGTGGGCAGCGATCGATCCAGCAGGGGTCAATTTATCGTGTCTAGTCTAGATGTGATAGATCGATCCCTGAGCGCTCTCCGGTCAACTCCTATACTCCACTGTCGTGAGAGGCGCAGGAGGAGTCGACAGGGGAGTGGCAGCAGTTGACTCACTGCAGTGAAGACACCTCGGTAAGTCGATCTAAATATTCACGTAGCTGAATATTCACAGTGGGAGGGATAGCTCAGTGGTTTGAGCATTGGCCTGCTAAACCCAGGGTTTTGAGTTCAATCCTTGAGGGGGCCATTTGGGATCTGGGGCAAAAATTGGGGATTGGTCCTGCTTTGAGCAGGGGGTTGGACTAGATGACCTCCTGAGGTCCCTTCCAACCCTGATATTCTATGATTCTATGAAGTTGCATAACATAGATCAATACCCCCCAGTGTAGACCAGGGCTGAGTGTATGAAGTTTGGGTACCCAGAAAATCAAAAGCACAGTTAGTGGTAACATCTGAAAATTCTGTTTTATTTGAATTGCCCAGCCTCAAATAGGAAGTCTATAGTATAGCCAAGAATAGAACCCATGTCTCCTGGATTCCAATCAGTGACTTACCTGTAAAACCATTCTTCCTCTTCCTTCAGAGTTCTTCCTGCTGGAGTAGACTGAACTTCAGTTTCAACTATTTGTTAGGCAGCCATACAATGCTGGCTATCAGGATTCTTGGCTTCTACTACTAGTTTTTGGAAGGGAGTAGTAGCTAATGGGCAGAGGAATTAGGACTCCTAGGTGATATTTATTTTTTAATTATACTTTGACTTTACTTATAGGTTTTGGCCTCAAAGTGCTTTGTGAGGGTGGGTTATGCAAGAATAATCATATTTGCAGACAGCATAACAAAGCAAATAGATTTTGTCTGTTATTCTTGAGAGACAATGTGGCTATATGGATGAGATTTTCACCTGCCATGTTAGAGATGTCAGCTCTATTCCAGCTACACACGAGTGACATGGTCCACCCTCTGTTGTTCATTTGCGAGATGGGAGACTCTTTGCTTCTCCCTAAAGTAGGGGTAAGTCTTCCCCAAGAAGGCAGCTTGTAAATTGCATAGAATTATAAGTAATAGTGGGCTAATGGGGCTAGATCCTCAGCAAGTATAAATCTGTGGAGGCCCATTCATGTCAAATGAATCTGTCCCCGTGGTCTCCTTGCTCTGAGTCTGGTGCTCCTTCATGTAGACCAAGGGATATATTGATATTGAAAGCAACGGTGGTGGTTCCATTTTGCCCGTGTCTACTATGGATGAGGGGCTCTCTCTAAAGCACTCTCAAGGGATGCAGTATCAGCTCTAGTCTTGACTGCAGTTTCTCTGGCTGGTGAACTTTGCGTGGATCATTAGCTGGCAGTGATAACCCTCCTTATATTGCAGCAATCTGAACATGGTTAATTTGAGCTAATGTTCCAGAAAAGAACACCAAATCTCTTATTTTCTGTATTTAGACACTCCCAAAACCAATGAAGGGCATAATGCTGATCCAGTGGAGTTCACTGATGTGTGTTTGCCTGTACCCCATGTCCTTTTTAAGTTAAGAGTGAGCACATAAAGGTATAATGCCAATCAGTTATGGGAGGAGATCCATAGTTCAGGAAGCCCTCATTCAATTTGAATGAAATGTGATAGAAAAATTCTACATTTGCTCCAGGAGCACCTTCCTGATTTTAAACCCCATAAGTCTTTATTTGCAATTTTTAGAGGGGAGTGAAAAATAGAGGGCTTATAATAGGAACTGGGCTAAAGCCTTAACTATGAAGAGTCTACTGGCTGCTCCATAATGTAGGATAAATAACAGAAAGCTGTTCAAATCCATTGTTTCATGGTGTCATCAGCTCTCTCTTGGGAAGCCTGTCTTCCGTGATTTTCATCTCTCAGGCCATGTGGGAATTAATCACTTCCTTTTATCATGACAAGGACTCTTTCTGTCCGACTGAACCTGGATTCTGAGTTTTAACCTCAAAAGCTTTTGGCTAGAAGTTGAATACATTAAACTTTAATCCTCTCCCTCTGCATTTTGACAAACAAATTCCTTCCTTGATTATTTGGCATAGACTGCTCTGAACTGGTAGGAAATTGTTTGCCAGGTATTTACTTTAGAACTTTGAGAGTTTTGTTGAATACAGTTTTGTAATCCCCTTTGATTTTAACTATGTTTTAAGGATATTGTCCCGTTACAGATAGATATTCTCTCGGAATATACATTTCCAGAATTACTGGCTACTTAATGAAAAGCTTCATGTGGAATTTCTGAACTCATAAATCAGTTCTAGCTTGTTTGGCACAAAGAATGGATTGTCCGGAGAGATAAAGAACTGCTTAAACTAACCCCCCTCAACCCAGAATTCTTGTTTTTTCTTACAAGGTGGAACTTTGTGGATCATAAAAACTCCAAATTTGATTGATAAGACCAAATAAAGAAACCCCAGCAACAGCAAACAAGTAAAACACTAAAAAAATGCCCTAAATAACAGAACCCTAGTATTGGATAGACGGTCAATCTTTACATATGATACAAGCCTCAAATTGTATGAAATTTACACCACAGCATATTGCTATGTTTAAAAAAATCGTATTATGTAAAAAGAACAAAGCAAACTTTATTCTAGTGGTATTTGCATGAGTGTAGGACGGTGAAGGCTATAGCCATCCTAACAAAGTATTTTCATATATTTTATTTATTAACATCATAAAAGAGATGATTTATCATTTTATTTTCTCTGAACTAGGCTACTTATATTAAATCTACACAGCATCAAAAGTCCGATTATTTATTGTGTTTACGTTTGCTGGCCTCAGATATAAAACAGTTCTTCTATATGATTGTCTTTTTGCATTTTGATAACCATCATCAAAGAGGCATCTCTGTCTGGGTGAGATGATAATAAAATTCAGGTGGATAAATTCACTCTGAAAGCTGTCATTGAAAATAGAGGAATAGGGCTGTGGAATACCTGATAGGCTATTCACAGATAATCAAAACAGTCCTTTTCCAGAAGATTGATATGCAGTGTCTTTTGTTCAGGTTTCTTAAAGAAACTTATGGTGATGCATGCCAGTGAAATGGAATGAACCTTTTTGTTCTACAACTGACTTGACTATGTAAAGTACAGTGGTTCAGTCAGTGAAACAGCATGTGTCATGAACTGTTTACAGACAGCAGGCTTATCTTTCCCTTAGAAGGGGCTTATCTGTACTAACAGTTTAACAAAAAGTTGAAATACAGAGGAGAGAATTACATTGTGGATATCCCATCATATAAAGATTAGATTTCACTGTATTGCCAAGAAATGAGCTCTGTGTTCTTAAGCGGTCTTGAGAGCTCTGTTACTCTCTGATGTGACACCTCCCTACTGGCAATTTCACATTTTTTTCATGAATGTCAGACCCCAGACACACATGCATACAAAACAGTACAGATTGTAATGCCAATCCTTATCCATTTCATATGTACTGGATTTTTCATAAATGGGAATATCGCATAGGAGTAAAGAAATTATATTACCCTATACTTGATACTGGTACAGCCCCTACAGGAATACTGTGTACAGTTAAAAAAAAAAGGAGTACGTGTGGCACCTTAGAGACGAACAAATTTATTTGAGCATAAGCTTTCGTGAGCTACAGCTCACTTCGCTGTAGCTCACGAAAGCTTATGCTCAAATAAATTTGTTCGTCTCTAAGGTGCCACAAGTACTCCTGTTCTTTTTGTGGATACAGACTAATACAGCTGCTACTCTGAAATGTGTACAGTTCAGGCATCCACAATTCAAGAAGGATGTTGATAAATTGGAGAGGATTCAGAGCAGAACCTTGAGAATGATTCATATATTCCAGCCTGAGAAGGGACCCCTGAGATCATCTTGTCGGATTTCCTGTGTGCCACAGGCCATAGAATTTCCTCCAAATAATTCCTAGAGCAGATCTTTTAGAAAAACATCCAATCTTGATTGAAAAATTGCCAGTGATGGAGAGAGATGCACCATAGCCTTTGGTAAAGTGTTCCAATGGTTAATTACCTGGGCTGTTAAAAAACTGTCAAGGCTGAATCCCTACTCTGTCACTCCGAGTGCAGAAGTGGGGCCTGCAAGGATTTTAAAAATCAATACTTGCCAATCCAGGCTTGTATTAAACTCCCAAGGTTACAGCTTTTCTCTGACCATGGCTTGGTAAATGCTGCCACCATCCAAATGCAACAAAACCCGCTTTGAACCCAGGAAGGAGCATTTGGGAATTCCTCCCTGTGGGGTGCCCTCAAGCCCTTTCACCCCATCTCTGGGGAAGAGCTGAAAAAGGAAACAAAGGAAATTAGCTGTGGCTACCAGGTAATCAAACAACATGCACAAACCTCTTAGGACACCAAAAATCCAATCCTCTCCTTAAAGGTAAATTTTATTAAAAACAAAAAGAAAGAAAATACGTCTGGAATTTAGGTTTTTGCTCGATTTTAAAAAGGCAATTCCAAAAATCAAGCACCCAAAATAGCTTTCTTGGGGGTTCAGCTTAAAGGTTACAAGCAAACAAAAGCATCTGGCGTTAGCACAGAGGAGTCCGCAAGCCAATAAGAAATAAAATAATTAACCGTAATCGCATCTAGTTAACATTCTGATCTACTTACACATTGGAGTTCAGATAAGTAGTTCTAGGCATGATCTGATGACTTGTAATTATACCTGGCTTAGCTGCTTATAGCATGGCTGCTGTGACTCTTTAGCCCAGAGAAAACAGACAAAGGGAAAGTCTCTTTCCCAATTTTAAAAAGTTCTACCTTCCCACTGGCTATTTTAGTCAGGTGCCCACTTTTTTTCTTTACCTGGGGGACTTTTTAACCCTTTACCGGTAAAGCAAGTAAAGAACAGTTACCAGGAGGGATTTTACAGCTAACTGGCTGGCTGGTGTCAATCAAAGGGAGCGATCCCCTCACTTTATTTATTACAGGCACCCCAAATCAGCAGGCCAGCCTGGTTCAGGTCGGGTCCACACCGGCTGGGATTTTTTTCCTGGTGGCTTAGGAAACACAGTTAATACGATACATGCACCTCTAATTTTACTAATAATTACATGAAGAACTAAACAGTACTTTTTACATTTTAAGGACTACAATGACGTAGAATACGGGGACATTTTTACCTGGCTGATTCTGGGAAACCTTCCCGGGAGAGAGCATCAGCCACTTTGTTAGAAGCTCCTGAAATGTGTTGTATTTTAAAATCAAAGTCTTGGAGTCTCCACCGAAGGAGTTTCAAAGTCTCCACCTAAGAAGTTTTTTCTTAGTCTCTTTGACTGTGTGAAACCACTTCAGTACAGCATGGTCAGTCTGCAGGTGGAAATGCCGTCCCCAAATGTATGGGCGTAGCTTCTCCAGAGCATATACAATGGTGTAAAATTCTTTTTCTGAGACTGACCAGTAGCTTTCCCTCTCAGAAAGTTTTTTGCTGAGAAACACAACAGGATGGAATTGTTGATCTGATCCTTCCTGCATTAAAACTGCTCCCACGTCACACTTGGATGCATCTGTGGTTACGACGAATAGTTGGTTGAAGTCCGGGGCCCTCAGTACAGGGTCAGATGTAAGGGCTGCCTTAAGCTGGTTAAATCTTTTTGACACTTTTCAGTCAACTGAACGGCATTTGGCTGCTTTTTCCTGGTCAGGTCTGTCAGGGGGTGGCAATTTGGCTGTAGTGTGGTACAAATCGTTGGTAATACTCGACCAAGCCCAAGAAGGATTGGACCTGCTTCTTTGACTTACGGACAGGCCAATTTTGGATAGCATTAACTTTAGCCTGTAGGGGGTTGATAGTTCCTTGACCCACATAGTGTCCAAGGTAGATTACCCTGTTTAAGCCTATGTGACATTTTTTGGCCTTAAAAGTTAATCCTGCCTCCCTTTTGCCCTGGAAGACAGCTTGGAGGTGTTCCAGGTGTTCTACCCATGAGTCTGAGAATACAGTCACATTGTCGAGGTAGGCAACTGCAAATTCCCCAAATCCAGCCAGAAGGTTATCTACCAGTTTCTGGAAAGTGGCAGGTACATTTTGCAGTCCGAAAGGGAGCACATTAAATTCATACAGCCCTACATGGGTGATGAAGGCTGACCTTTTCTTGGCTGGGTCATCTAGCGGCACTTGCCAGTACCCCTTAGTTAAGTCTAAGATGGAGATGAACTGGGCATGTCCCAGTTTCTCCAATAGCTCATGTGTGCATGGCATTGGATAGTTTTCTGGGTGAGTTACAGCATTCAGTTTATGGTAGTCCACACAAAAGTGGATTTTCCCATCTGGTTTGGGAACCAGAACCACTGGAGAGGCCTATACACTCTCAGAGGGGTGGATTACACCTATCTGTAACATGTCCTTGATCTCCCTTTCTATTGCGGTTTTGGCTTGAGGAGCCATCCTGTAGGGTTGGACTGTAATTGGGCAAGCATCTCCTGTGTCAATGGAGTGGTACGCCCATTCTGTCCATCCTCCTGGATTTGCTGTCGCTGCTTATGCCCCAAAGGTCATAGAAAGGCTCACCTCTTCTACGCCACCATTGCTTTTTCCTTCATAGTAGACTCCTTCAGGCCTCTCAGTGTTGTCTTTCTCCTGGGCTGTAAACTGGAGAAACTTGATTTCTCGGGAATAAAAGGACTTTAGAGAATTAACATGGAATACTTTAGGTTTTAGGGTAGGGTCTGGGAACACTATGAGGTAATTAACAGCTCCCAGGCGCTCTCAGACCATAAATGGCCCCTCCCATGATGCTTCCATCTTATTGGCTGGAGTGTTTTCAGGACCATGACTTGGTCACCTACTCTGAAGGAATGCTCTCTGGCATGTTCATCATACCAGGCCTTTTGCTCTTGTTGAGCATCCTGTAGGTTTTCTCGAGCAAGGGCTAGAGAGTCTTAGAGGGTGTTTTGCAGGTTGGTTACAAAGTCCAAAATGTTAGTTCCTGGAGAAGATGTAACCCCCTCCCACTGTTGCTGTAATGGTTCCTTAACTTCATGGCCATAAACATGTTGAAAGAGTGAAAACCACAAACTGGGATGTGTGTACAGCCCTGTAGGCAAAGAGCAACCGCTGCAACACTAGGTCCCAATCATTGGAGTGCTCGTTCACAAATTTACATATCATGGCCCCCAAAGTTCCATTAAACTTCTCCACTAGACCATTCGTTTGACGGTGGTAAGGGGTGGCAACCAAGTGGTTTACCCCATGAGCTTCCCAAAGATGTTTCGTGGTCCCTGCCAGGAAGTTAATTTCCGAATCCGTAAGGATTTCAGAGGGCCAACCTACCCTGGCAAAAATGTCTGTCAATGCCTGGCTCACGCTTTTAGCCCTGGTGTTGCTTCGAGCTACTGCTTCCGGCCATCGGGTGGCAAAATCCATGAAAGTCAGTATGTACAGCTTTCCTCTGGGTGTCGTCTTAGGGAAAGGACCCAGAATACCCACAGCTACATTCTGAAATGGAACCTCAGTGATGGGGACTGGCTGGAGAGGGGCCTTGACCTGGTCCCATATGCTTTATTTACAGGATTGGAAAGCATGCCTTATAGTGATAGAGTCCAGGAACTGAATAATTTAAGTTTAATCAAGAGCAGGTTAAGGGGTGACTTGATCACAGTTCTAAGGGGAACAAATATTTGATAATGGGCTCTTCTGTATAATACACAAAGGTATAACAAGATCCAGTGTCTGGAAATTGAAGCTAGTACAAATTCGAAGTGCTAATAAAGGCAGCGAGGGTAATTAAGCATGGGAGCAACTTACCCAGAGTTATGGTAGATTCTCAATCACTGGCAATTTTAAAATTCAGATTAGATGTTTTCTAAAAGATATGCTCGAGTTCAAACAAGGGTCACTGTGATCATCTTGTCTCACCTCCTGCATGATCACAGTGATCCCTTCTGACCTCATAGATTCTAAGGACAGAGGGGACCATTGTGATCATCCTGTAGAACACAGACCATGGAATTTCCCTGAAATAGTTCCTGTTTGAACTAAAAACATATCTTTTAGAAAAACTGGTGACCAGTTCGCCTGGCATAATTTGGAGCATATTTGCAACTGCTGTAACTTAAACATGGCTGTCCATGGCCCTAAAGGACTATTTCAGCACCTAAAGGTAGCTGGAACACAGTGGCACTTCGGCAATATCTTCTGTTTCCTTGGCCACACCCCCTACAAGAGCTGCAAGGGTGATGCTGTAGTTCTGTTACAGCTGGTTTGCATCATGGGTATTCCTGAGTGGAGGGGGTAGGACATTGGGAAGTGGGACGTGAGTTTGAGTGGCAGGAGGACTGGGGTAGACTAGGGCAGGGGCACCTGTCAATCCCACATTCTCCCTTCCCATGTCTGTGCCACATATGGGGGACTCCTGCCCCTCCAAGGGGGATGATTCCCCCCTCATATGAGCTAGGTCCAGGATAAAAGAGGTCTTGCTTCTCTGGGGGTGGCTGAGCATGTGCATGAAATAGTGGATGGCTTTACAGAAATGGGTTTCCCTAACTCTGGAGGGGCGATAGATAGCACACACATTCCAATTTTGGCACCAGACCACCTTGCAATGGAGTATATTGATAGGAAGGGGTACTTCTCCGTGGTGTTGCAGGCGCTTGTGGATCACCGTGGGCATTTCACTGGCATCAGCATGGGGTGATCCGGGAAGGTGCAAAACGCATGCATTTTCAGAACACTGGGATGTATAGAAAGCTACAAGTGGGGGCTTTCTTTCCAAACCAGAAGATTACAGAGGGAGATGTTGAAATGCCCATAGTGATCCTGGGAAACCCAGTGTACCCCTTACAGCCCATGGCTCATGAAACCTTACACAGGAAACCTGGACAGCAGTAAGGAGCAGTTCAACAATAGGCTGAGTAGGTGCTGGATGACAGTGGAATGTGCCTTTGGCAGTTAAAGGTGCGCTGGCGATGCCTTTATGGCAGGTTAGACCTTAATGAGGATAATATGCCCATTGTCATGGCCGTGTGTTGTACGTTGCATAATCTTTGTGAAGCTAAGAGTAAAAGGTTTGCTTGGGGTGGAGTGTTGAGGCAGACAGCTTGGCAGCTGATTTTGAGCAGCCAGATACCATGGCTATCAGAGGAGCCCAGAGGGAGCAATTTGAATCAGGGAGGCTTTGAGGCAACACTTTGAAAATGAGAACCAGTAATGTATATCTCTATGATTGGTGGTACAATGTTACATTACATGTAGTTTTCCTAGGAAGCAATGGTGACATTTGGGGCCTTACATTCCAGCAAGCACATGAATAAACTGCCTGTGTATGTATTGGTAGTGCCTGCTATCTCAATTTATAGAAAACAGATAAAGTTGACAGGTTTCAGAGTAGCAGCCGTGTTAGTCTGTATCCGCAAAAAGAAAAGGAGTACTTGTGGCATCTTAGAGACTAACACATTTATTTGAGCATAAGCTTTTGTGAACTACAGCAGTTTATGGATCCGATGAAGTGAGCTGTAGCTCATGAAAGCTTATGCTCAAATAAATTTGTTAGTCTCTAAGGTTCCACAGGTACTCCTTTTTTTTCTCAAATAAAGATGAGTTACCATCAAAAAACTTTGCTTTTATTGCACAAAAAACAACACACACAAACACACAAAGATGCTTGATGGGAAAGCAGGTACCAGGGAAGGGCAGACTTTCAACGCTGTGTGTAGGTTCAGCTATCATTATGAAAGTTGTCTGCGGGGGTGGAGCGAAGGGGAAACTGAGAAGTCCCGGAAAGGACTGTGCGGATGGAGTTGGGGGGGGGGGGGGGAGGAGCTTTGAAAAGAGTTCTGAATGTGCTGCTGGAGAAGGCTGGCATGGAGCTGCTCAGTCTTCAGCATTATTAAGGACTTCAGCATCTGTGTTTGTGCCTTCATGACTTTAATCATCCGCTCAGTAGCATCCTTAACAAACTCATGATTTTCTTTTCTGTTCTGCCTTTTGGTTTCCCTCCACTCCTTTCGTTCCCTTTTCTCTGCACTGGAAGAGTGCAGTACCTCCCAGAACATGTCTTCTTTGCTCTGTCTTGGGCACTTTCTTATCTGGCAGAGACACTCGGCTGGTGTGTATTGGGTGTTCCTGAGGGTCATATCTGCCAAGCACAAGGAACAATGCACAGAAGCATGATTGTTAAATTCACGCACAGCATTGAAACATTTCAGTAAAATACACCTTTTGTAACATAACAATCACTTTCTCACTGACCCTTGGCAAGCACACATCTCTTGCAAACTCCCAAAGCATGGTGAGTACTGAGGGGGAACGCTCCCCATGTGGAAAAGAGCACTCACTCTGCAAGGGTTGTGGTGCAGCCAACTAGGGGGGAAAATCGAAGATTCTTCCATACTTTTCCACAGGCAGAGGTCATTGTAGCAGATGTATCACTGCTAAGGGTAAGCAGGAAAATGAGAGTACATCTACTACTTGCTTATGGCTTCTGCCCTGCTCCCTATGCTGCTTGCCTATGTGCCGCTTTGGTTCCTGCACAAGTGATTGCCGAATGGCGCTGGAAAGTTCCCTACAATGGGGGAAGTAACAGAGCTGCTCTGCCACGGAACCTTCGGCAGAGGATTGCCGAGAATCTCCAGGAAACTTTCCTGGAGATCTCTCTGGAGGATTCCCATGAGATCTCAGCGTGCGTCAACACCCTGTTCCACCATACTGATTAGCTACACAGGGAAATGTCCAGCTCACAGAAGCACAGCCAGCCTTCTACATTTCTATACCCTGCATCCACCTCCACACTACAGAAACCACAGCCACTTACCAGACATCTCCTCTCCTACTTCTTGCTTGTAGGAGAGCAACTAGTGAGACTGGCTAGACACCTCTAGAGTGGTGAACAGTTCCTGGCTGCCTGCTCCACCAGGCGACCCCTCCAGGAGCTCCACATTGTCATCTAACTCCACCTCTTCATCAATGAATTTGTCCTTCAGGTTAGGTCCTCTTTCCACCCCCTCCAGGCCCGCTGAAGTATCCACGGGGCTCTTGGCGGTGGAGATGGGATCGCCACTGAGGATAGTGTCCAGCTCCTTATAGAACCAGCAAGTCTTAGGTGCAGTAATGGAGCAATGGTTTGCCTCCTCGTCTTATGGTACACCTGCCTCAGCTCCTTTATCTTCGCTCTGCACTGCAGCATGTCTCAATCATAGCCCTTTTCACACAAGCCTCAATAAATGTGCCTGTAGGTATCCCAATTCCTATGGCTCAAGCGCAGCTGGGACTGCACAGCCTTCTCTCTCCATATACTGAGCATATCCAGCAGCTCCGCATAGTTCAAGCGGGAGAGCGTTTGCTGTGATAACCAGCCATGGTCACTTGGGAAGATGTGATGAGAGCTCTCCATGCCAAGCAAACTGGAAATGGAATTTCAAAAATTCTAAGGGGGCTTCTAAGTGGGAGGGGCGGATGGTTGTTTACCTGGCTGCAGGGCAGTGGAGTTCAAACTACTGACCAGAGCTGTCACAATGGGCATTGTGGGACACCTGCTGGAGGCCAATTAAAGCGATAAAATCAAGCGTGGTGTCTACACTGGCACTTTGTTGACAAAAATTTAAAGGAAAAAGACTTATGTCTCTTGTCGGGGTGGGTGTATTTTGTTGCCAAAACAGCACATTTTTACTGCCAAAAGTCACATCACATTCCCACTTCATCACAAGTATGCAAATATGCATTATTTCTATGCAGAACTATGTAGGTTTTGTCAGTATCAGGGCATAAGGCTTTTATTACAAAGGATGTTGTCAGCAGTGAGCGGGAATATGAGAGGATTCTAATGCTTTAATTATGGTTAAGAAAAATGTAGGCTGAGATAATATCTTGTGAATAAGTGTAAGGAAGTTGTAAAAAGAAAAGGAGTACTTGTGGCACCTTAGAGACTAACCAATTTATTTGAGCATGAGCTTTCGTGAGCTACAGCTCACTTCATCGGATGCATGCCGTGGAAACTGCAGCAGACTTTATTTATACACAGAGAATATGAAAAAATACCTCCTCCCACCCCACTGTCCTGCTGGTAATAGCTTATCTAAAGTGATCATCAGGTGGGCCATTTCCAGCACAAATCCAGGTTTTCTCACCCTCCACCCCCCCACACAAATTCACTCTCCTGCTGGTGATAGCCCATCCAAAGTGACAACTCTTTACACAATGTGCATGATAATAAAGTTGGGCCATTTCCTGCACAAATCTAGGTTCTCTCACCCCCTCACCCCCCTCCCAAAAACCACACACACAAACTCACTATCCTGCTGGTAATAGCTCATCCAAAGTGACCATTCTCCCTACAATGTGCATAATTAAGGTGGGCCATTTCCAGCACAAATCCAGGTTTTCTCACATCCCCCCCCCCATACACACACAAACTCACTCTCCTGCTGGTAATAGCTCACCCAAACTGACCACTCTCCAAGTTTAAATCCAAGTTAAACCAGAACATCTGGGGTGGGGGGGGATAGGAAAAAACAAGAGGAAATAGGCTACCTTGCATAATGACTTAGCCACTCCCAGTCTATATTGGCCCACCTGATGATCACTTTAGATAAGCTATTACCAGCAGGACAGTGGGGTGGGAGGAGGTATTTTTTCATATTCTCTGTGTATAAATAAAGTCTGCTGCAGTTTCCACGGCATGCATCCGATGAAGTGAGCTGTAGCTCACGAAAGCTCATGCTCAAATAAATTGGTTAGTCTCTAAGGTGCCACAAGTACTCCTTTTCTTTTTGCGAATACAGACTAACACGGCTGTTACTCTGAAGTTGTAAAAGGCTGTGAAGTGGTTTTTAAATTGTACACGTTATATTCTTTCTGGGGAGTTGGCTAAGTGTGTGAGTTACACTGGAATCTGGAACCTCCTGATTGTTATAATGCCATGGGCCAGGGTGAGTATGTGCATATTGAGGCATTGTTCAAAGAGCGTAGAGAGAAAGTAGCATGAGCAGCCTTCCCCCCGCACCCCCACCCCGCCTTTAATAGTGTTAGATGGAATCTTGTGGGTGAGAGGGAATGGATTGTAAAAAGAGGTGAAGAGCTGGTACACTTCATCAACTGTGGGGCTGGCAGAGTGTGTGTTAATGGGGCATATTGGGACACTTCTGAAAGAGGGCAAAGTTAAGGTTGCCCATGCAATGTTAACTGCGTGTTTCCTGCTTTTCAAAAGTTTGAATTTTGCTCAACTCAGCATTCTGTAAGGGGACAACATGCCACCAAGCAACCTTAACTCTGTGTTAATTTAGCTTTTTGCCATTGAATACACTTAGACTTTTGTGAAGCATTTGACTCAGTGCCAAAAACATTCTGTTTAAAATATTAATAATTAGTACTCTACAGTATCAATAAAGCACATATTAAATTAATTCAGAACTGGCTGACTTCTCTCAAAAAGTAGTAGTCAATGGGGAATCATCATCAAATGGGGGTGTTTCTAGCAGAGTTTCACAGGGATCAATTTTAGACCTTAACTCTAGGTTAACTAAGTTTTTTTTGCCATTTAATAATACAAAATGGAACAAGCATAGATTCTGGTGTGGTTTCCACAGGTACTGTGACAATGTGACAGGTTCCAGAACCCTGCATAGTGAACCACCATAAATTCAGGTTCTAGAATGCTGCATAAAGATGCAGATTAATTACTGTTGTTAGGTGGGCTTTGTTAGTTAGTTAGAAAATGGTTTGGAATCATTCTTATGTGGCAGAGGGACCTAGACTAGAGACTGAGCAGAATTAATCCTTCAGGGAAGTCAGATTTAGGGAGAAATCTTAGGCTGAGGTTTTTTTAAAGATTGTTTTTGAAGGTGTTTTCAAATACCTAATATTAATTGGGAGATAAGGTGGGTGAGGTGATACGTTGTATTGGACTAACTTCTGCTGGTAAGAGAGACAAGCTTTTGACCTTACACAGAGCTCTTCTTCAGGTCTGGGAAAGGTACTCAGAGTGTTACAGCCAAATACAAGGTAGAACAGATTGTTACGCATGAAGAGTTAACAGGTCGCAAGAGACTATTCAAGGTGAAGTGGGGAGTTAATGGTCTCTGTGACACTCTGAGTATCTTTCCCAGAACTGAAGGCGAGCTCTGTGTAAGCTTGAAATCCTGTGCCTTTCACCAACAGAAGTTGGTTCAATAAAAGCTATTACCTCACCCTCCTTGTGCGTCTAATATCCTGGGACCAACATGGTTACAACAGCACTGCAAATAATAGTAATTGGATTTTTTTCATATTCTTCAGTGTGTATCCAAGGAGCAGCATTGCTGAGCATGAAAGCACAAAATTGAAACTTCATGTTCAAATCTTAGTGAAATGTGGAAAGTGAACAAGTAAAAATTAAATCATAAATGTGAAAAGAGAACAGAAAAAACTTTGGTTTTGATCATCTAAAGTTTTCCTAATGGGATCAGGGGGATATATATGTTTTAAAGTGACAATCTCTCTTTAATTTATAGTAAGCTAAAAAACCCCAGGTTTGTTAGAAATTCATCCTTCTGTCTACTGTCACAGGTGTTCAAGCTCAAAGCAGTGCAGCTGGCAGGAAAGCTTCTTCCAGCATTTAACACACCCACAGGCATTCCCTGGGCAATGGTGAATCTGAAAAGGTAACGGATTTTCTTTTGTCATAGTTTTAAACCAAAAATTGTTATGGCACATCTCTGTCCTTTCTAAGTAGAAGAAGTGTGTAAGATACAGGGCGAAGTGATATTCACTACACTTGAGAGTAAATATACTAGGAGCCTGAAGACTCTGCCTCATGTGCATTAACATTAACTGTAGCAGATTGTGACTGCTCTCATTTTGCATATGAAGATTCAGCCCACTGTAGCTCCATGTCCATTATGTAATGCTATGAATTGGTCTAGAACCTGTAGTCAAAAGGGGCACATGAACATTATATAATGGGACCTGCAGTATCTGTAGGCCACACCTGGTCCAGGCAACATAGTTAAACTCCATGAGCTTCATGTGTTGTGTGGGCTGTGTGCTGGCCACACCTTTCTCAGCAGAAGTTCAAAATACTTGTAAAGATGAAGGGACTTATTATCCAGTCAATCATATCAGTTTCACACTGATATAAATCTACTGATTTAGTGGAGTTACTCCTGATTTACATTGGTATAACTGGAAGAAGAGTCTTGACTGATGGTTACGTATAATGTCCTTCTCTGACTAAGTCATCTCACGTTTATATTTTTAAATTACATTTTCAATTAACATTTGTATGTACTTTATTTATTTCTTGTGCAGCACCCTGGGTTTCACAGTCATTATTCCAGTTTAATGTAGCCTCTAAACATTCTAAATTCTAAGATGACTACATTAAGAGGGAGCTAAGTTTGAGAGTACATAAAAGTAATTTAGGGTAAAGTATATTACAGAGATGTTTGTAATTATCCCAAAACAAAGCACTATAAATCCAGGAAATTCAGATATGTTAAGGTATGGATATCCAAACATGTTAAGGTATGGATATGAACAATTTAGGGCACCCAAATAACCGTAACTCTACCCCATGACACCACACAGTGAGCATATGATTAAGGCATTTTAATATTTCTGATTTCAGATTAAATCAAACTGATTTTTAAAGACACATTAGATTTTGTTCTTTCTCTTTTGTTTTCCTCCTTTATTTCTTCAGGATGAAGTTAAGGTTGTTTGGATGCCCTATAGCAGGGGTTCTCAGCCTTTTTCTTTCTGAGGGCTCCTCAACATGCTATAAAAACTCCAGGGCCCAGCGGGGGTGGAAGAGGGAGATTCGGGACTCCGGGCCAGGAGTGGGACCCTTAGACATGCATAAGTGTAGGTTGACTTCTATTTTGGGGTGGCAAGGGCTGGCAGGGCTCAAGCCAGCTCCGCACAGCAGGGTCCAGGGAGGAAGCACCACCTCCACTCCCTGACTCAACTCAGCAGGCCACCAACCCTGTCTGGGTTGTGGAGGGATGCAACCAAAACATATAACTCAAAGGGAGGACTCAGCTCAAAAAGTTTGAAAACCGCTTAGGGTGCAGGCAAGGGGTAGCTGGGGACTGTGTGCAGTGAGGGGTGTAATGCAGGGTGCAGCCAGGGGGTAGCTAGGGGCTGTTGGTGGGCAGGGGGGTAACTAGGGGCTGTGTGCAGGCAGGGGGGTAGTTCAGGTTGCAGGGAGATGGGTAGCTAGGGAATGGTGTGCTAGGAGGGCTATGCTAGGAGGACTTCCTCTGTGGTGGCTGCTCCCCAAGGGCTCTGCTGGCCCGAGAGCCAGGTCCCCCGCCCAGGCAGGTCTTATAGGCTGCATGAGCAGTCAAAGGGGGCTGGGAGTTGAGGAGCAGCTGCAACCCTGGCCACCAGCAGCAGACGGGAATGTCATGGCTGCCTGCTCCGTGGCACCACCAGCCAGAGAAGCAACTGCCCCCCACAGCCTGGCTTCAGCTTCCCCTTTGTCTACGTCCTGGCTGGAGGGCAGAGCTTGAGGAGGACTGGGGGAGAGGAGAAGGTGAGGGAGTGGAGCTGCCCCTGTGACTGCCCCACTCTGGGTAAGGCAGTGTAGTTTTGGGGGGGCAACACCCTTGTGCCCCCTTAACTCTTCCCATGGGCTCAGGGCCTGTGCCTGAGTCAGGGATTGAGCCCCACCGATTCTGGCTTCAGCCTGAGGTGGAGTGCACTTGGGCTCGGGGCTTCAGCCCTGCGCTGCTTGCGGCTTCAGCCCCGGAGCAGGGGCCCGGCTGCCAGCTTCAGCTCGTGGAGAGGGTGGGGCACTGCGGCTCATGGTTTCGGCCCCACAGCTCCTGGCTTCAGCTCTGCGGGGGAAGGCACGGAGAATGGGGGTGCGCTGGGACTTGGAGCACCAGGTTTCAGCCACGGACCCCAGTTGAGAACCAATGCCCTATGGTTCATTTCCATACCTTGCAATTTTTTTAGCACTTTGAACTTAGAAATTTAACTCTGAATTTCCTGGGTTTGTAATGTTTGGGGTTGGGATAATAACAACATCTCTGTAATATATTTTACCCTAAATTACTGTCAAGCATTGTGAACCTTAACTCCACGTTCACATCATTTTTGTCTGGGAATTTCCATATGGGTGTTTATGATTGTTTTTTGAAATTATTAAAAATTTCAACATGAATGCTGAACAACAAACTCAAAAGTAATGATTCTCTGAGATTCATCTAATGATCTGTAGTTATGTCATATCAACTGGAAATCATTAAAAATGTGTAACTGTTAGAGTCTGATTCACTGGTACACTTTGGCTGCTTTAGGCTGCTCTGGAGCAACACAAAGTAGCCAGAGCATACTGGCCAGTTAAACTAGGTTTACAGCTGCTTTGCATTGCACGAGCAGTGCAAGTCAGCAGGAGATATATCCCTTTTTCTTCCTCCCTACTGTTCTCTATACTCCCCTGCACACAAAAGTCCTAGCTTCTGTCCACTGTTCATACACACTGCAAGTTTTCTATTCCCTCTTGTCCTCTCTGTTAAGTAGATCTGGAGCAGTGGGTGACAGTTTTAAAATAAATATTTCAGATTAATAGTTATTTTTGCTGTCATTTTCATAACTGAAAATGTATCTGTCATCAGAGGCTGAAGAATAAAATCTCCCTAACAGAAACATATGACGAGTCACATTTCAAAATGGCCGCCATTTCCCATTGTCTTTAATAGGCCTGAGGCCACAGGCTACCTTTTGTTAAGATGCCTTCTTACAAAACAGGTACTGGCTCCCATTGTTTCCTGTGGAAGTGAAACCAAGGTGTCTTCATAGAAGATGGTGTCTCCCTATGCTATCAGGAAATGGAGGAGAGGATTATGAAAAGTCGGTGAATGGAGAGAGTGGCCATTTTGGCTAAGCACAGCATGTGGCCTCAATCCCATTGAGAACAGTAGGAGATAGCAGCCATTCTGAAAGAGGGGAGTTCACTGTCAAATTTTCTGAAGTAGAACGAGAAACTGTCATTTATGAAAATAATGGCAAAAGTGATCAACCAAAAAAGAAAAACAAAAAACACTGCTTTCAAATACAGGCAACATAAAATTTCAGTTAGTTTTAACTGTATTTTGGAGTTTGAAGAGTTTGCATTTTTCCATTATTGTTAGCTCAACCAAAAGTAATGGGCTTGGTGACATTCTGAGTGACATTCTATCACTGTGCTATGCAGGAGGTCAGAGTAGATGATCAAAATGGTCACTTCTGGCCTTAAAATCTATGAATTATTCTAGATATTAAAAAGAAGTCAGACAACTGATAATAAATTTCTTAAAGAACCCATTTTAATTAATTTCAGTTAATAAACTTATTCATTAACTTATAAATGCTAAGGGCTTGTCTACACAGGAAAGTTTTTTCCATATAGATAAACTTCAGGTTTTCATCATAAACTCCCTTACATTGACACACAAAAGTTCTTTTTTTGATTAGCTGGCATCTTATCCCACTTTAATTGGGAAGCAACCTAACTCTTAGGCCTGGTCTACACGACAAGTTATGTTGATATAAGGAGTCTTGCTTCAACCCAGTTGTGCATGTGTCTACATTTAGATTTGTCTCCGACTGAGTAAGTGGCCTGTTATTCCAACGTGGTGTTGAGCCAAGGTTTATGTACAGAGGTTGGCACGGCACACATGTAGACACTGCATTACCTTTGTCAACCCTAACGGTCCTCCAGCAGTTGTCCCACACTAACTGCTCTGGTCACCATTGTGAACTCCACTGCCCAGGGGTCACGTAGACTGGAAGCCAACCTCACTTTTAAAGCCCTGTGGATTTTTGAAATTCTTATTCCTGATTGCCTAGCTTGGAGAGCATACCTAGCAGCTCTCCGCTGTTGTGTGCAACTGCCTAGCTGACCATGCCAGCTACACACTACAGATGTGCTCCAGCCTGGAGGAGACACGATATATTGGAATTCCTGGGTCTGTGGGGAGAAGAGGCTGTGCTCAGGGTATGCAGGAGAAGTGGTATGATGGACCAGCAGCAGTGCTGCGTGAAAGCCAAGGAGCTTGAGCAGGCATACCAGAAGACCAGGGAAGCCAAAGAACAATTAGGTGTCAAGCCACAGACCTGCCATTTTGCAACGACCTGCATGCCATACTCGGTGGAGAGCTTCACCCACCCACCCATCACAACACTGTCAATATCTCCAAGGAGCCCAAGTCGCAGGTCTCTGCTGTGAACAGAAAGGAGGATGGGGGTGGACAAGGAAGAGGAGGAGGATGGGGGACAGGCAACTGGATCCAGCTGGACAGCAAGCTAGGACCTGTTTTTTACGCCACTGCAGACCAGCCAGTCCTGCCAATAGAGAGCATGGGCAAGTCCAGTGCAGGGGAAGGAACCTCAGGTAAGCATGTACATAAATTTTCCATTCCAGGGATGGCCCCCTCAAAATAGCAGGACACAGCTTTTGACTTTTCATTAATTTACTCATACTAGAAGAACCAAGAGAAGTAGAGTTGCTATCTGCTTTTCCATTCCCTCTAGAGTTAGGTGCAGGGAGACAGAGCATGCAGACCAGTTTGTTTATGTATACAGGGGTGTCCCTTGAATCCTTCTGAGCGATCTCTATGAAATTTTCACAGAGATTCTCTGTTATACTTTGCCAAAGGGTTCTAGGGATGGCAGCCTTATTTCTTCCTCTGTGGTAAGATGATTTCCCACAGCACTCAGTGATAACATTGGCAGGCACCATTGCAATACACAGCTTAGCAGTATACGGACAGAAGTAGCTTCAGGATGCCAGCAGCAGCTGTGTTCTCTATGCCTTTGTTACCATTAGGAGTGAGATATCAGCTAAAATCACCACCACCTGTGGGAAAAGGTGCCAGTATTCAGTGCCAATGCCCTGTGTTAGTAGTTTTATGCAACCGAGAAATTCTCTCCTCATTTCCCTAATCTCTAGTGGGCCATACTTACCGTGACTGATGCTGTGACTGGTGCCATACACAAGCAATCCCAACCAGAAGTGAAAATGAACTTGTAGTTCTTGAAGCTTTAGGGGAGCAAGGGGAGCAAGTTCTGCATCTTAAATTTCAGTTTCCATAGGGACTATACTGACAGCGGTAACTTTATGTGTTTATCTGCAGCTGCTGCAGCCTTGAGGGTCTTCCTCTCCACACCTGCAGAATGCCTGACCCAGATAAGGAGGAGAAAGAAGAAGACTTGGGGTGACGTTCACTGAGCTTCTTCAAGCCAGTGCTGCACTGGATTTTGAGCACAGGGACTGCAGGATGAACATTGGGGACAGCCTGGAGAAGGAAAGAGTGGAGAGGAGGAAGGTGCAGGAAAAGGAGAGGGAGATGCACCAGGACATAATCAGGCTTCTCAGGCAGCAAGCACAGATACTGCAGACTCTGGTGGACCCGCATTTTGAGAATCCCATGCTCGCCTCCCTCTGTAGCCCATTGAGAACTCAATATCGGGACCTTCCTATATCCCCTGTCCCCTTCAACATCCCACATGGCATCCAGGACTGCCTCACTATCTCTACCACTCCACTCTGCGGGACACTGAAGACAATCACAGCTTCACATACACTTACCTGTGAAAGTGATGGTTGGTGTAGATGTAGCTGAAATAGGCATGAATGTTCTTTCCCCTTCATAAGTTCTGTTCTGTTCATTTAAGTTTCAGTAAGTTTATTTTAAATATATTTATTTTAAAATTTCAGTTTATTTTTTTTCACTGAATTCTTGTACAAAATAAATGTCTGTTATTTAAAACATAACTCTTTTTTATTTGTTTGCAACATCTACTACCAAGTGCTTAACAGGTATGAAAGCAACCAGGTACTTGTTACTGACAATGTGACACAACTCATAGAATAAGCCATAAACAAAATTAATAGATGTATTGACAGTGTTATGTTTCTGTATGTACAGCAATTACTGCATGATTCCTATTAGGCCACAAAAGAGCAGGGCCGGATAGAGTACAGTACAACAAAATGCATTACATGGCTTACTGTAAAAATGGCCTTTCAAAACCCGCCCTGAGCTTTGAGCTCTTCTAATAGCTCTTGTGTCTGCCTGTTCAAACTCAGCAGACAGCCATTCCACAGCTACGCTCTACCCAGGCAGAAAGGTTTCCCCCTTTGCTTCACAGATATTATTCAGGACACAGCAGGTAGCTATGATCATTGGGATATTTTTCTCACTGAGGTCCAATCTTGTGAGTAAACAATGCCAGAGTCCCTTCAGTCCACCAAACGCACATTTAACTGTCATTCTGCACCTGCTAAGCCAGAATTTGAATCGTTCCTTGGTGTTGTCAGGATGGCTGGTGTGCAGCTTCATAAACTAGGGGAACACTGGGTAGGTTGGGTCGTGTATCATTTTTGGCAATTCATAGAATCATAGAATATCAGGGTTGGAAGGGACCCCAGAAGGTCATCTAGTCCAACCCCCTGCTCGAAGCAGGACCAATTCCCGGTTAAATCATCCCAGCCTGGGCTTTGTCAAGCCTGACCTTAAAAACCTCTAAGGAAGGAGATTCTACCACCTCCCTAGGTAACGCATTCCAGTGTTTCACCACCCTCTTAGTGAAAAAGTTTTTCCTAATATCCAATCTAAACCTCCCCCACTGCAACTTGAGACCATTACTCCTTGTTCTGTCATCTGCTACCATTGAGAACAGTCTAGAGCCATCCTCTTTGGAACCCCCTTTCAGGTAGTTGAAAGCAGCTATCAAATCCCCCCTCATTCTTCTCTTCTGCAGGCTAAAGAATCCCAGCTCCCTCAGCCTCTCCTCATAAGTCATGTGTTCTAGACCCCAATCATTTTTGTTGCCCTTCGCTGGACTCTCTCCAATTTATCCACATCCTTCTTGTAGTGTGGGGCCCAAAACTGGACACAGTACTCCAGATGAGGCCTCCCCAATGTCGAATAGAGGGGAACGATCACGTCCCTCGATCTGCTCGCTATGCCCCTACTTATACATCCCAAAATGCCATTGGCCTTCTTGGCAACAAGGGCACACTGCTGACTCATTTCAACATTCCCAATAGTAATCCGCCAGTTGGGAAAGAAAGTCCCTCCTTGCAGCTTTCTGAAAAGTCCTGTGTTCCCTTCCATGACCAGTCCTCTCTTATGTGGGTGAAGCATCCTCAGTGATCCACCAATGTACTCTGTGGCAAGGCGGTCTAGTGCCTAAATAGGGATATCCATGCTGTCTGTCACTCCGCTACAGTTGAGGAACCCCACTGCTGCAAATCCATCCACTATGTCTTGCAAATTGCTGAGAGTCACAGTCCTATGTAGCAGGAGGTGATTAATGGCTCTGCATATTTGCATGACAATGGCCCCTCAGTGGATTTCCCAACTCCAAATAGATTTCTGACTGACCTGTAGCATTCTGGCATTGCAAATTTCCCCAGTGCGATCGCCACTTGCTTCTCTGCTGTTAGTGCTACTCTCATTCTGGTGTCCCTGCACTGGAGGTTGGGGCGAGCTTGGAACACAGATCCAGGAATGTTGCCTTGTGCATCTGAAAGTTCTGCATCCAGTACTCATCATCCTAAGCCATTGTTATAAATGCGATGCCTCTGATCCGTGTTAGTTTCTCAGGCCTAGAAGTGGCTCTCCACCATCTACAGCTGCTCTGTGAACACCAACAACAATTTTGAATTGGTTCTCGCTATGTCCCATAGCAACGTGTCCTCCATGTTCCCCACTGATTCGGTTCTTCTGTGGCTCTGCAAATACTGCAGGATTGTGCACCCTGTGCTTGCAATGCTCATGACAATAATGCAGAGCTGGGAAGGCTCCATGCTTCTGTGAGAGATGGCAGATAGTGATGAGGGCTATGCAGGTTTGTGGGATTTTGAAAAAAGGTGTGAAAATTATGGGATACAGATCACATTGTGGGATGGAGACTTTGCATGTTGGGAAGTTGACCCCAGGCTCCCAGTCATCCCGGCACAACTCATTTTGGCACCATCATGAGTTACCAAAACTTCCCAAATGACTGGATTCACAGTTTTCAGAGTAACAGCCGTGTTAGTCTGTATTCGCAAAAAGAAAAGGAGGACTTGTGGCACCTTAGAGACTAACCAATTTATTTGAGCATAAGCTTTCGTGAGCTACAGCTCACTTCACCGGATGCATACTGTGGAGACTGCAGAAGACATTATACACACAGAGACCATGAAACAATACCTCCTCCCACCCCATTCTCCTGCTGGTAATAGCTTATCTAAAGTGATCACTCTCCTTACAATGTGTATCATAGCTTATCTAAAGTGATCACTCTCCTTACAATGTGTATCATACACATTGTAAGGAGAGTGATCACTTTAGATAAGCTATTACCAGCAGGAGAGTGGGGTGGGAGGAGGTATTGTTTCATGGTCTCTGTGTATATAATGTCTTCTGCAGTCTCCACAGTATGCATCCGATGAAGTGAGCTGTAGCTCACGAAAGCTTATGCTCAAATAAATTGGTTAGTCTCTAAGGTGCCACAAGTACTCCTTTTCTTTTTGGATTCACAGTGGGATTCGTGCCCATGGTGCACTGCACTGTGCATTGGTACAAGCACTCCTGGTGAGTACATGCACCACCGACACAAGGAGCCAGGTATGCACACATATAGGCGATGTACTAACTGCAGAGGCTTTAGGCCGACATAATTTGCTCAAAATAAGTTTGTAGTGTAAATGTGGCCTTATTTCAGAATGTTACATGGTTTGTGTGGAAGCATCCCTATTTTGGATTAACTCTGCTGTTTCAGGCAGTCCTCCCTCTGCTATCCCACACTGCGTTGCTTCACACCTGCACTAGCCTATCTGTTTACTTGTATGCCCTCTACTACTCCAGGTTCATCTTGGCTGGATTTCACCTCCATGTTTAAATGCTGGCACAAATCTAGGGGTGCCCCTTTGAAATTTCAGCTTGTGAGAAGTTCACACTTTTGGACTCTCATATCCATTATAGCAGCCATGTGCAGTGTCTTCATATGGTTCTGTCTTCATTGGCCACTGGGGAAAAGAGCATGTTCAGGCCCATATTAACAGCAAATGCAGGAGAAGTCTCAGAGCCATGCCAAAGCAAAGGAACTCCAATAGAATTATAAAAATGCTAGGGACAAAAGTAAGACCTCTGATAATGTTCCCACTACCTGCACCTACTATGAGAAAATGGACTGTATTTTTGCCAAGGATGCCACCACCAAACTCTGACATGGGATTCTGGACAAGTTGACCAGAGTATCAGAAGGTGCCCAAGGCATCATGGAAACCAACCAAGAGGTGATTCCTCCGGACCACCAAGATCACTTCAGCATGCCAGACTCTGAGACTGAAAAATTTCATTGCTATTCAGCTCCTCACTAATAACATCAATCCCTAATATCATGATTGTTACACAAAGCATATCCATTGCATTCCTTTCCTTGGTTACAGTACATTAATTTTCCTGTACTACATGCTGGCCGCAAAGTAGGAGCACAATGCATCATTGAGCCTAGTTGCCTAACTAGTTGGGCCATGTTGCAGAGGCACGCTCTCTTGGCTGTTCACACATTCAGAAAGTCTCTCCACCTTTGCCTCCCAGCCCTTGGTGAGACTCTCTCCTTTGCTCTCACTGATGTTGTGCAAAATGCTGCAAGTGTCTATCACACAAGGCAGATATTGCTCAGAAGCCTCCAGCCTTGACATGAGACACTGCCACTTTTTCTTCAGTCTACCATATGCAGACTTCATATGTCATTCTGCAGCTACTCAGGTTATAGTTAAACAGCTCCTTTCCCCTATTCAAGTTTGCAGTAAAGAATTTCATAAACCAGCGTGATGGGGAAAGGCCAGATGGCTATAGAAAAGTAGTGGGAGATAGATATATTAGCTCCAGACTAAACAAATCCCTGGTACCAGGATAAGTTAAATGGCAGCTGCTCCAGGCCAATTAAGACACCTGGGACCAATTAAGAACTTACCAGAAGGCAGGGAGAACACTAGGTTGATTGGGACACCTGAAGCCAATCAGGGACTGGCTGAAACTAGTTAAAAGCCTCCTAGTTAGTCAGGTGGGTGCGGATGTCAGGAGGTGTGGGAGGAAGTTGTGCTGTTGGAGAGGCTGAGTAGTACACACCATATCAGGCACCAGGAAGGAGGCCCTGAGGTAAGGGTGAAGTGGAGCCTGAGGAAGTGGGGACTGCTGTGGCAAAGTAGCCCAGGGAATTGAATGTGTCATGTTTCTAAAAGGTCAGCTACCATAGCTGATACTATTAGGGTCCCTGGGTTGGAGTCCGGAGTAGAGGGCGGGCCCGGGCTCCCCTGTTTCCCCCCTCCTCCTCCCCAATTAATCACTGAGACTGGGAGACAACAGAGAATGTGCAAGGGAGGATAGCTTCTAGCTTCTCCTCACCTCCCTCATTGGCTTATGATGAAAATGGCTCAGTAGACTGTGACCCTTGTCTCTAGAGAGAGAAGAGTTACGTGGAGGGTCACTGTGAGCCTCTGAGGCTAGCGAAATCCTCCAGGAAACGCGGGACCCACGGAGACAAGGACAGAGCTTTGTCACAATTGGTGTGAAAAGTGGGATTTCGTTCACAGCGTGGCGGAAGAAAGAGGTTTAAAAAAAAAGTGCACTGGGGTTTTGGATTTTTTTTTGTTTTGGTTTGTTTGTTTGCTTTGTATCACAATGGAGGAAGTGGTAAGAGCTCTGGTACAAGCCACGGCAGCCCAGCAGGAGGCCACCTGGGTTCAGGCAATGGCGCAACAGGAGTCTATGTGGCTACAGCAGGAAACCAATCAATTATTGATGAGCCAGGCAACCCAAGATCATGCCTTCTTGAGAGAGGTGGTGGACCAGCTGAAGATCCTCACCACCCAGGCCCAGGGATCCAGTGGGACGCGAACCCTGAGGGCCACTGGTTGTCTTCGAAAGATGACGTCAAGAGATGACATAGAGGCATATCTCCTCTCATTGAAAAGGACTCCTCAGCATGAGGTGCGGCCCCAGGAGCAGTGGGCCAGCATTCTCACCCCTTTTTTGTGGGGAGAGGCCCAGAAGGCCTACTTTGACTTGCCTCCACAGATGCCACTGACTATACCCGTCTGAAGTCACAGATCCTAGCACGATCAGGGGTGACAGCAGCGGTAAGGGCCCAGAGGTTCCATGAGTGGAAATACCAGGAGAACAAACCCCCGAGGTCCCAGCTATTTGACCTCATACATCTCGCACAGAAGTGGTTACAGCCCGAAGTGTGCAGCCCAGAGGAGATTTTGGAGACCCTGGTCATGGACCATTACATGCAGGGACTGCCGCCAGATGTCCACAAATGGGTAGGCCAGAACAATCCGTCCACGTACGACGAGATGATCACGCTGGTAGAAAGATGGATGACAGCCAGAGAACTGACCCGACTACCCAAGGAAAGCCCCTTTCGAAGCAAGCACCCAACCCCAACCCTGAAAGGTTGGGCAGCCAAACCCCAGGGAGTCCTAGGTGGAAGAAGTTGGGGGCTGAAAACCAGCGGGGACACCAGAAGGAAGGCATTGGCCTGAGTGGGGGGAACCCCGGGACTAAACCCCCTAGCCCCCAGGATAGGGGAGTGATTAGAAGCAATTATAGATGTTATGCATGTGGGGAGTGGGGACACATAGCAGCACAGTGTCCCAGCACCGAGGAGCCTATGCAATGTAACTGGGGGATTGGGAGGTCCCATGCTGCCTTATCCACCTTGTGGGGGTCTCATTAGCACCGCATAATTACACCAGGCCAGTGAGGATAAATGGAGCAGAGACTACAGCGCTTGTGGACTCTCGGAGTGGTATCACCCTCATGTCAGGTAAGCTGGTAAAAAGTAGTCAGCTGCTACAAGCCAAACATGTAGCAGTGACGTGCGTACATGGGGCCGTGAGCCATTACCCCACAATCCTGGTGGAGATAGAGGTTCAGGGGAATCCCATTGAGGTGACTGTGGGAGTAGTTCCTAAACTCCCATATCCTGTAGTCATTGGGAGGGACTATCCAGGGTTTGATAATTTGCTCCCCCCGGAGAGGCTGGAGGGAGGTGGGGATACGGAGGACAGCGACTCATCACCGGGGGAATGTCAACCCCTGATGTTGGCTGAGATTTCTCAGGATCTGTTCTCAGCCCCGCAAAAGACCCGGAAGACAAAAAAAGAGAGGAAGGCCGCGAGAGCCTTGGAAACCCGGATCCTGACCCAGGGCCAGAAGACCTCCCAAGTAGGCAGATGGGTGCGAGCAGCCAACAGAGAAACTTCCACCACAGAAGGTGAGCCAGAGGCTGCCCCCATCCATGAGGGCAGTGAGCCATTGGAAGAAGCAGAAGCCAGCCCCTGGGAGCTTGGGCAGATTAGTCCCGGGAGAGAGACTTTTGGGCGGGACCAGGTGGAGGACCCCAGATATGATAACTCCAGGAAAGAGATGGCAGAGATTGATGGGATACCTGTGGATGGGAAGGTCCGGGGTCCTGTACCTTACTTATAGTGAAGAAAGATCTCCTGTACCGCCATGGTGCAAATGCGGGAGCAAGAGGTACAACAACTTCTGGTGCCACGAAAACATCAAAAAGCCATATTGAGTCTTGCCCACAATCATCTGTTTGGAAGACACCTAGGGACAGAGAAAACCCAGGCACGGATCCTGCGGAGGTTCTTCTGCCCAGGAGTACATGAAGATGTCTGATTATACTGCACCGCTTGTCCAGAGTGTCAGTTATATAGCCCTCGCCCGCACTTACGGGCTCCTTTGATACCTCTTCCAATAATCGAGGTTCCTTTCGAATAGATAGCCATGGATCTGGTAGGGGCCCTAGAGAGGACAGATCAGGGCCACCAACATGTGCTTGTTGTACTGGGCTATGCAACCTGGTACCCGGAAGCTGTTCCCCTCCGCAACACAGTTTCCAAGATAATAGCTAAGGAGCTAGTACAGATCTTTGCCCGGGTTGGGCTACCCAAGGAGATATTGACTGATCAAGGGACACCTTTTGTGTCCAAGTTGATGAAAGATCTCTGTTCGTTGCTCCATGTCCAAGCCCTACGGACCTCTGTATACCACTCGCAAACAGATGGCCTTCTGGAAAGGCTCATTGGGACCCTCAAGACCATGATCAGGAAAGTGGTGAGCCAGGATGGGAAAGATTGGGATACCCTATTGCCTTACCTCATGTTCGCCATCCGGGAGGTCTGCAAGCCTTCATGGGTTTCTCTCCATTCGAACTACTATACGGGCGCCATCCCCAGGGCATATTGGATATAGCCAGAGAAACCTGGGAAGAGGAGCCAAATCCCGGAAGGAACAGAGTCGAGCATGTACTGCAGATGAGAGATCGGATAGCCCGAGTTATGCCCATTGTACGGGAACAGTTGGAGAGAGCACAGGAGACCCAACCAACCCATTATAACTACCAAACGAAGCTTCGACAGTTCCAACCAAGGGATCGGGTGATGGTACTGGTGCCCACAGCAGAAAGTAAACAGTTGGCCCAGTGGCAGGGACCCTACGACGTAATCGAAGCCATGGGAGAAGTGAACTGTAAGGTGTGGCAGCCAGGCTGCCTTAAATCGGAGCAAATTTACCACATCAATCTTCTAAAACCTTGGCACGATCGAGAGGCATGCTTAGTCACGCAGGAAACCCTCCCCCAGGAGGATAACTTACATGAGCAAGTGAGGATATCAGCTTCTTGCGCCTCTTGCTCCCAGCTCCTCACACGCACACCACAAACTGAAGTGAGCTCCTTTTTTAAAAACCCAGGTGCCCTGATTAGCCTGCCTGTCTTAATTGATTCTGGCAGCTTCTTGATTGGCTGCAGGTGTTCTAATCAGCCTGTCTGCGTTAATTGTTTCCAGAAAGTTCCTGATTGTTCTGGAATCTTCTCTGTTACCTTACCAGGGAAAAGGGACCTACTTAACCTGGGGCTAATATATCTACCTTCTAGCACTCTCTTGTAGCCATCTTGCCTGACCCTGTCACATTAGCTACTAACTGGCAGCAGTCAAGGGTGATAAGTTTCCAGATGGCGATGGCTATATTCTCCAGGCTGAGAGGAGGTTTCAGGCTTGTGTTCTGCTGCTGCAGCAGCTCCAGGTGAGCTCTGCACAGGCCTCTGGGAAAGTCGCCTTCCTCAGCCTGAACATCAGCTGGTGCTGGTCGGCTAAGTGCCATGCTCCACTGAATAAAGCTACTCCAGGAAAACGTCATGCAGAAGTAACTGCTTGATCTCTTCCCAACGGCATCACTGTGGCTATCTTCCAAGTCACTCATAGCCATCCATCTGCATGATACATGTGGAGCAGCCTATTCGTATTAATGACGGTCAGGACTGCGGTGCTCAGCAATCTTCCCTCCCTGGTGCCTGACACATTTGAAAATGATCCTGCTTTGGTCAAACCAGATGAATTATGGGAGTGTGTTAGTTTGAGTCCAGAATTCCAGTGGGCATCCCACAATGTGCCACAAAAAAAAATCATCCCAGGATGAATTGAGCCTAGTGGCAGAACATTACACCATGCCCCAACATCTGCCCCAAATGATGTACAGTTTTTTGAAAAAGTGAAGAGCAGTGTGGATGCAATGAATCACAGAAGAGAACTATCTTAAGATGGCATGAACAAAGGGGTGTGGATGCACTTCTTTGGGATAGTTAAACCTGGATAATTATAGTGGAAAAACATATGCTGAAAAAACTTGCCTATGTAGAGAAGCCCTAAATGCTTGAAACAAACCCGTTTGACGATGATTCCCCATGTACAGTTGCATTTTAAGAACTGAAAAAGATCTTGGTGGAGCTCGAAAGCATTTCTCTTTCACCAGCAGAAGGTGATCTAATAAAAGATATTACCTCACCCACCTGGGGGGCTCATATCCCGGGGCCATCATGGTTACAAGAACACTGCTAACATTTTGAGACCTATTATTCAGTTTTTAATCAATTTAATGTGTGCCATGTTAATTTTATATTGTTCTCATGTTTTAATCAAAATGTCATGGGGGAACCGAATCAAACACTTTACAGAAGACTAAGCATATTAAGTCAACACTGATACCTTTATCAATCAAACTTGTAATTTCATCAAAAAAAGATATCAAGTCAGTTTGAAATTATCTATTTTCCATGAACCTGTATTGATTTGCAGTAATGACATTACCCTCCTTTTGTTCTTTATTAATTGATTAATGTATCAGTCACTCCATTATCTTGCTCAGAATTGATATCAGGCTGACAGACCTATAATTACATGGGTCATCCCGTTTACCTGTCTTAAAAATTGGCTCAGCATTAGCTTTCTTCCAGTCTTCTGGAACTTCCCCAGTGCTCCAGGTCTTATTTAAAATCAATGTTAACGGTCACTGCGTCCCAGGACAGAGTCCCCCATCCTGTAAGTATGGCCTACATTCTTTGTTTCTAGATGTATACATTTACATTTAACTGTATTAAAAAGCATATTGTTTGCTTTGGCCGATTTTACCAGGTGATCCAGAATCAGCAACGTTTCCGCTTAGTTGTTTACCACTCCCCCAATTTTGGGGTCATCTGCAAACTTTATTAGTGATGATTTTATGTTTTCTTCCAGGTCATTGATAAAAATTTTAAATAGTGTAGGGACAAGAACCAATCCCTGTGGGACCCCACTGGATACACACCCACTCAAGGATGATTCCCCGTTTACAGTTACATTTTGAGACCTATCAATTAGCCAATTCGTAATCCATTTAATGTGTGCCATGTTAATTTATATTGTTCTAATCAAAATGTCAGGGGTACCAAGTCAAACACCTTATAAAAGTCTAAAAGATCTCCTCATCCAGCTCTTTTAAAACTTTTGGATGCAAATTATTTGGACCCGGTAATTTAAAAATATCTAACTTTGGTAGCTCCTGTTTAACATTCTCCAGAGATACTACTGGAATGGAATGATGGGAATATATCATCTGTTTTTTCCCCAAATCAGAACAGAAATATTTATTGTACACTTCTGTCTTTTCTGCATTATTATTGATAATGTTACCTTTTCCATCTAGTAATGGACCAATACCATTGTCAGGATTCTTTTTGTTCCTAACATATTTTAAAAATTCCTTGTTAATAGTCCTTAACTCTGCTGGCCATAGGTTTCTCCTTGTGTCCCTTTGCTTTCCTAATCAGTTTTTTAGCATTTTTATCTTCTGATTTTTATTCATTACTGTCAACTTCCCATTTCTTCCATTTGTCTTATAACTGTATTTTTTACAGCTGCCTTCACTTCCCCTCTAAACCAAGTTGATTTTTTTAACCAGCACAGCCCTCTTTCTCGGTTGTGGGATTATGGCTTTTTGGGCATCTAGTAAGGTGTTCTTAAATTATTCCTAATTATCATTCATATTTTTCTGATTAAATTCTTCCTCCCAGGTGATTATACTCATAATTGTTTTCAGCTTTGTGAAATTGGTCCTATTAAAACACGAAGTATACCGATCTGGATTTTGTTCTGCTAATTACCAATCTACTAATTAAATTATTTGCCCCCATAACTCCGGCTGGGGGGCTGTTCCAGAGTGTCATCTCCCTCGTGGTTAGAAACCTCCTTCTAATTTCCAACCTGAATTTGTTTAGGGCCAGTTCATATCCATTTGTTCTTGTGCCAACATTCTCCTTGAGCTTAAATTGCTCTTCATCTTCCCTAGTATTTATCTCCCTAATGTATTTCTAGAGAACAATCATATCCCCTCTCAGCCTTCTTTTTGCTAGACTAAACAAACCAAGCTCTTCCAGTCTCCTCTCGTAAGATAGGCCCACCATTCCTCTTATCAACCTAATACCTTTTCCAGTTTAAATGAATCTTTCTTGAACATGAGTGACCAGAATTGTACACAGTATTCCAATTGAGGTCTTACCAATGCCAATAATACATCTACTAAAAATGCCTTGCCTTATACGTCCGAGGATTGCATTTGCTTTTTTCACAGTCATATCATGTTGGTGGATCCTAGTCAACCAGTGATCGACCCACACACCCAGGGTCTCTCTCCATCTCTGTCGCTTCCAACTGATGAGCCCCCAGCTTCTCAAAGAAGTTTTATTCAACTCTCCTCCTCATACTATGATAGTTACATCTGAAGTTTCCAGATGGGTACCATCTCAGCATTTTTTTCATTCAAGGTCTTAGGAATGTCCAAGAATGCCATTTACACATAAATGTGTTAGAACTAGGAGATTCGTCTATAACCCTCATGTTGTTCCTCCCACACATGCAGAACTCAAGTTGCCAAGGGCAATATGTCAGCAATGTATTAAGTATACAGGAAAGACCTTATTCATCTCAGCTTTGTCATAAGGCAATAAAACTGTGGGACTGGTATATCCTACACAACATGTATCTGATTCCCTTTCATGCAGTGGGAAATCACAACTAGATTGCAGATTGGCTGAGCAGTGATTCCATGGGGCTGTATGAGTGTTCACGAAAGGATTCAATGATTCAGTACATTTTCAGCATTTGGGGGGTCCTGAACATAGATCTTTTTGCCATCAGATTGAATACCAAGCATTCAGTTTTGTTTAAGAGCAGGCTCAGTTAGTCCGTTGGTGAGAGCTGTGTTCCTCTGTGACTGATGAATGGGTGGAATGTATGTGGTTCCCTTCCCCCCCCCATGTTGAAGGATAGTATAGAGAATAAGACAGGACTTGGCCAAGATGATTATAGTTGCTCCAGTGTGGCCAAGACAGAAATGGTACACCAATTTACTTCTCGTCTCCAAAGGGAAATACAAGATGCTACTGGTGACAGTGTACTTACTGTCCCAGCAGAGAGTGGAAGTCTTTCATTCAGATCTCCAATCATTGCATCTAACAGCATGGGTGATAGGACTTTTAACAGATTTATAGAAGTCTTGTTCTTTTGAGGTGCAACATCTTTTAATTGACTCTAGGAAACAGTCCACTAGAAAATGCCATGTTTTGAAATGGAAAAGATTTGTTACATGGGTGTCTGATAGGAATTTTGACCCTGTTTTGGTTCCTGTTCAGTGTATTTTACAATATTTGTTTCATTTGAAAACTATGGTTTTGTGTAACTCCTCACTTAAAGTCTATTTAGTAGCAATAGCAGTGTTTCATATACTAATTGATAGTAAATATGTTTTTCACACAACTCAGTTAAAAGGGTTTATTAAACTTGTATCTGCCAACACATAATCCATTTCCTTCATGGGACTTAAACTTAGTACACCTCTACTCTAATATAACACAGTCTGCAGGAGCCAAAAAATCTTACTGCATTATATGTGAAACCGTGTTATATAGAACTTTCTTTGCCTCCCCCCTGCTCCTTGTCCCTTGACCGCCCGCTCCAGAGACCCCCCATCCCTAATCACCCCCAGGACCCCACTCCCTACCTAGTCCCCCTGCTCCCTGACCCCTGACTGTCCCGACCCCTATCCACACCCCCGCCCCCTGACAGGCACTCACCGGCAGGGGCGGGAAGCGAAGCAATGTGGCCCCAGCCCGCTCCATTCCACCAGCTCCCAGCCGCGACTCTCCGCTTCCCGCTGCCGTGAGTGCGGGGAGGTTGCGGAAAGGACACCCCCCGCACTCAGCTGCAGCAGGAAGCGGAGCAATGCAGCCCCAGCCTGCTCCACTGCACAAGCTCCCAGCTGTGGAGCTCTGCTTCCTGCTGCCGGTGAGTGCGGGGAGGTTGGGGAAAGGATGCCCCCCGCACTCACCGGTGGCGGGAAGCGGAGCACTGCGGCTGGGAGCTGGCAGAGTGGAGCAGGCTGGGGCCAGGCTGCTCCACTTCCACCGCTGCCAGTGAGTGTGGGGGGATCCCTTCCCCCAAGCCTCCTCCTCTGAGTGACACAGCTAGGGCCGGGGCAAGGGAAGCGGAGCAGGCTGCTCCCGACCCCCCACTAATCACCCGGGCCACTCTGGGCCTGCAGGGCCCCCAAAAGTGCCCCCTCATAACTCCTGCCTCCCAGACCCGGGGGGTGGGGGAGGCCTGCTTTACCGCATTGTACACGAACCCATGTTATATCGGGTTGCGTTATATCGGGGTAGAGGTGTATTAACTTATGTCTCCTCCATTGAACCTCTCAAGGTGTTCTTTATTTCCACTATCCATAAAGATTACTTTTATAATAGCAATCACAACTGCTAGAAGAGTTAATGAACTACATGCTTTGATCGCTGACCCTCCTTATACCATTTTTCATAAGAACAAGGTGGTTCTTAGACCTTATCCCAGACTTTTTTCCTGAAATAACTTCAGATTTTCATATTAATCAATATTAATTTACCAGTATTCTTTTCTTGACCCCATGCATGTAAGGGTGAATCCAAACTGTAATCTTTATATGTAAAATAATTTTATCGTATTATCTGGACAGGACTGAGGACTTTAGGATCTCTCCCAAATTCTTTATTTCTTTTGCCGGATATAGTAAGAGTCAAGCAATTTCTGCCCAGTCCTTATTTAGGTGGCTAGACAGTGTATAGAGGAGAGTTATAAGATTTCTTCCTTCTCTCCTCCTGCAGGTCTTAGTGCTCACTCTACAAGGGCAGGTGCTGCATCTGTAGCTTGCTCTAGGCATGTTCCTGTTATTGAAATATGTAAAGTTGCCACTTGGGGTTCAGTTCACACTTTCACTAAACACAGTGTTAGGTTTGGCAGCCAGATCTGATGTACAATTTGGCAGAGTGATACTTTATTCCTTGCTTATTTAGGACTCTGTCTCTCTCCATCCATTCTTGGAATACTGCTTGCCAAACTATACCAAGATTGGAAATATGCAGAGGACACGCAAAGAAGAAATTAAGGTTACTTACATGTAACTGGAATTCTTCAAGATGGACTCTGCATATTCAACAAAAAGAAAGAGGAGTACTTGTGGCGCCTTAGAGACTAACAAATTTATTTGGGCATAAGCTTTCATGGGCTAAAACCCACTTCATCAGATGCATGGAGTGGAAAATACAGTAGGCATATATATATATATATATATATATATATATATATATATATATATATATATATACAGAGAACATGAAAAGATGCGGGTTGCCATACCAACTCTATCGAGACAAATCAATTAAGGTGGGCTATTATCAGCAGGAGAAAAAAAACTTTTGTGGTGATAATCAGGATGGCCCATTTCAAACAGTTGACAAGAAGCTGTGAGTAACAGTAGGGGGAAAAATTATGACACTTTTATTATGGATGCTTCAGGGACAAGTTGGGGTGCCCACCTGAAGCATGTGTAGATACAAGGGACATGTTCTCAGTCAACTTAAAACTACACATGAACGTCCTGGAGCTGAGAGCCATCAGACCAGCCTGCATAATGTTCTTTCCTGTTCTGCAGAATTCCACAATGCAAATCTTAATGGACAACACCTCCACAGTGCACTGTATACACAAATAAGGAGGCAGTAGACCACTGCCTATTGTGCTGACTAATATTTTCTCATTATTTTCTTGTACTCTCCTGTCAGTCTGTATCCATGTGTTGTCTCTTGTTTTATACTGACATAGCAGGCATTTGCATGGCACTTTTGTAGTCAGCATTGCAAGGTATTTACATGCCAGATACGCTAAACATTTGTATGCCCCTTCATGCTTCAGCCACCATTCCAGAGGACATGCTTCCATGCTGATGATGCGCGTTAAAAAAACAATGTGTTAATTAAATTTGTGACTGAACTCCTTGGGGGAGAATTGTATGTCTCCTGTTCTGTTTTACCCTCATTCTGCCCTATATTTTATGTTATAGCAGTCTCGGGTGATGACCCAGCACATGTTGTTCATTTTAAGAACACTTTCACTGCAGATATCACGAAACGCAAAGACGGTACCAATGTGAGATTTCTAAAGATAGCTACAGCACTTGACCGAAGGTTTAAGAATCTTAAGTGCCTTCCAAAATCTGAGAGGGACAAGGTGTAGATCATGCTTTCAGAGTCTTAAAAGAGCAACACTCCGTTGCGGAAACTATAGAACCTGAACCACCGAAAAGAAAATCAACCTTGTGCTGGGGGCATCTGACTGAGATTATGAAAAGGAACATGCATCGGTTCGCACTGGTTTGGATTGTTATCAAGCAGAACTTGTCATCAGCCTGGAAGCACGTCCTCTGGAATAGTGGAAGAAGCATGAAGAGACATATGAATCTTCAGCACATCTGGCACGTAAATATGTTGTGACACCAGCTGCAACAGTGCCATATGAATGCCTGTTCTCACTTTCAGGTGACATTGTGATCAAGAAGAAGGCAGCATTATCTCCTTCAAATGTAAACAAACTTGTTTGTCTGAGCAATTAGTTGAACAAGAAATAGGACTAAGTGGACTTGTAGGCGCTAAAGTTTTACATTGTTTTATTTTTGAATGCAGTTATTTATTGTACATAATTCCACATTTGTAAGTTCAACTTTCATGATAACTACAGTACTTGTATTAGGTGAATTGAAAAATACTATTTCTTTTGTTTTTTACAGTGCAAATATTTGTAATAAAAATAAATATAAAGTGAGCACTGTACACTCTGTGTTGTAATTTAAATCAATATATTTGAAAATGTAAAAAAAATCAACAAATATTTAAATAAATGGTATGCTGTTATTGTTTAACAGTGTGATTAATTGCGATTAATTTTTTTAATTGCTTGACAGTCCTAGTATTTAACTTTCTCAAGATTCACCTCGCAGAGAATTATAGATGATAATTTTCTAACACATAAGGTATTGCACCCGACATGGGGTAACTCTGTTTTGGATCAAAAAGCCCATCGTGGTTCAGGGGTGTAGTGAAGGCAGAAATAAGATATGAAAAAGCAATATATAACAAATGGAAAAAAGGAGATGTGAATAGCTATCAATATAAACTAGAAGTTATGAAGTATAGTAAATTGATAAGGGAAGCAAAAGAGGTCAGCAGAAAATCCATGCCTGGCAAGGCTAAGAGCAATAAGAAGTTTTTAAAGTATTTTAGGAAAGCAAATCCTAGCAATTGTGTAGCCCCATTACTAAATGGAGATGGTAAAATTGTTAATACTGATGTAGAAATGGCAGGAGTGTTCAATAAATATGTCTTTTTTGTATTTGGAAAGAAGCAGGATAATGTGTTTGTATGCCTTGAGGATGATGAAATATTTTCCAGTCCATTAATAATTGGAGAGGATGTTAATCTCTACTAGGGATAAACATTCTTAAATCTGCAGGCCTGGATAACTTGCATCCAAGAGCCCTAAAAAAGCTGACTGAGTAGATCTCTGCTCCATTGATGCTAATTTTTAATAAGTCTTGGAACACCAGGGAAATTGTGGAAGACTGGAACTGCTAATATTGTGCCAATAATCAAAAAGGGCAAGCTGGATGATCCAGATAACTATAGGACAGTTCGCCTACATCAATCCCCGGCAGAATAATGGAAAAGCTGGTAGGGGTTCAATTAATAAAGAATAAAAGGATAGGAATATAATTATTTCCATAAATGTAATACACTTAGACTTTTGTAACTGTTTGACTTAATATTGCATGACATTATGATTAAAAATTAGCACTATACATTATCACTAAAGCACTCTCTATTGATTAAGCACTGGCTAACTGACAGATCTTAAAAAGTAGTTCTCAGTGGAGAATCAATAGGGAGCAGTCTCTTTCATTAGTACTCAACCAGCCTACATCCAATACAGCAGGCCTAGGACCAATCCCTGCAGAACCCACTGGTGGCATAGTGCGTTTACTCTTGGGACATTTTCATTGACAATGAGAGCAGTGCAGTGTGGGTAGCTATCTCACAGTGCAGCTCTCCCCATTCTGCCGCTAGGTCTTGTGGCAAAGCGAAGCGGATTGCAGCACATTATGGGTCTGGACTCAATGCCCTGTGATACACTGCTTTCTGTCCCAGCATTCCATCTTCAGTTTGTGGCATTTTTCAACGTCCGTTGTTTTCTGCTCGCTCCGCCACATCTCTCTGCAGGAATGGATCCCACAGTGATCTCCACTGCTCTGCTAGCTATTACTAGAACATTGCGAATGGCAGTGGAGTTATTCAAGAGTAACAAGAAGGGTTTCTTCAGGTATGTTGGCAACAAGAAGAAAGCCAAGGAAAGTGTGGGCCCCTTACTGAATGAGGGAGGCAACCTAGTGACAGAGGATGTGGAAAAAGCTAATGTACTCAATGCTTTTTTTGCCTCTGTCTTCACGAACAAGGTCAGCTCCCAGACTGCTGCGCTGGGCATCACAAAATGGGGAAGAGATGGCCAGCCCTCAGTGGAGATAGAGGTGGTTAGGGACTATTTAGAAAAGCTGGACGTGCACAAGTCCATGGGGCCGGACGAGTTGCATCCGAGAGTGCTGAAGGAATTGGCGGCTGTGATTGCAGAGTCATTGGCCATTATCTTTGAAAACGCGTGGCGAACGGGGGAAGTCCCGGATGACTGGAAAAAGGCTAATGTAGTGCCAATCTTTAAAAAAGGGAAGAAGGAGGATCCTGGGAACTACAGGCCAGTCAGCCTCACCTCAGTCCCTGGAAAAATCATGGAGCAGGTCCTCAAAGAATCAATCCTGAAGCACTTGCATGAGAGGAAAGTGATCAGGAACAGCCAGCATGGATTCACCAAGGGAAGGTCATGCCTGACTAATCTAATTGCCTTTTATGATGAGATTACTGGTTCTGTGGATGAAGGGAAAGCAGTGGATGTATTGTTTCTTGACTTTAGCTTTTGACACGGTCTCCCATAGTATTCTTGTCAGCAAGTTAAGGAAGTATGGGCTGGATGAATGCACTATAAGGTGGGTAGAAAGCTGGCTAGATTGTCGGGCTCAACGGGTAGTGACCAATGGCTCCATGTCTAGTTGGCAGCCGGTATCAAGTGGAGTGCCCCAAGGGTCGGTCCTGGGGCCGGTTTTGTTCAATATCTTCATAAATGATCTGGAGGATGGTGTGGATTGCACTCTCAGCAAATTTGCGGATGATACTAAACTGGGAGGAGTGGTAGATACGCTGGAGGGTAGGGATAGGATACAGAAGGACCTAGACAAATTGGAGGATTGGGCCAAAAGAAATCTGATGAGGTTCAATAAGATAAGTGCAGGGTCCTGCACTTAGGATGGAAGAATCCAATGCACCGCTACAGACTAGGGACCGAATGGCTAGGCAGCAGTTCTGCGGAAAAGGACGTAGGGGTGACAGTGGACGAGAAGCTGGATATGAGTCAGCAGTGTGCCCTTGTTGCCAAGAAGGCCAATGGCATTTTGGGATATATAAGTAGGGGCATAGCGAGCAGATCGAGGGACGTGATCGTTCCCCTCTATTCGACATTGGGGAGGCCTCATCTGGAGTACTGTGTCCAGTTTTGGGCCCCACACTACAAGAAGGATGTGGATAAATTGGAGAGAGTCCAGCGAAGGGCAACAAAAATGATTGGGGTCTAGAACACATGAGTTATGAGGAGAGGCTGAGGGAGCTGGGATTGTTTAGCCTGCAGAAGAGAAGAATGAGGGGGGATTTGATAGCTGCTTTCAACTACCTGAAAGGGGGTTCCAAAGAGGATGACTCTAGACTGTTCTCAATGGTAGCAGATGACAGACGAGGAGTAATGGTCTCAAGTTGCAGTGGGGGAGGTTTAGATTGGATATTAGGAAAAACTTTTTCACTAAGAGGGTGGTGAAACACTGGAATGCGTTACCTAGGGAGGTGGTAGAATCTCCTTCCTTAGAGGTTTTTAAGGTCAGGCTTGACAAAGCCCTGGCTGGGATGATTTAACTGGGAATTGGTCCTGCTTCGAGCAGGGGGTTGGACTAGATGACCCTCTGGGGTCCCTTCCAACCCTGATATTCTATGATTCTATGATTCTTGAAGTTACGAAGGCAACGGCAGTCACAGTTGCCTAACGTGGTGTCTGACACAGAAAGCAGTAACATTAGATTGCTTTTGGCATTCACGGAGGAGCTGAACACGGTGGAACGTCGCTTTTGGACTCGGGAAACTAGGACAGAGTGGTGGGATCGCATCATTATGCAGGTCTGGGATGACGAGCAATGGCTGCAGAACTTTTGGATGCGGAAAGCCACCTTCCTGGAACTGAATGCTAAGCTCACCCCAGCGGTGCGACGCAAGGACACCCAAATAAGACCTGTCCTCTTGGTGGAGAAGTGCATGGCGATCGCAGTGTGGCGACTCCAGACTGCTACCAGTCGGTCGCAAATCAGTTTGGAGTGGGGGCTTTGTTTTTGGGCTTTGTTAACGCAAGTGTGCAAGGTCATTAATCACATCTGTGACATTATTGACATGAACTGTGACAATATAGATCATTGTTGCAACCAAGGTCCTACAGTTGCACCAAATCTTGTACAAAGGAGGTCAAGTAAGGTGTCTATGGAAAGGTTGTAATTTGCTGGTTATGATTATGCTGTCTATATGTGTGTATCATTTTTATATTTGAAGTTATGAATATTGGCTATGTGCTTGTATCTCAATGTGTTTGATTCTAAGTAGCACCAGTGAAGCATTTGGTCAGCTTCTTGAGAAAGGACTATTCTGAGTAAGTGCCCAATCAAGAAACACTTAACTGACAATGGACTTTGGGAGATGCCAGTCCGCATCTGGGCTCTCCTGGGAACATTCAAACTAACATATAAACAATGGCATCGGCCTGCAAAAAGCTGAATCATTCATGGACATGTGACTTGCCCAGCTACAAATTCCACCTTGTTGCTGTGGGGTTTCCGCCAACAAGAAAGAGAATATAAAAGGCCCTGGAAGCCTCTCCTTTTTGTTTTCAGCTGGCTCAAGAGATGGCCTCCCCACCCCAAAGAGATGCCTGAAAGAAACTGGAACAAAGGACAGTAACTATGGGGGTGTGAGTGATTGCTGGCCCCAGGCCATAAACTACAATGTTGGTGTGAAAAGGATTGGGCCCAGACTAGGAAGGAGTCCACTTTGTGAAAGAAGCTTATTGGAACATCTCTGAGGGTGAGATTTACCTGTATTCAGTTTCCTACGGTATTAGGCTGAGACTTGCATGTTTTGTTTTATTTTGCTTGGTCACTTACTTTGTTCTCTCTGTTATTACTTGGAACCACGTAAGTCCTACTTTTTATACTTAATAAAATCACTTGTGCTTATTAATTAACCCAGAGTAAGTAATTAATACCTGGGGGAGCAAACAGCTGTGCATATCTCTCTATCAGTGTTTTAGAGGGCGGACAATTTATGAGTTTACCCTGTATAAGCTTTATACAGAGTAAAATGGATTTATTTGGGGTTTAGGCTCCCAGAAAGACTGAATACTGGGTGCTGGGAAAGTCCCTGTTAACTGAGAAGCCCCTGGGCTAAGTGAATCTTAGTTTCTGTGCACTGCAGGGGGGCGTGACCCAACCTCTTGGTCTGTGCTGTAGCTGACTGGAGTGTCTAACTCAGCAAGACGGGAGTGGAGGGAAACGTTCTCTGGCAGGGGGGTTTGCTCTCAGTGGTATCCCAGCACATCTAGTGACAGTCTTAAGGGAGTTTCTGTGACCAAACCCGTCACAGCATTCTGCTGTGAAAGACCAGAACTCTTGGCAACGTGCGTGACATTGTGGATGGCTTTGCAGACATGGGTATCCCTAACTGCGGAGGGGCAATAGATGACACACATATTCCAATTTTAGCACTGGACCACCTTACGACGGAGTACATCAATTGGAAGGGTACTTCTCCATGGTTTTGCAGGCTCTTGTGGATCACCACGGACCTTTCACTGACATAAACATGGGATGGTCTGGAAAAGTGCATGAAATACGTATCTTTAGGAACACTGGCCTGTACAGGAAGCTGCAAGCAGGGACTTTCTTTCAAGACCAGAAGATCACCCTAGGGGATGTTGAAATGCCCATAGTGATCCTGGGAGACCCAGCATACCGCTTAATGCCATGACTGAGTAGGTGCAGGATGACCATGGAATGTGAGTTTGGCCAATTAAAGGCGCACTGGCGATGCCTCTATGGAAGTTTAGACCTTAATGAGGAAAATATTCCCATGGTCATAACTGTGTGTTGCATGCTGCATAATAAGGGAAGGGTGAAAAGTTTACTCAGGGGTGGACTGCCGAGGCACAGCTCCTGGCTGCTGATTTTGAACAGCCAGATACCAGGGCTATTTGAGGGGGTGCAATAAGAATCAGGGATGCCTTGAGGCAACATTTTGAAGATGAAAACCAGTAATGTTTGTTGCTATGCTTGGGACTGCAATGGTTAATTACATTTGGTAGGCTCGGAAGCAGTTGTGATTATTAAGGCCTCAGATTCAATGTAAGGAACTGATAAAAGTGCCTGTTGATTTGCAGGTGCCATCGCAGAAATTGGAAAGGAATGCGTGGGTGGAGTTTGGGGAGGGCCTGGGAAAGAGCTCTGACTGTGCTGAAGGGGAAGGCGGGCATGCATCTTCTCAGTCTGGAACGTTACGAGGGACTGCAGCATGTCAGTTTGCAGGTGCAAAACTTTTATCAGCCTCTCCATGGTGTCCCTATTGTATGCATCATTTTCTTTTCTTTCCTGCTTGTCGCTTTCCCTCCACTGCTTGAGTTCAGTCTTTTCTGCCTCTGACTGCTGTAGCACCTCCCAGAACATATCTTCCTTGCTCCGTCTCAGACATTTTCTTATCCTGCGCAGATGCTCTGCTGCTTGTGTGAAGAGGGGAGCCTTTCAAGGTCATATCTGGAGAGGCACAAGTAACAATAAACAGTAGCACTACTGTTAACAACATGCAGAGCATTGAAACATTGCATTAAAATACACCACTGGTAACATACCTATCACTTTCTAGGTGACCCTATTCAAGCACACATGCTGGTGAACACCCCAAGCATGGTAAATGCACCTAGGGGCAGGGTCATTGTTCATTGCAGAAATAAAATCTGAAAGGGTCACGAGACACTTATGGGGGGCAACAGTCTAAACTTTGTCACCATTTTCCACAAGCAGGGCTCGTTATGGAAGATATCTCACTCCTGAGGGGGAGCAAGGAAGCAAGAGTGCATCTGCTACACGCTTGGGGCTTCCACCCCAGTCCCTATGCTGCTCGCCTGTGTGCAGCTTTGGTCCCTGCCCAAGTAATAGCAGAGTGGCATGGGAAAGTGTCTCTCAATTTGGGGAAGGAACAAAGCTGCTCTGCCAAAGAACCTCTGGCAGAAGATTGCCGAGAACCTCCAGGAAAATTTCCTAGAAATCTCTCTGGAGGATTCCTGTGAAATCTCGGAGTGCATAAACTCCCTGTTTCACCGTACTGCCTAGCTGCACGGGGAAATGCCCAGCACACAGAAACACAGTCAGCCTTGTACATTTCTCTGCCCTCAACCTGCTTCAGAACTTCACAATGCAAAACCACTTACCAGGGGTCTCCGCTCTTGCTTCTGGCTCATCAGAGAGTGACTGCCGAGACTGGTTAGGCACATCCAGAGTGGAGAACAGCTCCTGACTGGACGCAGCACCGGGCAACCCCGGCATGAGCTCCACATCTTCTTCTGCCTCCACCTCCTCATCCATGACTTCCTCCTCTGGGCTAGGACCACTTTCCACTGGCTCCTGACCTGCCCAAGTATCCATGGGGCTCTTGGTGGTGAAGGTGGGATAGCCGCCGAGGATAGCATCCAACTTCCTATAAAAGCGGCAGGTCTGGGGCGCAGCAAGGGAGCGACGGTTTGCCTCCCTCGCCTTCTAGTACGTGTGCCTCAGCTCCTTCACCTTCGCTCTGCACTGCAGCATGTCCCGGTCATAGCCTTTTTTGCGCAAGCTGGCCCATAGGTGTTGGAATTCCGATGGCTGGAGCTCAGCTGGGACTGGACAGCCTCCTCTCCCCAAACACTCATCAGGTCCAGCAGCTCTGCACTGCTCCAAGCGGGAGATCATTTGCTGCATGGTGTCGCCATGGCTGCTGAGGAGGATGAAATGTGAGCTCTGCACACCAAGCAAACAGAAAAGGGAATTTCAAAATTCCTGGGGCTTTAAAGGGGTAGGGGCCCTGGAAGGTTGTTTATCTGGTGTCAGGGCAGCAGAGTTGAAACTGCTGACCCAGAGTGGTCAGGATGGGCATTGTGGGACACCTTCCAGAGGCCAATAACAGCACAAAAATCAAGCACGGTGTCTACACTGGCACTATGGAGCTAAAACTTTTGCATAAAAAGCCTTATGACTCTTGTCAAGGTGGTTTTATGCACTGCAACTGAGGAGTTTCATCACAAAAAGTGGCTTTGCAGTGTGTACACCTCCACTGTGTAGACAAGCCCTTATAGTATCTAGAGAGATAACACATATACATAAGATGTTAAGATTGAAAACATTGCCAGTCTCCTCACTCTCATGTGACTCAGACCCTCTCTCACACACATCAGGGTGCGCTTGCATGTTGTTGGGTGGACAGCTGCTGTATTTTCAGTAGTTTTGATCTGTTATCACTTAAACTGTGGAATTGGGGGCACTTCAGCGCCTTTAGCTGGACACAGAAGCTTTTAACATTAGATATCCCAGTGTGTTGTGATAATAATGCAAATCTTTAGACCCACATAAGAAAAGCCCAGCAGATTACATTATTTTTTGGCAACTGGCAAATTCATAAAAAATCTGGCTAGGCCAGTGAAATACCAGCCAGATGATAACCCTAATAGAACAGTATCTTCAGGGTGGCACTGGGCCATGAGGTACATACATGCATGAGAGTGTGCCTGCTATCGCCCTTGGGCCCTTTAAGAATGGGAATTGCCAGGTTTTGTAGTTTCCAGACAGAGCACATGATAGTAAAGGGTCCACTGTTGAACAAAAAACCCTGAAGGAAGTCCCTCTGTAGGGACCAAACAGGAGGGCTAGGGCAGTGGCTCTTAACCTTTCCAGACTACTGTACCCCTTTCAGAAGTCTGATTTGTCTTGCATACCCCCAAGTTTCAACTCACTTAAAAACTGCTTACAAAATCAGACATCAAAATACAAAGTGACACAGCACCCTAGTACTGAAAAATTGCTGACTTTCTCATTTTTACCATAGAATCATAAAATAAATCAATTGGAATATTAATATTGTACTTACTTTTCAGTATATAGAACAGTACAAACAAGTCACTATCTGTATAAAGTTTTTGTTTGTACTGACTTCCCTGGTGCTCTTTATGTAGCCTATTGTGAAACTAGGCAAATATCTAGATGAGTTGATGTACCCCCTGGAAGACCTCAGCGTACCCCCAGGGATACGTGTACCCCTGGCTGAGAACCACTGGTCTAGGGGATAGCCAGGAATAGCTACCTAAAGGGAGGGGCATATCCACTCTTTTCCTAGCTTGTGGAAAGCAGAACAGGGTTCTGGTACTCAATGTTTTGTGTTGTTTTGAGACTTTTGTAGATTCTGTTTATTAATAAAACCAGCCCTGAGGAAAGGAACTTGGAACTAATCTTGAGAGTTTGGGCTTTATTTTGACTACCCTGGCTGGTGAATCTGCTCACTGGCTTAAAAGCCAGTTTTAAATTCCTCGAAATGACTTGTTCTGTTGCCTCATAGTGAGGCCATGACATTATCATTCACTTGCATTTCAAACTCTGGTTCCTCATCCTTTTAACCAGTCTACATGTGCAGAACTAATCTGGAGTTTTTGGAGCTCAGGAAAACTGATATCAGTAATATAGCTGTAATCAAAACAAATAAAAGGATTACTACTTTTGTGTATTGCTTTAAAACCATCTGAGAGAATAGATATAGAAATTATGCATCCAAGTTATATGTGTCTATTTAAACAATATTAAACAGCATCTAGAAATGTTTCTATTTCATTTATGGGGTTAGATAGGTTATTAACTGTAATTTATGGGGTTAGATAGGTTAGTGAAAATTGGCAGCCTTTGTATTGTGTTGAATTTGACTCCAATTTTGTTGATTTGAAAAAAATTAAAAAGCAAATAAGGCATGAAACACTTCATTTTTCCTTATTGTGGTTAGCTGTACCAAAACATTGAGGCACAGGCCATGATGTCTATGTAGACAGTGTTTATTGAGATAAAATAATTGCTTCCTTGTCTGTAGTTATGGGATACAAATCCTGCTCCTTGATTCCTGCTGATTTTTCTCTCATATTTCTTCTACTTTTTGAATATGCTGTTTCTTTTAAAAATTAAATGTGACAACAGCAAATTCCTAATTGGCTTTAGGCTCACTAGTGACATCCAGCTCAAATCCAATTTCAATGGTGGTTTTTGAACGAGAAATAATTTGCAGGAAGGATTACTGTTTAACTTTACAGATTAAAAGGCCCAATCCTCCAAAATGCTGAGTGCTCTCAAATTGTATTAAATCAGTGATAGTTGAGGGATCTTACCACTTTATAGGTGAGATCCAAAGAGAGCGAAAACCATATGTGCTTGATTTGATTTTGTGGGAAGCTTTTAAGATGCACTTTGGTCTTGTCTACACTTGCAACAGCATGTAGGCTACATGTAGCTACATGCTGCAGTGAAAAGCAGGCTGCATACATACTGTGGTGTGTAGCTGCACTCAGCAGTGAAAGTCTCTGGTAGTAGGGAAGCAATAAGGAGTTGCTGACTTTCCCCACTGCCTCCCTACTGCTGGAACCTTTACCTGCTGCCTTCCCCCTGCCAGAGCCTTATCCACTGCTGGAACCTTTCCCCATCACTACTTCCCTACTTCCAGAGCTTTTTGCCACTACTGGAGCCTTTCACAGCACCCAGGACATTACACTCCTAAAAATAGCAGCATAGATGTGGGAAGGACTGCTTGGGCATATAGAGAGCGGTGTAGAGAATATACCCTAAGGTTATGGCATGCCTTTTGCTGCTTAACTCTGAAGGTTTTTTGAACTATCAAGTTGTGAAGCCTATGTTTAAAAGAAATCAGTTGTTATCCTAGATATAGGCTAATATCAGCTTGTTGTATGTAGCTCTTCTAAGAGGCAATTTAATGTGATGTGATTACTACCCACACTCTCTGAATATTGACGGTATCCTTTCACTGACCAACTGTTTGTTCTTTCCTTCCCCCTCTCATGCTTCACTTTACATTTGTTGCAACTCAGTGGTGTGGGTCGAAACTGGGGCTGGGCTTCTGCAGGCAGCAGCATCCTGGCTGAATTTGGTACTCTGCACATGGAATTTGTCCACCTTAGCTACCTGACTGGGGACCCTGTCTACTACAACAAGGTTAGTTTTGTGCTCAGAGTCTAATGTTATAAGAAGACTCAGAGTTGTGTACTGTGAATCTGATTAGGAATGAGAGGGCCTGATGGATTACAATCATGTTTTTTGGTAACAGACCAATTATTTCATTCTTTGCATTTATATTACCAAAATGCATAGCTCTCCAAAGCAGAAAATTATGAAGACAAGATCTTTTTTTATTTTTTGTACAGATATTTAGAAATGATGCTCATGACATATGTCTACATGAGTAGCCATTAAAAGGAAGTGCCCATCTAGAAAAAGCCACAAGAAGCCTGTTTAATTAAATTATGAAAAATTGCAGTTGAAGAAGAAAGTCCAGATTTAAACAAACTTTGAAGGTAGATGAAAATTATTTTTGGTGATCCTGACTTTTGCTTTAATTTAGGTCATGCACATTCGGAAGTTACTTCAAAAAATGGAACATCCTAATGGGCTTTATCCAAATTATTTGAACCCAAGGACTGGGCGCTGGGGTCAGCGTGAGTATTTTTATTAATTTTTTTTTAGTAATTAAAATGTATCTTATACACTCAGAATAATGAATAGGAAAAATTACTATGAATGTAAGAGAGAACAACTCTAAAATTGAGGAGGATAGAGAATACACAGCATCATTTGTATTTGGCGTGCAAAAGGGTTTCCAGGACTTGAAGATATTTAATGAAATTATCTTTTATTTATTACCTCTCATAGTGATCATTTGGCTGTCTTGATCAAGTCTTACTGTGCTTTTTCCCAAAGGCACTTCCCATATTACTTCGTGTCTCTCCCTCACTTACGTTGATCAGCAAAGTCTTCAATAATAGTTATAAGGTTGGAAATTGTTTCTTCGATTTTCTTTGACCTCCTCAAAAGTGGGAAGAACGGTTTCACATTTCTGTGAGCCACCTGGCAAATAGATGTCACAGTTTGTGGGAGTACTAATTAGAGGTAATTATAACTCAACTGTATGCAGGGCCGTCCCTAGGGGGTGAAGGGCCTGGGGTGGATGTGACGAATCCATCACTTCCAGGACCGACCCATCACTTCCGGGACCAATCACGCCAGCCTGTAGGGCCCCCCAAAGTATGGGGTCAGGAGCGGTTACCCTGATTTGCTGTACCCTTGGGACAGTTCTGACTGTATGGGATTGGTGGTGGACTATAGGACCTTTAACCATTAGCTTGCAGGTTGGTCGTGAGTAAAATTTTTAGCCATCGGGTTTCTGTTCAGTGGCCTACGTGAAGTGAATTGGTATCAGTCTAGTTTCTAATTGACAGAGGTATGCATCATAAAAAACATCCTCACAAAAGACACTAAAATTGGACCCTTTGATGGCAATGCAAGCAGAGAGCGCAAGCATTGACTAAGTTGTAGAGATACATGATTCCTTGAATTGATTCTTCCAAGACAGAGTTGAAGCCATTGCTATGGTATTGTATTTGTTCTGTGGACAAAGAGAGTTCTTTTGCTCCAAGACTTGTCAATCCAGTATCTTTCATTTAAAAAAAAACAACAAAAAATCTGATGAACCTATCTTGTCATTAAAGAATGAATTCTGGTCCCATTTGAAGTCAGTGGCAGATTTCAGTGGGGCCAGAGTTTAGCACTAAATGCCTAGCAGAATTTCCACAGAACTTGTAAATGGGGAATTTGCTTCTATTTTTGTGTCCAACATGAGAAGAACTCAAATGCAGTTGTCACTGAGACGGAATATGAAGGGATTTGTCTGAAGTGATAATTAAGATTGAATTCCACTGTAAATGACTCCAGTACATTTTGGAAGTCAGACTAGATAATCACCCATGGTCCTTTCTGAACCATGGAATCTACAGTATTATTCTAAGACAGTGGTTCCCAAATTTCAACAACCCGCAAACCCCTTTCACTAAAATGTCAAGTCTTGTGAACCCCGTCCTAAAAATTAATATTTCCAGAGATTTTCTCCCTTACCTCAGCATAAACTATAAAAGCAGTGATCTTGGAAATATAAAGTGTGTTTTTATGACATGCTTATTACACACTATTTATTAATTATTATTTATCATGACAGTATTTTAGTACATTATGAAAACGACAACACTCTTCCAAGATCTCACTTTTGTAGCTTGTATCAGTTTTGATTAAGCCTGTTATACGACAAGGCTCCTATCAGAGGTGCCAGTAGAAAAAAGGGGTGCAGGGGCACCACCAGAAAAGTCGGGGGGTCCACAGGGCCACCAGAAAAAAAGGGGAGGGACCCGTGGAGGGTGGTCGTGCCGATGCAGGGGCAGCGCGTGACCCTCGTCATCCCCCCGTACTGGCACCTCTGGCTCCTATGTTTCATCAAGGAGTATCAGATGTGAAACAGCATGAAGCCAACTCACTGCCATCAAGCTATTATTTAAGCTACTTATGGTTGCTACAGGGCATGCTACTTCTCACCCTCTCTACATGCTCACAAAGAACCAATTTTAAAAGCAAGAAAATGCCACGTTAAGGAGGGTCTTCTTCACACATTCCCACTACATGTCAATTCATTCCACTCTCAGTGAGACACTTCAGCCCATCCTGGAGATGTACTTTCCACTTCCAAGTCACACGCAGTCACCCCACGTTCATCTGACTTGCACAGCAATGCAAAACTGTAACTCCAAACCTCAACTACCTTAGAATGGATACATGGAATACCTAGATTTCAGTTTATTGGAGGAGTTATGAAATCTCCTTAGGGGAAATATGAGTTTGAAGCTAAGGTTTTGTATTGCATCTTGAGTCAGATGAACATCCTGTTTCTAGAAGTTAATTTATGATTACAGTCCTGAGATGCTCACCCCATCTCCAGAACCTATCTGACTCACAGTAGCTTTGTCATCCGATAGCTCTTTGGGGAGCATCTGAATATGGCTATCAAGGTGACAGCAGTCCTCAGGAGGAGGGAGAATTAGTAGAGGAACCCTTAGATGTTCCCCTCTCACCCTCTATTCTTTTTCACCAGATGAAGCCATCACTCCAGGGTTGACATCTCCCCCACCCCACAGAGGACTTCAGTTTTTCAGGAGGCCACTTCTCGAGGAGTACAAGAGGAGTGTGTGCAACATAACTCGCACACCCTCCTTGATATTTTACAGACTCCTGTCCCAGAAGGAATTGCCCTCTTTATCAGTGAAGCCTTTCTGGAGTCAGCAAAAACCCTCTGGCAGACCCCAGCCTCTATACCTCGTATGGCCAAGCAAATGGACAGTTGATATCAAGTCCCTCAACAAGATTTTGACTATTTCTTTAACCAACCTGTTTCTTATTCGTAGGTGGTTATCATCAGTCCTGTCCTAAAGCCACTCCCAAGGATATGAAATTTAAGAGGCTAGATTTATACAGCCAAAATATTTATTCTACCACCTCTCTTCAAATGAGAGCTGCTAATTATTAGGCTCTCTTGTCAAAATGTAATTTTATTTTATTTTTTTTGCAATTTCTAAATTTGCTGACAAGTTGCTAGAGGAATATGAGAATCAGGTTTTGGCTTTGGTTTCTGAGAGATGCCTTACGGCTCAAATATCCCTTCAAGTAGCAGTACATACTACTGATATGGTCTCAAGTTCTATACGTGTTGCAATTTCTGTGAGGTGTTCTTCCTGGCTGCAGGCTTCTGGCATTCCAAAGGAGCTGCAGAACACAATAGAAGGTTTACCCTATAAGGAGTCTAAACCATTCTCTACTGAAACGGACAATGCTAGGCGGACACTGAAGGACCACGTGAGACCACATCTGGAGTATTGCGTCCAGTGTTGGGCTCCCACTAAAGAAAGGATGTGGACAAATTGAAGCGAAGGGCAACGAAAATTAGGAGGGTGGTGAAGCACTGGAATGGGTTACCAAGGGAGCTGGTGGAAACTCCATCGTTAGAAGTTTTTAAGACCTGGCTTGACAAAGCCCTGGCTAGGATGATTTAGTTGGTGTTGGTTCTGTTTTGAACAGAGGGTTAGAGTAGATGACCTCCTGTGATCTCTTCCAACCCTAATCTTCTATGATTCAACATGCATTGTCCAAATTTCCCAAAATAAGAGGCCAAGTTGCACACTGGGATATCCACCCATGGTGCACTGAACTGTGCAACAATACAAGCACTCCTGGTGAACATATGCCATGCCAGTGCAAGGGTCAAGAATGCAGGGTTGGAAGAGACCACAGAAGGTCATCTAGTCCAATCCCCTGCTCAAAGCAGGACCAACACCAACTAAATCATCCCAGCCAAGGCTTTGTCAAGCCCAGCCTTAAAACCCTCTAAGGATGGAGATTCCACCACCTCCGGAGGTAACCCATTCCAGTGCTTCACCACCCTCCTAGTGAAATAGTGTTTCCCAATATCCAACCTAGACCTCCCCCACTGCAACTTGAGACCAATGCTCCTTGTTCTGTCATCTGCCACCCCTGAGAACAGCTGAGCTCCATCCTCTTTGGAACCCCCTTCAGGTAGTTGAAGGCTGCTATCAAATCCCCCCTCACTCTTCTCTTCTGCAGACTACATAATCCCAGTTCCCTCAGCCTCTCCTCATAAATCATGTGCCCCAGCCCCTAATCATTTTCGTTGCCCTCCGCTGGACTCTCTCCAATTTGTCCATATCCCTTATGTAGTGGGGGGACCAACACTGGACGCTATACTCCAGGTGTGGCCTCACCAGTACCGAACAGAGGGGAATAATCACTTCCCTCGATCTGCTGGCAATGCTCCTACTAATACAGCCCAATATGCCGTTGGCCTTCTTGGCAATGAGGGCACACTGCTGACTCATATCCAGCTTCTCATCCACTGTAATCCCCAGGTCCTTTTCTGCAGAACTGCTGCTCAGCCAGTTGGTCCCCAGCCTGTAGCGGTTCATGGGATTCTTCCTTCCTAAGTACAGGACTCTGCACTTGTCCTTGTTGAACCTCATCAGATTTCTTTTGGCCCAGTCCTCCAATTTGTCTAGGTCACTCTGGACCCTATCCCTATCCTCCAGTGTATCCATCTCTCCCCCCAGTTTAGTGTCATCTTCAAAGTTGCTGAGGGTGCCATTAATTCCATCATCCAGATCATGAATAAAGATGTTGAACAAAACCAGCCCAGGACCAACCCCTGGGGCACTCCGCTTGATACCGGCTGCCAACTAGACATCAAAGCCATTGGTCACCCGTTCAACCCGACAATCTAGCCAGCTTTCTATCCACCTTATAGTCCATTCACCCAATCCATACTTTTTTAACTTGCTGGCAAGAATACTGTGGGAGACAGTATCAAAAACTTAGCTAAAATCAAGATATATCACATCCACCGCTTTCCCCATATCCACAGAGCCAGTTATCTCATCATAGAAGGCAATCAGGTTGGTCAGGCATGACTTACCCTTGGTGAATCCATGTTGACTCTTCCTGATCATCTTCCTCTCCAAAATGGTTCAAAATGGCTTCCAAGTGCTTCAAAATGCGTCCTTGAGGACCTGCTCCATGATTTTGCCGGGGACTGAAGTGAGGCTGACTGGTCTGTAGTTCACTGGGTTCTCTTTCTTCCCTTTTTTAAAGATGGGCAATATATTTGCCTTTTTCCAGTCATCCAGGACCTCCCCCGATTGCCGTGAATTTTCAAAGATTATGGCCAATGGCTCTGCAATCACATCAGCCAACTCCCTCAGCACCCTTGGATGCATTAGATCCGGACCCCTGAGAACACCCTCCTTGTGTTTCTTCCAGGTATCCCACTCCCTCACTTACCTCTCGGTTTAGGTCACCATCCCCCGGTGAACCTAGTTTAAAGCCCTCCTCAGTAGGTTAGCAAGCCTGCCTGCAAAGATGCTCTTCCCTCTCTTTGTTAGGTGGATCCCATCTCTTCCTAGCAATCCTTCATCCTGGAACAACGTACCATGGTCAAAGAATCCAAAGCTCTCTCTCCGACATCACCTGCGTGACCACACATTCACCTCCACAATTCGACAGTCGCTACCTGGGCCTTTTCCTTCAACAGGGAGGATGGACAAAAACACAACTTGCGTCTCAAACTCCTTTATCCTTCTTCCCAGAGCCATGTAGTCTGCAGTGATCCGCTCAAGGTCATTCTTGGCAGTATCATCGGTGCCCACGTGGAGAAGTGGGAAGGGGTAGCGGTCCAAGATCTTGATCAGTCTCGGCAAACACTCCGTCACATCCTGGATTCTAACTCCAGGCAAGCAGGACACACTTCTCGAGTCTCCTAGTCTGGTCGGCAGATGGATGACACCGTCCTCTTTAGGAGGGAGTCCCCGACCACCCCCCCGCCTCCTCTTAGGAATGGTGGTCATGGAACCCCCATCCCTAGGATAATGCATCCCGTGCCTTTCGGCCGATGGGGTCTCCTTCTAATCCCTTCCCTCAGAGAGCTCTTCCAAATCCTTCTCTGCAGTAGTACCTGTGCAGAGAGCCTGAAAATGGTTTCTTTCCTCTCTCTGCATTGGGGGTACATAGGTTCTCCTCTTTCTTCCTCTGGAGGTCTCGTGTTGCCAGTTTTCTTCCCGGCTCTGCTCTGCATTGCCCTCTCTGAATCTTCAGCACGTTTTGCTTCCAGAACCAAACACTGACTTCTATCCAGAAAATCTTCATTTTCTCTGATGCAATGCAGGGTTGATACTTGGTTCTCTGATCCTCTAACCTTCTCTTCTAATATGCAGACCAGCTTGCACTTCGTACAGACGAAGTTGCGTCTGTCCTCTGGGAGAAAGACAAACATGGCACATGCTGAGCAGGTCACAACAGCTGATCACTCACTATCCATGTCTTCTTTCCAAGAGGCTCCTCAGGTTTTGTATGTACTGCGCACAGGAGCCTGAAAGGCAAAAACACTCTGTGCAAACTCCCAGGCAAACTCCCTCTGTTTGCCTGGCCTCAGTTCGCAACTGGCTGCCTTTTTAAAAGGCTGCTGGCTCGAAGCAGGTGGCCCGGCACACAGCCTTCCCCCCAATCAACCACTCAAGGCCCACCTGGAACAAAGCACTTCCAATTCACACTTTTCAATCAAACACCCACATGGTCAAACGGTCATACTATTCGAACAAACAAGCACACGGTCAAACAAATGGTCACAGCAGACAGACACTCGAATATTCATCCCACCAGCTCACAACACTATACTATACTAACACCTACTATACTATGCAGAGGTCCAAATTTTCAAATAGCTTTATGTCCAGTTTTCAAAGTACCCATCATAGGCACACAAATCCTCACAAGTTTCAGAGTAGCAGCCATGTTAGTCTGTATTCGCAAAAAGAAAAGGAGTACTTGTGGCACCTTAGACACTAACAAATTTATTTGAGCATAAGCTGTCGTGAGCTACAGCTCACTTCATCAGATGCATTCAGTGGAAAATCACTGAATGCATCCGATGAAGTGAGCTGCAGCTCACAAAAGCTTATGCTCAGATAAATTTGTTAGTCCCTAAGGTGCCACAAGTACTCCTTTCTTTTTGCAAATCCTCACAAGTTTAGGTTAAAACTGCATGAGCATATGTACAGCCCCTTCCTGTCTGTACATGTGGTGCAATTTACAAGTACACAGAAAGTACATCTGATCATCGATCTTCTCTGAATCACTTTATTGACTTCCAGCTATTCATGCCCTGTATGTATGTAAACTATTCAAGTCTCATCACACAAGACAGAGAACAATGCTGCAGGCAGTATACTGGTGGGAACAATTCTGCACAGGCTGAGGTTGGACTGGGCTTACTTATGAAGTCTTTTTTATCTCTGATTTTTGTCTTTGAAGTGCAAGACAAATGTCTCAGTGTCTCTAGAAGTTCGAAATCATTGCATGGGTGCTTGTGATCTCAAGAAATGTAAAAGGGTGTAAATGTAAAAGGAGAGACTTTGCTGCAGCTTTGAATTCACTCAATATATGAACAGAAACAAGGAGTTTGTAATAAGATATTAAATAAGTGTGTGGTGAAGCAGAGGAACCACCTATCAGCATGGAAAGTGGTTAAGGAGAGCCTTTGAGCTCACCTAGTCCCACCCTGTTATAACTGCAGCCAATGCCAGGCCTGGAGGGAGTGTAAAAGAAGAGAGATAGCTCAGTTCATGGCTGACTGGTGATAGGCTTACCACCTGGCCAGTATTTGACCAGCCTGGCCAGTTATTTTTATGGATTTGCCAGTTGCCAGAAAAATAATTAAATTTGGTAGGTTTTTTTATGTGGGTCTAAAGATTTGCATTATTATCACAATACACTGGGATATCTACTGTTAAAAGTTTCTGTGTCCAGCTAACGATGCTGCAATGTTGCCACTTCTGCAGTTTAAGTGATAACAGATCAAACCTGCTGCAAATACAGCAGCTGTCTGCCCACCAACATGCAAGCGCACCTGCGTGTGTGTGTGTGAGAGAGAGTTTGAGTCATGCTAGAGAAAGAGATGTGTGATGTTATCAATCTTATCGATATGAGTTATCTCTATAGATACTATAAGTGGCAGTTGAAGTGAGGGGTTGCAGAGTTGCATTGGGGTTGGAGTTATGGTGGGCTTGCCTTGTGGGGGGGTATCCCGAATTTTTTGCATTTCGAAGGTTGTAACCCTAACTAACGAAAAAGCAGGAGCTAGCTGCCTGCCTGCCTGAAGGGACAGAACAGCAGCCTGCAGCCAGGACAGCCACCTGGAAGTAAGCACTGGTTTCTGAGCCAAGGGAGACTGCAGAGGAAATCCCAGCACTGGAGGTAACTGAGTGAGTGAACCTCAGAGACATTGTGGGGATCCCTCTCACCAGCTTGCAGCTGCCCCACCCAAAGGAGCCTGGGACCGCAGGAAGGCACTGTCCGGACTCAAGAGGCAGTCCTGTGGGAAGCAAGCCGCCCAGTAGATTGGACTAGAGGGACCACACCCCAAATTAAACAGACTAATGGACTGGTAGGAACTAGCCTAGGGCAGCGGATTCTGACTCTTTGCTGGGCAGGACACCAACCCCGCTGTTCAGGGGTTGACATACACAGGGACATGGGCTGGGACTCAATAGAGAGGGAGAGCCTGGGTCTCCTCCAACCCCCCGGTCAGCCTTAAAGACTGAGGCCACTCAGCCAGCAGGGAGCTTGAGAGCTAGGCGATCTATCTATCTGCCCGGCCACCCAAGCCCTGTCACAAATGGTAACTGCTTCTACCAAGTCATAAGATGTACTCTCCAGATTAAAAACACACAAAAAATTGATTATATTTTTTAAAAACTGGGCTAGTCTTGCTATTGCTTAAGCTATCCGTCTGTTTCAAGTCTTTTTGTTCAAGGTAATTGGCTGATATGTGTACTGCTTGCAGTGCTAAGGAGTTTTATTTTTCATTAACGATGGGTGCAGGTCACTAGATTTCTAGGAAACTCTTTCCTGAATCTTATTATATATGGAGCTGGTGGCACTGTCTGTAGTTAAGATTGCTTGACACTTCGCATTATAAAGATCCTGTTTTCAGTTGCTTATATCTGCCAAACTTTCACTGTTTGAGCTGACATTTTCAAGGTTGTAGGGCCTGAACGGGGATTTTCCCTATTGCTGTGGGATTGGGCACTGGAACTGAGAGCAGGGAAATTCTCTTGTGCTCTCAGTGCTCCCCCAGCTGGTACCCAGGCACAGTGGGAAAAGGAGCAGCCTGACTTAAGAACATAAGAACAGCCATTCTGGGTGTCATAAATATAAAGGGAAGGGTAAACACCTTTAAAATCCCTCCTGGTCAGAGGAAAAACCCTTTCACCTGTAAAGGGTTAAGAAGCTAGGATAACCTTGCTGGCACCTGACCAAAATGACCAATGAGGAGACAAAATACTTTCAAAAGCTGGGGGGAGCGAGAAACAAAGCCTCTCTCTGTCAGTGTGATGCTTTTGCCAGGGACAGAACAGGAATGGTGTCTTAGAACTTAGTAAGTAATCTAGCTAGATATGCATTAGATTCTGATTTCTTTAAATGGCTGAGAAAATAAGCTGTGCTGAATAGAATGGATATTCCTGGTTTTGTGTTGTTTTGTAACTTAAGGTTTTGCCTAGAGGGATTCTCTATGTTTTGAATCTAATTACCCTGTAAGGTATTTACCATCCTGATTTTACAGAGGTGATTCTTTTTACTTTTTCTTCTATTAAAATTCTTCTTTTAAGAAACTGAATGCTTTTTCATTGTTCTTAAGATCCAAGGGTTTGGGTCTGTGTTCACCCATGCAAATTGGTGAGGATTTTTATCAAACCTTCCCCAGGAAAGGGGGGAACGTTTGGGAGGATTTTGGGGGGAAAGACATTTCCAAATGGACTCTTTCCTAATAATATAATACCGGTTAGACGTTTGGTGGTGGCAGCAAAAGTCCAAGGGCAAAAGGTAAAATAGTTTGTACCTTGGGGAAGTTTTAACCTAAGCTGGTAAAAGTAAGCTTAGGAGGTTTTCATGCAGGTCCCCACATCTGTACCCTAGAGTTCAGAGTGGGGAAGGAACCTTGACATTGGGCCAGACCAATGTCTCTCTAGCCGGTATCCTGTCTTCCAACAGTGGCCAAAGCCAGGTGATTTAGAGGGAATGAACAGAACAGGTAATCATCAAGTGATTCATACCCTGTCTACCATTCTCAGCTTCTGGCAAACAGAGGCTGGAGGCACTTCAGAGCATGGGGTTGCATCCCTGCCCAATCTGGCTAATTGCCATTGATGGATCTATCTTCCATGAACTTTTCTAGTTCTTTTTTGAACCCTGTTATAGTCTTGACCTTCACAACATCCTCTGGCAAAGAGGTCCAGAGACTGACTGTGTGTTGCGTGAAGAAATACTTCCTTTTGTTTGTTTTAAACTGGATGCCTATTAATTCCATTTGGTGGCCCCTAGATCTTCTGTAATGAGGAGTAAATAACACTTCCTTATTTACTTTCTCCACACCAGTCATGATATTATAAACCTCTATCATATCCCTCCTTAGTCATCTCTTTTCCAAGCTGAAAAGTGCCAGTCTTATTAATCTCTCCTCATATGGAAGGGAAACAGGGACTGGTTGGGCAAGGAGACTGGGATAAGGAGCTGGTAGGGGGGAAGTGAGACAGGCCTGGGACAGTGACGGGGCAGAAGTGTCTGACCACTGGAGCATAATCCCCCCCAGAGCCTTGAATGGAACTGAGGATTTCTGAGTCTCACCATTCCTTTGCTGTCAGCAAATAGCTGCAAAACCCAATGGCAGAGTATATCTCATCCCCACCTAGTGGCTGGTACATATAGAGGGTGACAACTTACTGCTGCTATCAGTTATTCTGTTAACTAAAATGGTAGAGGGCTGTTCTGTCAATCTAAAGATTTCAATCCACCTGGTGACCCATATAAGTGTCAACATGATGACACATGATGGAAAATCTGGTTTTTTTTTTCCAGTTTGCTTTTTCAAAAAGCTAGGAAATTACATTAAAAGAATGTTAAGGTTGCAAAGTCAACTTCTCAAAAGTTAGGAAAAACCAAAATTAAGGCTGCCTCTGCAATCTTAATTTAACCCCTTTCCATGTATACATTATGATATAGTCTTTAATTACATGATCACATGCTATTTTTTCTGCAGGACTCCTGCCTCATTCAGTGCACAAGATGGACAGTGCTCTAGGAATTAATCAGGATTGTGTAGTGAATGAAGCTATGGTCTGCAAAATCCCTGCATTATTTGTTGCAGAGGTTGGAAGGTGTGTAAAGAATGAGACAGGGAACTCTGCAGAAAGAGAAAGGATGGTCCCTGATTAAGGCAGTTAAATGCTTCCCTGAAGAATTGGATTGTATCCCTGCCTCTGCCATAGAGTAACTATGTGATGCTGAACAAGTCACTTAAATCAGACTTTTCACAGTTGGACAGAAATTGTGTTTTCCTCATTTTCTGGGCACCCAAATTGAGACCCTGGGGTCTGATTTTCCACCACTGACCATTTTTAAATCAAGATTGGATGTTCTTCTAAAGATTAAGAATTATTTTGGGAAGTTCTATGGCCTGTGTTATACAGGAGGTCAGACTAGATGATCACAATGGTCTCTTTTGGCCTTTAGAATCTATGATTTGCAGAAGTGCTGAGCACTCACAGCTTCAGCTGAAGTCAATGGGAGCTGTACTTTGAACACAGAACCTACTATATCATGCTGAGTACTCTGAAAAATCAGGCCTTAGACATCTCAAACTGGGCACCTAAAATTAATGGATGCTTTTGACCTTAATCTTTCTCTGCCTCAGTTCCCCATCTGTGAAATGGGGACGCCATCACCCTACCCCACAGAGGTGTTGTGAACATAAATTAATGTTTGTGAAGCACTCAAATGATATAGTGAAAAGCATCGTAGAAAAGCCCATCAAGGAGTTAATACCTGTACTCTATTTAGAGCAGGATTTGAGCAGTGTGCAGTAAATAAAGCCAAGAGCTACACCTTGAACAGTGAGAATAAAACAAAATATTGAATAGTTGCTCATTAAGTGAGACTGTCCATCCTATGCACTGACTGAGACAGGGGTCCTCTGGAAAAAAAAAGTGTGTGATCATGTAATTAAAGTCTATCATAATGTATGTGCATAAAAGACTAAATCAAGATTGTACATGTAATTCAGGCATTTTCTAACTTTTGAGTGCTTGACGTTGCAATATTAACTTTGTTAACAATAGAGGTGTTAAAAAGAGCACTAAGTTAAACGTCTATTGGGCAGTCATGCTTGCAGTGCTTCTGTGTGGTTAAGAGGTATGGGCAACTTATTGCCCCCACATTAGGAAACTCAGTTAATTCCACGTGCGCTGTCCTCAGTCTGTTTACAGTCAAATGGTGGGAAAATATTCCCAATATCAAAAATCCTTAATTGCTGTTGGATGTCAGGCATTCAAAGCATGCTCGTAAAAGCTGAGCTGCATTGATCTGGGCATCTCTTTCATATGGCTGCCTCGAGAATACCCCTGGCCATATTTTATGGTCAGCTAAAGCGAGACACCTGTTCTCATAGTGGCCAGTAAAAAAGATATAAAGACAGAATGAAGTCAAACTTGAAAGCATGTCACATTGACCCCAGCAACTGGGAAGGAAGGAAGAGCCCAGAAATGAGTAAGGTGGCAGCAGATTTGTCATGTCACCGTTAACTGTTTGAAACAAGGCGTATTAACGCCTTATGTGAAAAGACGTGAACCATATAAAAAAAGGATATAACAGCCTGCAATGGTCATGGACAGTCTTGTCTGTCCCACACATGTAACTGTGTTTGCAGTTCTCACATTGATCTGACTTTGCATATACATGTTCATCTATAGTGTTCGCTGAATCCTTGTAGGTCAACGTAAGCATGAGACTCTATCACTGTAGTTAAAATCACTGAAATCTCAAGGATATGTGACATTTGAGTAATATTTTTTAGAATTAATGGTCAATTTTTTTCTCTTACTCTTCACAAATGGAAATTTCTTCTTCATCAGAGACTGAAACATAAAACAATGTTGTTCAAGGATTTCTTGAAAGAATTGCCCTCTTTTAGAATGTCTGCCATCTCAAATTGTTCTCCATGGAACTGAGGCCACAGTTATGCTAACAGTTAAATCCAAACATGTTAAGGTATGCAAATTCACAGGCACTCAAACCACCTTAAGTCTGCTCCGTAGTGACACCATGAGGGGGAAAGATTTCATGTGTCTTTAAACTCAGTTTAATCTAATCTGGGACCACACAGGCTATTATGCATTAAATATAATTGCATGGTTACATGGAAGAGTTAAGCTTCTTTGGTTGCCCTAACTATACATTTTCACTCTTAATGTATCTGTTGTCTGGGAATGGAATTAGAGACTATCATAATTTATAAGCACAAGGTTCCAAATTAAGGTGGCATGAACAACTTTAATTCTGGTATTTCCTAACTTTTAACTTCTTGACTTTAATATAAAATTTGTATAGGTAATTTCCTAGCTTTTTCCGAAACCAAACTGAATAATCAGAAGTTCCATCATGTGAAACCAACCACGTTGATTCCCTGCATAGGTCAGTAACTGGGTTGGAATGTTTAGGTTCATAGCATAGTCTTTTGCCTCTTGAGCTAAAGTGGTAACTAATAGCCATTATAGGTTGTTATCTTCTGTTATTATTTATATTACTATAGTGCCTGGAGGCACCAACCAAGATCAGAACTTTATAATGTCAGCAGGGTACAAATACACAGGAAGAAAAAGTCCCTTCTCTGAAGAGTTCACAACCTATTAAGATCAGGCAGACAATGAGTGGCAGTGGGACACAGAGGCACACAGCCAAAGGTCACATAGCAAGTCAATGGTCAAGCTAAGAAAAGAACCGAGGTTTCCCGAGTCCTAGTCCAGTGCCCTGTCCACTAGTCCACATTGTCTCTCTGCAGACTAGCCACTAAAGGGGGTGAGAAAAACACTTTGCCTGTGTTGTCTACAACTGTTTGCTAGATAGTACCATTCTACAAGGCACTGGTGAGACCTCATCTGGAATACTGTGTGCAGTTCTGGTTTCCCATGTTTAAGAAGGATTAATTCAAACTGGCACAGGTACAGAGAACGGCTACTAGGATGATCCGAGGAATGGAAAACCTGTCTTATGAAAAAAGAAAAGGAGTACTTGTGGCACCTTAGAGACTAACCAATTTATTTGAGCATAAGCTTTCGTGAGCTACAGCTCACTTCATCGGATGCATACTGTGGAAAGTGTAGAAGATCTTTTTATACACACAAAGCATGAAAAAATACCTCCCCCCACCCCACTCTCCTGCTGGTAATAGCTTATCTAAAGTGATCACTTTCCTTACAATGTGTATGATAATCAAGTTGGGCCATTTCCAGCACAAATCCAGGTTTTCTCAAACCCCCACCCCCACACACACACACACAAACCCACTCTCCTGCTGGAAGTACCTTTATGCAACTTCTCATTACTCTATCTGTAAAATGGGGAGTCAGTGATATTTGCTTTCCTCCTAAGGTAAAGGTATGAGGTCTCATCCAATAATGAGGACTCTGAAGTACACATAATTATTATCCCTTCACCTGAGCCAGTGGAGTGTCTCAAGAAGTGAGCTTTCCTAATCTTATGGAAGTCAAATCAATATTCAGCTCAGGATGGTCCACCTGCGCCTTACATTCTGCAAAGTGAAAAACAGACTTTCAGCTCAAACAAAAATATGCAGTCATAGTTAGGTCCGGTCCAGAGCAGACCAGGCTTCTTGAATTAAGAGAGAGGGGAGAAATGATGGGTTATCTTTTTCCATTCAGGAAAGAGATCTTGGAGTCATTGTGGATTGTTCTCTGAAAATATCTGCTCAGTGTGCAGTGGCACTGAAAAAAGCTAACAATGTTAGGAACTGGTAGGAAAGGAATAGATAAAAAGATAGATAAAAATACCATAATACCTCTATATAAATCCATGATAAACCCACACTTGGCAGTTCTGGTCACCCTATCTCAAAAATATATATATATATTAGAATTGGAAAAGGTATAGAGAAGGGCAACAAAAATGTCTAGGGGTATGGAACAGCTTTCATATGAGGAGATATTAAAAAAGGACCGGGACAGTTCATCTTCGAAAAGAGAAGACTAAGGGGGGCTATGATAGAGGTCTATAAAACCATGGATCATGTGGAGAAAGTGAATAGGGAAATGTTATTTACCCCTTCACACAACACAAGAGCCAGGGGTCACCCAATAAAAGTAATAGTAGCTTTAAAACAAACATAAGGCATTGCTTCTTCACACAATGCACAGTTAACCTGTGGAACTCAATTCCAGGGGATGTTGTGAAAGCCAAAAATATTACGTCGGGTTCACCAGTGTTGTTAGTGCTATGCATGTTGCTCAAGGTGCAGAGTTGTTAATGCTCCTACTGCTGCTATTCATAGAGCTGCAGTGTTAGTTGCACTAGCAGAGAGTGCAGCGTGGTGATTCATCAGACCTTGATGTCGTTCATAAAGAAAGAATACAGGCTCGGTTTGGTGGTGAAGGTGCTCGGCCAGGGTTATTGACAGGAAAGCGCATTACTAGCACCCTGTCAAACGGGTCACAGGGACACAAACACATTATTGCCTGTGACAAGGTAAACACTCTGTCAAGATAACAGGATGCTGTCCCCTTGGCTGATACAAAGATGCCCTTCCTTTGACTTCTCCTTTTATACATTGATACAAACAAGTTACATATAACACTCCAGATGTTGTTAGTTACCCACCTTATAACTTGTACCTGCTAGTTCAAACAAAACATTCTTATCCATTATCCTGTCATCCCTTCCTTATCTTATGAGGGGTTGGCGTTTTCCTGTACGATCTCTTGGGAATTTGTTGAGGTAGTTACTTGAGAACTCTGGGTGTTCTTGTACCATCCTCTCTGGTCAGGAATGTGCTTACTTGGTTAGCTGACACCTAGTATGGTGGTATTCTGCCAAGGCCTACTCTGGTTCACAGCCTTTGGATCACACAGCTAATTGTGCCTAGGACTCCAGCAAGGCTTACAACTGGATTAAAAAATGAATTAGATAAGTTCACAGAGGTTAGGTTCATGGTGAGGGACGCAACCCCCTGCTACATGTGTCCCTAAACCTCTGACTGCCAGAAGATGGGACTGGACAACAGGGGCTGGATCACTCGATAATTGCCCTGTTCTGTTCATTCCCTCTGAAGCATCTGGCACTGGCCACTGTTGGAAGACAGGATAGTGGGCTAGATGGATGATTTGTATGACCCAGTATAGCCATTCTTGTGTCTAGAGCTTTCCTACCCTGTCCCAGTTTCACCCAGAACTAGCTCTTGAAAAAAGCAGCCACCCTTTTTTTATCTTGCCTGCTGGGCCCTGAGTGGCTTCTGCCTGTTCCTAGCAGTTCTAGCTGCTGGATGATCAGTACTCCATGCACAGCTGATTTGGGATGGCTTTTCTAGGTCACTCCTGGAGGACTAAACCTTTCCTCCTAAAAGACACCTTCTTCCGGTGGGGCGTACCAAGGCAGCGGGGCCTCCAGCAGAGTGTAGCAAACGTCTGGTACATTCCATCCCAAGGACATATCACCTCATCAGGAGGTGTCAAAGACCACTTGTGACAATGTCCTCAGTCGTCAGATATGGGCACAATTGTCTCTGCAATCAAGCTCATGAGAAAGAGGTTTCTAGCCACTGGTGCCATCTAGGACTCCAGGAACTGTGGGATCCCAGATCGCAAACTTTCTTGTCCTTGGGAAATGATAGTTTTACAGCCTCATTAATGAGGAGGCACCAAACCATCCCTCTGCCCTTTGCAAAGCTTCCCGTCCTAAGAGCATCTCTTCCATCTTGTTCAATTCAGCCTTAAGCTAATCACTCTCATTTAAATTCCTATTGCCTCCAGGCGCTGGGAAAATAAGACCCTTAAATTTTTTGATTCCACCAAATATTTTGTAAGGAATTCTGGAGTTACTTACACTGCACCATCCTTTCAGTCTTATTCCCACCACAGGACTATCTTAACTGAACTAACTAGTGTATTACCATTTTGTTCTGTCTTTGCTCAACTGCCTCATATCTGGAAACTGAATTGTTCGGCTTTTTCTGTAAATGACAACTGACCAGTATTTTGCTTTCATCCATTTCCATTATTAACGTTCTCATCATACTACAGTCACAGTGTTTCCACCTGTGTTGTTAGGAGGTGTCAAGAGAACCGGTCTTGACCACACATTCAGAAAGTTGAAGTGGTAATGATTGATTGCAAAGCTGAGTTTCCACTGCAGCTCTTTTTAAAAGGGCAGTCTTTTATGAATCATATGTCATCTTGATTGCATGGAAGCTCTGAGTCTAATATACTTTGACTGGATGCCAGGTCTGAAGTCTTTTCAAAGTACTGTCATTTCTCATTCCTGATTGCAACTCTGGCACCAGAGTCAGTGTCTCATGTAAATGAGAAATCATTGGGATTGTTTACTGACATAGATAATTAGCTTCTGGAGGAGACTAATTAGACCACGCTTGGTGTATTCCTCATTAACTGATTTTAAATGAAAATACCATAAAATAAATACACTAAATTATCTTGTAAAGTTGAATGTACATAGTATACACAATCACTTCTCTTTGGAGTGACTCTTTCACTAATTAACCCATTTGAGTTGACAGAGGGACTTCCAAGAAGAGAGATCACTGTCACATTCCAGGGTGCAATCCAGAACAGTGAGAGGTTATGTCACCACCTGCCCTGCAACCTTTTGCACATTACTATTGTAGCTCTTAAGCTGGGCCACTCACAGACAGCTAGACAGCATGCAGGTCACATTCTCTGTGTCTGTGTATAGCTACAAGCCTGGTCCAGCAACTCTGACCCCAGCAGCCTGTCAACAACACACTGACTTCCAGCAGCCTTTGTTACTACTTGCCAGGTGACCCCGACATGCTCCTCATCCTGCATTTTTCCCAAAATGTGTATTTTTCACTGTCCAGCCCTCTCCTGGCAGTTCAGATATTAAAGGGTCATTGCCCCTGTAAGGGTCAATATGCAACAGCCTGCTGCTTTAAAATGAGTTACCAAATAGCTCCATTTAAATACAACACTGGATTAGTTTTGATTAAGAAATAAAAAAAAGTTTATTTAACTACAAAGAGAAATTTTAAGTGAGTATAAGTATTAGGCATTAAAGTCGGAATGGTTACAAGAGAAATAAAAATAAAACACTTTCTTGGGCCTAAAACTTAACAAGCTAGATTTGGTTCAAGGTAAAATCCTTACCACAAGTTCCCCTCAACATTGCTGTCTGAATTTTCAGGTCAGGATCTCTCACAAAGTCAAAGGACTGATTCCTTTGTTGTCTTAGGTGAAAGAGAGAGAAAGTTAGGGAGAGAAAGAGAGATGGAATACCTTGGGATGGTTTTGCCCCCTCACTTTTATAGTCCAGTCACTCTTTGCTGAGGGTGCAATTAGTCCCATCATCCAGATCATTAATAAAGATGTTGAACAAAACCGTCCCCAGGACCGACCCCTGGGGCACTCCACTTGATACTGGCTGCCAACTAGACATCGAGCCATTGATCACTACCCGTTGAGCCCGACAATCTAGCCAGCTTTCATCCAATCCATGCTTATTTAACTTGCTGGCAAGAATACTGTGGGAGACTGTATCAAAAGCTTAGCTAAAGTCAAGATATTTCACATTCACTGCTTTCCCTCCGCCTTGTTCCTTGTCTTTGAGAAACAGGTTGTCTGGTACCAGACTTGTCTGGTAAACATGTTTCAGTCATAATTTCAGCTTATGTTCTTAACTTTACATATAATGTTGCTACACACATTTGCCCATAATATTATTGCCTGGAGAGTTATTGGTTTTAAATGATACCTCACAACGCATATTTGATACAAAGATTATTAAATAGTGTGTAGGGTGTGAATACAGGAGTGCATATTTTCACAATCACCCTTTCATTCTGTCCCTTCCCACTTGCCTTTTGGAGGGAGAAAAGTTAATTTGCAGGTCACTGGCATAGAGATGGTAACTGAAGTTGTGAGATCTTATCGGATCGTCCATCAGTTCCATGGAAGCCAAAAAAATTTCAGTTAGATGCAAAGTTAAGAGTCATAGGAGCTCCCAGAGACAGTATCTCAGCAGGAGATGAGTTCTTTGCCAGCAGTTCTGAAATTAAAAAAGCCACCACCTTTTCTCTGCAGTGGAATGATAAACTGTATTATACTGTTCAGCCACTAGCTGGCACTGTGCGTAACATGCCTGGCCTGAGAATAGGTCCCCAGCATCAGGGGAGCGCATTAAGGGATCTTATTGTAAATACAGGTTTCAGAGTAACAGCCGTGTTAGTCATTAGTTGTTAGCCATTTCCAGCACAAGGCCCACCTGATGATCACTTTAGATAAGCTATTACCAGCAGGACAGTGGGGTGGGAGGAGGGATTGGTTCATATTCTCTGTGTATCTATAAAGTCTGCTGCAGTTTCCACTGCATGCATCCGATGAAGTGAGCTGTAGCTCACGAAAGCTCATGCTCTAATAAATTGGTTAGTCTCTAAGGTGCCACAAGTCCTCCTTTTCTTTTTATTGTAAATACAGTTCTGGCTTCAATTAGTGTACAGCATCAAGATCCATTTTATAAACCATTACAAACCCAAGAAATCAAAATTTTTGAGACTTTCTTTTTGGTTCTATGGAATGATGTACAGGACTATTTCCGGATAAGGGCTGGTCACAAATTTCCTAACAAAATACTTACCTATCAGAAAATCAGTTTTCATCAAAATTGGGAAAAGAGAGATTTTGGCAAGATTTTCTGCCAAGTAAAATATAAACAACATGTTTTGGGTTGGGCTGACAATCTGCATCCATCTGAGTTGTGGCTCAGCCACAGGGAGAGACAGCAGTGCACCATTGAACATGTAGTCTGGCTGGGGAGCGGGACCAATATGAAAGAATGGAGCATGAATGACTCAAAACCACAATTTTCCAGAGGCACCATGGCAGCTATGTTTATATTCAGGAATGCTGAAACTGCTGTGGATCATAAAATGATTATTGGAATCTCCCCTACCATATTTGCCACACTGTCCATTCTCCTCACCCATAAATTCCTCTCCGCACATCCATGAGATATGCCTCCTAATATGTTGCTCCCTCCTTCCTCCAGTAATACTCCTTAGAAGGGCAGCAAGAACAGAGCTGGTAGGTTTGCTGCTCCTGCCATCTTTTTCCTCCTGCTCCAGCTGGGGAGGGTGTAGCAGCGAGAAAGGTAGAAGACCCAGAGCCCTGCAGCTCTCAACTCTTCCCCTTTAAGAGCAGGTGATATGTTGAGCGGAGTAGAATAGCTGAGAACTGCAGGGATCTCAACAGCTCAGCCCCAAGCTTCACTAAGTTTGCTTCTCCTGTAATACATTGTCGGGGACAGCTACAGGTAGAGTAGGGGTCAGAGCTGCCCTCCAGTAAACCCTGCAGATGACTGCTCTGCCCCTCTGAGTGCTCCTCAGATACAGCAGAGAGCAAACAGAGAGGCACACATGGATCAGAGTTGGCTCATTGTCTGTAGCAGAGCCTGTCACAGAGAGGCTGGGTGCCTGACCCCTGAGAGGGCCAGCCCTCATGACAGTGTGGGACAGCTTTGACAGAGAAGCAGTACCTTTGTCAACAATCCCTCATTTGTCTAAAGGATCGCTGAAGAACTCAATTTTTGAGAAACCAGGTATTTGTCAAAGATCAGAGAGCTGTGTTTTTCAATCCAACGAAGACAAGACCTAAACAGTGCTGCCAACTCATGTAATTTCATCATGAGGTTCATGATATCTGGTATTTTTCTTAGAGCCCCAGCTCCTGGATTCACATGGTTATGTGATTATACATTTTTTAAAAGTAGTTTCTAGCCCTCATGGTTGTGGAGGAAAGCTTGAAAATGTGACCAGAATGTACCCTAAGGGCCCAGAACTAAAAGGCAAATAAAATGAATGAAAAAAATTTTTTTAAAAGAATCTCATATTTTGAGGGCTAACTTATGATTTTTGGATGCTTGGGTTTAGCAATTCAGTAGAACCTCAGTTTTATTAACATTGATCCTATGAGCGATAAGTTATATGAAATGTTTTTCTGCCAGCAAAATTATCTTTCTGCTGCTTAATGTAAGTTAAATCCTTAGCCACGTTCACGAGGCTGTACAGGTTTGAAAAGACTCAGAGATCTGGCAGCAAAGAGTTGCAGTTCTCTCAAACAAAGCAAAATCAGGCTCACTGTATACATTTGTTACCATTCATTATGTATAGCAGTGGTTTTCAAACTTTTTTTCTCGCAAGCCAGTTGAAGAAAATTGTTGATGCCCATGATACAATGGAGCTGGGGATGAGGCGTTCGGGTTGTGGGAGGGGCTCAGGACTGGGGCAGAGGGTTGGGATGTGGGGGTGAGGGCTGTGGGGTGGGGCTGGGAATGAGGGGTTCAGGGTGTAGGAGGGGGTTCTGGGCTGGGGCAGGGGGTTGGGATGTGGGAGGGGGTCAGGGCTCTGGGCTGGGGGTGCAGGCTCTGGGCTGGGGATGAGGGGCTTGGGGTGCAGGAAGGGGCTTTGGGTTTGGGGGGGCTCTCAGGGCTGAGGCAGGGGTTTGGGATGTGGAGTTGGGGCACAGGCTTACCTTGGGTGGCTCCCACTCAGCGGTGCAGTGGGCATACTAAGGCAGGCTTCCTGCCTTTCCTGGCACTGCAGACCATGCTGCGCCCTGGAAGCGGCCAGCAGCAGGTCCGGCTCCTAGGTGGAGGTGTGCAAGCATCTCCATGCGGCTCTCACCCGCAGGAACCGGCTAATGGGAATGCAGAGCCGGACCTGCTGCTGGCCACTTCCGGACCTGCTTCCTGGCCACTTCCTTAGCCTGGCAACACTGCTGGCGAGACTTTTAATGGCCTGGTTGACAGTGCTGACCAGAGCCGCCGCGACCCAGTGCCTTACATTCTGCAACCCAGTACTGGGTCGCGACCCGCAGTTTGAAAACCACTGATGTATAGGGCCCTACCAAATTCATGGCTATGAAAAATTCATCACGGACCATGAAGTCTGGTCTTTTGTGTATGGGGGAGACCAGCGTTTCTCAAACTGGGGGACCTGACCCAAAAAGGAGTTGTGGGGGGTTGCAAGGTTATTTTAGGGGAGTCACGGTATTACCACCCTTACTTCTGCGCTGCCTTCAGAGCTGGGCGGCCAGACAACGGCGGCTGTTGACCAGGTACCCAGCTCTAAAGGCAGTGCCCCACCAGCAGCAGTGCAAAAGTGAGGGTGGCAATACCATACCATCACCATGAAATTGACCAAAATGGACTGTAACTTTGGTAGGGCCCTAATTATGTACACTATCATTGAACAATGAATACATTTATGCACTGTAATTTTGAGATGTTCAATTTTAAGAATTTTTTATTGTATGAACTCCCCAATCCCCCATTAGTCCTTAAAATAAGAGTTCTTCAGTACTGCCTAGAGAATACTGAGGGGGTAGGAAGGAGTGAAGTTATGGGCCCCCCAGTACCCTGGAGAGTCCTTTCACCTGCCCCCCACCACACACACTTTCAGGGACCCACAAAAAGGGGTCATGGAAGCAGGGAAAGGAGCAGAACTGCTAGGTGCTCTGACCCTAGCTTCTAACTCTAATCTGAAGGGAGCTAATCTGGAGGGAGCAGGGGTAGAAAATAGTAATGGGAAGCAAGATCAGAACAGGAGAGAGTGCCTCAGACTTTCCTGTCCCTTCCACTCCCCCTCCCAAAGAGTTTCTGGATTCACTGAGCCTGACTGCCTCTGGTTCCCAGTCACCCACTGGTCACAACCACTGAAGAGGCAAGAGCACAGCTTGACTTGTCTCATGAGTGGAAGATCACAGCCAAGCTTGGCTGTAATACACTGTAAGAATATTGGGTGAGCTTTTGCTCTACATGGCATGACAATGCCTTGGTAGCTAAGTTTAGGGTCTAGAAAGTGTGTTATGTTTTTATTTTGTATGTAACCATTTGTTTCCAATACTTTGCTTGCTTGTTCTTGGATATCTGTTCTTCGTTATATAAACTTCTGCTTGTTTTCACTATAAAGAAATCTAAGTGCTATGAGGAGTGGTGATCCCGAGGTGTATTGGTCCTTCGGGAATAGTGGATCTGTACAAAGTGCAAGAGAGATTTCTTACTGATGAGAAATGTCATAGATGCACAAATCTGGTAGATATGCTTTGATTTAGGAGAAGATGTGGTGAGCTGAATGCCATAATTCTATACATTTCATAGTTATTGTTACTGAGTAAGTATGTTAGGAAGCATTCAGATATCATTCACTCTTATTTTACAGATGGACTAACAAGGTTACTTTTAGTTTCAGAACTTGGGAACAGAACCTGTGTTTCCAGTACAGCAGATTAAGTCTTTCATCCATTCACTCACCCTGCCTTTCATAATGAACATGCCAAATCTATGTGCTAGTGTAATGCCGACAGACCCCAGTCGGCGGCAGGCAGGAGTGAACCGGGGAGCTCTGGAGCTTAGTGCATGAGCCTTTACAGCATGAGCTGAAAGCTAATTGGCTGTTAGCTAAGGCTGTAGAGCAGAGTCATTTTATCTCTCTCTTTAAGTGGCCACTAGATGGGACAGAACACCACACCCAAAAGGTGTGTGGGTTACACTGTCTGTAACTTTTAGAACCACACTTATTTCTAGAATCTGACTAGAACCCAGGATTCCTGAGTCCGAGTGTTTCTCTGCTGTCTAGCAAGTAGTTATAAAACACACGGACAAAATGTATATCTTATCCGCCTTCAGTGATTGGTCAATACAGAGGATAGCAACCTGCTAATGCTAACAGTTACTCTGTTAGTTGAAGAGGTAGAGGGCTGTGCTGTGGATCTAATGGTTCCATCTCTGCTAATGATATATCTTGGGTCAAAATGCTTCCACATGATGATGGGGGTTTTTTTTCAGTGTGCTCTTTTTAAAATAAAGTAGGCTCTTACTTATGAAAATAAAGTTAAAAGAACATTAATGTAGCAAGATCAAGCACATAAAAAAGAGAAAAGTCAGCCCCCTTGTGCATATGCATTATGATACAGTCTTTAATTACATGATCAGATAATATTTTTGCGCAGGACCCCTGCCTCATTTTTTCATATTTTTTTATCTTCCTCATTCAGTATGTGACCCCAGGCCTCATTATTTGTACACACACCATCTATTCATTAATTTTTCAGGGTTGCTATGGATATCATACCCAGGCCAACCCAGAGGGAAAAAAGATTTATGTTCATAGAATCATAGAATATCAGGGTTGGAAGGGACCTCAGGAGGTCATCTAGTCCAACCCCCTGCTCAAAGCAGGACCGATCCCCAATTAAATCATCCTAGCCAGGGCTTTGTCAAGCCTTAAAAACTTCTAAGGAAGGAGATTCCACCACCTCCCTAGGTAACACATTCCAGTGTTTCACCACCCTCCTAGTGAAAACGTTTTTCCTAATATCCAACCTAAACCTCCCCCACTGCAACTTGAGACCATTACTCCTTGTTCTGTCATCTGCTACCACTGAGAACAGTCTAGATCCATCCTCTTTGGAACCCCCTTTCAGGTAGTTGAAAGCAGCTCCCTCATTCTTCTCTTCCGGAGACTAAACATCCCCAGTTCCCTCAGCCTCTCCTCATAACTCATGTGCTCCAGTCCCCTAATCATTTTTGTTGCCCTCCGCTGTACTCTTTCCAATTTTTCCACATCCTTCTTGTAGTGTGGGGCCCAAAACTGGACACAGTACTCCAGATGAGGCCTCACCAGTGTCAAATAGAGGGGAACGATCACGTCCCTCGATCTGCTGGTAATGCCCCTACGAATACATCCCAAAATGCCATTGGCCTTCTTGGCAACAAGGGCACACTGTTGACTCATATCCAGCTTCTCGTCCACTGTCACCCCTACGTCCTTTTCTGCAGAACTGCTGCCGAGCCATTCGGTCCCTAGTCTGTAGCAGTGCATTGGATTCTTCCATCCTAAGTGCAGGACTCTGCACTTGTCCTTGCTGAACATCATCAGATTTCTTTTGGCCCAATCCTCCAATTTGTCTAGGTCCCTCTGTATCCTATCCCTACCCTCCAGCGTATCTACCTCTCCTCCCAGTTTAGTGTCATCTGCAAACTTGCTGAGGGTGCAATCCACACCATCCTCCAGATCATTTATGAAGATATTGAACAAAACCAGCCCCAGTACCGACCCTTGGGGCACTCCACTTGATACCGGCTGCCAACTAGACATGGAGCCATTGATCACTACCCTTTGAGCCCGACAATCTAGCCAGCTTTCTATCCACCTTATCGTCCATTCATCCAGCCCATACTTCTTTATCTTGCTGGCAAGAATACTGTGGGAGACCATGTCAAAAGCTTTGCTAAAGTCAAGGAACAACACGTCCACTGCTTTCCCTTCATCCACAGAACCAGTTATCTCGTCATAGAAGGCAATTAGATTAGTCAGGCATGACTTGCCCTTGGTGAATCCATGCTGACTGTTCCTGATCACTTTCCTCTCCTCTAAGTGCTTCAGAATTGATTCCTTGAGGACCTGCTCCATGGTTTTTCCAGGGACTGAGGTGAGGCTGACTGGCCTGTAGTGCCCAGGATCCTCCTCCTTCCCTTTTTTAAAGATGGGCACTACATTAGCCTTTTTCCAGTCGTCCGGGACTTCCCCCGATGGCCATGAGTTTTCAAAGATAATGGCCAATGGTTCTGCAATCACATCTGCCAACTCCTTTAGCACTCTCGGATGCAACTCATCCGGCCCCATGGACTTGTGCACGCCCAGCTTTTCTAAATAGTCCCGAACCACTTCTTTCTCCACAGAGGGCTGGTCACCTCCTCCCCATGTTGTGCTACCCAGTGCAGTAGTCTGGGATTGTGGCCATCCCTAATGTTGGTGGCAGTGGACCATTATTCCTCTTCTGGTCCTGAGAATACAGCAAATATTAGCTGTGCTTTGTTTGATCCTCAGCAACAGTTGAGCTGCTTTTTTTTGCATAGCCCAACTAGCCAATTTTTCTTCAGCTGTTCATAATTCATTTCTCCAGTCTGTCTTTTACTATTCCTTTCCCAAAAAGACCATTGAGACTTTTGTCTGTGCTTTTCCCTTCTTAGGGTACTTGTTTTCACTGCTCTTGGCACTTATGTAATTCACACTGTTACAGATCCATCACACTGCCACCATAATAACCATCTCTTTGTCTGAGAGTTGTCCATTTGAATTAATGACTCTCTATTGTTAGCCCTGGCACAGAGTCTTAGAGTTTTAGACCAAAAGGGATCACTAGGTCATCTAATCTGATCTCCTGTATATCACAGGACACCAACATTACCTGCACATTAAGCCCGACAACGGAAATGAGACAAAAGTAAAGGAGACCCCCAGGAGACTAGACTATTATGTGCCACAGACAGGGAATAGGAAGGACTGGGGTGCACCAGTGCTTGAGACCCCCATAATGGTAGGGTATTAAGTGAGGTATACCCAGATAAATCCTGACAAGTGACTTGCACCCACACACTACAGGGGAGGGTGAAAAGCCCCCAACATTACTACCAATCCGACTTGGGAGGAAATTTCTTCCCAGTCCCATATATGGTGATCAGTTAGATCCTGAGCATGAGACCAAGAACCAGCCAACGAAGCACCTGAGAAAGTGAGTGCTCGGTGCCACCTTAAAGCCTTGGCCAATGCTGCCCATTATTCCATTTACAGTTGTGGCCATCCCTATTGCTTCAAAGGAAGGAGATAAAAAACCTCCCAGAATATATTGTAGGGAGTGGGAGGGATCCCTTCCAGACCTCTGCAGTGGCCAGCTGAAACCCTAAAGCATGAGCTTTAGTAACATAAGACATAAAGCAGAAGTAAGGCTGTTGAGCCTTCCGCCCACCATCACAAGCAATCACATAATTGCACTCATAAATGTGTCCCCCTCTCTCTTAAAACTAAGTTGTTTGCACCCACAACTCTTATTAGGAGGCTGTTCCAGAGCCTCATCCCTCTAATGGTTAGAAATCTTCTAATTTCCAGACTGAATTTGTTCATGGCCAGTTTATATCCATTTGTTTTTGTTACAACATCATCCTTTAGCTTAGATAGTCCTTCACCCTCCCTGGTATTTACCCCCTAATATGTTTATACAGCACAATCATATCCCCCTCAGCTTTCTTTTTGGTAGACTGAACAAGCCAAGATCTTCCAGTATCCTCTCAAGCCTTCCATTCCCCTGATCATCCTAGTAGCTTTTCTTTGCACATGTTCCAGTTTACTTTTTCTTGAACATGAGCAATCAGAATTGTGCACAGTGTTCCAGATGAGGTCTTACCAATACCTTGTAAATGGCATTAATCCATCTCTACCTCTACTGGAAATGCCTTGCTTATCATTCTAGGATTGCATTTGCCTTTTTCACTGCCACAGGACATTGGTGGCATATAGTCATCTTGTGATTAACCCACACACCCAGGTCTCTCTCCTCCTGTGTCGCTTGCAATTGATGCGTCTCCCAGATTGTAGCAGAAATTCTTATTATTAGATCATAAGTGCATTATCTTGTATTTTTGCTATTGAATTTCATCCCATTTCTGTCACTCCAGTCTTCAAAGTCATCCAGATCTTCCTGTGTAATGTTCCAATCCTCCTCTGTATTTGGCAATGCCTCCTAACTTGGTATCATCAGCACATTTCATTAGTACACTGCTACTTTTTCTGACCAGGTCATTAATAATACTTTTTTTTTGTGCCCAGGTCATTAATAATATTTTTTGTGCCAAAGACCCATCCTTGAGGAACTCCACTAGTAACCTCCCTCCAGTCTGATAGTTCATCTTTCAGCACAATCCGTTTCCTTCACCCTTTTAGCCAATTCCTTATCCACCTTACAATGCCTGTACTGATCCACATCTTCTCTAATTTAACTAATAATTTCCTATGTGGTATTGTATCAAACACTTTCATCATCATCATCACTCCCATAACCACATTGGTTGTTGGGGCACCATCACTGATGAGCAATCAACTAATTGCCTCCACCCCTGACGATTGAGTGTCAGGGCTTGAGTCTTCGCAAAGTCCATTCCTGTCCACTCTTTTATGTTGTCAATCCATCTCTTCTTCTGTCTACCTCTTCTTCTCTTCTCTTGTTCTGCCCCTTGGATGATGATCTTGAATAGGCCAGATGATCTTGTTACATGGCCGTACCACTTCAGCGTGTGCTTCTTCACAGTCATCAGGAGGTCTTCATATGACCCAGTGCATTGGGTGATGATGTTGTGGACCTCTTCATTAGTGACGTGGTCGAAGTAGGAGATGCCCAGGATTTTACAGAAGTATCTCATCTCTACTACGTGTATTTTCTGTTCAAGTTCTGTTGTAAGGGTCCATGTTTCGCACGCATACAGAAAAATGGAGATGACCAATGCATGCAGCAGTTTCAGTTTGGATTCCAGGGAGATTTTCTTATCCCTCCAAACTGGCTTTAGCTTTACCACTGCTGCTGTTGTTTGCGCAGTTCTTGCCCAAATTTCTGCTTTAGATCCTTCATCAGTGATGATTGCCCCCAAATACTTGAACTGTTTCACTATCTTCAGCGCTTGTCCACTGACAGTGATATGTGAACTGATCCCATCACGTTTGTTTATCATCAGCTTCGTTTTCTCTGCACTGATTTCCATTCCATATTTTGCGGAGGTTTCATCCAATCGTTTCAGAGGGTTGACAAGTTCATCTTCACTGCCTGCCAGGCCATCAGTGTAATCAGCGAACTGAAGATTTGAGATTGTTTGCCCCCCTATGCTGATTGTGCATATGTGATCTTCTATGGCATCAGTCATTATGCGCTCCAAGTAGATGTTGAACAGTGTGGGCGAAAGAAGGCAGCCTTGCTGGATTCCAACAGTGGTGTGAAATCACTCTCCTATTGTGCCATTGATGAGAACTGCACTGCTGGCTTTGGCATACAGATGTTTAATTATAAGAATAAACTTATGACCAACATTGTACTTCTTCATGGTTGCCCAGAGAGCTTTGTGCCATACTCTGTCAAACAGCTTCTTGAAGTAAACAAAGACATGGTAGATGTCCTGCTGGTGTTGTCAGTACTGCTTGTGGCTTCAATCTGTTCAATATGACTTTCAACATCACTTTTCTGGGATGGCTAATTAAGCTTATAGTCCAGTAATTTTGACACAATTGCAAGTTGCCTTTCTCTGACAGAGTGATTATTAGTGACTATGTCTATGTGGAGGGCCACTCACCGGTCTGCCAGATCTTGTTGCAGATCTTGGTGAGTGTATCTATTACTATTTCTCCTCCAAATTTCATCAGTTTGGCTGGGATGTTGTCAATACCTGTAGCCTTTCCGTTCTTGAGTGATTTCACAGCTGTCTCCACTTCTTCACATAGTATTGGATAGTCATCCTCCTCTGTTGAATCTGGGCTGTCTAAGACATTAGGATCTCCGTCTGTCTGGTGGTTGTGTAGATTAGAGCAGTAGTTTGTTCACCTATTGATGATGTCCATTTCTTCGGTAAGACTGTTCCCTTCTTTGTCTTGAATTGCATAGCTTTGGTCCATCTTTCCTTCGTCAGATCTTTTACAGCCTGGAAGTCTCGTTTGCTATTTTTATTATTGATACACTCTTCGGTTTTAGAGCATTGTTTTTCAATCCATATCTCCTTGGCCACCTTCATTCCTTTCTTGATCTTTCTGCCAATCGCTCTGTATTTATCAGCTCCCTCAGTGCTGTTCTTGTCTCTCTTAAGTTCTCTTCTAATGTCACACATTTGTGGTATTTCATTTGTGACCCATGGTTTTGTCTTCTTACGATGTTTCCCAAGAATGTACCATTGCTGGTCATTGTTTCTATGTCTTCCTCTAGAGCAAGCAGCGGGGCAAATGTTTCACTGATCATTGCTTGGAATGACTCTGCAATGTTTCAGTCTCTGAGTCTTTCTAAGTCAAACTTGGTTTTGGTGAACTTTGGCCTGATGATTTTCCTTAGCTGCAGATAAAAATTTAGTATCATAAGGTCGTGATCACTTCCAATATCAGGACAGGGGAAGCTCCTTGTTTTAGCTCTGTTAATCCCAGAATGAAATTGATTTTGCACCATGATGTAGACCATTAGGTGCATGCCTTGCTGATCATCTGGATGCTTTATGTGCTCCTAATGTGTTTGCAAGAGCCAGCTGGCAAACTCCAAAAATCTCAATCCTCTCTCATTGGTTACCGCATTACAGAAAGGGCCGCAATAATCTTGCCAATCTGCCTGTGCATCAGTATCCAATTTAGCATTCCAATCTCCTTGTACAATCAGGATATCTTTCATGTGTACCTTATCGATGATGTCTTGGAGCTGATTGTAAAAATCTTCAATTTGCTCATTGTGATAGCCTGTTGTAGGGGCATAGACTGGTACCACTGTGATATTAAACGGTACTGCCTTAAAGACGGCTAGAAATAAGCCTGCTGGACATTAGGCAGCATCCTAATACTGAATTCTTGATATCTTTATGCACAAGAAATCCTATGCTGTTGAAATGTTTGTCCTCTCCACTAAAAGAAAAGGAGTACTTGTGGCACCTTAGAGACTAACCAATTTATTTGAGCATAAGCTTTCGTGAGCTACAGCTCACTTCATCGGATGCATACTGTGGAAAGTGTAGAAGATCTTTTTATACACACAAAGCATGAAAAAATACCTCCCCCCACCCCACTCTCCTGCTGGTAATAGCTTTTCTAAAGTGATCACTCTCCTTACAATGTGTATGATAATCAAGTTGGGCCATTTCCAGCACAAATCCAGGCTTTAACAAGAGTGTCTGAGGGGAGGGGGGGGTAGGAAAAAACAAGGGGAAATAGGTTACCTTGCATAATGACTTAGCCACTCCCAGTCTCTATTCAAGCCTAAGTTAATTCTATCCGATTTGCAAATAAATTCCAATTCAACAGTTTCTCCCTGGAGTCTGGATTTGAAGTTTTTTTTGTTGTAATATTGCAACTTTCATGTCTTTAATCATGTGACCAGAGAGATTGAAATGTTCTCCAACTGGTTTATGAATGTTATAATTCTTGATATCTGATTTGTGTCGATTTATTCTTTTACGTAGAGACTGTCCAGTTTGACCAATGTACATGGTAGAGGGGCATTGCTAGCAGATGATGGCATATATCACATTGGTGGATGTGCAGGTGAACGAGCCTCTGATAGTGTGGCTGATGTTATTAGGCCCTGTGATGGTGTCCCCTGAATAGATATGTGGGCACAGTTGGCAACGGGCTTTGTTGCAAGGATAGGCTCCTGGGTTAGTGGTTCTGTTGTGTGGTATGTGGTTGCTGGTGAGTATTTGCTTCAGGTTGGGGGGCTGTCTGTAGACAAGGACTGGCCTGTCTCCCAAGATTTTTGAGAGTGTTGGGTCATCCTTCAGGATAGGTTGCAGATCCCTAATAATGCGTTGGAGGGGTTTTAGTTGGGGGCTGAAGGTGACGGCTAGTGGCTTTCTGTTATTTTCTTTGTTAGGCCTGTCCTGTAGTAGGTGACTTCTGGGAACTCTTCTGGCTCTATCAATCTGTTTCTTCACTTCCGCAGGTGGGCATTGTAGTTGTAAGAATGCTTGATAGAGATCTTGTAGGTGTTTGTCTCTGTCTGAGGGGTTGGAGCAAATGCCGTTGTATCGCAGAGCTTGGCTGTAGATGACGGATTGTGTGGTGTGGTTAGGGTGAAAGCTGGAGGCATGTAGGTAGGAATAGCGGTCAGTAGGTTTCCGGTATAGGGTGGTGTTTATGTGACCATCGTTTATTAGCACTATAGTGTCCAGGAAGTGGATCTCTTGTGTGGACTGGACCAGGCTGAGGTTGATGGTGGGATGGAAATTGTTGAAAACATGGTGGAATTCCTCAAGGGCTTCTTTTCCATGGGTCCAGATGATGAAGATGTCATCAATATAGCGCAAGTAGAGTAGAGGCGTTAGGGGGCGAGAGCTGAGGAAGCATTGTTCTAAGTCAGCCATAAAAATGTTGGCATACTGTGGGGCCATGTGGGTACCCATAGCAGTGCCGCTGATTTGAAGGTATACATTGTCCCCAAACGTAAAATAGTTATGGGTAAGGACAAAGTCACAAAGTTCAGCCACCAGGTTAGCCGTGACATTATCGGGGATAGTGTTCTTGATGGCTTGTAGTCCATCTTTGTGTGGAGTGTTGGTATAGAGGGCTTCTACATCCATAGTGGCCAGGATGGTGTTATCAGGAAGATCACTGATGGATTGTAGTTTCCTCAGGAAGTCAGTGGTGTCTCGAAGGTAGCTGGGAGTGCTGGTAGCATAGGGCCTGAGGAGGGAGTCTGCATAGCCAGACAATCCTGCTGTCAGGGTGCCAATGCCTGAGATGATGGGGCGCCCAGGATTTCCAGGTTTATGGATCTTGGGTAGTAGATAGAATATCCCAGGTCGGGGTTCCAGGGGTGTGTCTGTGCGGATTTGACCTTGTGCTTTTTCACGGAGTTTCTTGAGCAAATTCTGTAGTTTCTTTTGGTAACTCTCAGTGGGATCAGAGGGTAATGGTTTGTAGAAAGTGGTGTTGGAGAGCTGCCGAGCGGCCTCTTGTTCATATTCCGACCTATTCATGATGACAACAGCACCTCCTTTGTCAGCCTTTTTGATTATGATGTCAGAGTTGTTTCTGAGGCTGTGGATGGCATTGTGTTCTGCACGGCTGAGGTTGTGGGGCAAGTGATGCTGCTTTTCCACAATTTCAGCCCGTGCACGTCGGCGGAAGCACTCTATGTAGAAGTCCAGTCTGCTGTTTCGACCTTCAGGAGGAGTCCACCTAGAATCCTTCTTTTTGTAGTGTTGGTAGGGAGGTCTCTGTGGATTAGTATGTTGTTCAGAGGTATGTTGGAAATATTTCTTGAGTCGGAGACGTCGAAAATAGGATTCTAGGTCACCACAGAACTGTATCATGTTCGTGGGGGTGAAGGGGCAGAAGGAGAGGCCCCGAGATAGGACAGCTGCTTCTACTGGGCTGAGAGTATAGTTGGATAGGTTAACAATATTGCTGGGTGGGTTGAGGGAACTATTGCTGTGGCCCCTTGTGGCATGTAGTAGTTTAGAAAGCTTAGTGTCCTAGATATCAAGAATTATAACATTCATAAACCAGTCGGAGAACACTTCAATCTCTCTGGTCACACGATTAAAGACATGAAAGTTGCAATATTACAACAAAAAAACTTCAAATCCAGACTCCAGCGAGAAACTGTTGAATTGGAATTCATTTGCAAATCGGATAGAATTAACTTAGGCTTGAATAGAGACTGGGAGTGGCTAAGTCATTATGCAAGGTAACCTATTTCCCCTTGTTTTTACCTATCCCCCCCCCCGCCCGACGCTCTTGTTAAACCCTGGATTTGTGCTGGAAATGGCCCACCTTGATTATCATACACATTGTAAGAAGAGTGGTCACTTTATATAAGCTATTACCAGCAGGAGAGTGGGTTTGTGGGGGGGGGGGGCGGGGGGAGGGTGGTGAGAAAACCTGGATTTGTGCTGGAAATGGCCCAACTCGATTATTATACACATTGTAAGGAGAGTGATCACTTTAGATAAGCTATTACCAGCAGGAGAGTGGGATGGGGGGAGGTATTTTTTCATGCTTTGTGTGTATAAAAAGATCTTCTACACTTTCCACAGTATGCATCCGATGAAGTGAGCTGTAGCTCACGAAAGCTTATGCTCAAATAAATTGGTTAGTCTCTAAGGTGCCACAAGTACTCCTTTTCTTTGTGCGAATATAGACTAACACGGCTGTTACTCTGAAACCTGTCCTCTCCACTGTAATAGAGTACATAGCCTTCTACCGTTAGTACCTCTCCAAAGTTCTTCCATCTGACCTCAGAGATTTCTAGGAGGTGCCAGGTGTTTTGTTCCATTTTGTACATGAGTTCTTTCAGCCTCCCTATTTGTCTCAATGTACTTACATTCCATGTGGCTATGGTGATGTTATCTCTTCCACGGATCCTCTTTGATGGGGTTACACCAGTAGTATAGTTATTGCGTCTGCCCTGGTGGGAGATGAATGGCGCGGTCATTATTAACCCAGGCTGCGATCAGTCCGGTATGGACATTGTTGACTTGCTCATCGTATGGTGTGTCTTGGGCAAATTTCTAACCTAGTGGAGCCCATCCCTTTCCAGGCAGCCCCTTTTAGTCACCTCTTATGACATGCAGGAGGAGCAGTGGGCCTATTCTGTCCCTGGACCCACAGGGGACATCAAACACTTTACTGAAGTCCAAATATATTAGATCTACTGACTTCCCTTATGTAAAAAATCAGTTATTTTCTCAAAGAAGAAAATCTGGTTAATCTGGCATTGTCTGCCTTTGCTAAACCCATGTTGCGTTCCATCCTCTTTACCACTTACCTCGATGAATTTAATTGTTCTTTTCTTCACAATTTTCTCTAAAACCTTGCATGCTACTGAGAACATAAGAATGGCCTTACTGGGTCAGACCAAAGGTCCATCTAGTCAGTATCCTGTCTTCTGACAGTGGCCAATGCCAGGTGCCCCAGAGGGAATGAACAGAACAGGTAATCATCAAGTGATCCATCCCCTGTTGCTCATTCCCAGCTTCTGGCAAACAGAGGCTAGGGACACCATTCCTGCCCAACCTGGCTAATAGCGATTAATGAACCTATCCTCCATGAATTTATCTAGTTCTTTTTTTAACCCTGTTATGGTCTGACTAACAGGTCTGTAATTGCCTGGATCACTTTTTTCCCCTTTTCTTAAATATAAGTACAATGTTAGCCATTCTCTAGTCATATGGCACTACCCCCAAAATAGATTTATTAAAAATCCTTGCTCCTGGACTAGGAATCTCATATGCCAGTTCTTTCAGTATTCTGGGATGAAAATTACCCAATCTCCACCGTTTGAGCACATTAAGCTCTTAAAGTTTTTCTTCAACCTCGTGTGGTAATTTCCAGTTCTAGACACTCATTACTAACACAGGTCTAACACAGGTACACTTGGAGAGTCCCCAATATCAAACAGCATGCATTATGTACATAGATTCTCCAAATCGTCACAGGTGTTCTCTGATGTCCTTAAAGTGCTGTCTGTGGGTGCATGTGAACATGCATTTGAATGTAATGAATGTGACTTCTGAGGACAAGCAGCCCTTGAAATCATCATAGTAAGGATCACTGTGTATGTACTTAAGGAGACCCAGCATTCATTGGTGTTGGATTCTAATAGATATGCAAGAAAGCACAGCTAACAATGTAGTGAACAGTGCACTCCTTGTTCAGTTACCCAACTCCAGTTGAACTATACCTGGGGTAACAGAACAAGGCTTGCACTGTATTCTGCAAAGGAAAGTAGTCACCAATTTAACTGTGAAAGAATATGAATATGAGTCATAGAATCATAGAATATCAGGGTTGGAAGGGACCTCAGGAGGTCATCTAGTCCAACCCCCTGCTCACAGCAGGACCAATCCCCAATTTTTGCCCCAGATTCCTAAATGGCCCCCTCAAGGATTGAGCTCACAACCCTGGGTTTAGCAAGCCAATGCTCAAACCACTGAGCTATCCCTCCCCCCAAGGTTCTGTAAGTTACTGTTTCACGATGAATAATAAAAATGTCCTTGAAAGAACAGATTCCTCATGGGTTTGAACAATTTATATAGCTACGAGTTCCAACTATATTGCTGCTACTGAATCTGAGAGTATACATTCTTATTTATTTAAAACGACAACAACAACAACCAATGAAAAGGGTAAGTTCTGTATAATGGAGCCAAAACATTCCTTAAATTAAATCTGTGACGTGGAAGGGTCAGCTTTACTGTGCAGATGACACAGAATGAGAAATACTGAACATGCACGGTAGGAAAACTGATGCCTGCTGTGGGACAGATTCCAAGAAAATGAAATAAAAGGTTTGAGGGGAAATAGCTGCTGAACTGGATTAAAATAATGATGGTTTAAAACCGGTAGGGGCTTAAATAAAATGTAGAATTTTGTCCTGGATAAATCCAAGGTGGCACTGTATTAAAATCCCCTACATTTTATTCTCTTTTTCTCTGTTACAGATCACACATCCGTGGGCGGGCTGGGAGACAGTTTTTATGAATACTTATTGAAAGCCTGGCTGATGTCAGACAAAATGGACACGGAGGCAAGGAAAATGTATGACGATGCTATTGAGGTGATTATAATCCACTGAGTTTTTCTATGGATCGAAATAGTGCCATTGAAAAAACCACTTTGATAACTGGGAAGCACAGGACTTTACCTGTTTTATTAAGTCTACTTGGAAAGCAATTTGGTTGTTTTTAAGGCTCCAAATACCGCAGAAAGCTTTCCTCTTATGTAGTTTAAGAAAAAAAATTTCAGTGGAATCTATTTAGTGCAGATTATCTTACTAAAAGATATCAACTCCTTCAAAATGCTTAGCTGCAGAAAATCGAGGTGAAGTTTAATTGGGACTGACCCTACAACCCTATATGTGCAAAATTCCCCAGGACATCATGGTTAGTCTTCTTGCCAGTTAAGTGTATGTAATGACACTAGGAATTGGGGTCCTGAATTTTTTATTCCTTAAATTGTTTTGGAAAGCATTTAGATGTTATACAAAATATTTACTTTGTAGCTGTGTAGACGGTACAAACCAGTGTCCTCCCACTGTGACTCTCTTTGCAGTGTTTTTCATGCCACCTTGTAATGTGATCTTGTTGGATCTTAATGTTGAGTGGTGTCAGCATAGTACTGAAATTAGGCTTGCTCTCCTTCTCTCTCTCTTCCTGCTTCTGGTAACTATGCGTCATGCATAGTCCACTCCTAGGATGATCTGTGGCTTAATTTTTTCCTTCCAGATCAGACTGGGGGGGAATGGGACTCCTTGTCAAGAGTCAGGAGGCTAATGACAAGGTTTTTTCTTTAAAACATTTTAAATGTTTAAGCCATCCACCTTGATGAGTATGATCACCAATTAAATATAGTACTAGAATATAGATTTTCATACATTGTTGGATAATCTTTGAAACATCTCTGTAGGCAGACACAGTATCATTCCAGGCATACTACTAATGCAGCAGTTCCCAAGCTTTTTACCTCACGGTCTGGGGCCAGCAGCTGGGGCCCCAGGTGCATAGCTGGCAACCAGGGCCCCGGGTGCAGGACCAGCAGCTGGAGCCAGGGCCAGCAGCAGAACTGGGTGGCCTGGTGGGAGCTGGCCTGTGGGAGCTGGCCCGGGCCCCAGGTGGCCCCCCCAAACGTTCCTCTATGCCTCCCTAGGGGCGTGCCCCATAGTTTGGGGACCTCTGTACTAATGCTATGATACACTGTTCATGTAATTACACTCTAGTGGTTTCAAACATAATCTTCTTTGTTGAATGTTGACCCTAATTTGGCCCACACAATACAAAGGCAGAGGGATAGTGTACAGTATCTCAGTATCAGTCACCTGATACGCAAATTTTAATACAGTGAGAATTTTCTTGAAGGAAATATTTGATTATTTATTATTAATATTTGTGTTCTGATAGCAACTGTAGGTTCCAGCTGAAATAAGGGCCCCACTATGTTATGTGGTGCATAAACCTTTAAGAAGAGACAGTCCCTGCCCCCAAAGAACTTACAGTCTAAAGAGACAAGACAGACAAAGCATGAGATGGGAAGCAGGGGTGCAGAAAGGTAACTTGCTTATGGTTGCATAGCAGATCAGCAGTAGAGCAAAGAATAGAACGTAGGCAGTGTACTCTGTAAGCTGCTTGGCCACCCAAGAGTCAATCAAGTGCCATGCATTTGATCAGTAGAGCCGCACACATCCAGTGACTTGTGTTCAGGTGCCCCTCCACCAACTGCTCTGCAGCCTTGGAGTCCCTGGCCAGCTGCTCCTGGGACCTTCCTGCTTGCTGTCTCCATCTTTTACACACTCACACACACACACACACACACAGAGTGTCTCTCTCTCTCTCTGTCTCACACACACATTCTGTCTCTGTCTCCCACACACATATACACACACTGTCTATGTGTGTGTGTGTCTCTCTCTCACACACACACAGTCACACACACACTCTCTCTCTTTCACACTCACCTCCCAACACATACTTGTGTTATTGTTGTTGTTGTTGTTTTTCTTGCTACTTCCTGCAATGCACATATATTCTCTGTAATTTTATTCTTTCAAAGTGTGTTATTTTAGTTTTTTGACTGGTCTGTGCATTTCATCATTTTATTTCTCTTTTATGCTTAAATTTAATTCTTTGAGTAGCGAATTCTAAAATGCCTAACTTGTCCTGGCTGGAGTAATTATCCATATGGTAACTTTTTAAAAATATATATTATATCTAGGTTTTTCATTTCTACTGGTGGCACACATGCACATTGCCTCCATATTGGTACACATATCAAAATTCATTCCACACATGGATGGAAAAAATTAGAGGGAACATTGCTCCTGAGTCCCAGTCCAGTGCCCTATCTATTCAGGCACTCTTGAGTCTCAAACTTTCTAACTCAATAGCATTCATTTTCCACCTGTAGCCTATGGTTTCTAAACTTTTGTTTTCCTTAATACAAGGTGTTTGTGTGTTAGTTCATTTTCTGTCAGCATTTTAAAACAATGCCTGTTCTTGGGTATTGTAATACTTTACAAATAAAACAGACACCTGTTTTCTAATTTCTGTCTGTCCTATGTTTAAAACACTTTCAGAACCAAAACACACCTTGTCTCCACTTTGAATTCGTTTCGCTTCAGCTTCCAGCTATTGGATCTTGTTATGCGTTGGCTAAATTAAAGAGCCCTCTATTATCAGAAATCTTCTCCCCATGTAAACACTTACAGGCAGTGATCAACGCATCTCGTAACCTTCTTGTGGATAAACTAAATAGATTGAGCTTCTTTATTCTCTCACAGTAAGGCAGATTTTCCAGAGCTTGAATTATTCTTTTCTGAACCTTTTCCAATTCGTCAGTGTCCTTTTTAAAGTGTGATCAGTTGTCTATGCCCCAAAACCACAGTCGTTTTCTCAGTCACTGCTTTCCAAAATACAATCCCCCATCCTATAAATGTGACCTATATTCTTGATTCCTAGGTGGTCTGAAGTAAATAGGATGAAATTCAATAAGGAAAAATGCAAAGTACTCCATTTAGGGAGGAACAATCAGATGCACACATACAAAATGGGAAATGACTGTCTAGGAAGGAGTACTGCAGAAAGGGATATGGGGGTCATAATGGACCATAAGCTAAATATGAGTCAACAGTGTAACACTGTTGCAGAAAAAGCAAACATCATTCAGGGATGTATTGGCAGGAGTGTTGTAAGCAAGACACGAGAAGTAATTCCTCTCTGTTCCACACTGATTAGGCCTCAGCTGGAGTATTGTGTCCAGTTCTGGGCACCACATTTCAGGAAAGATGTGGACAAATGGGAGAAAGTCCAGAGAAGAGCAACAAAAAAGATTAAAGGTCTAGAAAACATAACCTATGAGGGAAGATTGAAAAAATTGGCTTTGTTTAGTCAGGAAAAGAGAAGACTGAGCCGGGACATGATAACAGTTTTCAAGTACATAAAAGGTTGTTACAAGGAGGAGGGAGAAAAATTATTCTTCTTAACCTCTGAGGATAGTACTAGAAGCAGTGGGCTTAAATTGCAGCAAGGGAGGTTTAGGTTGGACATTAGGAAAAACGTCCTCTCAGGGTGGTTAAGCACTGGAATAAGTTGCCTAGTGAGGTTGTGTAATCTCCATCATTGGAGATTTTTAAGAGCAGGTTTGACAAACACCTGTCAGGGATGGTCGAGACCAGAGCTTCTCGAACTGTGGTCTGTGGATCACCATTGGTCCGTGAGCTCCATTCAGGTGAGCTCCATTCAGCTCCATCCAACTGCGGATAGTTCCCTCTAAGGTGCGCGTCTGGGTGGCCACACACAAGAGAATGAATGGCCACCCACCTAATTAGTGGAGCAGTGTAGGTGTGGCTTCACTAATTAGCTGCCTGGACCCTGGAGAAGATGCACATGTACGGTGAGGTGGTGGACTTGGGGGAAATAGGGGGTAGGTGGGAGGGGGCAGAAGGGTGAGAAGAGGGGGTGGGGGGAATTTGGGACATGCAGGGCTGCAGCGGCCAGAGAAAGACGCTACTTTCCCCAGCTCCAGGGCTGTGGCTGCTGGGGAGAGACCCCCCCTCCTTCCCAGCCCCAGCTCAGGGGCTGCTGCGGTGAGGGGGAGAGGGCACATCCATCACATTAGAAAGGTAAGACTACTGATATGAAAATATGAGTTGTGTGATTTTATTTGTAGAACAAACAAAGTTCATTAAGTTTTTTTTATATAGCGCTTTTATCCAAAGCCCTTTACAATAGTTAGCTAATGGTACAAACAACATTTGGAAAGTTCATTAAGTGGTCGGCTGAGACCCTCAGCAATTTTCAGTTGGTCCACGAAAAAAAAGTTTGAGAACCACTTGTCTAGATAATACTTTGTCCTGTCATGAGTGCAGGGGACTGGACTAGATGATCTCTCGAGGTCCCTTCCAGTCCTATGATTCTATGTATGGCCTTGCATTTAGCTATATTAAAACACATGCTTTTCAAGTATGCCTAGCTTATTATTTGTTTTACACTGCTCTGTAGAACTGACCTGTCTTTATGACTGTTAACAACTCTGCCAATTTTTGTGTTATCTGAAAACTTTCAGCAGTGATTTTATATTTTCTTCCAGATCATTAATACTGAATAGCATTGGACCAAGATCTGATCCCTGTGGGATCTGTTGTGTTAATTTTGATGGAATTAAATAAATTCAGAGAGTCACAGTGGTCTACTTTATCCTTTCACTGTACAGCTCTAAACATTTAAACATGGTTCCAGTTTTTGAGTACAGAGTCCTCAGCTTGCTTACAATGGCAAACACACCTTTAAAAATCTTATTAAACTTTTATTAAAGTTACAAAAAAGAAGGAATAGCATTTAAAGGATTTGAAATGTAAAGTAATAAATAAGGCTTTTATTTTAAGAATGGTCCTTGTTCCCTTTCCCTTTAGATGTAGAGAGATTTTACAAGGAAAAAACCCCCAGTCTGACAGTCTTTTAGAGGATATTAAAGCCAGTAAAGATGTCCTTTTTGGGAAAAACACAACAAGATGAACACACACAAAAGGAGAGAAAAGAACTGCAAAGATATAAAATGCAGCTTCTGTCTCTGGCTCTGACTTTCACACTTGCAACCTTTCAGCTGAAGAAACACAGGCACAGCACACTGTCTTATCAGCCACTCCAAAGCCTAGAAAACTCATATCAGAATCGGTCTGTTTAAGATATTGCTTTCATTGCCTCTCTGATTACTGGCTCACAGCAATGTTGCAAAAGATGCAGTCTTGGCCAACTAAGCTAAGTTCTCATTAAACAGAAAGCAAAAAGAGAGGAAAGAGAAGAAATAAGGTGTGTGAAGGAAAAGGACACATGCGATAGGGATGGCAGCAGGAACCCAAATCTCACGTTTCAGGTGATTTAGCTGGGGCCAGTAAAGAGGGTGATACCATGTGGGTTTCTCTCACTGGCCCGGTGTGGACAGGACATCTCTCAGGATCAGAAGGGTGAAAGTCCAATAGTGTCACAGTGGCTCCTGGAGTTCCAAGTGATAGTGGTGGGAGCCATGGTGGTGAAGATTGCTCCTTTCTCATAGACTTTAAGGTCAGAAGGGACCATTATGATTATCTAGTCTGACCTGCTGTGTGACGCAGGCCACAGAATCTCACCCACCCACTCCTGTAACAAACCCCTAACCTATGTCTGAGCTATTGAAGTCCTTAAATCATGGTTTAAAGACTTCAAGGTGCAGAGAATCCTCCAGCAAGTGACCCATGCCCCACGCTGCAGAGGAAGGCGAAAAACCCCCAGGGCCTCTGCCAATCTGCCCCGGAAGAAAATTCCTTCCTAACACCATGGTAGTCAGCTAACCCCGAGCATGTGGGCAAGACTCACCAGCCAGACACCCAGGAAAGAATTCTCTGTAGTAACTCAGCATCTAACGTGCCATCACAGGCCATTGGGCATATCTACCACTAATAGTTGAAGATCAGTTAATTGCCAAAATTAAGCTATCTCATCATATCATACCTTCCATAAACTTATCAAGCTTAGTCCTGAAGCCAGATATGTCTTTTGCCCCCACTGCTTCCCTTAGAAGGCTGTTCCAGAACTTCACTCCTCTGATGGTTAGAAACCTTCGTCTAATTTCAAATCTAAACTTCCTGATGGCCAGTTTATATCAAATTGTTCTTGTGTCCACATTGGTACTGAGCTTAAATAATTCTTCTCCCTCCGTGCTATTTATCCCACTGATATATTTATAGAGAGCAATCATATCTCCCTTCAGCCTTCTTTTGGTTAGGCTAAACAAGCCAAGCTCTTTGAGTCTCCTTTCATAAGGCATTCCTCGGATCATCCTAGTAGCCCTTCTCTGTACCTGTTTCAGTTTGAATTCATCTTTCTTAAACATGGGAGACCAGAACTCCACACAATATTCCAGATGAGGTCTCACCAGTGCCTTGTATAACAGTATTAACACCTCCTTATCTGTATTGGAAATACCTCGCCTGATGCATCCCAAGACCGCGTTAGCTTTTTTCAGGGCTATATCACATTGGTGGCTCATAGTCATCCTGTGATCATCCTGTGATCCGAGGTCCTTCTCCTCCTCTGTTACTTCCAAGTGATGTGTCCCCAGTTTATAACAAAAATTCTTGTTATTAATCCCTAAATGCATGACTTTGCACTTTTCACTATTAAATTTCATCCTATTACTATTACTCCAGTTTACAAGGTCATCCAGATCCTCCTGTATGATATCCCGGTCCTTCTCTGTATTGGCAATGCCTCCCAGCTTTGTGTCATCCGCAAATTTTATTAGTACATTCCCGCTTTTTGTGCCAAGGTCAGTAATAAAAAGATTAAATAAGATTGGTCCCAAAACAGATTCCTGAGGAACTCCACTAGTAACCTCCCTCCAGCCTGACAGTTCACCTTTGAGTGTGACCCGTTGTAGTCTCCCCTTTAACCAGTTCCTTATCCACTTTTCAATTTACATATTTATCCCCATCTTTTCCAGTTTAGCTAATAATTCCCGATGTGGAACCATATCAAATGCCTTACTGAAATCGAGGTAAATTAGATCCACTGCGTTTCCTTTATCTAAAAAATCTGTTACTTTCTCAAAGAAGGAGATCAGGTTGGTTTGACACGATCTACCTTTTGTAAAACCATGTTGTATTTTGTCCCAATTACCATTGACCTCAATGTCCTTAACTACTTTCTCCTTCAAAATTTTTTCCAAGACCTTGCATACTACAGACGTCAAGCTAACAGGCCTGTAGTTACCCGGATCACTTTTTTCCCATTTCTTAAAAATAGGAATTACGTTAGCAATTTTCCAGTCATACAGTTCAACCCCTGAGTTTACAGATTCATTACAAATTTTTGCTAATGGGCTTGCAATTTCATGTGCCAGTTCCTTTAATATTCTTGGATGAAGATTATCTAGGCCCCCCGATTTAATCCCATTAAACTGTTCAAGTTTGGCTTCTACCTCGGATGTGGTAATATCTACCTCCATTTCCTCATTCCCATTTGTCATCCTACCATTATCCCTAAGCCCCTCATTAGCCTCATTAAAGACTGAGGCAAAATATTTGTTTGATATTGGGCCATGCCTAGATTATCCTTATCCTCTACTCCATCCTCAGTGTTTAGCAGCCCCACTTCTTCTTTCTTTGTTTTCTTCTTATTTATATGGCTATAGAACCTTTTACTATTGTTTTTAATTCCCTTTGCAAGGTCCAACTCTACATGGCTTTTGACCTTTCTCACTTTATCCCTACATGTTCTGACCTCAATAAGGTAGCTTTCCTTGTAATCCCTCCCATTTTCCACTCCTTGTAGGCTTTCTGCTTTTTCTTAATCACCTCTCTGAGATGCTTGCTCATCCAGCTTGGTCTGCAACTCCTGCCTATGAATTTTTTCTCCTTTCTTGGGATGCCGGCTTCTGATAATTTTGCAACTTTGACTTGAAGTAATTCCAGGCCTCTTCCGCCTTTAGATCCACAAGTTTTTCAGTCCAATCCGCTTCCCTAACTAATTTCCTTAATTTTTTTTAGTTAGCCTTTTTGAAATCAAAAACCCTAGTCACAGATCTATTTTTGTTTATCCTTCCATTTAGTTTGAACTGAATTAGCTCATGATCGCTTGAACCAAGGTTGCCCCAACAACCATTTCTTCTATGAGGTCCTCACTGCTCACCAAAACCAAATCTAAAATGGCATCCCCTCTTGTCGGTTCAGCAACTACTTGGTGAAGGAGTCCATCAGCTATCGCATCCAGGAAAATCTGAGCCCTATTATTATTACTAGCACTTGTCCTCCAGTCTATATCTGGGAAGTTAAAGTCTGCCATGATCACACAATTTCCATTAGTATTTACTTAATTAAAAACATTAAAGAGGTCTCTATCCATATCCAAATTGGATCCCGGCGGTCTATAGCACACCCCAAGCACTATCCCAGGGCAGGCTCTAGTAGTTTTCTTCCCCAGTGTGATTTTTGCCCAGACAGACTCTGTCTTATCCATTCCATCACTTCTTATTTCTTTGCAGTCTACCTCATCACTGATATACAATGCTACTCCACCACCTTTGCCTTTATTTCGGTCTTTCCTAAACAGCACATACCTGTCAGTACCTGTAGTCCAGTCATGACGACTACTCCACCATGTGTCTGTTACCCCTATAATATCTGGTTTCACTTCCTGCACCAGTAGCTCTAGTTCCTCCATTTTGTTACCTAGGCTCCTTGCGTTAGTGTACAAACATCTTAATTTTTGCTGTTTGGCCTCGCTCACATTCTTTACACGATTAGGCACAGACATTCTACCGCCAGTATGACCTATTAGACTGGTATGTACACTATCTTTCTTCCTTATGTCCATTCTCCTACCCATGGCTGTATCCTTTCTTACTTTGTTTTCTTCCCTCTCAATGTTAAAATCCAGCATGGAGATTACCTGGACATCTCCCAACCATCTCCTCCAGATTCCTAGTTTAAAGCTCTCTTAACCAGTTGTGCCAGCCTCCATCCTAGAAGTCTATTTCCCTCCTTACTCAGGTGAAGTCCATCCCGAGAGAACACTCCTCTGTACATGAATGCCTCCCAGTGGCCATACATCCAAAGCCCTCCTTGTAGCACCACTGCCTGAGCCATCTGTTGAGCATCATAATTTGTCAGACCTTTGTTGCCCTTCTCTAGGAACAGGCAGAATCCCACTGAAGATCACCTGAGCCTCAATTTCCTTAAGCGTTTTCCCCAGCTTAGCATAGTCACCCTTGATACGTTCCAGCAAGAATCTAGCCATATCATTTGTTCCCACATGAAGGACAATCAGTGGATTCTTTCCCACTCCCATTAGGATCCTCTTCAGCCTCAGGTCCACATCCTGTATCTTAGCACCTGGCAGACAGCACACCCTTCTGTTCTCTGGATCAGCTCTTGTTACAGGCCTGTCTGTTCTTCTCAGTGAGGAGTCCCCAATCACGTAGACCTGCCTTTTCCTGGTGATGGTACGATTCTCCAGTCTATCCCCTGTTCCCTCTGGCTGCAAGTCCTCTTGATTCCTATTGTCCTTTGCAATCGTCTGCAACCCATCCCGTATCCTCCTGGGGCTCATATTTGCTATTTTTATCTCCACTGACTCTTGCCCTCTTCCTATAGGACTAGCTGCTCTTCTCTTCTTCCTTGCCCTCTCACCTTCAGTGACTACCTGCTGTGCCCCTTCTTCATTTTCCAACTCCGCAAACCTGTTCCTGAGCTCTGTTTCTCCTTCACTAGCCCGTCTTTTCCTCTGCCTGGTTTTCTTAGTCACATGCTTCCACTGTCCACTTTCCTCACCCAGTAGTCTCCCCTCAGAGTTCTTTGGTCCTGCTTCCATCTGCAAGTCTGAGTTTTCCCCTTCAGCCTCCTTATGTCTTTGTTCCATCATCCACTCGAACCCCTTCTAAACTCAACCAGGGTTTCCACCTGTATCTCCAATCCTTGGATCTTTTCTTCATCAGCTCTATCAGGCGGCACTTCATGCAGACAAAACTCTTTTCAGGTACCCCCTCCAGGATCATGTACATGCCACAGCTTCTACATCCAGTCATCTTCATTGTGTCTTCCACTACTTGGGTCAGTACCACTGCTGCCTCTGTATCTGTCATAGCCTTCTCACCTAAGTCCTATTAGTCCGGGAAACACAAACCAGACCAAAACACCACCACCCACAGCAAAACAAACCCCCAACAAGCACCAAAACACTGCTACACCACCACACACTCCTTTCACGAGCCTTTCGGTCCATCCAGCCTCCAAAAATTTTGATCCCTCATGAAGTCTTATTTTTAAGGACTCCAAAAGGAAATGATGGGTGAAATAGTTCATCCCCTCATTATTTGGCCCACCAATGGGACCTAATTTCTGACACTTCAGTTTTGCTTCATTAGCTTCTAATTCCATTCTCCTCTTGTTTACCAGTCCTGCTCTTAACACCTTGGTACCACCTTGATACCACCTTGGGTGGTATCAGTAGACTCTTGTTTTGACTAATTCAGGTTTTCTGTCTCCCTTTTGTACCTTTTTCCATACAGTTTTATATAACACTCTGACTTTTAATTTTGTTGCTTTGGACAACTTAAGAGTACAGGCCTCTGCCTAAGAGGCCCCACTGTAACACCCGCATTGGATAATGATCCTCCATTTGTAATTGTGTTTTGTGATGGGTCAGTTAGCCAGTTTTTAATCCATTTACTATGTGCTACATAGATTTTATATATATTTTTAATCAGAAGATCATACATGTGTAAGTCAAATGCATTACTGAAGTCTATTATGTCAACACAGTTACTTTTGTCAAACTTGTGATTTAATTTTTAAAAGGTTTCAAATTTTTTTGAGAAGACCTATTTTCTATAAAGCTATGTTGATTTGCATTAGTTTGCTGCTGTTTCTAGCTCTTTACTGATTGCATCCTATCTGAGCCTTTCCATGATTTTGCTTGAAACTGATGTCAGATTAATCTGGTCTGTAGTTACCCAGTTCATCCCATTACCCTTTTTAATTTTTGGCACAATGTTAGGTTTTTTCTGGTCCGTTAGAACTTCCCCAGTATTCCAAGATTTATTAAATAGCAACATCTAGTTCAGAGAGCATCTCAGCGCCTTAGCCTCTTTTGATATTTTTGGGTGCAAGTTACTGGTCCTGCATGTTTAAAAATGTTTAACAGTTGCTGTTTAGCATCCTCCCAGGTTACTGTTGGAATCAAAAGTATTTCATTATTACTGTGGGCTGTGAATATGTAAACCGCATTTCTTTTTCTTATCCATGGTGGTCAGCCACAAACACTTAAAACTGTATCTGTCATTGTTACTCCCTATGGTCCCAGTCTTGCCAGTGATTCCATAAGGGCAGACCCCTGTGCTTGCATGGAGACACAGGGAAGTTAAGGTGGGTCCAAATGTGCATCGGGGTCCACCCATATGGAACAGCTTTCAGGATCAGGGCCTATTTTTGTAGTCAGAAATTCTGCTAGATATAGCAGGAATATGTGTGCAAACAAATGTTCAGTAAGAATAGCTGATTGTTTTCTCTAACTACATTTTGGATGTTTTATTAAATCCATAGAATAGTTAATCAGAGTTGATCTCTAGTGCATGGACGCCAGCATATGTTTGTAAGTGGTCTGTGTCTCTGGGCATATCTACATTGCAATGTAAGCCTGGTCTCAGACTCAGGCTCAAGCCCTAGCCCCCATTCTGTCTACACACAAATCTCTTGGACTCGGGCGCAGACCCAGTGTCCTAGGACCCCATGATGGTAGAGGGTCAAAGCCCAAGTTAAGGTTGGACCCAAGGTTCAAGCCCTATCATTTTACATTGTATGTAGCCTTCCCCCACCCCACAGACTTGGGTCCTTGGAGTCCTCCAACAGTATCCCACAATGCAATGGGATGGCTTCCTTTGTCCTTTCTCTTCCAAAAATCACCAGTTAACTCCAGGGAAATGGAAGCAGCCCCCTTGTTCCAGTGCAGCAGCTTAGCGTTTAACCTTTCTATTTATTCTGACCATTGAGTTGCAAACCCACCTTAGGAGAACCTTCAGCATTTGCAATGAATGCCAACTAGAAGAAATCCAGTACACAGTGTTTTGCTTCATGGTCATGGGAGCACAGCCAGATTTTGGTTATACAGTGGATTTTAGTAAGAGTACCAGGTTTGACCATTCATAGCAGCAAATAGCAAAATGCCATCAGCATTGGAAATTTAACGGACCATGACTAACGCAGAGAACAGATTCAGTGGCTCAAGACTGAGTACTTGAAAACCAGGGACCACAACTGTATCTCTGGCAACTCACCAACATTGTGCCAGTTTTATGATGAATTTGACTGGGTGCTGGGCACTGCACCAAGCATGGAGCCACCAGCAGTGTACAATGACCTGATCAGCTGGGATGGCGTCCTGCTGGTCTGAGAAGCCAGGATGGGAATCGATGGGTACAAGCAGGCACCAAATGTGGCAAATAAAAAGACTTTGCAAACGAAATGGATCCTAGAGGAGGCTTTGGTGCAGGAGCAGCTGCAGCACATCCCAGGGCTGTGCTCGAAAGAACTTTTTGATGCCCCCACCAAAGGAACAGCCAACTGCAGGACTGGTATCAGAAATGGAAGAGGGAAAAGCTACCTAGAGGCTGGTAAGTTTCTGGCTCCATTTTTCTGTTTACTAATATAGGAACAGGAGGGGTTTCTGCTCTAAGAACCAGTGCAAAAGATATAAGCCCTGGGTAGCAGCATGTATCTGCTAATGGTGGATTGCATGCCAGCACCTTGGCATCCCCTCACTCTCCACCCACCACGTGGAATTCAAAATGGAGTCTGGGAAACACAAACAGCAAAACGAGCATGTAAAAGAGAATATTTAAGGCATGCAGTTTTGCTAGTACATTCCAGTTTGTTAGAATGAGAATCTTATATTACATTCCCCATATGTACGCTGCTTGATACCAACCCAACAGTGTAACGAGCTGCCTGAAAAGACTGAACTGTACGGGGCAGGAGGGAGGGGGAAAAGGTTCACATGTAGTCCATTTCTGTTAAATGCAGTCCAGGCTTTCTATGGGTGATGAAATCATTAGTCTCAAATATGACTGGGCTTTGAATTCAGTCCAGAAATTTGCTGTGGGGGAGGAAAGAGGGATGACAATGGAGTTCTGTGTGTTTGCATGCAGTCCTGACAGACTGTATCAGAAGCCATGGGGAGGCACTAAGCCATTTGGAAGATAATGCCGTATCCTGTTGATTCCTCAGGAATTCTGACCCAATCCCAGGTGATGATAGCTGCAGACTTTTCCTGTGGTAGGAACTCCAGATAGGTAGTCACATTTTCCAGGGCCACCTCGGTAGCTCACCAGCCCACTCCACTCGTGGATATGCTGTTCAGTTATCATACATTCAGGGATGCTGGAACAATTTTTGAGTGGGGGTGCTGATAATGGAAACCATGTCTATTACTACTTCAAGCCAGAGGGTGCGGCAGCACAGAGTCCCCTTAGTTCCAGCACCACTGCATACATTTGAATATTTCAGTGACAACCACACCTGGTTTCCCACCAGCAGCTTGGAATAACACCTCTCTTTGCCAGTTGGGCACCACAAGAACTGTTATGGCCTCCGGAATGTGCAAAGCCTGAAGTGATAGGGAAGGTTTATGTAGCACAGCCACCAACCTCCCCCCAAACTCCATTTCACTGAAACCCTTTAAAAAAAAAGTTTTAATTTTTAATATACCATTCTTTCAGCACTTCTTTCACTGGGATTAACCCAGCTATGTCCAGGCAGCCCTCTGCCAATATACTGAAGTTCAGTTTCAAATTTTAACATTTTCTGTCCTGGAAAGTCCAAAACAATTGTTTCTGTGCTCCTGCACTGACACATTTGAGACAGTAACCCTCGGTGTCTTCTCCTATTGCAGGCCCCTCGACCTCTACAGGCTTCAGAACCTCCACAGCTCGCCCTCACGGCAGAGGGCTCATCGTACCTTCACAGACCATTCCAAGAGGAAGGATTTCTGGGATGAACTTGTGATTGAAGTTCTGGACAGGGCTCAACAACCAGGTCGAGTACCAAAGGCAAAGGGACTGGTGGCAAGAGGAAAGACATGCAGGAGGCAAGTGGAAAAGGCTCAGGCCGTCTTCGCAGCTTGAGGACAGGGTAGCGGCGCAGGAGCAGGCCCTCACTCTGCAGTTCCTGGAATAGGAGGGGTGATTACGGGAGAAAGATCGAGCACAACAGAGAGAACTGTCTGAGCAGCTGCTGTCTCTAATGTCTACAAGAGTCCTGGCTCCTGCTGCACCTGCACCATGGCCCAAATCCTCTCTGCAGTACCCTGGCCTGCATTCCAGGAGCAGCTTGGACAACTCCATGGCTGGGTGGCCCATGAAATTGGGCCCTGTTAGCAGCTGGGCAGGGCATATGTACCTCATGCAGTCCTCATGCTGAACCCCTGCCCATGGATGCCTCTACCTTCTTGCCCTGGCACCAAGCGCATGGCAAATGTGGAAGAAAGGAGAAGGGATAGAGGACACACAATAGTGAGGGGAGCGTGTCTTGTACATAGTTTAACTGTTTGCACTTGTCTATGCACTTTGTTCTTGTTTACTTTTAAAGCTTTTGGTGTTGATAGTGTTTTGGAGTGCTAATGGCAGCTGGCCTGCCAGACAACGGTTTAATGTTGTACTTTTCCAATACACGTGTAAAAATAAAGGTTTTTATTTTATAAATAAATGTTATTGCCATCACGCAACACATCATAAAATGTGTATTTCAAATAGTAAAGGTAAACACATGGGCAGGGACCACTGGGAGGTTGTATGCAAAACCCATGTCTCAATACAGCTATAAATGTCAATCCATACATCAGTTATTTACATCAAGACATACCGTTCCCCTCCCCCCATTTCATAAGCAGTCATGTCATTCAAAAGCACAATGCATGGCAATCAACCCCCCTTCTCACACAAGCAATCAATGCCCACCCCCACCAAACAAGCACAGTCATAAAGGTACTATTCTCCATGTTCTGTTGGCCCATGCAAGTCCATAATGTGGGAACACAAAGCACTTATGATTTCGGTTGCCTGGCTGCATCCAGCTTCAGTTGTGATAGGTGCACTTTATGACCAATTCAGCAGCCTAAAGCTGTCATAGGGAAATGGCCCACCTCTGGTTTCAAAAAGATTTGTGAAGAGCACAGCAAACCACAGTAACGTGGACAGCACTGATGATACTTGGAATGCAAATAGGTCTGCAGACATCTCCAGCTGGAATTCAATCTGCCAAAAGCACATTCAACCACTCTGCTACACCTGCTCAGAGTGTAATTAAACCTTCTTTTGCCAGGGCCTCTGAGATCATCGTATGTTTCATAAGAGAAGGCAAAGGCGGTACATGGGGTCCCCCAGAAAAACAGTTGGCCAGTAACTCTGTTTATGACAATGTCATGTGGTGGGAATAGTGTCCCAGGCTCTCTGTGAACATAGACTCCCAATTGGTGAAAACTTGGCATCATGAACTTTTCTAGTGCAGCCAACGCTGACATTCATAAATCTGCCATTGTGGTCCATGGGGGCCTGCATAATGATAGAGTAGTATTCTTTGTGGTTTATGTGCTTGTGCACCTTGAGGAGGGCAAACTGTGGGCACATGAGTCCCACCAGTGGCCCCAGTGCAGTTGGGAAACCCCATTCTCTTGAAGCCAGCAATTTACTTCAGGAATATCTTTTATGCCTGCCTCCTTGGGGTTCCCCACATGCCTGATTGCTTCCGAAACTTCCACAGTCGACTTTCCAACATCAGACCGGTTGGCAATGAACCTGTGACAGCCTGCAGTAGCCAGCTTCCAGGCAGTTATAGCAAGCTGCTTCCGGGCTGGCATGGCTGCCCACATGCGAGCATCTTTACCCTGAAGGGACAAGGCAAGCTGCTCCCAAAGCTCTAGAAATGTAGCTTTCTTCATACAAAAGCTCTGGACCCACTGCTAGTCATCCCAGGTCTGCATGATGATGTGATCCCACCAGCCTGTGCTTGTGGCCCTGCTCCAAAGAGCTGGTCTATGTAGGGGGAATCAGCAGCTATACCGAGTGTCAGGAGCAGCATCAGCGTGTGCCATGTCTGTGTCTTCCTCCTCCTCCTCCTGCTCTGTTATTAGCTCTGTCAGGTGCCTTTCATGGATGAGAAAACACTGCCAAACTGCTCACCAGTGTCTCATGGAAGCTCTGCCTGCATCCTGAAAAAGGAGCGAAAGCCCAAGCAAAAGAAATTATTGAAATGGTGACTCCTCCATTTTGCTGGTTTCCATTGTTGGAAGCACACAGACCAAAATTGATGATGTTATGGCAGGCCATTCAAATTTCCTATAACGTGTTGTGGGGGAGGTCAAGTTTTCCCACACTGTACCACTAACAAAGCGATATATTTCAGGAGGGCGCTAGGAAGTGTGGAATACAGTTGGTTGAACTCAGGTCTGCATACTGTATTGTGGACACCAGAGCCCTGGTTTCAGACCTGGGTTAAAAAATTCTTAACTTAGGGTTGGCAGTTATTGTAGACAAGCCCTAGGTTCTCAAACCCAGGGACCGCTGACTTGAGTCCCGTTAACCCTGGGCTTACACTGCAGTGTAGACATACCCTTTAAGACCAAGTTCCAGCTTCCAATCTACCTACTCTTTTGTAGTTCCTTATAACTTTCTCAACTCTTCCTTTAAGGGTGTTGTTTCTAACTTTGGTTTTGGAAAATTGGAGCAAAATCTCTTCATATCATTTTTGAAGTGGAAGGGGTAGAGTACAAATGCACTTTCTTTCCATAGTCCAGTTATTTTTGTGTGTGTTCACAGAACTTAAAAATGAATGGAGGAAGGAATGTGAAACTTTTGTTTTATAGTTCTCACTGAGAAAGGAAAAACAATCCAACTGATGATGGTAATTTATATTTAGCATTTTTGTAGTACTTTATGTTTGCAAAGCTGTGTACAGACATTAACCAATCCCCACAACCCCCCTGTGGCGGAGTGGGTAAAGAAAAATGAGTTCTGAGTTTTCAAAGTTAGAATGTTGGCTTGTGTGCACTGGAACTCTCCAGCTGAGTTCTCAGAGAAAAGTGAAGCTAAGGGTTATTAGAACTGGCACTGCTCCTATTTGCTGCTTAAGAACTAAAGACAAATAAGCCCTTAAGGCCATATTTAGCACTGAGCTGATTTCAGTGTTAAAGATGGCTCAGAAACTGTGGCTAAGCTAAGAGCTTAGGTGCCTTAATCATTTAGAAGTAAATTGTGGATACTGAAACACATCCCTGAGGAGGGGGTCTGCCTGTGATGAACAATATCTGTGCATCGGACATGCAAAATCTGCTCCATCATTAAAACAGAGCAGATTGTTGACCCCTTTATTTTGGCCCAGCTCTGAGGGATAGTGTAGACTGGGGAGGACCATGACTCTACTCTCTCTCTACCACTTTCTTGTCATCCTGCTTCCAATCAGGAGAACAGGGGCAAGCAGTCCCTCTACTTCCCAAATCACAGAGGGTTCAGGGACTACTTCCCAAATCAAAGGGCACTTGCACAGTCACACAGACAGCAGATGAGGCATGACCATAAGGACTTCTGACAATTTGGTCCTTAAACTACTTTAAACTCTTTAAGAGGTTTAGTTTAGGCCTTAACCTTTGAGTAGACTTTAGTCTTTAACTGAGCTTAACTTTGAGTTCACCCATACTTCACTCCCCTAACTCTCACTGGGTGGAGAAGAGAGCACCATTGCCACCTTTACATTTCCACTTGTGTCTGGCTGTGACACCCTTCTCCTTGCAGAGATTATGAAGAAAGAAAAGAGAACAGAATCTATTCTGCAGATGTCAACCCCCAGTATTTAAATACCTTCATCAGCATATCATGTACTTCACAAGAGAATCGGAACAAATTCCATGGCAACTGTTAAGTAAAGCCTCCGCTCAAATGCGATTGTAAGATCTGTAACTTGTATCATTAAGTTCTGCAACCTTGTTGCAGACTTTGTAACTTCAGTGGCAAAGAGTCCTGTGGCACCTTATAGACTAACAGACGTATTGGAGCATAAGCTTGTGTGGTTGAATATCCACTTCTTCAGATGCATGTAATGGAAATTTCCAGAGGCAGGTATAAATATGCAAGCAAGAATAGGCTAGGGATAATGAGGTTAGTTCGATCAGGGAGGATGAGGCCCTCTTCTAGCAGTTGAGGTGTTAACACCAAGGGAGGAGAAATTGCTTTTGTAGTTGGCCGGGCAGTCACAGTCTTTGTTTAATCCTGAGCTGATGGTGTCAAATTTGCAAATGAATTGAAACTCAGCAGTTTCTCTTTGAAGTCTGGTCCTGAAGTTTTTTTGCTGCAGGCTGGCTACCTTTAAATCTGCTATTGTGTGTCCAGGGAGATTGAAGTGTTCTCCTCCTACAGGTTTTTGTATATTGCCATTTCTAATATCTGATTTGTGTCCATTCATCCTTTTATGTAGGGACTGTCTGATGTACATAGCAGAGGGGCATTGCTGGCACATGATGGCGTATATTACATTGGTGGACGTGCAGGTGAATGAACCGGTGATGGTGTGGCTGATCTGGTTAGGTCCTGTGATGGTCGCTGGTGTAGATATGTGGGCAGAGTTGGCATCGAGGTTTGTTGCATGGATTTGTTCCTGAGTCAGAGTTACTATGGTGCGGTGTGTCATTGCTGGTGAGAAAATGCTTCAGGTTGGTGGGTTGTCTGTGGACGAGGACTGGCCTGCCTCCCAAGGCCTGTGAAAGTGAGGGATCGTTGTCCAGGATGGGTTGTAGATCACTGATGATGCGTTGGAGAGGTTTTAGCTGAGGACTGTATGTGATGGCCAGTGGAGTTCTGTTGGTTTCTTTCTTGTGCTTGTCTTGCAGCAGGAGGCTTCTGGGTACACATCTGGCTCTGTTGATCTGTTTCCTTATTTCCTCATGCGGGTATTGTAGTTTTGAGAATGCTTGGCGAAGCTCTTGTAGGTGTCGGTCTCTGTCTGAGGGTTTGGAGCAAATGCGGTTGTACCTCAGCACTTGGCTGTAGACAGTGGATCATGTGGTGTGTCCGGGATGGAAGCTGGAAGCATGAAGGTAGGCACAGCGGTCGGTGGGTTTTCGGTATAGGGTGGTGTTAACGTGATCGTCACTTACTTGCACTGTGGTGTCTACGAAGTGGACCTCCCGTGCTGAGGTTGATGGTGGGTTTGAAGCTGTTGAAATAGTGGTTGAATTCTTCCAGGGTTTCTTTCCCATGGGTCCAGATGATGAAGATGTCATCAATGTAACGTAGGTAGAGAAGGGGTGTGAGTGGATGAGAGCTGAGGAAGCATTGTTCCAGGTCAGCCATAAAAATGTTGGCATATTGTGGAGCCATGCGGGTGCCCATAGCGGTGCCACTGGTCTGGAGGTGTATATTGTCACCAAATTTGAAATAATTGTGCGTGAGGATAAAGCTACAGAGCTCAGCAACCAGTTGTGCTAGTTGCTTATGCTCCAATACGTCTGCTAGTCTATAAAGTGCCACAGGACTCTTTGCCACTTTTACAGATCCAGACTAACACAGCTAACCCTCTTATACTGGTAACTTCAGTTACTGTTAGCACAGCCTTTTAAGTTTTGTAATCTTTGCAAGCTCTGTAACCTTTTCAAGTTACCACTTGTATGAACTGCCAAGCTTTGTAATATCCCATCACGCAATCAGAGAAGGTGAACAAGGGATTGTGTGTGTGGAAGATAAGAGGGTGTGAACGAGAGAGTGTATGGGGGACTGGGCGGAGATGAAGTGCAAGGAGAAAAGAGCCCGGAGACAGGAGACAGGTGTGTCTGATATAATCTGCCCTGAGAAGGCAATCACTGAGTGGCTGTAAAGATGCATGAAAGGAACAGGGACTGGGTCTGCTTCTCAGTGACGGACACAGAAGAAAAACTCAGTGTACGTGACAGGAGCACCCAGTTCCAAAATAAAAGGAAGCAGCCATGCACACAAGCTGCTGCTCCTTGACCTGCTCATCAGCCCAGATCCGTGACCACAGACGGACACACCAGATCTACCACGCTTCGGCTTCTTGGCTTCCCATGCTGTCTCCAGTAACTCTCCGCCTGTGTAAGTGTGTGGGTACATGGGGGTATGAATGCGGTAAATGTGAATATGAATGCAGTGGATAAATAAGCTCCTTCCCTTTTCTGTCTGACCTAACAGCAGCATTGTAATAAAACTAATACAAGTGTGACCCTGGGTTGGTTTTTTAGGGGAACAGAGGTAACAGCAAGAAGTGCTAAATTCTACCAAAATGCTGATTTATTCAACTACCATGAAATACCCTTGATTCCCATCTCCCCACCCCCATACAAACATCAATATGGCTCAAAATTGAAATAGTCACTTGTGTAAAATTTGTTGATATTTTTGACTGTTATTATTGAGGTTGGGTTCTTTTGCTTTGCTCTCCAGGTTGCCAAACTCAGCTCTTGTAATGCTTTCCAGACAGACAGACACATTTTTGTTAGGGAAGGGGAGAGCTTGTAATTGACTTTCTTGGCTCACCTTCTCAGCTCTCGAGGCTGTTGAACTGTTCTCCAGGCAGCCTAATCCACCAGCCTACATATCTGGGTTTCTGGTACAAGTTGGACTCCAGCTCTGGCTCCTTGACCTCTGCCGCCTGGCTCCATGGAACAGCATAGGGAATGTGCTTTATAATTGAGTCTACTCCCACTTGTGGCAAAAGTTGGAGAGCAAAAGGCAGCTACAAGTAGATTCTGGCAGAGCAGGAATACAGAAAGCTAAATGTTTGGTGGCAGGTTGCAGCAAAATAGAAAATTCCACTGCCAAAGTGCTGACTTCTGTAGCATCTTGGGAAAAAGACAGATTTTGTGGTTGCAAAATCCTGAAGTATGTGAGGCCCAAGTTGAGACGAATGGGCTGTTCACATCTTTCAGAAGCTATTGTTTCTGCCTGGCTTTGGACTCAGGAAGATATTATTACATCAGTTACACACAGTTTGCCGGTTTGAGGATTTTCTGCAACCAGAAGGGCTGGAACAATTTTATTTAATTAAAGTAGAGAATTTGGAGAACAATTCAGTGGAAAAGGGGGGATTCTGCAGTCACAAAATTACAGAAAATATGGGGTTCTGGGGTTTAATAATATGGGGTTTATATGGGGTTTAATAAATCAACTATAATAAAAACTTAAGTATCTTAAATAACCAGGGAAATTAAATACAAACACTAAAAATACCACGTAACCCACATTAACACAGTGTGGGTCTTTGTCCTGCTCTAGTGGCTGGTGCCCATAAAGACGTTTCTGAGGCTGCTACTGCTGCTAGTTAATGGGTCATAAGCCTTTATTTTCAAAAGTAGAGACATATGGTTTTAAATGAAGAGGTCCTGGGTTCAATACCTCCAGATATCTGTTATAAAATGTAACAGATGTAAATTGTACTTCAGATGTGGCTGAGTTAATATTGTTGTTGAAATCTTGATTTTTGGGAATTTCATTACCTTTACATGCTTGATTTCTTAACCATAGAATTATATTATGGTTAATTTTTGTGTTTGCCATGTTGAATGTGTTTTTAGAGTGTTCATAGATAAATGTGGTAAGAAGGGAAAAAAATATTGTTTTGAAAGTGACGTTAATTTCTGTGGTCAGAAATATATAGTGTTTAAAGCAGAGTAAAAATAGATAGAATCTTGACTGTTTCCAATATTTAAAGATTATCCCAATCTCCTTGCAGGCCATAGAAAGACATCTTATCAGAAAGTCTAACGGAGGTCTGACATACATTGGGGAATGGAAGAATGGGCACCTTGAAAGAAAGATGGGCCACCTCACCTGTTTTGCTGGGGGAATGTTTGCACTTGGAGCAGACGGTTCCAGAGATGATAAGGCTGGACATTATTTGCAACTTGGAGCTGAGATTGCACATACATGTCATGAGTCATACGACAGAACAAGTAAGAGATATTATCAATTTAATTATTTTAGTTTAACAGAACCCTGCACAGTAGAAATACACAGGAAAGAGAGGTGGTCAGATTATTCAAGAGATTTGACTTGAACACATGAACCTGATCCTCCTTTATGGGCTTGGCTACACTTGCGAGTTATAGCGCATTAAAGGAGCACCGGGCACCCTAGCTCACTCCCCGTCCACACTGGTAAGGCACGTAGAGCGCTCTGACTCCGCAGCTAGAGCACTCCTGGTACTTCACTTCGACGAGTGGACTAACGTTTTGTCCGCCCCTGCTGGAGCGCCGCAGCGCCAGTGTGAATGCCCTGATCTGTTCGTGTGCTCTGATCAGCCTCCAGAAGTGTCCCACAATGCCTGTTCTAGCCACTCTGGTCATCACTTTGAACTCTACTGCCCTTCCCTCAGGTGACCAACTGTCAGACCCGCCCTTTAAATTCTCTGGAAATTCTGAAAATCCCCTTCCTGTTTGCTCAGCCAGGCGTGGAGTGCTCTCAGCGAATCTTTCCAGGTGACCATGCCTCCACGCGCCAAGTGAGCCCCAGTATGGAGCAATGGCGAGGTGCTGGACCTCATCAGTGTTTGCGGGGAGGAAGCTGTCCAGTCCCAGCTGCGCTCCAGCCGTAGGAATTATGATACCTTCGGGCAGATATCAAGGGACATGATGGAAAGGGGCCATGACCAGGACGCACTGCAGTGCAGGGTTAAAGTGAAGGAGCTGTGGAATGCCTACCACAAAGCCCGTGAGGCAAACCGCCACTCCAGTGCTGCCCCTGCAACCTTTCATTTCTACAAAGAGCTGGACGCGATACTTGGGGGCGACCCCATCTCCATTCCAAGTACCACCATGAACACTTCAGAGCCCAGTTCGACAAGGCAGGAGAAGGAGGAGGAGGAGCAAAGTGGGAGCAAGGGTGCTGAGGTGGAGGAAGACACCCCGGAATCCCTAGATGCATGCAGCCAGGAGCTGTTCTCAAGCCAGGAGGAAGGTAGCCAGTCATGGCGGCCGGTGCTTGGGGAAGGACAAACACCAGAGCTGGTTCCCGGTAAGCGGCTTTTATTTTGGGAAGGAAGTTATTCGGTGCGGGCTCTTGGGGCGAGGAGGGTTAGGGCTGCATGCATGCCTAGATGCGGAATAGGGCGTTGATGTGCTCTGTCACATTGCGGTAATCGGCCTCAGTGATCTCTTCAAAGGTCTCATCCAGAACTTGTTCAATGCGCTTGCGCAGGTTTCTCGGGAGAGCCACTGTCGTCCTTGTCTCAGGCTAATTTGTCTGCGCCACTGTGCCGTGAGGGGCGGGGGAACCATTGCTGCACACAGGCAAGCTGCATATGGGCCAGGGCAGAATCCACATTGCAGTAGAAAACCCTCCCTTGCTTCCCAGGTCACCCTCAGCAGCGAGATACCTTCCAGGATGAACTCCTGTGGAAAATGTGGGGACGGTGTTCAGTATAGGGACCCCGTGCCACTTTTGGCTCTCCCCAAGACACAGAAAACCAGAGGACAGTACAGCCATGAAACAATCAGTTACGCTTGACCCTGTGCTTACTCACCATTTGGAGGCTCCCGTGGGTTATGTGTGCTCACTTTGGGATGGGCAAATGATGCTATTGTGTAGACTGAGCTTGCCCTTAAGTATGGGGGAATCATTGCTCTTTCTGGTGTGAACAATGCTGCCTCTGTTAAGTGTTGCATTTTGCCATTACAGATGCAACCTTGAGATCTCAGCCGTCCGTGTTATCACCGGCTGAAAGACTCCAAAGAATCAGAAAGAGGCGACGTAGAAGCAGGGAAGACATGTTGCATGAAGTAATGCAGCATTCAAGTAATGAAAATCAAAAAGTGCAGGACAGTGAAAGGAGGATCCACCAGCAGAATGAGGACCTCCGGCAGCAAAGCATGGATCGGCTGATAAGCATAATGGAGCGCCAAGCGGACTCGATCCAAGCGATCATAGCCATGCAGGCGGAACACTACCGTGCCTGACCCCCCCCCATCCCGCAGCCCTTGTCCCCAACCTCTTTCCCTTGTGCCCCCAGGTCACCTCCAACCCACTTTCTCCAACATCCGGGTTCTTATCTCCAACACCTGTAGCTTCAACACCCAGACCTGAAAACGACAACCCTTACCCACTGCACTCAACCCCCATCACCATGCAGTATAGCCATCCTGAAGTGCAGCACTCATTGCACAGCACTCCAGACAGGAATACTGAGTATGAGAACAGGACATACACAAATCTGTGATTGTACCATTCCCCACCCCACCCCCTTGCCCTTTCTGTTTCCCAAGCAGTTGTGTTTCTTTTCAATAAATGGATTTTCTTTTCAATAAATGGATTTTTTGGCTTTGAAAACATTATTTATTATTGCATAAAGTAAAAGATACCTTAGCCCAAGAAAGAAACAGGCACTGCAAGTCAGCGTAGCAAACACAGATTCCTACTAACATTGGAACCACTGCACTTCACTCCCGTGCAGGGCACCAGACATTACTGGTGGCTTTCAGCCTCAGATTGCTCCCTCAAGGCATCCCTAATCCTTGCAGCCCCGCGCTGGGCCCCTCAAATAGCTGTGCTCTCTGGCTGTTCAAATTCAGCCTACAGGTGTTGAACCTCCAAGTTCCATGTCTGAGTGAATCATTCACCCTTCCCTTCACAAATGTTATGGAGGGTACAGCATGCGGATATAACCGTCGGGATGCTGTCATCGGCCAGGTCCAGCTTCCCATACAGAGCGCGCCAGCAGCCCTTTAAACGGCCAAAAGCACACTCCACAGTCATTCTGCACTGGCTCAGCCTGTTGTTGAACCGCTCCTTGCTGCTGTCAAGGCTCCCTGTGTAGGATTTCATGAGCCACGGCATTAAAAGGTAAGCGGGGTCTCCAAGGATCCCAGTAGGCATTTCATCTTCTCCTACGGTGATCTTCTGGTCTGGGAAAAAAGTCCCGGCTTGCAGCTTCCTGAACAGGCGAGTGTTCTGAAAGATGTGTGCATCATGCACCTTTCCGGGCCAGCCTGCGTTAATGTCAATGGAACGCCCATGGTGATCCACAAGCGCCTGGAGAACCATAGAGAAATACCCCTTCCGATTAACGTACTCGAAGGCTAGGTGGGCTGGTGCCAGAATTGGAATATGCATGCCATCTATCGCCCCCTGCAGTTAGGGAAACCCATTTGTGCAAATCCATCCACAATGTCATGTACGTTACCCAGAGTCACGGTTCTTCAGAGCAGGATGCAATTAATGGCCCTGCACACTTGCATCAACACAATTCCAACGGTCGACTTTCCCACTCCAAACTGGTTAGCGACCGATCTGTAGCTGTCTGGAGTTGCCAGCTTCCAGATTGCAGTAGCCACCCGCTTCTCCACCGTCAGGGCAGCTCTCGATCTCGTGTCCTTGCGCCGTAGGGTGGAGGCAAGCTCCTCACACAGTCCCATGAAAGTGTCTTTTCTCATCCAAAAGTTCTGCAGCCACTGCTCGTCATCCCAGACTTGCATGACGATGTGATCCCACCACTCAGTGCTTGTTTCCCGAGCCCAAAAGCAGCGTTCCACAGTGGTGGGCATGTCTGTGAATGCCACAAGCAAACTCATGTCGTATGCATTACTTGAGTCAATATCGTCGAGCCCTCACTGTCACTTTGGATCATAAGGAATAAGTCGACTGCCAAACGTGATGTGCTGGTGAGATTCATCAGCATACTCCTCAGCAGTTTGGGCTCCATTCCCGCAGACCAAAAGAGAAGACAGAGCACACAGTACAAAAAACGTTGAAAGATGGCACCAAATGTGGACCGAAGCACAGGGATTGCTGGGATGCGAACCGATGCATCACGGGGCGTTGGGACAGGACCCAGAATGCCCCGCACCCCCGCCTCCTTCCCACAAGCCACAGCGCCAGAATGGGAAGAGGTGCTCTGTAGGATAGCTGCCCACAATGCACCACTCCCAATGCCCTGCAAGTGTCGCAAATGGGGCCACGCCAGTGCGCTTGCAGCTGTCAGTGTGGACAGACTGCAGGGCTTTCCCTACTGCGCTGTACGAAGGGCGGGTTTAACTCACAGCGCTCTACATCTGCAAGTGTAGCCAGGCCCTAACTCACATCATTTTTATGCCAGCGTAACTTTCTTGACTTAACTGGAGTTACTCCTGATTTATGCGCCAGTGTAAGTGAATGTAGAATCAGATCTTAAGACTTTTATGTTTGGTCTTCTATGTCTATCCCTGACTTGTTTTCTAAATATAGTTTTGTGTGCAGATCATTCAGATGATCAGCCTCACCCTCTTGAAACATAAATTAGTGTGTGAAATCGTTACAATTTGAAGTCAGCCTCACCCTCTTGAAACATAAATTAGTGTGTGAAATCGTTACAATTTGAAGTCACACTGGTGAATTGCTGTTTTCCATGGTTCAAAAATCCCATTTGTCATGCCAGTGCTCTCCTGCCTCTGGCTAAAATGAACACTGGTACATTTTTGCTGGCTGTACAAGTTCACAAACAGGTGCAGATTGTACAGCAGTTCCAACAGTTTGGTGAAATTGTGAATCAGTTTGAAAATGAAGACAGTGAAATGTTAAAGGCTATTAAATTAAACTTGAAGATTTTGGGGCATTGAAACTCAGTAGCTCTCAATTATATCATTGAACACCGATGGACACATTTGTCAACGAGGATAGTCCAAATAAAGCTAGCCCTTTCCATTACCTCAGGTCTCTCATTGATAAGGGTATGCTGTCTCCATTTATAGCAAACACCCCTGGCAACCAGAAGTTACATAATCCCTGTTGTGTATTCCCTGAACTCTGTCCCCTCACTATTAAAAGACCAAACCTTAGAGATGGTGCAGAAATGTGTGCATGGGCCCCACAACCAGCACTTCATACAACTATTATGTAACTGAGCCTCTGGTTTGCATTTCATTTGCAGTTATAATTGATTTGTTAAGATTATGGTGGTCTGTATAGTTTTGACAGGTTTCAGAGTAACAGCCGTGTTAGTCTGTATTTGCAAAAAGAAAAGGAGTACTTGTGGGACCTTAGAGACTAACCAATTTATTTGAGCATAAGCTTTCGTGAGCTACAGCTCACTTCATCGGATGCATACTGTGGAAAGTGTAGATCTTTTTATACACACAAAGCATGAAAAAATACCTCCCCCCACCCCACTCTCCTGCTGGTAATAGCTTATCTAAAGTGATCACTTTCCTTACAATGTGTATAATAATCAAGTTGGGCCATTTCCAGCACAAATCCAGGTTTTCTCACCACCACCACCCCCACACACACACAAACCCACTCTCCTCCTGGTAATAGCTTATCTAAAGTGACCACTCTCCTTACAATGTGTATGATAATCAAGGTGGGCCATTTCCAGCACAAATCCAGGGTTTAACAAGAACGTCTGAGGAGGGGGGGTGGTCGGAAAAAACAAGGGGAAATAGGTTACCTTGCATAATGACTTAGCCACTCCCAGTCTCTATTCAAGCCTAAGTTAATTGTATCCAATTTGCAAATGGGAGTGGCTAAGTCATTATGCAAGGTAACCTATTTCCCCTTATTTTTTCCTACCCCCCCCCAGACGTTCTTGTTAAACCCTGGATTTGTGCTGGAAATGGCCCACCTTAATTATCATACACATTGTAAGGAGAGTGATCACTTTAGATAAGCTATTACCAGCAGGAGAGTGGGGTGGGGGGAGGTATTTTTTCATGCTTTGTGTGTATAAAAAGATCTTCTACACCTTTCACAGTATGCATCCGATGAAGTGAGCTGTAGCTCACGAAAGCTTATGCTAAAATAAATTGGTTAGTCTCTAAGGTGCCACAAGTACTCCTTTTCTTTTTGTATAGTTTTGGCTATCCTGAATGATAGTTTGAATTAGAGAACTCACACACTTAACAAAGCACAATCAACTGATCCAGTCAAAGGAATTTTCAAATAGTACCAGCAACCTGGAAACTGGGTCTGTTCTTATTGACAGTAGAGTATAGATGGTACTTCAAGGTCAAGGCTGAGGGTATTTGCAAATCACTGTACTACAGCTTGCAATGTGCTCGCCGCTGTTTCCGTCTTTGGGTGAATCTAGAGCTCCATTCCTGGTTAAGTTTCATTTACACAAAATTCATACAAATCAAAGGAAGGGAAAAGTATGCTGAAGTAATATTGCATAAGCATTCTTGAGCATCATTATATTTAACTTCATTAAAAAAATCAGTGATAAAATTCTTTTAAATGTTTGACTTTAAAGGGCAAGCCTTCGCACAGCCTGGGGAGCTGAGGATCAGTCTGCTGCTTTTATTCTTGATTTCTTTGTGTTTGTGGTTCATTTTAGTGAAAGTTTTCTCTAGAATGAAGATGTCTTGAGTTTATCCCCACATGCCATCAGCTACAATATATAAGCTATATTGCCAGCAAGAGACACAAGAAAAAAAAAAAGCTTTCCTACTCCAGCCACAAAGAGGTTGCACTCACACCAGTTCAGTTTTTATCTTCTCATTTGAATTTGTGTCCCCTCAACTTTTTACTTTTGACATCCCCTTCAATGTGGTTATAAGACTCAGACGTTTTCACTTCTGATGTCTCACCCCACTTTTTTGTGTTTGTCCATTTTTGCATGGGGTGATGTAGTCGAAGTGGATGCAGAATGAACATTGTGCAGAAGAAATCATCACTGTAAATGGCAAAGAAATCGAGGAGGTTGACAAATATATTTACCTGGGTCAGGAGCTGAGCAGAGACAAATTATTCAAAGGGGAATGCAGTAGGAGGCAAAAGGCGGGGTGGGCAAGTGTCAACAAAATAAAGACGTCTCTAACGGATGATGAACTGCCCATGAAGAAAAGGAAAGAACTGTTTAACTCCACTGTTCTGCCAGCAATGATATATGGAGCAGAGAGCTGGTCAACGACAAAACTGGAGGAAGAAAAATTCGCTGTCACCCAGAGAGCAATGGAAAAGCGAATGTGTAAGACATCGCTCCATGATCATATGCTGAATGAGGAGATCAGAAGGCGTACAGAGGTGACCGATGTAGTGCAGGTAATATATGACACAAAGCAAAAATGGGCGTATCATGTAGTCCACAAGCAAGACAATAGGTGGATAACCCGCATCAGTGACTGGATCCCCAGAGACCACAAGCGACCACTGGGCAGACCGAAAATACCTAGGTCTCCTTGATAAGACACAGACAAACCAAAACAGCTTCTGTAAAAGAAAGTTATGCTTCTCTTATCATTGAGCTCTTTGAGTGTGTCAGTAAAATTGTGAATAAAGGAGAAATGGACTTTCAAAAAGCCTTTCTCAAAGTTCCTCACAAATGAGCTATTGAGAAAGCTGTATCTCTCCACATGACTACTTAAATTATTGTCATGGATTAGAAACTAGCTAAGAGACAGAAAACAAAGAATACAGATAGATGGTCAAATTTTCATCATGGCAAAAGTGGATGCTGACCCCAGGGATCAGGATTTTAGCATTGTTTAATATATTTAAACTCCCTTGGAAAAAGGATGTATAATGGGTGCCAAATTTATAGGTGATACAAAATAATTCAAGATTGTTAAGGCTAGAAAAGATTGTGAGAAACTGCAGTGGGAATAGGCAACATAGTGGCAGATGAAATTCACTGCTGACAAATGCAAGTAATGCATGCTGGAAGAAGTAATTACAAATACTCATTGACCTTAGTGGGTTCTAAATTAAGAGTAGCAACTCAAGACAGAAAGACCTGGACAACTCAATGAATCTGCTCAATGTGCAGCAGCAGTTAAAAAGCAAATAAAATGTCAGGCTATATAAGAAAGGGGATAGATAATATTTTTAAAACTATTACATAAAAAAAGCTATAGTAAAAGAATATTTCTTTTTTAAATTCAAGTACTCAGAACTTGTGAAATGCCAGATTTATGGTTGCTTGTGCACCTCATCCATCCATCCTGTGAACTGAATGATCCATCCTATGGAAAAAATAGCTTGTGATTACGTATTTATATACTGTATCATAATGCATGGGCAAAAGGGGGTAGAACAAAGTTCTTTGAGCAACCATAAATTTAGCATTTCCTAACTTTCAAGTGCTTGACATGGCAACCTAAATAATGTTCATTTAACATTTTTTTTATTTAATTTCCTGGGTGTTTTAAAGGAAAAAGGTTAAAATAAATTCTCCTATGTGCAAGGTAACAATCTCCCCAATAAGTATTAGGGTTTCAATCCTGAGTCTTCTGGATTGCAGCACAAACTGTTACCATTTGAGTTAGCTGACGGCAGGAGGAGGCTGTTATCCCAGAGTGGGGAATGAACCTCTAGGTCCAGGTGCTGCGGTCAGTGCGAGAGCGCCTGGCCTGGCCCAGCCCTTATCTCTAGCTCTCTCCCACCGTGGGAGTTGGGGGAGCTCTTGCACTATGAAGTACTCTCAGAGGGGGCATATTAAGGCCATGTGCTGGGTCTGGGGCAGGGGAGCCCAGCCCAACTCTGTTCTTCATCACACCCGTGCTACAGCTGCACTGGCAGCTTCCAGGTATTCTCAGGGCAGCTGCGACTGCTTTGAGGAATGCATTTGAGAGAAGAGAAATCACATTGTATTCTTTTGACATTTCTCAGCAAAAGTTGAATGGAATTTTCATAAGAAATTTTCTTTCTGTATCCTGAGAACATTTCCCTGCCAAATATCAAAGGCTGTTACAAACAATGGAGGGATGAGAATTTCCTCAAAGAAATTATGGCAAGAATCCTTTATAATAGAAAGTGTTAGGAATTGTAAAAGGGTGGATGGGTCACTACCAACTTCCCCTATAATAATGTCATCATATAAATCACAGGACACCATCATCTGCAATACTGTGTTCATTTCCTGTCACTCCATCTCATCAAAGATATAAGTAAATAAAGGCAATCGATTCGACCAACAAAAACGATATGGGGCCTGGAGAAGTTTCTATGTGATGAGTGAAAACTTTGGAGGCCAAGCTCTATTGTTACACTACTGTTAATCCAAAGTAACTCAGTTGACTTTAGTGAAGTTACTCCAGATTTACGCCAGTGTGACTTGGGGCATAATATTGTTCTATTTAGTATAGTGAGACTAATAAGGGACATGATAGAGGTATATAAAAAAAGAACGGTATTGTGAAGAGAGGGTATTTTGACCACTCCTTTTTATCTATTCAAATAACACAAGAGGACAGTCAATGAAATTGGAAAGGCAACAAACTGAAACCTGATAAATCAACCGGCAGAAAGCACTGTCTCAAGGATACTATAGAAATTAAGAGTTTAGCAAGATTCCAAAAACGGGTAGACACATATGGATACTGAGAACACCCAGGTTTGTGTTATATAGGGGTTTTATTTAATAAAGGACATAGACATTTATACTTAAGAACATACCCCAGCCATTAACTGACAGAGTTTAGAAACTGTCTGTGGGCTGTTTATTCTACAGTTGTCCATGAGGATGTTTCTTGCATCTTCCTCCGAAGATTCTGATTATGGTAACTGTCAGTGACTTGGATACTGGATTAATTGGTTTTATCCATAGTGGTAAATCCTGCCATTCCCAATAACACAAACTGCATAAGTAATTGATTCATGAATATGACTTCAGACAAGGTAGGGCCAAAGTAAGAGCAGGTACTGGCCCTGTTCCAAGACTGGCTATAATCAGATAAACAGACAAAGGAAATGTGGGACAGATGTGATAGTTGTTCTCCTAGGAAATGTAAAATGACACTATATACTGATGGACTGGTTCTGCAGCTACAAACTACTGAGGGTCTCTTCCTCAGTTTTTATATTATAGGTCAGAAAGCAACATTGACGACAAGAAAACATTTGGTTTTCCGACTCTTTCTTTCCTTTTCACTAGATAGTTAGTTTCTAGGCAAAATTAGGACTAAAGTCTCAAGAGTTAGGTTCCTAAATCCATACTTAAGCACATGAATAAGTGCCCTAATTTTAACAGTGTTGAACACCCACAGCTCCCATGGAAATCACCTTCACTTGGCTAAAGTCTGTTTAGGAGCCAGTCCTGTTATACTTTAATTCTACACTCTTGTGTGTTTCCAAAATCATTCTCTGTTTGCCCCCACTGCCTAGATTGAGGCCCCTCAATCTCCTGGACACCTAGATAAAACATCTGGATTTGAACAGTGTGTTAGACTAGTAAAATATCGATGATGGACCCCAATACCAGATGTTTCTTTGCATGGAAGAAGGATGCTGTCCAACAGGATACTCAGTTTAAATTGTCTTTCCTCCTCTGCCGTGCCTTGAGTAGAAGCAGTGGTTCAAACTCCTGGAAGAGTTCATGAAAGAGGCATTAAAAGTCCAGCCAGATTGACACTGAGACCATCTCATTTATTATAAGAGTGTGCTGCATTCCATGTGTTGCCTTGATTCCAGATACAAGTGCCGGGAGAAGCACTCCCTGCTCTATTCTTCTTCCGGAAAGTGAAAGCACTCCCTTCAGATCCCTGGTCTCAGCTTCAGTGGCCACTGCAGCACCACGCTCCATATCCTTCCTGCTCAGGTAATTCGGTTTCTATACGTGAGTCATAGACGGAGCAGGTATTATACATCTAGATCCATAAGAGGAAACAGTTCCTTGGAGACATGTCCTCTCCTCCTGTGATGCCTAGAGAAAGAAGTTATGGAAGTAGCTATTTGCAGACACTGTGCCCTTGATCCGAGACAGGGGCCAACCTGCTCCATTCAGCAAAAGTCTCATCTTGCAAGAGTCCTCTCAGAAGCAGAGAATAGAGCAGATGAGATGGTGTTTCTTCTGCAGCAGCAGAACATCAAGGGGTAGCCTTTCTGTAGAAGCATTACCTCTTTGTGTTGTTGTACCCTTCCCCCATTGGGCAACCAGCTGCCAACAGAATAGTCAGAGTTGTGGTGAAAATTCTTGGGGTGTCCAATAAAAGAGGATGACATGACTGGGGTACTTTAGGATTTAATGAACATCATACTATGAATACTATGTAGGCATGTCATTTAAAACTGTATGTATGATAATGCTTATGCATAGGGGAAGAAGTAAGTTTGAGTTGTATTTTGTCTGCTGCACATGTAAAAATATTGTATTCTTTTCTGGCAAAACCTACCTACACATCAGATGCAGACAGAGTGTAGCCCACAGGTCACATGCACAGCAGGGCATTCTGTCATGTAGCCTGCTGCTCTGCCATTTGGATCAAGGTGCAGTGTGGCATCCTGAGGTCTGTTGTCTCCAGTAGCTGCATCTTGGTGTGAAAGGTAGCACTTCAGCAGGCAACTCTATTTTGAAGAAACACAGCCCTCCAAATCCTGGCAAGATGCCATTATGGCCTCCTTTATGGCAAAGATTGTGCACCCCTGAGGTTCACAGATTTTGAAATATAACAGAATATTTACTGCCTTGTTATAAACCCTTGGAAATAAGTTGATCTGTAAAGCACCTCAGCTTCAATGGCCTAAATGCACTGCCAGAGATCCTAGATCAGTGGTGGAGAATGATGGTCTAGGGATGGTCTGACGGCGAACCATGGCCACTGGGAGTTGTGGAGGGCTGTGCCTATGGACGGTCAATGTCAGCAAAATGTCTCATGGCCCGCAATCAGCTTACCCTGCTGGGCTGCGTGCGACCCATGGGCTGCAGGTTGCCCACCACTGGCCTAGATGTAAATACAGACTATCTGCGATGATGATTCCTAATTTACCTTCTACGGCCCTTTTCTCATCCTGCCATATTAAATCAATAGAATGTTAAAAATGTTCCTGACCATTTTTCTCATGTATAGCAAGAACCAATCTGTCTCACTTTAATTTTACCTTATAACTGAATGTGTTAAAATGCTTATATTCTTAGTGTTTTATTAGTTTCTAAGGGGACTACTATTCTCCTGTCAAGATAGGTAGATTTAACACAGGGATTGAACACATTATTCATTAAAAATATCAGAAGCCTTGACAATAGGAAATATTTATGAGACTGTTCAAAGAAAAGCTAGATTTTGTTTCTGATTTATTTGCTTGCTTTGTATAACTCCCTCCCCCAAAGACTGGAAAGGAATAAAGTATTCCTGTTCTCTTTTCTCTCTGCAGCATTAAAGCTGGGTCCTGAAGCGTTCAAATTTGATGGTGGCCTAGAGGCAGTGGCAGTGCGGCAGAATGAAAAATATTACATTCTAAGACCAGAGGTGATCGAGACCTATTGGTATATGTGGAGATTTACACATGATCCCAAGTACAGGCAGTGGGGCTGGGAAGCAGCACAGGTAATTGCTGATTGGCTCAGTCAATATAATTATTCTGCTTTGTTCTTCTGTAGCTCTTTTCACCCCAAACAATTTCCAAACAATAATTTATTAGTCATCACCAGCCCCTGTAAAATAGATTGGTGGTGTTGGTGGTGGCGATTACTATTATTTTTCCTGTATAACAAATGGAGAAATGGATGCATAGATAGGTGATCTGCTCAAGGTTACACAACAAGTGAGAGGCAGAGTTGGCAGTAGAGCCCAGTAGCCATGACACCCAGGCCCTATTCTAATCAGTAGAATCCCAGGCCCAGTAAGGGTTTCTCTGAGACAAGCTTTGGAGGTTTTAGCCCACAGTGTTTTCCTGTGCCTCTCTGTGTGAGAGGATACCAAGCTCTTCCTTGAGCTCTTCCCCCAGTTTTCAGGGCAGCTTCTTCACATGCTCTTCAAATATGTCAGTGTGGATCCCACTGTTGGTGCACATGCATTTTATGCATGTGACTGGATTATTTTTGCTAGCACTGTCCTTTGGGGCTGCACTGGCTCCCATAAAAGAGCATAAAGGGTGGGCGGCCACAACTCTCCCTCAGTTCCCTTTTACCACCCATGGCAGTGAGATGGAACCTAGCAGTGTCCTAGCAACTCTATCATGGTCTATCTTAATCTAAACTTCTGAAATTCTTCAGACCAATCTTCATCCCTTTACCTTCAACCTTTTGGACTCAATAATCTTTGTCCATATTGAAATCCTTCAGTCAGACCTCCCTGAACAATTTCCACCCTCTAAACAGACCCCACCCCCCACATACAGGATCATAAGATGGCAGACTCAAAATCAGTGGGCTTCAATCCCTACCCATCATGCAAACTAATCCTGCTTAAAGATGGGCACAGCAGCTGCCTTTTCTGCCTGGATGAACCACACTTTCCAAGCAGGTGCTTTTCTTCCCCACTAAAACCAGAAAATTGTGGGATGTGAAGCTCAAGCTCCACCTCTTAGAACAATCTGTGAGAACGGCATTGGACCCAGAAAATCTGGGTTCAAAAACCCGCATACCAACCAAACCTGTAAACTCAAAGTCTTGTCTCTCTCACCAACAGAAGTTGGTCCCATAAAAGATATTACCTCCCCCACTTTTTCTATATAATAAAATTGTCAAGGTTTTAGAACACAGACCATCGAGATTTCTCTCATTGGTCCTTTTAGCAACTACACATTGCAAACATTTCAAAGTATGGCCATTATCCGTATTACACTATAGCAAAATGGAATCACGTAGTAACTGTGTGGCCTAATGGAAAGACTAGTGAACTGAGATTATTCCTAGCTCTGCCATTGGCCTGCTGGGTGACCTTGGCAGGTCACTTCATCGCTCTGTGCCTCGGCTTCCCATATGAAAAGTGGGGATAATGTTGTGAAGTTCTTTGAGATCTACTGATGAAAAGCACTATATAAAAACGAGGTCTTTTGATTAGTACCTAGCTGCAGTAGCAGATCAACTGCAAACCTAGGTGAGAACTACACCTGTCTAAATGACCACTAACTCCTACCAACTAACATTTCTTTTTCAATTTTAAAAAACCTAAGAAATTAAATGGTAATCTTTGTTAATGCAGAGTTAAGGTTGCCTGGTGATAGCTTGTGCCCTTGCAGAATGGTGAGTTCAGCAAAGGTCAAACTTCTGAAAAACAGGAAACGAGTTAAGTTAAAGTTAAGTTAAATACCCACACAACCTTAAAACTGCCCTTTTTGAGCAACCGCCATAACACTCACGCTCTGCCTTTTCACTGTAATGGACAGGCACTGCCTGCATTTGCCCTGCGTTCAAACACTGAGCCTACTCCCCCAACAGAATACCTCACTTTTTAAAATTTAATGTCATCATATCCTTTTACATCTCACCTCACTGCTTACAGTACCCATGACAAGACCACTACAGTGCCCTGCTACTGAACATAAGTCCGGCCATAGTAGGACAGACCAATGGTTTATCTAGCCCCGAATCCTGTCTTCTGACAGTGGCTGGTGCCAGATGCTTCAGAGGTAGTAAACAGCACAGGGCAATCATCAGGTGATCCATCCCCTGTCGTCCAGGCCCAGCTTCTAACATTTAGAGGTTTAGGGGCACCCAGGAACTTACCTCATTCTTTTTTTAACCTGGTTCTACTTTTGACCTTCACAACATCCTCTGGCAATAAGTACCATGGGGTTAACTGTGTGTTGTGTGAAGCAGTACTTCCTTGTCTTAGTTTTAAACCTGCTGCCTATTAATTTTATTGGGTCACCTCTGGTTCGTGTGTTATGTAAAGGGGTAAATAACACTTCCCTATTCACATTCTCCCCATGATTCATGATTTTGTAGACCTCTATCATATCCCCCCCTTAGTCACCTCTTTTCCAAGCTGAAAAGTCCCAGTTTTATTAATCTCTCCTCATACCGAAGCTGTTACATACCCCTCATCATTTTTGTTGCCCTTTTCTCTACTTTTTCCAATTCTAGTGTATTTTTTTGAGATGGGATAACCAGAACTGCACACGCAGTATTCAAGATGTGAACGTACCATTGATTTATATAGAGGCAACATGATATTTTCTGTCTTATTATCTATCCCTTTCCTAATGGTTCCTAACATTCTGTTTGCTTTTTTGACTTTCGCTGCACACTGAGCAGATGTTTTCAGGGAAACTATCCACAGTAACTCCAAGATCTCTTTCTTGAGTGTTAACAACTAATTTATACCCCCTCATTTTGTATGTATAATTGGGATTGTTTCCCAATGTGCATTACTTTGCATTTATCAACACTGAATTTCATCTGCCATTTTGTTGCACAGTCTGATACAACCTACACAATTCTGTATTGAAGTGATGCCGACTGGAACCTCAAGGTACACATGTACATCCTTCCTTTAATAACACATGAGGAGACTCAGGCCCAGATCTCTTTCTATCACCGTCACAGCTCTGTAATGCTCCTCTAATTAATTCCCAGATCTCATATCACAATAACTGCTCTTTCAAGTTGCCCCAGCCATTCAGTACAGCTACACCTAACAAGGAATGCAGCTGAGTGCATGCAGATAATTCTCAGTGGCTATTGTCCACTTGCAGGAGGCAGAGTTAAGTTTGTGTAGGCATTTACCTTAACTATGTATTACCTCATTTTCAGAAGTCTGAATTTTGCTGAACTTGACTGTCTGGAAAGTCACAAACTATCACGGGGCAACCTTATCTCTGCAATAATGATTTTTTTTGCCATTTAATGCCAGCTCATCGTGGTCCTGTGTGAATTAAGTAGCTAATGTTTGTAACATACTTCGTAAAAGCGAAGTATTGTTTTTAACCTGTAGTATTTATGTTGCTATCAGCATTTTTAATAATTGTTGGAAATTAAAATCTGTCAGAAAGAGCCAGCATGACCCAGTCCAGCCTCCAAAAGTCTTCAGTGGCTGCTGTCATCTTGAATAGAGCTGCTTCCTGAAGAACGTACAGACACTAGCATGCTTTGTGGCCAGGCGACTATTTTAAAGACAGGCCAGTGATGCTGAGACCTGGTGTTCCCCTTCCTCACCCTCTCATCTACCCTCATTTTTAAGAGTCAGAATGAATTAAAGTTTCTTTATAATAGTCCTAGTCTTTTATATGACACTTATTCCTCTATTTGACTGATACTGCTGGATTTTGTAGTCATAGATATGGACAATTTTAACCTACAGTCCTACAGTTTTAGGGGAAACCATATAACTTCCCCTTCTAGTTTTCCTGATTGCATCTGCAGATAGTCACAAACACACATTTCCAGTGGAGAATCTCTTTTGTTTCCAGCCCTCCAAGGTTCAGGCATAGATTGTGAGTAGCTCATTTAGTCTGAATTCATTTTCTTTGTGTATAGAGACATCTGTTTCTACACTGCATTTGTTCCCCTGCTTCGACTCCTCTCAGCTTCTGTTGAGCACAACAAACAGAAATTAGAATTAGCAGAAAACCGGGCCTACAATCACCTGTAGAGAAAAGACTCATACAGATTAATCGGCCAAATCTCAGATAACTGAACTCCAGGTAGCTGTGTTCTGTAGTTTGATAATGACAGGCAACTGAAGCCAAACACTTTCTCTGATCTTTGTGCCATCTCCTTCCCTGCGTGAGCCTATTCAAAGAGCTCATGTCTGCTGGGAGGCACCACCAAGTCAGCAGGGAAGCTCAACTAATCTGTGAATCATTGCAGAGTAATTTCTGTGGGGCTGATTTTAATGGCTGACATTCTCATGTGCCGGAAGTATGAGGATGTGAGTAGAATAACAAGGCTCATACAAGGGGTGCTTTGAACAGCTAATGTGTTCTTTTCGCTCCTTTCTTCCTTTGTGCTTTTTGCAGCAGTAAGTAGAGAGAGCTAGGTGCTGACCTGTGGACAAGTTTGGATGACATGCAAGGGTTTGAGGACTTGGGATCCACCAACCCCACTCCCACAAAATCCTGGCTGGGATGATTTAGTTGGGGTTGCTCCTGCTTTGAGAAGGGGGTTGGACTAGATGACCTCCTGAGGTCTCTTCCAACCCTAATTTTCTGTGATTCTATGATTCCTCTTTGTATTTGTGTGCTCAGGGTCTTGGATTGCACCATTTCAAAGGCCAGGAGCCCTGCTGGGACAGCTGAGATCAGTGCAGCTGAGTTCAAAATTCAGTTTAAGTAGAAAAGGAAGAGCTCATACGGGAGTCCAAAGAGAGATGGAGGAGGCTGTATGGGTCAGCAGACAGCCCCCAGTGATACGTACAATCCCTTCTGCCCCCTCTTAATAACCTGCTGCAGGAGCCCATGACAAACTACCTCAAAGTTTCTAAAACTCTTCCAGCTCTCCTATCTACAAAGTCCAGTGATATGACTGTCCTTCCCCCATTATTTCAGCTGTAATTCTCAATACCATTAGCAGAGTATGTTACTGTATTCTCTGGTCAGTATTGGTCAATCCTTGCTTTGTTGTATCTTTTCAAATATTAAAGTGCAAGTAAAGTATGCCTCTTCTGTTCTTACTTCCTCTCTACAGGCTATTGACAAGTACTGCCGAGTCAGTGGTGGATTTTCGGGGGTCAAGGATGTCTATTCCTCATCTCCTGCATATGACGATGTACAACAGAGCTTTTTCCTTGCTGAAACTCTGAAGTAAGCACATTTCTCTTTATGCATATTCCCATAAAATAGCCTGGGGCACTGCCAGGTACTATATGATTACCCAGTGCCTAAAAGAATAGATTGTATTAACACTTCAATTTCCAGATTGTCACAGGGTGTTTTCCTCCTTTTTGTTTTTATTTTGGAGTCCCCTGGTTTCCCCATTCCAGTCCAGAGAAACCATAGCAAAAATCCCCCAATAACAGAAGTGTGACCTTATTATTCTTAAGACCTCAGTTTGATTTCTTGTATCTCTAGTCAGAACACAAACTGCCAGGGAAAAGGAGAGGTTATCACCTCTAAATAAATTCCATTCATTGGGCGATCATTTAATTTTAGCTGCAGTGAATCAATATGTTTTACATGACCAAGTCCCAAGGCACTGATCTTGCAGAATCTACTCTGCCTACATGTTGCAATGCCCAAGCTGGGGGGACTGTGAATGGGAAAATATGGCATGGTAGAAAAATCCACCACAAATTTATTGGGTATTTTTTCTGTATTTTGTCTGCAGAATGTTTGTTTAGTGGGGATGACTTTTAATTGGAAGCCAGACTCAGCATGTTTTCAAATTTTAGAGATCTTTAAATATTTTTGTTTAGTCAAATTTGTTAACTAGAAGTGGTTCTACTAGGGCACATCTAGTCCATCTTCCAGAGGGTAATGCAGTCTGTTCTCCAGTATTTCATCCAGTCTGGTTTTAAGTGTCCCAAGTAATGGATCTTCTTCCACCTTTTTTCCCCAAGTAAGAACCTAGCAACTACTGTACTAGAACACACCAATGGTACTGAGATACTGCCATGATGGATGCCATGATAGGAATCTATATAGAGATAACAACGTATTATGGAGGCTTTGCTAACACTCCATAGTTAAGACTGAGCTGAGTTTTGCACTTAAAGCATCTTTTATATATATATATATGAAAAATACAGTGTCATCTTGTTAAGTACAGAATGAATATTCAGAGAATTTAAAATTAAATCTATTAATTGGTTTGGTCTTAAACGAACAGTATAGAGTCTTCAAACTTCCTATGTCGTTAAAACTCACTGAAATCTTGTGCATAGGCTCCACTGAAAAATGTTTAGGATTAATGGACATTATTTGCCATTATTCTTCATGACTGAAATTTCTCCTTCAGCAGAGGTTGAAGAATAATGTTCTACTCCATAGAATTCCACAGAGAGCTCTAAAAATGGCTGCCACACCTGTTGTTCTCAGTGAGATCGAGGCCACACACTGCCCTTAAAAAGAATGTCCACTTTCTCAGTGTATCTGCTCCTCACAGTGCTCCTCTCAACCTCCCAATAAGGGACCATAATCTTCCGTCCAGACAGGTTGGCTTCACGCCTGTTGGTAACAATTGGAGGCAGTAGGCATTTTGGAAAAGGACACCTTAAGTGTGTGCAGCCCTTTGGTCTCACTTTTATTAAGAACTAGAGCTGGTAGAATTTTCCTAAATATTGAATTTTTGTCAAAAGTTTTTGTCAACTTCAATTTTCAATGAAAAATTAACACAAAATGTTTGGTAAAACATTTTGGGTTTTCAAACAGCTTTAGAGCTGGTTGGAATTTTTTGATTACCAAAACATTTTAATGAAATGTTGACATTTTTTAAACCTTTGAGGTTTAAAAAATCTTGAAAATGTCCTGAAAAATTTATTAGTGCTTTTTCAACCATTCGTGTCAAGAAAAATGGGAGATGGAGACATCTTCTTTGTCAGGAAAGGCTGAAGAAAAAAATCACAAACTTTCTGTTATGAAAAATAATGGCAAAATGACTATTAATCCTAAATATTTGGTTTTAAAAACTAATTGTTCTTCGAGTGATTTCACATGTCCATTCCACTCTTGAAGTCTGTGCGCCCAGCGCATGGCTGTCAGAAACATTTTCCCTCAGCGGTACTCACTGGGCGGCTCAAGCACTCTCTATGCTGGGTTCTACTGACTGCTCCCTATTTGACTGTCCATGTCACTGACTGATTAATTACATATTGAATCCTTCCTCCATTGCTTTTCTCTGCTGGATTTATCCAGATTCTGGATTCCAGAACTGAATCATCATCGGTCTCATTTCTTGTTTCGTTTACTCACAATGTAACTGCTTGTTGTACGTAACTGATTACTTATCATGACCACTCACTTCTCTCCTATGGCTCCAGCCTACCCTCTTCTATACATTTTCTTTTTCCTTTTGTGCCCTCTTCTTTCCATCTCCTCCCCTTGCTCTTCTCCTCACTCCACAGCTCTCCCCAACCTTTCTCTGTGAATTGGACAGTACCGCCATTCTCCCTGTCATTCAGCCTTGGTATCACCTTTTAACTCAACCCTTTCCTTTGGTCCATATGCCCAAACTATGTCTAAATCTAGCCACTTCCTCCTGCACAACATCTTTAAAAGCCAACCTCTCTTCTGTGTCCATGCTGCCCAAACTCTTGTCCAAGGTCAGATCATCTCACATCTCAACTACTGCAATCTCCTCCTCCCTTACCCTTAATGTCTGTAGCTTCACTCCCCTCAAATCCCCTCAAATGCTGTTGCTAAAATAATCTTTCTGGCTCATCACTCTGATTGTCACCCCTTCCTCTGGCTGACCCTCTTCCACTACAATCAGACTCCAAACTTCTTGTTGCATTCTAACAAAGCCCTTCTCAACCTAGGTCTGCCCTGCCTAGCCAACCTTTTATCTTACAGTAAGGTTGACTCTTGCCTTTAGCATTGATGCTACCCTTGATAGCCCAGTTCCCCATATCTCAGACAAACAATTCCGTGTTTTCTCCCATGTTACACCTAACATGTGGAAAAGTTCCCAGTCAAAATCCATGAAGCTGCCATCTGACCCTCCTCCAAGTCCCTCCTCAGAAATCATCTCTTCCATAATGGACACAGTAAAATACAATCTGATTAATAGATTCCAAGGCCAGAAGGAACCATTGTGATCATCTGGTTTGACCTCCTGTATAACACAGGCCATAGAACTTCCCTTAATTAATTCCAGATTGAACTAGAGCAGAGCTGTTAGAAAAACATCCGGTCTTGATTTAAAGATTTCCGATGGCGAATTCTTAGTAAGTTGTTCCAGTGGTTAATTACCCTCATTGGTAAAAATGTGCTTCTTATTTCTAGCCTAAGTTTGTCTAGCTTCAACTTCCAGCCATTGGATCTTGTTATATCTTTGTCAGCTAGATTGAAAAGTCATCTATTGTCAAATTTCTGATCACCATGTAGGTACACGTCACCCCCTTAACTTTCTCTTTTGGCCACAGCATCTCACTGGGAGCTCATTTTCAACAGATTATCTACCATGACCCCCCAGGTCTTTTTCAGAGTCACTGCTTCCCTGGATAAAGTTCCCCCATGGTAATGGGCAGGTGGCATTATGATTGCTGCTCCTGATTGCCTAAGAATTCCACACATTTTGTTATTTGTGTTATCCTATCTCCCCCATCTCACCCTGACCTACTTGTCTCATACACTGTTGTGTGTTGTCTGTTGGGCTGTAAACTCTTAGGGGTGGGACACTGTAGTTTTCTATATGTTTGTACAGCTGCTAGAAAAATGGGGGGCTCACCTGGTTGCTACTACAATATAAATGTTAAATAATAACTCCACATTTAGCAAACTTTTTTGGGAAGTGAATAAGCTAAAATGACTAACCGTTTATTAATAAAGAAAAAGAGAATGTTACTGCCTCAAAGTATTTCTAGTTCCCCAGAGACTGGAGGATGTTTCCATTTGGAGCTGACCTCAGAGGTTGTACCACACTCTGCCCAGACCTGTCTCTACACAGCTCCCAAAGGCTCAGCTCTAGTCCTCTGCTCTGGCTTCATAGGAAAATGGGTCACATGAAATCAGTTTCCTAGGAGCCACTACTCCTCCAGTTGGATCTAATTGAAGCTGCTGCCTCTCCTCAGGGGACTTGCGCTCTTAGGGTATGTGTGTACAGCAAATGAAGGTGTGATTTGCAGTGCAGGTAGGCAAGCCGAGGACGTACGGAGGTCCCCTGTAGGCTTGTGTTGGGGAGGCTAGCCCATTCAGAGCCTGTGCAGCTATATCTTTACTGCTATTGTTACCCTTGTTAGCTAGATTAAAGGTAGTGCAGATATGCCTACCTATGTTAAATGACACCTTCATTTGCTGTATAGAAATGCCCTTAGAATCAAGAAAATGAGTGTATATGAATCAGTAAAATAAAATTAACGATGAGGAAGAAAACACACACAACAGGCTGATTCTCTCTCTCTGCTCTGGAGATGATCTGGGGAAACGGGACAATATGGCAATTTAGAGAGAGGGGCAGCAAAACCGAGTTAGCAAAAGGAGAGAATGGTCGGAATCTTTCCTTGCTGTGTGGCACCCGTAGATCTATCCTCCTCAAAGAAATATGCACATCCTCCTGGGCTGAGCACCTTGCCTCACCAGCTCCTAAGTGATCTCTGGTAGGGTATGCAGATTTTCCCCTCAATAGCTCCAGCTTTCAATATATTAAATATTAATTTTAGTTACTTCTCAGATATGTCTCTTGCTGCTAAAACCTGAAAGTATAACTTGTGAGAGCTCTGTTTCATTCTACTGTACCTAAAGGTGAGGCATAAACTCCCAAACAGTGTGATAGGGTCTCCTCAATGGCTGCGGTTTGTAATTAGTCTGTGAATATAAAAACTGGGCAGTGATGAGTTTTCATAGCTGCCAAGTTTTGTGCCACTTCATGTGACAGTTCATACAAATTCTGTAATGGCATATATTGCATATGTGCATATAGTTTGCATATAGTGATAAATGTAAGCTTACAGTGACCACAGCCTGCCCTGAGCACTGATGACAGTAAGACATGAAGATGCACAAAACATTTTTATCTCTGGCTGGGTAGATGCTCAAGGATGTCTGGGGACATAGCTGGGTGGAAGACTTTAACTGGGTAGATGGATAGAGGGCTGCTGGGGCTCCAGGGGGATAGAATTCATGAGCTGCTGATACATGGAGCTCTGGGGGCAGGTGGGTGCTGAGGGATAGGTAGGTGTTTGAGTAGCTGGTGCGGGGAGGAGTCTGGGGCAGCTGGCTGTTGAGGGTGCAGGTGCAGGCCAGCCTTGGGCCAGTATCAGGCTCCACACCTTGTGCTTTTGCCATCCTTAAACCCCTGTTTTTCTCTTTTGATGTCCAGGTATTTGTATCTGCTTTTCTCCAATGATGACCTCCTGCCTTTAGACAACTGGGTTTTTAATACAGAAGCTCATCCCTTGCCTGTTTTACATTTAGCCAACACCACACTTTCAGGAAATCCTGCTTATCGATAAAAATAGCTCCAGGAAGAGGAGGAGAGACTGCACTCAGCTGTGTTTTGTTTACATGGACCACTTGAGACTTTAGGTTGGAGAGGAGACAGACATTTGGTTAATCTGAGTCAAGACGCAGGATGAGAAACAACCTCTGCCCCCAAAGCTCTTCAACCTGTAGATAAGTAAACACTGAAATAATTCCTTTTTATACATGACCAAAACACACTACTGGGGCATTTGCAGGGCAGAGACCTTGTGTGCTTTGAACCCAAACAACAGAGTGGAGCCTGTTATTAGATATAGAGTCCAGCAGCCAAAGGAACAATAGACTTCCTTGCCAGGGGCTGGAGTTTGCTGCTGCTGGCTTTTGCAAGAAATTGCACACTTGTCTCCTACTCAGATGGGGTGTATTCCAGAGACTAAGACATTTTTTTTCTTTCTTTCTTTTTTGATGATGGCATGAGCAAAGCAACAACAAAAAAGCAACGTAACTGCACCAGCAGCACCAGGATTTGAAATTTTTTCTGTACCTGTCTGAATTTTCTAATCTGCATCAGTTTGCCGAGACTGGCAGCCATTCCCAGTGCCTCTCAGACCTTTGCCTCCTGTTCATTTACCCCCTTCATAACAAAGTCCAAAGACCTGTGAAGCACAATCACACCCAGAGAACAGTTACCAAGCATTTGTTTTTGTAATGTATTGGCAGCACTGTGCTGTTAGTTCCCCACACAAGATATGGACACAGAGCACGGAAGTCACTGCTAAGTGTCCTGTTTCCCTTGATCACCAATCCTGTCATATGGAAAGGCCACAATCCCTTATATCAGGCCTTTTCTACCACTTCCACAAAGATAACAACAGCAGAAATTGCCCATCCCGGTTCATGTGGCAGACTGCATCACATTCACTGGGACACAGTTCCCTTTAGGTGAGACACAGTAGTTTGTATCGTTGCATTACATTTGTCCATGCAACCAGTGGTTTTCTTTCACTCTCACTTTTATTATTTGGACAATGTTTACAAATCCTGCTTTGTAAATCTGAAGCCTTGCCTTGTTTTTTTGAGGTGTATGGCAAGAGACCAAAACTGCCTCAGATTTGGTTTATTAAGTTTTATCTGGGCCATAAATTACCCCAATGCAAAGCCAACATGAGATTCTCTTTGGAAACATGGTAAAATCTATTACACACCAATGGAAGACGAGACATTGGTGTATACAAGATTTTATATACCACAAAGCTCTAGTGAGTAAGGCTGTGTTACCTGTATACATTTGGTCTAGTTATTACATAGTCCTGCCCTGAGTGCAGGGGACTGGACTAGATGACCTCTCAAGGTCCCTTCCAGTGCTACACTTCTATGATTTCCTCTAGACATTGCTGGCTGAAGCAACCCCACTATTCTGAGTTTAGGCCCAACAGCATGAGTTAAGGGGGTAGTGCACTTCAGTCTTCACTTACAGCATAGGTGTCCTGACTCTTGTCTACCATTACTGAGACTCTCTTCTCATCTGTAGATTAGAATTCTGTACATTCAGAAATAACTCCTGTTAACATCAGTAGGGTTTGTTTAAAGTGAGTTTCACTTGCTGCTTTAATTTCTAAACATTTCCTTTCTTACAATTTTTCTGCTTAAGTGGGCAGCTCTGTACCATGCATCCTTTCTCGCTGACAGCTTACTAGAGAAGTGTCTTAAATCAATATTGTATGCATAGGCTGCAATCAGATTGTTGGTTACGTATTTTAAGCCTTTCCTTTCCAGTCAGCTGGCAATAAAACAACCTTATAGAAGATGGCTTATTCTATTAAAAGCATATACAAGATTCATGCTATTGGCCTTTGGATCTGCCTACCATGCCTCAGTGGGTAGAACAGGGTATTACATGTAAGTCATTTATTTCCACATACCTCAGCGCCAAATTTCCAACATCTTTGAAATCTGGAGGCGTCTCCATTTTGTTTTCTGAAAATACAACAAAAGGGCAAAGTACCCCATTGTGGGCTATATTTATTTAAAGAAACTCAATCTTCAAAAGCAAATCATCTCTCACCCCTGCCCCAGCACCTTGAGAGCTAAAAAGGATTCTGCTCACCTCCTTTTTTAATCTTCTTCTTCACAGCTCCCAAGATCCTTTTCCCAGGGTGACTGTCCCTCGAGCTGAGAAAGGGCTGGATGTAGATCATCTTGAGGTGCTTCTGCCCTCTTCACACCAGCAGGATGAACATGCTGCCTTTACAGTAGTCCTGTTGTAACTATGTCAGTTCACTGCAGAGGGAAGTATTATTACCAGGCAGCCAGCCACGAAACACCTTTGTCTTTGATTTCTGTGACATTTTTAATTATTTGAGCCTGGGCTCTCAGTACTTCATTCCCCTCATGTCAGCTTAAAGAGAGGCTTAGGGTAGGTTTTTTTATTTTTTTTAAATGCTTTAACTGAGTTTTAAGCCCCTGAAAATGAGCTTTCTATAACGAGAACATTGCCAGAACAGGAACTACAGGATGGGATGGAGACAGGAAAGTGCAGCCTACTGTGCACTAGAATGAACTCAGCGGCCACCTTCATCTTTGGTGCACATCAGTGTCCTGCAGAACACTGTGTCCCCCAGTATGCAATGTCCCATCTTGGCCTGAGTGGCCTGGCTGCAATCTGCTCCATTTTGTATATCTAAAGTAGCGTTTAGTTTTTCCATTTTTAGTCCCCAATTCAACAAAGCACATAAGCCTGTGGCCTTACTGCACAGACCAAGAACCGTGCATGGAGAGAGAAAATGGTAGAACCACTGACTCACGGGATGAGAATCCTAAATTTCCTTTACTCCTCTTTGATATTAATTTAAAGATTCAAAAATCATTCCCTTGTCACGGCAATTCTGATGGTGTACTCTAGTAACAAATGTTATCCAAATGATTGTCGCCAGATTGCAACTTCAGTTTAAGAGGAGGAAGAGAGAGAGTTTGAAAAACACTCAATTGCCAAGAGTTTTTATCTTAGTACTAATTACTCAATTACTGTAATTTGCAGCACTAGTAAAAAAATTAATCTGAAAAAAGTCATAGTAATGAATATAGTAAATAATTCTGATTCAAGTAATTGTTTACTTCAAATTAAAATAAACTGATTCTTTTTACTACTGCCACAAAATGTAATTTTCTAATTAGAAATTAATGACTAATTGAAGAGCTAATGCTTTTCCATTTTAATATTTTGTGGTTTAAACTGCGTTTTTCCAGTTCCAGTTTGAACCTGCACTTCATTGCCTTAGTTTTATAAGTCTCTCTGTGTCGAAGCGGGACTGAGGAAAAACCAGGAGTCTTTAGTAACAGGCTCTACCCCAGCCAACCCATACTTCTCCTGGCCAGTAGAAGCACGGAATGGCTGCCAGTCTCTTCAGAGAAAGGTCAAGGACAGAATTCTAGAGTCCCAAAAATAGAAACACCAAATATCTCACTGATGTTTACTCTTTTCCCATCCCACTGGTTTGAAATACAGAACCACCACTCAAATTAATTGCCTGTGTAAGTCTCACTGGGGTTAATTCACTGCCACAAGAAGTATTTGAATTTAGGTCCTGAGCCACTTCATGGCAAGAGGTACATCCCAGTCAGATGTATAGTAGTGCCATTTCTCCTGTGTGTAAACATGCAACACGTTCTAAATAAAGAATATTTGCTTCCTGTCATCTAGTTATCCCAGCGTCTGCTGGTTGCTACCATATCCCAGTTTAGAATGCAATCGCCCATCTCCCTCAGCGTGCTGCCTCCTTTTAATGTGCGGCCTCCTTCTAGAGTAATACATTTTGTGAACTAATTGCTGTACCCTTCGTGCATTGCAGCATTCTGGGCTGTCCCCAGAGCAGAATGAGTTTGGCTGTCGTGAGTTCTGAGCAGGATGTCCGTAATAGCCAGACATGGATGCTCAAGCATCCATCTTGTTTTCCTGACTTCAGGTGGTAGGCTTTTTCTCAGCCCTTTTCAGAGCTGGGATACTGACCTGTAGCATGGAGTTAGCTGCAACCAAGAGCTCAAGCTCTGTTTTCTCTTGAGTACATGTGGCATACTAGGACATTGTCACTTTCATTCTGTTGCTGCTGTTTTACAGACTTTTCTGAAGGTATAGATACTTATTTTTTTAACAGAGTGATATTTTAGTGTTAGTTGACTCCAAGTCTTGTGCTATATCTTCTAACCGAACAAACACATAGTTCTGGCTTTCATTCAAGTGGCTGCTGTCTTGGTTTGCAATTTCTACAGCACTCTGTGTTCTTACAGGAAGAAACAAGAGCGGAAAACAAAGTGTACACTTGTGGCAAACTGGCTTTGCGAAACAGCCTGGAGATCCCAAAACTGTCTGTTTTCTATTTATCTGCACTCAAGGTACGAATGTGCAATCCACATCCCAATCAGGCCTCTGTAGACCGGGATCCACCAAGAGCAAAGGCATTATTTTTAACATTTTGGGCCTGATTTTCAGAAGGGCTGAACATCTGCAATTCCCAGTGACGTAGCTGGAGTGGTGGGTGCCCAGCACAGCTGACAGTTCCCTTCTTGGCTTTGCTCCATTTACTCAATAAAGCTAAAAGGACATTCCAGCTGCTCACTTACTGAACAAAATGCTCCTTAAAACTCTCACGGAAGACTTTTGTATATACAATTGTAGCTATTCTGGAGATCCAGAGAACAAACCTGAAGTCAGTGGAAAGTCAGAGAGAGTTCTGTGGTTCCCAAGTCAGCTCAGGGTGTTTAGGTTCCTCTGCTCCAAACCTTAAAAGATGATAAGCCTCCATGCACTGCCCCTGTTACTTCTCATTCCTTGATGCACACTCTGAACCAGTGTTGTCCAAACTTTTGAATGCTGGAAAATGAAACAAATCACACTCTTCCGGGAGCCCCACCATGTGTTGTTAAAGCCTACAGATCTTAATTTATACACCATCTGGGCTCCTACCTAGTTCTTCATGCTTCTCCCCCTTGTCTCTTTTGGAAATGCTGGTGTAGAGCTTCATCATAGGATATTTCCTCTCCTTCCCCACCTATTGTGGTGAGCAGTGAAATGGTTAACAATATGGACATTTAAAGCATCATCACTGGGATCTGAATTAGCATTCATTGAAATGCATGGGGCAGTTCACACTTCAGAGCTATTCTTTTGTGCTCTCTACCAACTCAGGCAGACATCTCTGCATTACTTACACTTAGGGTATGTCTACATATAAGCCACTACAGCTGCACCACTCTGGCGCATCAGTGAAGACACTATCTCCCATCAGCGTAATTACTCCACCTTCCCAAGAGGCGATAGCTGCGTCAACGGCAGTATTCTCCTGTCAACCTAGCCCTGTCTACATCAGGGATAAGGTCAGATTAACTGCATCGCTCGGGGTGTGGATTTTTCACAACCCGAGCAATGTAGTTATACTGACCTAATTTCCGAGTGTAGACCAGGCCTTACTCCATGTTTCTAAGGTTTTCGCCACAGCCATAACACCTAGAGATTGACTTCTTATTTTAAGGAAATGAAAACGGATGCTCTGGAGGACAAATGGTCTGACTGCACTCCCACCTTCCACCAGTCCTTCGCATGCCATGGTTTGGGAAACAGTACTCTGACCCAAAATGCAGATTGGGCTGTCATACTGAGAGCAACCTGAGCTCTACTACTGGTTAATGAGTGCACCGTTCTATAAGGGAGGACAAGCACTGACTTCTACAGCTGCTTTACAGTTGCCCAGAAGGTTGGGAACCACTACAAGCTAGAGGGAATACTGCACGTTTAGTCAGTATCTGTTGTCTTCAATCCTTGACACTCTTGGTGGAAGTTGCACTGTTGTTCTGCCGCACTCACTTTGCATAAAATTCACAGATTATTTTTCCTCTGAAATAACAGAGGGGCAAGAGACAACCTTCAGATCTGGGAACCTTCTGGCAGCCTCCAACCTGGTGCCCTGCATATGTACTTTTTACAGATGAAAAGTAATATTGTATATAAAAAATATCAAATAAAGAATGTCTTGAAGTGAAAAAAGACATGTGCTGTGTTCTTATCCTCCGTTCCTAGCAGGAGGCCGAGGCACTGAGCGGTGGACTGGTTTTCATTTTGCAGTCCTCCTGGCGCCGTAGCATCCCACTCAACCAGTGTAGCCCGGCACCTCCTCTCCAGCGTTAAACATTCTTCAAAGTCCACTATTTCAAAACTAAGGTTCCCACCTCTCTTGGCTACCGTTAACAAATGATTTCCAAGTTTGGAGTCTGTACAGGATGCAATCAAGCATACAGCGGCCTGGGCTTGTCATTTTACACAGTTATGTCTTAAATTTTGATGTTTATGTTTGAAAAGAAAAGAAATTATCTAGGACCTGACACTGTGCTGGAACAGCAGATGAACTGGCCATGATGTGTCCTCCATGTGGAGAAAAGTCAGTTCTTAGTTATTGTTTAAATGTTATGCATGTGGGGAACAGATACAGATTGGAATAATTTCCCTATACACCCTCTGCAGAAATACAGAACAATTTCACTTGAACCACAACCACAGTCTGTGCACTGCAGTACAGTGAACACATTTTGGATTCTACTTCATTCCACTTCAAAATAAAAGCAGGTAACATTTAGCACTTAAAATGGTGATTTTTAAGCATTAAACAATGTAACCTAGCATCCCATACCTCATCACGCTCCACCTTAACCCCCTGGCATCCCTCCCCCATACTACCCCACATGGACAGCAACCCACCGCTCTGCACCACACTGCCATGCACACCACTCCAGCAACACTCCATCCCCACACCACATTCCTACAGCACCTCACCCTGCTGAGCCTCAAGCTCGTGGCACACACACACACACCCCAACACCCAACTCAGTACCCCCCCCATGCCTCAAGATACCTTATCCACATGGACCCATCTGTCTGCATCCCAACTCTAAAGCACCCCCACCTATGCGCATCACAACCACATGGCATTTGACCCCATGCCCACAGCACCCCCTAGTTAATCCAACCCACTTAGGACCCAGCACCACCTCCCCCCAGCACCCTACACTGATAGCACTGTACACCCGCAGAACTTCACCACCACATATCCAAGCTCCAGGCATTTCACGCCAGCCTCCTTCCCTCCTCCCCCTCACCCTCACAGCATACCACCACCCTGCATCCAACCCCACCCCCAGAGCAAAGCTCTGCCCATCCACCCAACAGCCATTTGCTCTAGCCCTACAGCACCCAACCTCCACAGCGCCCTGTGTCATCCCTCCCCTGTAGCAACCTGTATCTGGGCACCAGTCCCAGGACACCCTGGCGCCATGCACGTCACCTCCCCAGCACCATCCCCCAATACACTCCACCCACGGACACGACAGCCCATCTCTATGTCAGCCCACCATTTGCCATCTCCTCACCTCAGTATGTCACTGCCCTGATACTCCACCCCTGTACACCCCACTTGCACTTGCATGGCTCTGCTTGGTAACCAAATCCCCAGACCTTTGTTCCCTTAACAGCCTGCACCCCTCCACATCAGCACCACATACCCATGATATCCCAACCCCCAGCACACCACCCCCATGGCATGCCACTTCCACACCATACCCCTACAACTACCCCATGACTGTGCACCACAGCCCCATAGCACTGCCCCCCCTTGCATGCCACATCCACTCCCCCAATACCATAGTCCCACTTGCCACAGCACTCCACATTACAGCACCCCATCGCTATGGCAACTCATCCCCTGCCCCCACTCCCACAGCCCCCCACCACTTCCAGGGCACCCTCCCTTCCACCCCCACTCCTTGTGCCCGAACCATGCTACTTCCTACCATCGGCACACCATCTCCATGGCACATCACCCCCTTGAACCTCCGAGCCCTGCAGCCTACCCCAGTGCACCACATCCCTACAATACCCAACCTTCTGCACCTACCCATGGAACGCCAACGCCTGCATCTCACCCTCTCAGTGCCCAGCCCCTTGTACTCCCCTACAGGTTTCCCCTGTCGTGTGCAGTTCTGCGGTTGCCATCTCTCGTGCAATAGGGAGGCTGGAGCCATTTTAAGAGTACTGCGAGGGGAGGGCTTCCATTCATGCCAAGTCACTCCTGTCATGGGGGAGGTGTGTTTTGTTTAAGTGAATTGTCAGTGGTATGTCAATTGTGTTCCAGCTTCAACGGGCTAGAGGGGAACAGGCAACATAAAACACCTAAGGCCAAATTACTACCAGGTGAAAACCTGTGGGGGAAAAAGCAGTACCTGACCCTGTGTACTACTAAGATTAACCAGCAGTTCGGTCATCTTCCATCCAAGGGCTTCCACTGTGCAAGGCAGCAGTAGGCAAGGGGTGGGGTGGTATATATGTGTCCATTAGCAAGGCTGTACAGTTGACTATCTGAGGGAAGATTAAACCCTGTTTTTTTAGCATTGGGACAACCCTGTATGGGGCATATTTGCTCCTATATTTATAAACAGGCTATAGCATTCACAATGAGTGTGCCCCCATATCCAGTTCTTGCACAAGCCGGCATCACATGCGCCCCAGGTAGGCCTTTCAGCAAACCACCAGGAAGGCAAAGCAATGGAAAACCCAGAAAACCATTTCAGTGAAGAATATTTAATCTGCAGGGAGATTCAGCCACACAACACCTGCCCACGTGTTCCAGACGATGCAGTGTAAAAGGGTTTATTTGTGGCTCGGCTCACACAGAGAAGAAGGCCCATTCTCCTGGCTGGCCTGTTAACCACTCCCATATCCCCTGTGCATACAGAGTCTGAGGTACTCTTGATAGAATCCAGGATTTTGAGTTTAGGGTTTATTTTGAGGAGAAAAAACCAGCTGGTCCTTTTATTAAATGAATATCTATCAGGATTAGAGCCCTAGTAAACAGATACAGAACTCATCAGAGACATTCCCAGTCCAATATCCATTTCCACAGTTGCTGTAACCTGTCTGTGGCATTTCAGTGAACTGGTGAAAGAGGGAGGGAAAATGCCGAATGAATCTGGGGGAGATTTTTTCAGAAGCCAGCTCGATGCAGGGAAGGTAGTCCAAGTTTTTCCCTTTGGAGCCATTCCACCTCCAAATATTGTTAAACTAATTCTCCACTCTGTTACATAAGTGTAACATTGCTGAAATAAGTGGTGTTACACTGGTGTAAAACCAGTGTGAGAGTGGAGAATCAGGCTCCATAACCAATTGTTTGCTTGCCCCCTCCCCTTTGTCATCTAGTTTCCTTCCCTTAAGTCCTGGGATGTCTGGGTCAGCTCCTCTTGACTTGAGACAGCACTTCCCAACTGGGCTGGATAGCAGCGTAGTCTCTGGTAAGGTGTTACTCACACCTTCTTGTCAACTGTCTGTAATGGGCCACTCTCTTACCACTTCAGAAGTTTTTTTTCGTCCCTTGGTATCCTGCTGTTAATTGATTTCTCTCATTAGACTGACCTAACGCTTGCTAAAGCAACCCCCATCCTTTCATGTATTTATACCTGCTCCTGTATCTTTTACTTCATACATCTGATGAAGTGGGTTCTAGCCCACGAAAGCTTATGCCCAAATAAATTTGTTAGTCTCTACAGTGCCACAAGGACTCCTCGTTTTTTGCTGATACAGACTAACACGGCTACCACTGAAATCTGGTAAGAGGAAATGCTTCAGCCTCTTCTCTCCTTTTCCTTTCTGTTCCTCCTTGATTTCCTTTTCTTTCCTTCTCTGTGTCTATCACTGTACTCCATCAAGCTCCACATTGCAGACAGCACAAACAGATTTTGAGAGTTCTGCAGTATTTCCCCAGCAATACCAGGCTCCCAGGACTTATCAGAGGGCAACTCTTCCTATCACTATTATTCATCCAATTGCCAGGTACCCCACAGAACAGGGAAGAGACATGACCCCTACTCCACAAAGCTTAAACTCCAAATTAGCAAGACAAACAGTGGAGATGGGAAGGAGTTGCAAGCAGAAGGGATGCTAGACATGTGGCTTCTTAGTCTTTTCCTCTCATCTTGCCCCATCTGACCTTGTGTTCAGGCCTCCCCACTCCTCCTTAATAACCTCTGCACCCAGCCGACAGAGTTAAGGCTGAGTGTGGACACCAGTTGGTAAAACTGACAAATTGGATGGTGCCTGTCATTTACTAAAAGAAAAGGAGTACTTGTGGCACCTCAGAGACTAACCAATTTATTTAAGCATAAGCTTTCGTGAGCTACAGCTCACTTCATCGGAGTTTGTTAATATCTTCTGTATTTTCCACAGTATGGATCCGATGAAGTGCCACAAGTACTCCTTTTCTTTTTGCGAATACAGACTAACACGGCTGTTACTCTGAAACCTGTCATTTACAACTTATACACAGTAGGCTGCAGGGTTGTTACTAGCAGGTACCAGATATAGACTGTACCAGATATAGACTGGCTATAAAGCCTCCTTCTGAGAGACATACACACCAGATATATTCACTATGAGATCCTTTAACGCACAGCCAGGTATGGCTGAGGTCAGCTTAAATAAGGCATGTTACACACAGTGCCACCTAGTGGCTGAACAGTGTAATACAGTTTTGCATGCCATTACACCAGGGGTTCTCATACTTCATCGCACCGCGAACGCCTTCTGACAACAAAAATTACTACACGACCCCAGGAGGGGGGACTGAAGCCTGAGCCCACCTGAGCCCCGCTGCCCCTGATAGGGGGGCCAAAGCCGAAGCCCAAGGGCTTCAACCACAGGCAGTGGGCCTGTAATCTGAGCCCTGCTGCTCAGGGCTGAGGCCTTCAGGCTTCAGCTTCAGGGGCTTTGGCCCCGGCCCCCGGGTCCCAGCAAGTCTAAGACAGCCCTGGTGACCCCATTAAAATGGGGTCATGACCCACTTTGGGGTCACAACCCACAGTTTGAAAACCGCTGCATTACATCTCCCTCTTAAAGTTCTACCTTCCTACCATTTACAATATTTACATTATCATGTTGCCTTTGAAGTTCGGCACATATCAGTCTGATAAGTGTCTCCGAATCATACTGGTGTTCTTACTACATGACCCGAAAACGTAACAACTTGGACATCTGCCTGTCCATTAGTTGCAATGAATCGGTGTGGTGGGTTTGGAATCCTCGAGTTGTCTTCGTCATCTGCCATCTGTAGAGTTTGCACTGTGGATTGGTCTGAGTAACAAACTGTAAAAGTCAGCAGTTTCTGTTGAACTCTCCACTGCCAGTTTCATTCACGTGATCTGGGCACTGAAGTCTTTTTCTTTATGACAGCTGGATTTATCCAGCTTTTTTCTCCATCCAGTTTGACATGAACACAGTCACCTGGTTCTATGACCTGATGGTTCTCTGAATGACATCTGTTGTAAAAGTGTTTTTTAAGCTCTCTTAGCCTTTTATCTAGTTTGGCTCCTCTCTTCATGTCTGGCCACTTTGGAGATAAGTTATTTTCCAAAGTTGGAACAGTAGTTCTTGGAGTGCTTGCCCATGTCCATTCCAATGTAGGTATGTGTTCACCTCCAGTACCATTGCCAGAAAGTTTTCCCTCAGAGATATCCGTCAGGTCAGCTCTGGTGCCTCCTGGAGTCATGCTCTCATAATGCTGGTATAAAGTGTCCTGTCAACCTGCAGCCCTCTCAGTTCCTTCTTAACGCCCAGGACAGTCGCTGGAACTACCTTGTCCTTGCATTTGCAAGTACTCCTTCAGTGGACTTTTATTCTACCCACTGTATTATGTGACGGGGCAAGGCCAGATGTCTATAGAAAAGTAGTCAGAGACAGATATATTAGCCCCAGGCTAAACAAATCCCTGTTACCAGGATAAGTAAATGGCACCTGCTCCAGGTCAATTAAGACACCTGGGGCCAATTAAGAACTTTCCAGAAGGCAGGGAGAATGCTAGGTTGTTTGGGACACTTGAAGCCAATCAGGGGCTGGCTGAAACTAGTTAAAAACCTCCCAGTTAGTCAGTTGGGTGTGCATGTCAGGAGCTATAGGAGGAAGCTGCACTGTCGGAGGAACTAAGCAGTACAAACCATATCAGGCCCAAGGAAGGAGGCCCTGAGGTAATGGTGAAGGAGATATTGAGTAGGGGCTGCTGTGGGGAAGTGGCCCAGGGAATTGTACGTGTCCTATTTCCAAAAAGTCAGCTACCATAGCTGCTACTATTAGGGTCATAGAATCATATAATATCAGGATTGGAAGGGACCTCGGGAGATCATCTAGTCCAACCCCCTGCTCAAAGCAAGACCAATCCCCAATTTTTGCCCTAGATCCCTAAATGGCCCCCTCAAGGATTGAACTCACAACCCTGGGTTTAGCACGCCAATGCTCAAACCACTGAGCTATCCCCCCCCCCGCTAGCAGGGAATTGACTTGACTTCACAAGGAAGGCCGTTTTTGAAGCAAACATCCGACCCCAAGCCTGGAAGGTTGGGCACCCCAACCACTGGGGAGTGCTAGGTGGAAAAGGGGGAGGGGGCTGAAAACCAGTGGGGACCCCAGAAGGAAGGGATTGGCCTGAGTGGGGGGAACTCTGGGACTAAACCCCCTAACCCCTGGGATAGGGGAGTGATTAGAAGCAATTATAGATGTTATGCATGTGGGGAGTGGGGACACGTAGCAGCACAGTGTCCCAGCACCAAGGAGCCTATGCAATGTAACTTGGGGGATTGGGAGGTCCCATGCTGCCTTATCCACCTCGTGGGGGTCGCATTAGCCCCGCATAATTACACCAGGCCAGTGAGGATAAATGGAGCAGAGACTACAGCGCTTGTGGACTCTGGGAGTGCTATCACCCTCATATCGGGTAAGCTGGTAAAAAGTAGTCAGCTGCTGCAAGCCAAATGCGTAGCAGTGACGTGCGTGCATGGGGCCGTGAGCCATTACCCCACCATCCCAGTGGAGATAGAGGTTCAGGGAAACCCCATTGAGGTGACCGTGGGCGTAGTTCCTAAACTTCCATATCCTGTAGTCATTGGGAGGGACTATCCAGGGTTTGATAATTTACTCCCCCCGGAGAGGCTGGAGGGAGGTGGGGACCCTGAGGACAGCGACTCATCACCGGGGGAATGTCAACCCCCAATGTTCGCTGAGATTTCTCAGGATCTGTTCTCAGCCCCACAAAAGACCTGGAAGACAAAAAAGAGAGGAAGGCCCAGGGCCAGAAGATTGCCCTAGTAGGCAGATGGACACCAGCAGCCAACAGAGAAACTTCCACCCCAGAAGGTGAGCCGGAGGCCGCCCCCAGCTGTGATGGCAGCGAGCTGTTGGAAGAAGCAGAAGCTGGCTCCTGGGAGTTTGGGCAGGTTAGTCCCGGGAGAGAGACTTTTCGGCGGGATCAGGCGGAGGACCCCAGATATGATAACGCCAGGAAAGAGGTGGCCGAGATCGATGGGATACCCGTGGATGGGAAGGTCTGGGATCCTGGACCTTACTTTATAGTGAAGAAATATCTCCTGTACCGCGTGGTGCAAATGCAGGAGCAAGAGATACAACAACTTCTGGTGCCACGAAAACATCAAAAAGCCATATTGAGTCCCACCCACTGTCACCTATTTGGAGGACACCCAGGGATAGAGAAAACCCAGGCACGGATCCTGCGGAGGTTCTTCTGGCCAGGAGTACACAAAGATGTCTGACTATACTGTAGCTCTTGTCCAGAGTGTTAGTTATATAGCCCTCGCCCGCACTTGCGGGCTTCTTTGATACCTCTTCCAATAATAGAGGTTCCTTTTGAATGCATAGCCATGGATCTGGTAGGTCCCCTAGAGAAGACAGCTCGGGGCCACCAACATGTGCTTGTTGTACTGGACTATGCAACCCGGTACCCGGAAGCTGTTCCCCTCCGCAACACAGTTTCCAAGACAATAGCTAAGGAGCTAGTACAGATCTTTGCCCGGATTGGGCTACCCAAGGAGTTATTGACTGATCAAGGGACACCTTTCGTGTCCAAGTTGATGAAAGTTCTCTGTTCATTGCTCCACGTACAAGCCCTATGGACCTCTGTATACCACTCGCAAACAGATGGCCTTCTGGAAAGATTCAGTAGGACCCTCAAGGCCATGATCAGGAAAGTGATGAGCCGGGATGGGAAAGATTGGGATACCCTATTGCCTTACCTCATGTTCGCCATCCGGGAGGTTCTGCAAGCCTCCATGGGTTTCTCTCCATTCGAACTACTATATGGGCGCCACCCTCGGGGCATATTGGATATAGCCAGAGAAGCCTGGGAAGAGGAGCCAAATCCCGGAAGGAACATAGTCGAGCATGTACTGTAGATGAGAGATCGCATAGCCTGAGTTATGCCCATTGTACGGGAACACTTGGAGACAGCACAGAAGACCCAACAAACCCATTATAACCACCAAGCAAAGCTTTGACGGTTCCAACCAGGGGATCAGGTGATGGTACTGGTGCCCAAAGCAGAAAGTAAACAGTTGGCCCAGTGGCAGGGACCCTACGAAGTAATCGAAGCCATGGGAGAGGTGAACTATAAGGTGCGGCAGCCAGCCAGAAACCGGAGCAAATTTACCACATCAATCTTCTAAAACCTTGGCATGAAAAAGAGGCATGCTTACTCACCCAGGAGACCCTTCCCCAGGAGGATAATTTACACGAGCAAGTGAGGATATCACCCGACTTGATACCGATCCACAAGATCGAGGCAGCCGACATGATTAATCGCCACCGAGATGTGTTCTCTACAAAATCGGGCCAGACAACTGAGACCTATCACCACATCCGCACGATTCCCGGAGCCAAAGAAACATTGAGACCCTACTGAACCCCAGTAGCCAAAAGAGAAGAAATCAAGGCCGAAGTAAAGAAAATGTTAGAATTAGGGGTTATTGAAGAATCTTACAGTCAGTGGTCCAGTCCAATTGCTCTAGTGCCTAAACCTGACGATACCACAAGAATCTGTAATGACTTTCGCTGACTGACTGAAATATCCCAGTTTGATGCATAGCCCATACCATGCATCGACAAACTGGTTGACCAACTGGGTAGTGTCCGATTCTTGACTACGCTGGATCTGACAAAAGGGTACTGGCAGATTCCTCTGACCAAAGAAGCTGAAGAAAAGACAGCATTCTCCACCCCGGATGGGCTATTCCAGTACACCGTCCTCCCTTTTGGGCTACATGGGGCCCTGGCCACATTCCAGCGCCTCATGGATAAGCTGCTGTGCCCCCATACTAGTTATGCAGCCGCATACCTAGATGATGTCATCATCCATACACCAGACTGGGGGACCCACTTGGAGAAAGTGGAGGCAGTACTAATCCCGCTAAATGCGCCATAGGGCTAGCAGAGGCTAGGTACCTGGGATATATTTTAGGCAGGGGCATAGTGAAGCCCCAAACAAATAAAATAGAGGCGATTCAAAACTGGCTCCAGCCGACCCGAAAGAAGCAGGTCCGCGCATTCCTAGATATGGTAGGCTACTACCGACATTTTATTCCCCACTTCGCCACTAGGGCAAGTCCCCTAACAGACCTGGTGAAGGCCCGAGGTCCTGACATGGTGAAGTGGACTGACGCAGCAGAGGGGGCGTTCACAGACCTTCGGACAGCCCTCTGTAATGACCCCGTACTCATAGCCCTGGACTTTAATAGGATCACAAGTCAGCAGGTGCTCCTGAGCCAGTATGATTTTAATTCCTGGGACTCTGTGTTGAAATTTAACGAGCTACTACCACATGAGTCTGGGTGTGAATTTGCAGCTCTAGTGGAGGAAGGCAAATCTGTGGTAAGGGCGGCCCTGCAGGCAGCATTGGACTGAGCAGACTCTGCAGCCTGATCCATGGCCTCAGCAGCAGCAATGCACAGAAGCTCTTGGCTTCAATCCTCAGGCTACCTCCTTAGGTTCATTAGACATTACAAGAATTTGTAGACATTACTTCCTTTCAAGGGTACATCATGCTTTTCCAAGCAGACAGACTCTAAGCTGCACAGCCTAAAGGACTTGAGGGCCACCCTGAAGTCCCTAGGGTTGTGTACACCAACTCCCTCTAGGAAACATTATAAGCCTCAACCGGCTATCGTTTCTTCCTGCCACCCGCCCGCCAAGACTATAATATAAGGAGGAGCAGGGGCTTTCAGAGAAGACCTCTGCCCCAGGTAGCTAGTTTGGAGCCAGTTCACAAAGTGCTTTTAGGGAGCAGAAAACTGTCCTCTAGAGCCACCTACCTGACAAAGTGGAAAAGGCTCTTGATCTGGTCTACACAGAAAGGTGTCTCACCCACACAGTCAATACTGCCATTCATTTTAGACTACTTACTCCACCTGAAAAGCAAGGGCTAACTGTTTCATCTATTAGGGCCCATCTGGCGGTAATCTCAGCCTTCCATCCCTGGGTGAATGGCTGTTCTGTTTTCTCAAACTACATCTGTAATCGATTTCCTAAGGGTCTTGAGAGACTGTACCCCTTGGTATGGCAACCAATCCCTTCCTGGGACCTCACCTCGGTATTGGCAAGACTGACAGGACCTCCATTTGAACCATTGGCAACATGCTCACTGCTCCACCTGTCATAGAAGATGTCCTTCCTGGTGGACATTACTTCTGCCAGAAGGATCTCGGAGATCTGGGCCCTCATGTTAGAACCACCTTATATGGTATTCTTCAAGGACAAGGTCCAATTGTGCTGGCATCCAGCCTTCCTTCCAAAGGTGGTCTCCCAATTCCATAGGAACCAGAATATCTTCCTTCTGGTCTTCTATCCGAAATAACATGCCAACAGAGAGGAACAAAGGCTCCACTATCTGGACATTAGATGTGCACTAGTCTTCACTTAGAAAGGAGTAAATCATTTCAGAAATCCGCTCAACTTTTCATAGCCATTTCAGACAGGATGAAGGGTCACCCATCTCAGCCCAGATGGGAGACCCTTCCTGCATCACTTCCTGTATCTGCTCATGCTACGACCTTGCAAAGGTCTCTGCTCCCCCTGCCCTAACGGCACAGTCCACGAGGGCCCAAGCATCTTTGGCAGCATTTCTGGCACAAGTTTCTATCCAGGACATTTGTAGAGCGGCAACGTGGTCATTAGCTCACACTTTCACATCTCACATGCCATCACCCAACAGGCTAGAGATAATGTTGGGTTTGGCTGAGCAGCAGTACAATCAGCATACCAATAACTTTGAACCCTCCACCTGCGCAACTGCTTGGGAGTCACCTACATTGGAATGGGCATGAGGAAGCTCTCAAAGAAGAAAAAAACATTACTGACTTTCCATAACTGACGGAAAACTTTCCAGCAGCGGTGTCTGAGGCGAGCACACACCTACATAAGCAACACATCTCAAAGAACAACAGTTACGGCAAGGTAACTAACTGTTTTTTCTGTTTTCTTTCCATTAGGAATTGTGTTGGACTGTATCCAGTAGCTGCCATTGGTATTGATCGGTAGCTTAGAAGAGCAAGGAATGGATTTTCTGGTTGTAGGATTTTCTTGGCTCTTTGCAGAGCTAGCTCAGCCTCTCCATCCGCTTGTGGGTAATATAGGCTGCTAGTAACATGATCAAAATTATATTTCCTGCAGAATGACTTAAATTCTGCTGCAGTGAATTGTGGTCTATTGTCATCACTAGTTGGTCTCGAATACTGAAATGAGCAAAAGTGCACTTCATGATGATATGGTCTCTTCCAGCCTCCAACTCTATGACTGCTGTCTACTGCAGACTTTAGTACTTTTTTTGGTTGTTTTTTTGCAGTGTAAATGGCTTTCGCTGGCAACTTTTTACATCATCTTTTAAGGTAGAATAATAGAGAATCATAGGACTGGAAAGGACCTTGAGAGGTCATCTAGTCCAGTGCTACTCAAAGTGGTGGTCCGCGGATTGGTGCCGGTCCGCGAGCCATTGGCTGCCAGTCTGCACGTACTTTGGAAAAAAAATTGCCGGTCCCCCACATCAGATAGCTTGAGAAGCACTGATCTAGACCACTCCCCTGCACTAGTCAAACAGCAACTTGAAAAACCTGAAACTAGCTTAGAAATTGTAGACAGCATGAAGGCTGAAAGTCATTATCATAAAACTCCTGAGGCAATGAGAGAGAACTCTTAGGCTAAAAGAAAAGGAGTACTTGTGGCACCTTAGAGACTAACCAATTTATTTGAGCATGAGCTTTCGTGAGCTACAGCTCACTTCATCGGATGCACACCGTGGAAACTGCAGCAGACTTTATATACACGCAGAGAACATGAAACAATACCTCCTCCCACCCCACTGTCCTGCTGGTAATAGCTTATCTAAAGTGATCATCAAGTTGGGCCATTTCCAGCACAAATCCAGGTTTTCTCACCCTCCACCCCCCACACACAAACTCACTCTCCAGCAGGACTCCTGCTGGACTCCTGCTAAATAAATTGGTTAGTCTCTAAGGTGCCACAAGTACTCCTTTTCTTTTTGCGAATACAGACTAACACGGCTGTTACTCTGAAACCTGTCATTATTCTTAGGCTAAGAGGGACAAATATGAGTCAAACACTAAAGCCTTTCAGCCTACATGCACAAGTGTGGAAAAATTCATAGCCCAACAGATGTATGTTTTGCCATAGGCACAAGGCATAATAAAGGCATAAAATATGGACATTTTGCAGCTGTTTGCCACACCAAAGATATGGGGGAGCTGACTAATAGTACAGATAATGAAGAGCTACTGTTTCTGGGATCTATCATGTCTGATGACACAGAGCTTGCCTGGAGAATGAAAGTGAATATTCATGGAAAGACTATTGAATTTAAAATGTACTCAGGAACAGGCTCATGGCAGTCATTTCCCATTTTGTACGTTTGCAATTGATTGTTCCTTCCTAAGTAGAGTACTTTGCATTTGTCCTTACTGAATTTCATCCTGTTTACTTCAGACATTTCTCCAGATCATTTTGAACTTTCATCCTATCTTCCAAAGCTCTTACAACTCCTCCCAGCATGGTATTGTCCGCAAACTTTATTTGTGCTCTCTCTATGCCTTTATCTAAATCATTTATAAAGATATTGAAGAGAACAGGATCCAAACTGATCCCTGCGGACCCCTACTTGTTATGCCCTTCCAGCTAGACTGTGAACAACTTATAACTACTCTCTGGGAATGGTTTTCCAACCAGTTATGCACCCACCTTATAGTATCTCCATCTAGGTTATATTTCCCTAGTTTGTTTATGAGAGGGTCATGCAAGACAGTATCAAAAAGCCTTACTAAAGTCAAGATATCACACATCTACTGCTTCCCCTCATCCACAAGGCTTGTTACCCTGTCAAAGAAAGAGATTAGGCTGGTTTGACACAATTTGTTCTTGACAAATCCATGGTGTTACTCATCACCTTATTATCTTCTAGGTGTTTACAAACTACTGAATTATTTGTTCCATTATCTTTCCGGGTACTGAAGTTAAGATGACTGGCCTGTAATTCCCCAGGTTGTCCTTATTTCCCTTTTTATAGATTGGCACTATACTTGCCCTGTTCAAGTCCTCTGGAATCTTCCCTGTCTTCCATGACTTTTCAAAGATAATAGCTAATGGCTCAGATATCTCCTCAGTCAGCTCCTTGAATATTCTAGGATGTATTTCATCGGGCCCTGGTGACATGAAGACATCTAACTTGTCTGAGTAATTTTTTCTTTCTCTATTTTAGCCTCTGATCCTACCTCATTTTCACTGGCATTCACTATGTTAGATGTCCAATCTCTACCAACCTTTTTGGTCAAAACTGAAATAAAAAAGTAATTTAGCACTTTTGCCATTTCCACATTTTCTGTTATTGTTTTTCCTCCCCTCATTGAGTAACAGGCCTAACCTGTCCTTGGTCTTTCTTTTGCTTCTAATGTAGTTGCAGAATGTTTTCTTTTTACTCTTTGTGCTGCTAGATAGTTTAATCTTGTTTTGTGCCTTGGCCTTTCTAATTTTGTCCTTACGTACTTGTATTATTTGTTTATGTTCATCCTTTGTAATTTCACCTTGTTTTCACTTTTTTGCAGGACTCTTTTTTGAGTTTCAGATTATTGAAGATCCCTTTGGTTAAGCCAGGGTAGTCTCTTGCCATACTTCCTATCTTTCCTACACCGTGGGATAGTTTGCTCTTGTGTTCTTAATAATGTCTCTTTGAAAAACTGTCAAATCTCTTTAACTGTTTGCCCCCTTAGATTTTCTTCCCATGGGATCTTACCTACCAACTCCCTGAGTTTGGTAAAGTCTGCCTTCTTGAAATCCATTATCTTTATTGTGCTGTTTTCCAGCCTACCATTCTTTAGAATCATGAACTCTATCATTTCATGATCACTTTCACCCAAGCTGCATTCCACTTTCAAATTCTCAACCAGTTCCTCCCTATTTGTCAAAAACAAATCTAGAATAGCCTCTCCCCTAATAGCTTTCTCCACCTTCTGAAATAAAAAATTGTCTCGAATACATTCCAAGAACTTGTTGGATACATACTAAAAGTCTGTTGAAAAAGCATAGTATAGCCAACCCCAAAAGTTCAAACATCGTAAGTCAGACTCCAAAATAGCATGAGATCAGCCCCAACATCAAATGATGGGTTTTGGTCTGTCTTCTTATTTTTGAACTCCTCCTGCTCATTCCAGTGTGTGTATAACAATTGCAGTGATGCCACGTCCCACAAATTTATTGTGAAAAGGGCAATTCTGGCCCCTGCTGCAGGAGTTCTAACTAGAGGATCCAAGTGGGATCAGGGGGCCATTGGGCTAGGCCCAGTACAATCATATGGTGAGAGGCAGTCTGAAGAGATTATGTGGCACCTAGAAGTGAGCCTCATCTCAAATAGGGGCCACCAAACATCCATTAGATGTGAACAGCTGGTAATCCCTGCTGAGCTGGGTAGGATTCAGATTGTGACCTATTGGTGAAAGACTCTGTACTTCATTAGCAGTACTGCCAACCCCAAATGTGAAAAAATCCATGAGTCAGGGCCCAAGAATCATGATATTTTGTTTTAAATAATAAATGTTGCTTTCTTTTTTCGTCTCCTGGTTTTTAAATCTTTAGGGTGTTCTAGCTTCATGTTTTCAAGGTTTTCTTTGCAACCAGGAGGATTATAAATGTATGGGGGCGGGGATGAAGGGGAAGGAAAGCTGAGATTCTCCTCCAATTTTCTGGTTCCAGCAGCAGGGACTTTAAGAAAAACATCAAATACCACAAGTCTCACAATAAAATCATGAGACCTGGCAACACTGCATTAACAACACCCTGAGCGGCATCTCAAGTGCTAAAGAGAATGAGGGTTCTTTACTGGGAAAATAAGTTTATTAATTCAAGTTCTGACCTTTTCAGATCTTAGGCAGGCAGGGTCTTCCAGACCGTGGACACACAGGTCATATCACACCACTCAGTGTCCAACACATGCTGTTTCCCACATTCTGTTCTTAAAGGCACAGCACCTTTTAATCAAATACAAACACTAAATATGCAACAGAAAAACAAATATTAACACAACATCCAAATACAATGTTTTACAATATAAAATCATTCCCACAATTACTCCAGGGTCCTTACACTAACTCTTACAGATGTATGGATATTTTTTTCACCTCTAACTCGGTTTGACCCTCCCCCTTTCAGATCCACAGTATAGACCTCTTCCACTTCTGCTATAGGAGTAACTGGGGAGAGAGGAAGCAGCTTACTAACCTCTACATGTAGCAGCCCATATAGGGAGACACAACACACACATTGCAGAACACCAGTGGAGTGCTGGGCTTCAGCATCTCTTCCAGGATCAGGAAGTTGGTTGTGGTTTAGTGGCTACGGACAGCGAAGCCAAATGTGATACCACCCCTTTTGGGGATGTCTGCAGGGAGTGAACTGGGGCCCTCCGCATGTAAAAGTATGAGCCTTTATAACCTAAGATAAAGAAAATGTGGAAGCAACACTAGAGTCTATATGTATTTCAGCAGATAAAGAAACCTAATTTGACATACACCTTCCAAAAGTCTATTGGACAGAAGGAATACGCTCAGCTGCTTATTATATTATATAAGAACATGCAAATGGCTATACTGGGTCCGAACAATGGTCCATCTAGCCCTGTATCCTGTTTTCCAACAATGGCTTTAGCCCGATGCATCAGAGCGAATTAACAGAACAGGACAATGTATTGACTGACCCATCCCCTGTTGTCCAATCCCAGCTTCTGGTAGTCAGAGGTTTAGGACATCCAGAGCATGGGGTTGCATCTCTGACCATCTTGGCTAGTAGCCATTGATGGACCTATCCTCCAGGAATTTATCTCATTCTTTTTTTAACCCAGTTATGCTTTTGGCCTTCACAACATCCCCTAGCAGTGAGTTCCACAGGTTGACTGTGTGTGGTGTGAAGAAGTACTTCCTTATCTTAGTTTTAAACCTGCTGCTTATTAATTTCATTGGATGACACCTGATTATGTGAAGGGGTAAATAACACTTCCCTATTCACTTTCTCCATACCATTCATGATTCTATAGACCTCTATCATATTCCCCCCTCCCCCCCATCTCTCTTCTAAGCTAAAGAGTCCCAAGTCTTTTTAATCTCTTTCCTCTTATGGAAGCTGTTCCATGCCCCTCATCATTTTCATTGCCCTCCTCTGCACCTTTTCCAGTTCTATTATATCTTTTTTGAGATGGGGCAACCAGAACCACACACAGCATTCAAGGTGCGGGAGTAACATGGATTCATACAGTGGCATTATGGTATTTTCTGTCTTATTATCTATCCCTTCCCTCATGGTTCCTAACATTCTGTTCGCTTTTTTGGCTGCCACTGCGCATTGAGCAGATGTTTTCAGGGAACTATGCACAATGACTTCAAAAACTCTTTTGTGTGGTAACAGCTAATTTAGACACCATAATTTTGTATGTATAGGTGGGATTATTTTTCCACTATTCTTTGCTATTCTTTGCATTTATCAATTTACTTTTGTTTTGTTTCATTGCACCATTTTCTTTCCCAGCCACCCGGTCTTGTAAGATCCCTTTATAACTCTTTGCAGTTGGCTTTGAACCTAACTATCTTTCGTGATTTTGTATCATCTGCAAACTTTGCCACCTTGCTGTTCACCCCTTTTTCCAGATAATTTATGAATATGTTGAACAACACTGGTCCCAGTACAAATCTTTGGGGGACCCTGGAATTTACCTCTCTCCACTGTGAAAACTGACCATTTATTCCTATACGTTGTTTCCTATATTTTAATCAGTCACTGATCCATAAGAGGAGTTTCCCTCTTATCCCATAACATCCTACTTTGCTTAAGAGCCTTTGGTGAGGAACTTTGTCAAAGGCTTTCTGAGAGTCCAAATACATTGCATCCACTGAATCACCTTTGTCCACGTTTGTTGACACCCTCAAAAAATTCTAATAGACTGAGGAGGCATGATTTCCCTTTATAAAAGCCGTGTTGACTCTTCCCCCAACATATTATGTTCATCTATGTGTCTGATAATTCTGTTCTTCATTATAGTTTCAACCACTTTTGCCTGGTGCTAAAGTTAAGCTTTTCAGCATGCAATTGCCAGGATCATCTCTTGAGCATTTTAAAAAATTGGCATTACATTAGCTATCCTCCAGTCATCTGGTACGGAGGCTGATTTAAGTCCTAGGTCAAATACCACAGTCAGTAGTTCTTTTGGGACTCTCGGGTGAATACCATCTGGTCCTGATGACTTATTATTATTTGTTCCAAAACCTCCTCTATTGACAGCTCAATCTGGTACACTTTCTTGGATATGTCACCTAAAAAGAATGGCTCAGGTGTGAGAATCTCCCTCACATCCTCTGCAATGAAGATGGATGCAAAGAATTAATTTAGCTTCTCCACAATGGCCTTGTCTTCCTTGAGTGCTCCTTTAGCACCTCAATTGCCCAGTGGCCCCACTGATTGTTTGGCAGGCTTTCTGCTTTCGATGTACTTAAAAAATATTTGCTCATCATTTTTGAGTCATTTGTTAGGTGTTCTTCAAATTCTTGTTTGACCTGCCTAATTATAGTTTCACACTTGACTTGCCAGAGTTTATGTTCCTTTCTATTTTCCTCAGTAGGATTTGACTTCCAATTCTTAAAGGATGTCTTTTTATCTCTGACCACCTCTTTTACTCTGTTGTTTAGCTAGGGTGGCTTTTTTGGGGGGTCCTCTTACTGTTGGTGGTGGTTTGTTTTTTGTTTTTTCATTTGAGATATACATATAGTCGGAGCCTCTAGTATGGTGGTTTTTATAAAATTTCTGTGCAGTTTGCAGGCATTTCACTCTTGTAATTATTCCTTTTAATTTCATTTAATGAGATTCCTCATTTTTCTGTAGTTCCCCTTTTTGAAGTTAAATGCTGCTGTGGTTGGTTTCTTTGGCATTTGCCCCCTATAAGGATGTTACATTTAATAATATATGATTGCTATTACTAAGCAGTTCAGCTATATTCACCTCTTGAACCATCCTGTGCATCACTTAGGACTACATCAAGAATTGCCTCTCCCCTTGTGAGTTCCGGGACTAGCTGTTCCAAGAAGCTGTCTTAATGATATCTAGAAATTTTATCTCTGCATCCTCTCTTGAGGTAACATGTTTTCAGTCAATATGGGGATAGTTGAAATCCCCCATTATTATTGGGTTTTCTGGTTTTGTAACCTCTCTAATCTCCCTGAGCATTTTACAATCACCGTCACCATTCTGATCAGGTGACTGGTTGTATATTCCTACTGCTATATTCTTATTATTCAAGAATGGAATTTCTATTCATAGAGATTCTATGGTACTGTTTGTTTCATTTAAGACTTTTACTATATTTAATTCTATGCTTTCTTTCAAATATAGTGCTACCCCCTCACCCCTTCTCTCGCCCCACCCGCCCCCAGTGCACTGTCATTCCTTCATTGTATCCGGAATTACCATGTGCCATAGATTATCCTCATTCCACCAAATTTTTGTGATGCCTATTATGTCAATATCCTTATTTAATACCAGGCACTCAAGTTCATCCATCTTAGTATTTAGGCTTCTAGTGTTTGTATACAAGAATTATAATCATTAATGCTCTGGATGATGGGATGGATTGCACCCTCAGCAAGTTTGCAGATGACACTAAACTGGGGGTAGAGGTAGATATGCTGAAGGATAAGGGTAGGGATAGGGTCCAGAGTGACCTAGACAAATTGGAGGATTGGGCCAAAAGAAATCTGATAAGGTTCAGCAAGGACAAGTGCAGAGTCCTGCACTTAGGATGGAAGAATCCCATGCACTGCTACAGGCTGGGGACCGACTGGCTAAGTGGCAGTTCTGCAGAAAAGGACCTGGGGATTACAGTGGACGAGAAGCTGGATATAAGTCAACAACAGTGTGCCCTTGTTGTCAAGAAGGCTAATGGCATATTGGGCTGCATTGCGAGGAGATCGAGGGAAGTGATTATTCCCCTCTATTTAGCACTGGTGAGGCCATATCTGGAGTACTGTTTTGGCACACCAGTTTTGGGCACCCCCTCCCACCTCACCGAAAGGATGTGGACAAATTGGAGAGTCCAGTGGAGAGCAACAAAAATGATTAGAAGGCTGGGGCACATGACTTATGAGGACAGGCTGAGAGAACTGGGCTTATTTAGTCTGAAGAAAAGAAGAGTGAGGGAGGGATTTGATAGCCGCCTTCAACTACCTAAAGGGGGGTTCCAAAGAGGATGGAGCTAGGCCATTCTCAGTGGTGGCAGATGGCAGAACAAGAAGCAATGGTCTCAAGTTGCAGTGGGGGAGGTCTGGGTTGGATATTAAGAAAAACTATTTCAGTAGGAGAGTGGTGAAGCGCTGGAATGGGTTACCTAGGGAGGTGGTGGAATCTCCATCCTTAGAGGTTTTTAAGGTCAGGCTTGACAAAGCCCTGGCTGGGATGATTTAGTTGGGGTTGGTTCCACTTTGAGCAGGGGGTTAGACAAGATGATCTCCTGAAGTCTCTTCCAACCCTAATCTTCTATGATTCTACGATTCTAAAATTTGTCAGTATTTAGTCATCTGCCTTCATGTGATGTATTTGAATTGAACAGTTTTTTGTTTGATGGTTTTTCTTCAGTTTCTACCTGTAATGTATTAATGTCTATCCTCTCCTCTTGACTAGGATATAGAATATCCTCTTTAATAAATCCTTCTCTAAGGGAGGGCCTTGGGTCTATTACCAGTTCTGCCTAAAGTGACCTTGTGTAAACTCTTTTATCTGTGAAATGGATAAATGATAGCTATTCCACAGCAGTTACAGTATGAGACTTTGCCTTGTAATAAGGGTTGTGAAGGGTAGAGAAATATTGACAGGAGTCAGTAGGAGAGCTCCAGATTTGCAGTTTATTGCAAACCTCTCTGCCATCTTGCCCTCGCACCTCTCTCCCATATCCACCCCCCCCCCAGGTTGTAAGGTGATGTTCCTCTGCATTTCTGATTTTGCTTGCCTATTGCTCACAGCCTTTCACTTCACAAGACTGCCTGCAGGTGCAGCCAAAAATGTGTTACTCATAATCAAACTGCAAATACTCCCAACACAGAAACATAACAATAAGAACGGTAGAACAGGCTTTAAAGATAAAACTCTCTAAAAAGCAGGTGAGGGGAATCCAGTGATGAAAGTGCCACCCTGTAGTAAACAGACCTTCAGACTGATGAGCCAGCAGGCCTAGCTCTAATTAATGCAAGAAGGTTCCTCAAGTACCAATCCTGCCAAATCCCTGACCACCAACTGCTTCCTCCTCAAGCAAAGACTGCTATTGAAGGATGCCTTGCAGGATCTGACCTATATTCTGCTGCTGAATTTTTTCCCCTGGGCTAGTAACTGCTGAGGGAAAATGCTGAAATGAGGCAAAAGTTATGCACGGACACCACCCAATAGTCACTTCTCTAAATCCCTTCCAGAACGGATGGACAAATAGGCTGATATTTTCATTTGGGGATCCAATCCTTCGTCAAATCTCAACCTGCTTTAAATATCAGCCTCTCGCTATCCCCACAAGCCTTGCCCACAGTACCTTTATCCCAAACAGCCTAGGTGCCAATTCACAGGAGCACAGTGTAGGACATAACTGCATATACTTGTGCCATACTATTTTCAAACGCTCTAGGTGCAAGCCCAGCTACACTGACAAATCAGGAGACCTGGGCACTACATCTCAGTGCATATTGCAAAAGCTGGTCCTGGCCCTGCCATAGTCCCTCTTTGTTTTCTCACATTTCCCTGTGTCCTCTCCCACACCAGCCATTTGTCTCCCTCTATCGTGCCTCTGGGTCCTTTTTTCTCTCACGTTTTTCTGTCCTCCAGGGTCCCTCTAAGCCTTCTTGTCTCTTATATCTCACTGGGCCCCCCATTTGCCCTGACTTACCCCCACTATGGTCTTGTTTCTCATTTCTCCCCTATGTCTCACACAGTAAGGGACAGGTGCTCTCTGGACAGAGAAAGGTAGATAGGTACGTGAGTGGCTGTTTCTTGCCTTCTGAGGTTCTTGCTAACTCTGGTGACCTCTGCAAAATGGGACATTTGGCAGGTTTGTAAAGCTCAGGCTACTGTTGTGGGGATGAAACTTTTCAAAAGTGGATTTCTCATGTTCCTTAACATAGGGTAGGTCAGGTCAAGACAGCTAACAAAACACCAAGAGGCAGGGTGTGCTTGTGGGGAGAAACACATGAGGGCCATTGAGAAACAGTGTGAAAGCTTCAAAGAGTTTACAACAAAAATTTGGGCTTTTGTACCACTAAAAAACAGGCACACGTGGAACTGGCACTTTTAAAGCATTGTCAAAGGAGTATGTAACTGGGGTGCAAGTGAGTTGTGTCAGGGGAGAGCCTAGCCAGAAAAATGTACCCCTTAAGGAATTTTCAAACTACTGCATCCTGGCCCAAGTGGTTGAAGGGCTGAAATTAGGTGTGGTGATTGACTCTCATTTGACAATTGCTCTAAATGGCCTCATTAACACCCACTTATCCCCCAGGTGTGAAGAGAAGAGGCAGCAAACTTGCACTCACTTTCACTTTGCTTTTAAGTGAAGGATTATTCATAGGCAACAAGTTGCCCATTAAACAAGGATATGATAAGAGTGAGACTCAGAGCCTGCAGAGTCGATTGACACTAGGCCCAGCTCATAAGACAGCTAATGGTGTCCAACACCATCAGGTGGTCCAGAGACATCTACACGGAAACATCACAGGACACCGCCAGTACCACGTCGAGTAACCAAGAACACTGACTAGGGAAATAACCCACTTCCTTCCCTGACAAACTGAGAGACGCACCGCACCCATGTACTTATTCTCTACACCAATACTGACTTGGACTCTTAATACATTCCATGGGTGGTGTACCCGAGCCCATTTATCCACTGATGCTTTAAAAACTCCCACACCCCAATCTGGATCTATGCTGGTTATGTGATACGTATGTACCTCGTGAACCTTAAAAAGAAAAGGAGTACTTGTGGCACCTTAGAGACTAACAAATCTATTTGAGCATAAGCTTTCGTGAGCTACAGCTCACTTCATCGGAGCTACAGCTCACTTCATCGGATGCATCGGAGCTGTAGCTCACGAAAGCTTATGCTCAAATAAATTTGTTAGTCTCTAAGGTGCCACAAGTACTCCTTTTCTTTTTGAGGATACAGAATAACACGGCGGCTACTCTGAAACTCATGAACCTTGTAACTGATACTTGCAATCCCCCATAACCCAAGCCCGACCCCAGATGTACAGTACCTTCCCTCTTAATTTGTGTTAATTTGATTTTAAACAATACCTTTAATACATTTTTTATATCTGTATGTATGCAAATAGTTAATAATAGATACAATGGCACTAGTGATATGCAGTCCAGTTTCTGGATTGTGTGGAACTGACACTTGGACACTGCAGATGGTTTCCTCTGGCTGCTCTTTATATGCAGGCCTGAATAAAATAGTTTTTACTGCTTTAATTCTGTATTGTGGCTGACCAGAGGCACTGCAGGCCAGATTCACAAGGGTACTTAGCCGGGTAACTGCCTCCTTAGGACTGTAAGTCTCTATTTGGATCCCCCTGATATCCTCCAAGCCACTACTCAGTACTGCTTAACCCTGTAGGTGCCTACATTTCCGTTGGTAGACATACACAAAGTCACCTAAGTCCTGATGCTGCCCCACAGCTAGCAAGCTATTCTGAGCCCTAATTCATGCCTAAGCCTCAGTTGAGATGATCCCCCTCCTGGCTCCCCTGTGGGGTTTGATCTGGTAGGTATGCTCAGAACATACTTATCCGATCAGGCCTCATACATAAGACAGCAGAGGGTGAGTGTGCATGTGTGTACAGAACACCCAGTAGACCAGTGATTAGGGCACTCACTCACCTGGGATGTGGGAGATCCAGATTCAAAGAAGGTAAAAGAAAAGGGAGATGGTATCAGTCCATAAATGTGCTGCTATCGCCCTCTGGAAACTGGCCATCACAGATGGTTCTAGATCTCTAGCGATCACTTATTGTCAAGTTGGGCATGTTTGGCCTGCTACTGGTAACACATAATCCAGTGCGCCCTGCTGCGAGTTGGGTTCTCAGCCACTAAACCAGGAATGCCACTATTGATTGGTGGGGTGTATGCCAGATACCCAGTGGAATGAAAAATAATATCCACAAAGGAGAAATTCCACCTGGCACTGCTGCCATAATAGAGTCTCAAACTAAATGTATACGCCAAGTTAAAAAAAATCTAAAGGATAAAAAAAATGCCACGATGGCTAAACAGCTCAGTAAAAGAGGTGGTTAGAGGCAAAAAGGCATCCTTTAAAATTTGGAAGTTAAATAGTAGCGAGGAAAATAGAAAGGAGCATAAACCCTGACAAATCAAGTGTAAAAGTATAATTAGGCAAGCCAAAAAAGAATTTGAAGAGCAACTAAGCAAAAGACACAAAAGCTAATAGCTTTTTTTTTTTAAGAACATCAAAAGCTGGAGGCCTGACGAACAGTCAGTGGTCTCACTGGACAATGAAAGTAATGAAGGTGCACTCAAGGAAGACAAGGCTATTTTGGAGAAGCTTAATGAATTCTTTGCACGAATCTTCAATGCAGAGGATATGCTGGAGACTCCCACAACCAAACCATTATTTTTTTTATGTGAAAAATCTGAGGAACTGCCCCAGACCAAGCTGTCAATAAAGGAGGTTTTTGAACAAATTTAACTGCAGTAAGATACCCAGATCAGATGTTTCCTTCAGAACTCAAATATGAAATTGCAGAACTACTCACTTTAGTATGTAACCTACCACTTTAACTACCTTACAGCCATTTGTTAAAGAGGCTGATTAACGTAACACCTGATTTAGTCAAAAAGCATCCAACTTGCAGTAGGTTGTACTGGATTATGTTTTACCAGTAGCAGATTTTTTAAAAGACTCCAGAGATGATCCTGACAATCACAGGCCTAACTTCAGTAGTACCAGGCAAATTGGTTGAAACTATAGTAAATGACAGAATTAACAGAATTATTAGATATATAAACAGGATACACTGGAGAGGAGTCAACACAGCTTTTATAAACAGAAATCATGCCTCCGCAATCTATTAGAACTCTTTGAGGGAGTCATCAAATTTGTGAACAAGAGCAATCCAGTGGATATAGTGTACTTGGACTTTCCAGAAAGCCTTTGACAAGGTCCCTCACCAGAGGCTCTTAAGCAAAGTAAGCAGCAATGGAATAAAAGGGAAGGTCATCTCATGAATTCGTTAAAAGATCGGAAATAAAGGGTAAGCATAAATTGTCAATTTTCACAATGGAGAGAAGTAAATAGAAGAGTCTACCAAGGATCTGTACTGGGACCTGTGCTGTTCAACATATTCAAAAATGATCTGGAAAAATGGGGGACTAGTGAGGTGCAAAAATTGCAGGCACTACAAAATTACTCAAGATTGTTAAATCCAAACTCTGTGAAGAGTTACAAACTGGGTGATTCAGTGACAAAATGGCTGATAAAATCAAATGTCAAGTTCTACATAATAAAGACTGTAAAAATATACGCCTATACTCCTATATGCTCAAAATGATGGGGTCCAAATGAACTCTTAACACTCAGTAAAGAGATCTTGGAGTCATCATGGATAGTTCCCCTGAAAACATCTGCTCTATGTGAAACAGTAGACAAAAAAGGAAAAGGAGATAGTAGGATAGAAAATATCACTATGCCGCTATATAAATCCATGGTATGACCACACTTTGAATAATGTGTGCAGTTTTGGTTCCCCCCGCCCCCGCCCCCATCTCAAAAATGATATACTGGAACTAGAAAAGGTGCAGAGTAACAAAAATGATTAGGGGACATGGAACAGCTTCCATATGGGGAGGGATTAAAAAGACTGAGACTGTTAAGCCTGGAAAAGAGATGACTGAGATGGAATGATAGAGGTCTGTAAAATCATGAATAGTATCAAGAAAGTGAATAGGGAAGTGTTATTTACCCCATCAAATAACACAAGAACTAGAAGGCACCTGATGAAATTAATAAGCAGCTTGTTGAGAACAGATAAAAGAAGTACTTCATCACACAGCACACAGTCAACCTGTAGAACTCGTTGTCGGGGGATGTTGTGAAGGCCAAAAGTATAACTGGGTTCAGAGAAGAATTAGGTAAGTTCCTGAAGGATAGGTCCATCAATGGCTATTAGCAAAGATGGTCAGGGACACAATCCCCTGCTCTGGGTGTCCCTAAACCTCCAAATGGCAGAAGCTGGGGCTGGACAACAAGGACAGGATCACTCTAAATTGCTCTGTTCTGTTCATTCTGTCTGAAGCATCTGGCGTAGGCCACTGTCGGAAGACAGGATACGGGGCTAGCTGGACCAGTGGTCTGACTCACGATGGCTGTTCTAATGCCTTGCAGCTGGCTCTTAATCCCCTGTGGAGAAAGTGTTAGGTGATTGGCACTGCAGTTCAGTTCTTGCCCTGCTGCATCTCTTCCAGCTGTCCTGGCTTTCAAACGCCTTAGGCTTCCAAGCCTTTGGGCTTGGTCAGTACTGCTATGAGGGGGACTTTTGTCTTGCCTCATTTTTTTTTCTGCCTAGGTGTACAATCTGATGGTTCGGGTATGATGATCTCCCTCTTCACTTGGGGTTGGCACACACTATTTTTCCCCAGGACCCTTGCCTCATTCAGTGAACAGGATGGATTATGCTCACTGAATGGGGAGCTAATTAGAAGTATCTTATCTTCACAATTCAGTGTTGCCCCATATCTTTTTATTGCATATCATTTAAACCCTGCACTGAATACAGAATTATCAATTTCCTTATGGGATTTTCTATGATACTCATCACTGTAATATCTCAGTACCTCACAAATATTAATGAATTTATCTTTACAAGACCCCTGTGAGATAATATGGTATTACTAACTCCATTTTACAGATGATTAATGGAGGCACAGAGAAATTAGGGCTTAAAACGGTCAACTGTCCACTAATTTTGGGTGCCTACTTTTAAGATGTCTAGGGCCTGACTTTTCAGAGACTTTATATATACTGAAAGACTCACTGGGCCAGAGAGAGAGTACAAGGCCCAGACAATAGGAATGACTCTAGACTGGTTGTTAGAGCACCCACCTGGGAGACTCTGGGTCCAGTCCCCCTGCTCCAATGACTCTTGAATTATTTTTATACTGATTGCTCAGGGTACTGAGGCCACTGGATCTGTATATGCATGGATCTATGACCACACATCCAAACTGACCTTCTGTGCAGGACCCTCACAGACCACAGTGGAGATAAGTTGTGCTGCATGCCGGTGTTGCACAGACTCCCCACCCCTGCCTGTTTGTCCTGCCAGCCCCCACTGCAGCCTAAGTGGTAAGGAGAACCAGCCTATTAAGTTCAATACAGCTCCATACCTATGTAAAGATAGTTACTCATATCAGTGTTTGCAGGATCAAGGCCCCTCCAAAAGATTTACAGAGAAAAAGGAGGGGGAAGGCACAATGTTTTAAAAACATTAAGGTACCCATGCCTACTTTCCCCTTTATTTGATTTTCCATCCTGGGCGAAAGGCATAACTCTCGCAGGGGACATCTGCAGAGAGGCAAATTACACAGAGCTCGCTCTATTTGTTGGTTGTTGTTCTTAGTCTTTGCCAACTGTTATTATTATTTCGTCCCTCGCCTAATTTTCTTGGCTGCTCTTAACCCTTGCTGATTTTCTTAACGCTGGTTTTTTAAAGGCTTGTGACCACCGCCGGATTGCGCTTCTCTAACATTTGGGGTTTGGGCTTTTTGACTAGCGGCAACTTTCTTTCCACGGCCCTGATCCTTCCAACGCTGCCCCACAGGCTTAACCCTTATAGGCGCCAGATGTTTTTATGGATTTCCAACCTCAGCTCCGCGGAGAGGCAGCTGGAGCACTGGGGCCTCTCGTGTTTCTAACCCCGGCCTGAAGGAAACCCCACAACGTTGGCAGCCCCTGTTCGTTGCAAAGCACATCACTGAGGGGAGACTCTGCGAGCCGCCAGCAGCCCTGCCAGGCCTCCCCGGTTCCGGGCGCTGCCTGGGGCAGGTTTGTGAGGGGCTGGGGGGGGGGGGGAGGAGCGGGCGGGGGGGGGGGGGGCTCTGAAGCGGGCGCGGGGCAGCCCCGCACGGCTCAGCCGGGAAGCCCCCCAGCCCTGCGGTGCGCGGGGACTGACGGCCACAGCCGACGTGGCTGAGGAGAGGGGGGGAGGGGGCGCCGCTGCCCGGCCGAGCGCAGGGCAACCGTCGGGCGGCGCGGGCCGCAGCCCTCTGTCCGGCCGCGCGCGCGGGGAGGCGGCGCGGCGCGCGAGCCCGGCAGGTAGGGGCGGGGCGGCCGCACGCGCGGGGCCGAGAGGGGGGGAGGGGGGCACGGTCGAGCTCGCCCCCGCCCGCAAGGGGCGGAGGCGCGGGGGCTGCCCGCAGGGGGCGCGCCTGGCAGCGCCCCCTCCCCCGCCCCAGGCCTGCAGGAAGCAGCCGCAGCCGCGGCCCCCGAGCGAAGGCGGCGGCAGCGTGACGTGTCCGCGGCGTCTGCGCCCAGCCGCGCCGCGCCGCGCCGCGATGGAGCCGCCCGGCCCGGGGGGTGAGCGGCGCGGGCGGCCGGGGCGCGGGGGAGGCAGGAATCGGCCCGGCCCGGTGCAGGCGCTGGGCGAGCCGCGGACTGGGCGCAGCCGGCCGAGGGGGCGTGGCCCGGGGGCAGGGAGCGGCCGCCGGCGGGCCGGAGTCAGGGGAGGTGTGGCACAGCCGGGGGGTGCGGGTGGCTGGGCAAGCAAGCCCCGTGTTTCCCTTGCAGCCCGTCCTATAGCCTCCCCGTCCTCCCGTTAGGCCCGGGGCCGCCGTGCATGTGCCGTTGTTCACACACGTAGTAAGACACGTACAGACTGCAAAGCCAGAGGGGCGTAAGGGACTGGCATCCCCGGGTCTGGAGTCTGACTCCTGCGCAGGGAGGCCACGGGACCTCGTCACCCGCAACCCTGCGATAGACCCCCAAGCTCTGGCTGAGTTACTGAAGTCCTCAAACCACGATTAAAAAACTTCCAAGTTCCAGAGAATTCATCGTTTACATTAGTTTAAACCCGCAAGTGACCCAAGCCCCATGCGGCAGAGAAAGGCGAACCCCCGCCGCCCCCAGGGTCTCTGCCAATCTGACCCGCAGGAAAATTCCTTCCTCACCTGACATAGGGCGATCACTTAGACCCCGAGCATGTGGGCAAGACCTGCCAGGCAGATACCAGGGAAAGAATTCTCTGGAGTAACTTAGAGCTCCCGCCATCAAGTGTCCCTAAGAGACAGTCACTACCCCAGTCCTTCTGATCTAAAAAGACAAGACATAGGCAAAGAAGCCAAAATGACAGGCAGAGCCATCCTGAGGGTATGACAAATCAGGGCGACCACCCTGGGCCCTGCACTTTGGGGAGCCCCACACTTCGTGAGGAAGCGGGCGGGGTGTGTGTGCAGAGGAGACCCCCTACCAACCTCCTCCTGCCCCCAATGCCTTTTGTCTGCCAGCGGGCCCCATGGATCAGCAGCTTCCCCTCCCTCCCAGTGCCTACCACCGATCAGCTGTTTCACTGCATTGGAGGTGCTGCAGGGGAGGGGGGGAGAGGTGGGGCAGGGGTGGCGCCTTGTGGGAAGGAGTGGAGTGGGGGCAGGGCCTGGGCAGAGCCAGGGGGAGCACCCCACTGGCAGATAGAAACTTGGCACCTATGTCCTGGGCCCTGCACAGCCCCTAGGAACAGCTCTGGTACCGGGTCATACAGCAGGAGAGTGACTGAGAAAGGCATGGAAAGCAGAGCTCTCCCATGTCAACCGGATGCCTATCGAAGCTCCATCTCTTAGTGAGCAATGCATCTTGGCCCCGGATTGGGACCGAGTGTTGCATGCTGCTTTGTACGGACCCCACTTCTAATAAATGCAATAGGGGCCACAGATTGAGGGTAATATTTTAAGAGGGGATGGATTCGCAAATTCTGAGCATGAGATGAACTATCTGTGTTTGGGATAGAAAACTCATGGGTTCAAGTAGCACTGAAAGGGAAATCCCAGGGTCACTTGCCCTGACCAGTAGTGCTCTCTGGCTTGCTTTTATGCTGCTGGACTTGTACATAGAGCCAGTGAGCGACCCAGCCTCCCATGGTGCCTTTCTCAGGACTTTTCCTTGGACCTGGCAAGATTGGTGGGCATTCCAGGCCACACAGTGGGTGCTTACTGATGGTGGGTGACTGCAGAGACCATATTAGTTACTGGAATTAAATTGGTGTTAACAAAAACAATGTTGAGATGAGACAATGGTCCTTTGGGCCCCTTTTAAGCATTTTGACTCTTAAAAATAATAAACCCTTCCCCATGTTCAGATATCAGTCTCCTGTGATGCCTACCAGTTTTCCAGTCATCAATAAAGTCTTCCACAGTAAACCTGAATTTCTAATGTTAAAAAACAAAAAGAACCCCCTCATGCATGGTGTGTGTGTTTTGTTTTTTTAAAAAAACCTCTGAGGCTGTCTTTATCCATCATAAAGAAGGAAAAAGAGCTAATCTTCTTTCCCTTACTGGTCCCCTGTAATGCATGTTAAGTGCTTTGTTGGAAGGTGCGATACAGAGTAAGTGCAAGCAGCGTACAACTCTCAACTATCAACCCTAACTCCCCACAGACCCTTTTTTCCTCCATCACTGATAATTTGGTAACTGCAACCTGCAGAGGGGAGCGGGCAGACCCACTCGTGACATGGGGCACCAAATCAGGTCCGATTCACTCTCTGTAGAAAACAGTTCCTACCACCCTTCTCTGAGACCCAGAAAAGTACAACAACCTAGGTCTGATTCTCTACTTCCTCAAACCTTGTATAGTTATGTACACTTGTGCAAAAGTCGCTGTAAAATGCTACCAAATCAGAATGGTATCATTTTACTCCCCCGTGCTTTGCACTGATGTAGAGACAGGGCAGAGGAGAGTCTAGTCCCTCTAATTTAAGGCCCAAGCTCTTTCTCTTCCCCATGTCTCTGTCAGTCACCCTTTCGAACATATTGATGAGAGGAGAACCACACTCTCCTTCCTTGTGCTAGGGTTTGGTAGCCTGAATCTTTCCTCCTATTTTCACCTTTAAAATCCCCCCTATCCCCCTGGCGATATATAGCAGATCCGTCACTCCTCTTTAAATGGATTACAACTTGTTCTCCCCATGTTAGCAACAAGAAGAAAGTCAAGGAAAGTGTGGGCCCCTTACTGAATGATGGAGGCAATCTAGTGAGAGAGGATGTGGAAAAAGCTAATGTACTCAATGCTTTTTTTGCCTCTGTCTTCACAAACAAGGTCAACTCCCAGACTACTGCACTGGGCAGCACAGCATGGGGAGGAGGTGACCAGCCCTCTGTGAAGAAAGAAGTGGTTCGGGACTGTTTAGAAAAGCTGGACGAGCACAAGTCCATGGGCTGGATGCGCTGCATCCGAAAGTGCTCAAGGAGTTGGCAGATGTGCTTACAGAGCCCTTGTCCATTATCTTTGAAAACTCATGGTGATCTGGGGAAGTCCCGGATGACTGGAAAAAGGCTAATGTAGTGCCCATCTTTAAAAAAGGGAAGAAGGAGGATCCGGGGAACTACAGGCCAGTCAGCCTCACCTCAGTCCCTGGAAAAATCATGGAGCAGGTCCTCAAGGAATCAATTCTGAAGCACTTAGAGGAGAGGAAAGTGATCAGGAACAGTCAGCATGGATTCACCAAGGGCAAGTCATGCCTGACTAATCTAATTGCCTTCTATGATGAGATAACTGGCTCTGTGGATGAGGGGAAAGCGGTGGACATGTTGTTCCTTGACTTAAGCAAAGCTTTTGACACGGTCTCCCACAGTATTCTTGCCAGCAAGTTAAAGAAGTATGGGCTGGATGAATGGACGATAAGGTGGATAGAAAGCTGGCTAGATTGTCGGGCTCAACGGGTAGTGATCAATGGCTCCATGTTTAGTTGGCAGCCAGTATCAAGTGGGGTGCCCCAAGGGTCGGTCCTGGGGCCGGTTTTGTTCAATATCTTCATAAATGATCTGGAGGATGGTGTGGATTGCACCCTCAGCAAGTTTGCAGATGACACTAAACTGGGAGGAGAGGTAGATACGCTGGAGGGTAAGGATAGGATACAGAGGGCCCTAGACAAATTAGAGGATTGGGCCAAAAGAAATCTGATGAGGTTCAACAATGACAAGTGCAGAGTCCTGCACTTAGGACAGAAGAACCCCATGCACCGCTACAGACTAGGGACCGAATGGCTCGGCAGCAGTTCTGCAGAAAAGGACCTAGGGGTTACAGTGGACGAGAAGCTGGATATGAGTCAACAGTGTGCCCTTGTTGCCAAGAAGGCCAGTGGCATTTTGGGATGTATACGTAGGGACATTGCCAGCAGATCGAGGGACGTGATCGTTCCCCTCTATTCAACATTGGTGAGGCCTCATCTGGAGTACTGTGTCCATTTTTGGGCCCAACACTACAAGAAGGATGTGAAAAAATTGGAAAATGTCCAGCAGAGGGCAACAAAAATTATTAGAGGACTGGAACACATGACTTATGAGGAGAGGCTGAGGGAAGAGAAGAATGAGGGGGGATTTGATAGGTGCTTTCAACTACCTTTCAACTACCTGAAAGGGGTTCCAAAGAGGATGGATCTAGACTGTTCTCAGTGGTAGCTGATGACAGAACAAGGAGTAATGGTCTCAAGTTGCAGTGGAGGAGGTTTAGCTTGGATATTAGGAAAAACTTTTTCACTTGGAGGGTGGTGAAACACTGGAATGCGTTACCTAGGGAGGTGGTGGAATCTCCTTCCTTAGATATTTTAAAGGTCAGGCTTGACAAAGCCCTGGCTGGGATGATTTAGTTGGGGATTGGTCCTGCTTTGAGCAGGGGGTTGGACTAGATGACCTCCTGAGGTCCCTTCCAACCCTGATATTCTATGATTCTATGATTTGCCAGACCAAACCACGGGGACCTTCTGGCTGCCTCAGTTTAGTGCCCGTTGTACTGCCTGGCTGGCCCAGTCTGGTAGATTACATGGCAATTATGCTGTGGGGCCAGGAGGGAGACAGTAAATTTTTGTCTTCTCTATTTTTGGTTTCCATTTATTTCCCCTTCCTTAGACTGGCTCTCAAATATTTATATACAGTGGTTGGTATTAAAAATGGAGTCCTATGTTTTATTTAGTTATACGGATTTGCTATAATTAACCTCTCCCTTTCAAAAGTACTCCACTGACTGAAATTATTATTAGTACCCAGATACCTTGATGATGGATCTGTTATAAATATTTACTAGATAGATTAATAGATTTTTAGGGCCCAAAGGACCATTGTCTCATCTGGGTTCCCTGCATTACACAGATCATACAATTTCATCTAATGATTCCTGCATCAAGCCTGTAACTTGTGGCTGAGCTATAGCATGTCTTTTAGAAATGGATAGTCTTGATTTAAAGGCGTCAAGTGTGAGAGAGTTAGCAAGTGCTTTTTGAGATTTGTCAGCCAGTTTTAATCTGTTTAATGTTACATTGATTGTGTAAAATGCTGACTTTTTAATCAGACTATTGTGCAGTAATAAGTCAAACGCCTGCCAGAGATCTAAGTATGTTATGTCAACACAGTTATCTTTGTCATCTAAACTTGTAATCCCTGCAAAAAACAATATCTGGTTTGTTTGGCAATGTACATATTCAGTATTCCAAAATGTAGTAAGTCAAGAAGCTCCTTGGCCAATGTTTTTAAAACTCTGCAATGCAAATTATCTGGTCTTGTAGATTTTTAAATATTTAATGTTAGGAGATGGTGTTTAATGTCCTCATTGGTCATTGTTGGAATAGAAAGTGTTTCATTATCAGTGTAAGCTGTAAGTGTGTCAACCTGGTTCTTTCCAAATACAAAACAGAAAAAATATTTATTGAACACTCCAATCTTTTCTGCCTCCTTGACAGTTTGACCATATCCATCTAGCAACCCTATACCGATCCTAGGATTTTGGGGCTAGGTTCACAGAGGTTCTTAGGTGTTGCAATGCCTAACTCAGGTGCTCTGCTGCCTCATGGAATTCTCGGCCCCGACTTAGGCTGCAGGCTCCCTATACGATGCAAGTGGAGAGTTAGGCACCAAAGAAGAGGATTCTCAGATGCCAGCAAACTGAACAGGAGTGAAATGCCTAGATTCTCAAAGGTGTCAAAGTCCTGTTGATTTGGGTCTTAGTCATATGGCTGATGGGCTGGAGAGAGGCACCTCCCTCTGCTTAGGATTCTCAGCCAGGAACCCTCCCCCACAGTTAGGCTCCTAAGCCAGGTCATTCCTTTCTCTAATACCCAGAGAGTGAGACACACACGCTGACACTCCCACCTATTGTGGGACTTAAACCCAGGCCTCTTATGTCCTAGGTGAGTGCCCTAACCACCAGGCTATGAGGTATTCTGAGGTGGATCTCTCTCCATCTATTTTACTGGAGCTGTTCCACTTTGTAGAAGTAAATATTAATGGGGACAGGGAGAAAGCAACTCCACTGCCCAGTAACTGTTCAGGTCCTGCCAACTTGTGCAAATGTATTGTGAGTAATGAATGGGATTGTGACTGAAGTCTCTGTTTAGAATCCATTGATAAAGAACCCAAATGAAGTTGGGGTCCCGTTGTTCTAGGCGCTGTATACTAATAAGAGGCAGTCTCTGCCTCAGAGAGCTTATAGTCTAGCGGTGCTATATTCTTTACTAGTGCAGCTCTCCTCCCAGTAGAAGGATTGGGTGATTTTAATATCGAGGGGAAGTGCTTTGCAGCCAACACTCAGGGTGGCCAGTTCATGTGAAATTTCTATGACTTTTATAACTTTACTTCGTCTTAGCAGCCACTTGCAAACTTGCTAGCAGCTGTCTTTCAGCTCAGTATTTCTGACTATGGCCACCAGAGGCCACTGCTGGGAACCAAGCCAGGTGGCTTTGGAGCGCAGGTTCCTCCATGAAGCACCCTGGCTCCCTGAAGAGCTTCTGCCCTGCTCCTTGCTTTGTGAGCAGTGAGGGAGGTGCCAGCTGGCCGGGCAGAAGCAGCAGCTTCCTTGCAGTTTAATGTAATGCCAGGGAGGGTGGGATGGAAAAGTGAAAGCATTGGGGATGTATAGGGATAAAGGAGAGTGACCTTTACCTCCCTCCACCTGCACGAGAGGTGCTCTGTGCTGACCTCACCTACCCTCTGCTGCAGAACTGTGAGGGACAGGGGCCTTAGGAGGAACGGGACAGGGGAGAAGAGGCCAGCACCCAGATCAAGGTGTATACAGCAAGTAGTTAGGGAGAGCGCCCCAGGGGATTCTTAAGGTGAGCACAGGAGGATGCTGGGGAGAGTGTCCGTCCTGTCTGTCAGGAGGAAGAGGAGGGTATTTTACACACACACACACACACACACACACAGAGGGTGGTCTTCCTGTTCTGAAATATAAAATCAGAAGACAGACTGAAAATTAAATATGACATCCCTACTTCGTCACAGTGCCCTGAGGGTTCAGTCATAATCGGGAATGCTTGATGGGGGACGTGTAATGATTTTTAAGTTAGTTTCATGAGTTTTTGTTTTTGTTCTTGTTGTGCCCCCTTGGGGGTTGTTAATAGGAAATACTTGATGGCGATGTAACCAGGTGTGATACTGACTCTTTTAATGGCCATGAGCAGGGTCCCTAAGCCTGCCATCATCTCTGGATGGAACGAGAGGAAGAGCTGTGTGCTCCAATTCTCCAGGAGTCAGAGGAAAGGGAGATCCTCTTTGGGGCCTCCACAGGTGAGGAATAAGTTACGCCAATTCAGAAATTGCTGGAAATTCAACCTTTTGTTTCATTTAAAACCGTTCCCGTACTGTTTCTTCTTCTCTGCTTTGGGATTACAGCCAGCAGTTATTTCTGGCAAGCCTCACTTATGGTTTTCCATCAGTCCTCACTGACTTCTGGCCAGAGTTCTGTTTCTCTCTCCCCCCAACCCAACTTTTCTCTGAATGTTCATTTGAGTTTTTGAAGCAAAATTGCCATCTCCATATTGGGAAATGGTTGTTTTTCCTTTCTTTCTTTCTTTCTTTCTTTCTTTCTTTCTTTTTTTTTTTTTTTGTGGGATGGGGGTTGGGATTTTCCGTCTCACATCCAGTCTTACATTTTATTTAGTTGACTCATACTTTGTGCAATTCTCCTTTCTTAGATTTCTTTTCAACCAAACACTCATGTCTGGCTTCTATTTATTCAAGGATTGAATGAGCATGAGGAGAAGAACCCCCAGGAAGATGGTCCTGAGAATCTGGAACAGTATGGTACAATATCAGAGGGGTGTGAAGAGAATGTTTTCCAGAGCCCTGATGAGGAGGGGGCCTATGAGGGCCAGTACATGTCAGAAACACATCAGGGAGACCTTCCTGGTAAGATACTGGGTAACTCTGTTCATCCAGAAAGAGATTTGGAAGCTCTTCAAGGTATCATCATCCACCAGAGAATTCCTATAGAGGAGAGACCCTATGTATATACTGAATGTGGGGAGGGCTTCAGTCAGAGCTCGAACCTTACACAGCATGAAATAACACAGACAGGAGAGAAACCACATAAATGTACTGAATGTAACAAAAGTTTCAGTTGGCGCTCAGACCTAATTAAACACCAGAGAATCCACACAGGCGAGAAACCGTACATATGTAGTGAATGTGGGGAAAACTTTAGTGTAAGCTCTCACCTTTTCACTCACAAGAGAACCCACACAGGAGAGAGACCTTTCCATTGTAACGAATGTGGGAAAAGCTTCAGCCGGAACTCTCACCTTATTAACCACCAAAGAATCCACACTGGAGAAAAGCCCTTTGAATGTGCTCAGTGTGGGAAGAGCTTCAGTGATTTCTCAACACTTACCCAGCACCAGAGAACCCACACGGGTGAGAAACCCTACGTATGTGTTGAATGCGGGAAAAGCTTCATCCAGAGCTCACACCTCGTTAGGCACCGGAGAATCCACACAGGAGAGAAACCCTACAAATGTGCTGAGTGTGGGAAAAGCTTTCGTTACAAGAGTCACCTTGCACAGCACCATAAACTCCACATGGAGTAGAAAGCACAGCCATGAGAGCCCCTGTCCTGCACACAGAAACTCATGCATAAATTATTATATGGTGTGATGACATCAAGAAGGAACTACAAAGGGAGTGGGCACATTCTTAGTGCAGGTAGATTGTTCTAGGATGGATGGGGGGCTCTGAGTATTGGGAATGAGTTTGATGTTGATAGGAATCAATCATTTGGGGATCGGGGGGAACAAGGAGAGAGAGGCAGCTGGGGGAGTTGATCATTTGGGGTTCAGAGGGCTGGGAAGTGGGAGGAATTAGGGCACTGAGGGAATTTGGTGCTAAGGAACATTGTTTGGAGTACAGCAAAATAGAGGGTCAAGAGGGGAAATATATATCTCATTGTCTTACTAAGAAGTCAAAAATGATAAATTAGGCTCTGAGACAGATACCTGGCTCATAAGATGTCAGAGCCAAAATCCTGGGAAATGCCTCACTTACTGAAGTGAGGAAGACAAAGTGCCCTCTGTTCTCTCTGGCAATGTCTCCAGCAATTGTTTCCTCATTTTAGATAATATTTATTTGTAGCTGCTATTTTAGGAGCTCAGTTAAATCTGGGCAAAAACGTCCCAGTTTTCTGTACATGTTATAATATCTAGTTTTCTGTTGCGTTGTGTCTCCCCCTCTGAAATAAAACTTTTTTTAAAAAAATACCCTATGTTCTCCCATCTTCTCTCCCATTGTCCTGTTTCTAGGGTAGAATGGCCCTGTATAGCTTACAGTCAGCTTTACTGAAGAGAAACAAAGCAGTCTTGTTAGGGCCTGTCTAGACTAGAAGAATTAACTGGTGTTAGCAAACACCCTTGCTAAGCACACCTCATCTTCCAAGTCTAGACTGGGCTTTCATGACCACTGATCAAAAATGATTTGTCTAGTACACAATGAGAACTGTGTCCATCCCTGAAGTTAGTTGAGTGAACCAGGGCTGAATGTATCTTGTAGCTGCTCTGGAATTTTACTGTCAGGAGCCTCACACTTCAGTTTGCCTCTGGCTTACCCTGATCACGGCTCCATACCATGTTGTCCAAAGATTATGTTTGCTTACTCTAATGTTAGGAGGAGAGCCTTGTCCCCTGCCTGCAGATGGTGCTTGTGCCATTTGTATGCAGTCACATTTCAAGTCAATACACTGCCTATCGGTTTATAGGGCATTCAGCTGCAATATTATCAACCATAATAGTGCCTCCACAGGTCAGGTAAACTGCAAAAGGTTTGTTAAAAACTAAGGGCAGGTTTATAAGGTCCCTAAAAAGAATTTTAGGGAGGTATGCAAAATCAAATGGCATGAAAAACACCCTTTATTTGGGCACAAATTCTTGATAGGAAGCTGTTCATGGATACTCAAAGTTCCCACAGCAACCACAAGGGAGAAGCACTCAGCCTTCTTCCCCCCCCAGCCTTGCCCTTGTATAATCATTTGCACCTATGCAAAATGAGTGTGACCCACTGTCACTGGTGTGAGTGAGTGGAGAATTCTGATTTGGTAGCATTTAGTCTTTGAACTCACTTTGAGCAAGTGTAAGTAACACAAGGAGTAGAATAGTGGAGAATCAGGCCCTCATTGCTTCCTGTGTCAACCAAAATAACTGCACATTGTTCTGGGGCTAAGCAGCAGCATGTTTTAAAAACCTGTTTAGCTGTCTCTCTCTTGCTGGCACTGTGTGGACAGGGCATTGCTTGGTTTCTAAAATGATTTCACAAAATTAAACCCACACCACAACAAAAAACATTTAAAGGCCATTTCCCAATCAGTTTGTGTTGTAGACAAGACCTCTGCGTCTGACACTTTCATTTTGCCAAACCTCCAATTCCTTTGCCTGTTGTTAGCAGTTTATTTCACAGAACTGATACAACCAAAAACAAAACCAGAAACATTTGTCTCTTTGGAGACACTAATTACTTAAAGTGCCCTTAATTTGGAGCCTGATCAGTTGAGCATATGTTTCTCATTGAAGGCATATTATAGATATTGAGCACCTATCAGGATTGGGCTATTTGAGCCCTGCCTAGAGAAGGATAAAATGTGTATTTTTAAAACACGTTAGTGAAAACATTTTAAAATACCTTTTGTAAAACACTAGAGTAGACAGGATATGTTGCATTTTGGCATCTATTAGCTGGTCAAGGTGAACCCTATGTGGGACCTGACAATTCCAGATTTTAGTTGCACATCTGTTCCTTAATGCATTTGTAATTCTCTTTTCCTGAGATGGGAGATGTGATGGCTTTAACCCAACATTGGTTTTATATAGTGATTATTAACGTACAGTACAGCCTATGGGAAACATTCTCTGTTTCCTTCAGGATGAGAAAGCTATGGGCTAATAGTCATTTTTTACATAAACAGTTTGAGTGGGTCTCTAGCACTTTTATTCCTGCTGGTCCAATGTGCAAGGGGAATGGGGAAGAATTTTATATATATAAATGTCACACCCATTGACTTTAGAGTTGTGGATACTTGGTCCCTGTGAAAATCAGCTTCCCATTCTTTTAACTGCTGAGCACCTGACAGATGCCTCCAGCTACCTGAGACTGAAAACAGTGCTTGAATGAATACCTAGTTAGCTGGAGGCATCTGCAACTGTTCACCAGTTACAGATGTGGGGACAGATTAAGTGGCAACGCTAAAGTCAATGGGTGATTGTTTTTTCACTTCAGTGTATCTTGCAAAGAGCCAAAGAATGATTAAAGAATTAGAAAGCATGCCTTATAGTGATAGACTCAAGGAACCCAGTCTATTTAGTTTAAGAAAGAGAAGGTTAAGGGATGATTTGATCACAGTCTATAAGGACCTATATGGGAAACTATGGCAAACAAACATTTAGTAATGGGCTCTTCAGTCTAGCAGAGACTGATCCAATGGCTGCAGGTTGAAGTTTGACAAATTCCAACTGGAAATAAGGGGTACCTGTTTAACAGTGAGCTTAATTACCTGTTGGAACAATTTACTAAAGGTCGTGGTGGAGTCTCCATCACTGACAATTTTTAAATTAAGGATGGATGTTTTTCTAAGAGATCTGGTCTAGGAGTTATTTTGGGGAAGTTCTGTGGCCCGTGTCAAACAGGAGGTCAGACTAGATGGTCACAGGGGGTCCCTACTAGCTTTGGAATCCATGAAAAAAAGTAGGTATACCATTATCCTAAAGCAAAATGGTAACATTTGCACCAAATTTCCACTGTTGTAAATGACAGTAAGGTGAAAGGCAGCAGAGAATTAGTCCCAGTGAAGGCTTTGCCTGCTCAATACCTCTGAAAATTAAGTCTATTAATAGTTTAATGTGTATCAATAAGTTTCAGTGTTAACACCATGCTGAGATGAACAGAGAAATTCCCACCTCTTAGGGTTGTTTCAGGCTGGCTGCAGATTCAGGAAGACAGTGCAGCACTGGATTACATTCAGAAGATTGGTTTCAGAGTAACAGCCGTGTTAGTCTGTATTCGCAAAAAGAAAAGGAGGACTTGTGGCACCTTAGAGACTAACCAATTTATTAGAGCATAAGATTATCTGTTCAAACAAGCTTAGAAGCTTTGTTTATATAAAAGCTTAAATTCTGCAGAAACTATTATGGCCACTATAGAGGTGTGGAGACTGCGTGTAAGCACATACCAGCTGACTCTAACCTCTAGCACCTAGTCCGATATCTGGAAGTCCCAAGGAATTCTCTTGCAATATTATTTGTTATTCTACAAGCTAGACAATTCAGACTGGAAATAAGGTGTAATTTTTTAACAGTGAGGGTCATTAACTGTTGGAACCATTACCCAGAATGGTGGTGGATTCTCCAGCACTGGAAATTTTTAAATCAGGATTGGTTTTCTTTGAAAAAGATAAGCTTTAGTTCAAAAGGAATTATTTTGGGGAAGTTCTATGACCTATGTTATATAGAGGTCAGCCTAAATGATCACAGCTGTCCCTTCTGGCCTTGGAATCTATGAACTTTGCAGGGAAACCTCCTGTAGGTACCACAGCTTTCCTGCAGCGTCTGTTCTCTTAATTTTGGTATAGCCTTTGTCCTTTGCTCTTACTGGGCTTCCATCAAATTCACCATAGTTACGTAATTGGCAAGTTAGGGGGCTATAGGCTGACAGCCTTAAGATAGCCAAGGGCATCACCCGCCACAAAACACTAATAGAATATTACTTTGCACTTATATAGTGCTTTGCACATTCAAATTGATAGGTAGACATTAGCTAACTAATCTTCACAACTGTCCTGGGAGTAGGTGGTGTTCTCCTTGTAATGCAGCTAAGGGAAACTGAGGCACAAAAAGGTTCGTGACCTGATCAAAGTAACCCAGCAAATCAGCGACAGAGTCAGGAACAATAGAACTTGTTTTACCCAATTGACTAACGCATATCATATCAGGAAATTTTTCATATATATTTTCAAAAATGGGGGCATAAAGTTAGAAGCTGAAGCCCATATTTAGGCACCTAAGAAAGGTATCTAAAGTTGGATCCTAAACAAGGAAACAAAAATATTAGACACCACTTTGAAAAGGTGGACTACTGTCCCTCGTTGTTATAAGAGCATCTACAGTCAGGTTGCTCCCACCAGTTTTATATGGATATAATTTGATGATGGTAGGTGGAGTGTGGTATGTGTGTGTGGGTATCCATCCACTGCTGGGAAAGATAATAATGGAGCCTTTACTCTTTTCCCAAAAGTCTCAGATAAAGTTAGAGAAAGGGAAGGGCTGAGTGTACTTCAGAAGGGACTCTACTCAAATAAAAATATTTGTGTTGCAGAGAGGGAGAGGTGGCTGTAGATTATAAAGTAACTGTGATAACCAATCAGCCCATCCACCACAAACAAATGAAGAGTTTCATATTCTTTATTCATTCCAACTTTTCATCACATAGATTTCACATTTCAATGCTTTGTTGTTGTCCGTTACTGCAATTCCTCCAGCTCACCTGTGGGCTCATGGGCCGGCTTGTCTTGCCATGCTTCTGTTTCTCTCAGGCTTAGACAGCCTTGTGTTTCAGGTACGCCGTCCTTTGTGGAATCAGTGAGGCAATCCACTGGCTGGTGCGCTGCTTGGCCTCTTTCCATTTGTAGCGGGGCATGTAGCCAAAATCCCGCCATGCCTTCCTGTAGGAGAACGTGAACTGCGTGTTCAGCAAGATCACAAGGTGACGGTTGGTGGAGGGGATGTATTTGACAAAGGGCCTAAGTAGGAAGCTCACAACTTCTAGCAGAAGCGCAAAGTAGTACAGCATCATCAGCGGCATGGGTGGGTGGGGCTCAATCCCAAACCCCAGCTCCTTGGTCAGCTCATAATTTAGGTCGGCATAGCTCATGTGAGGAGTGTCATCAGAGATGTAGTAGAAGTGCCCTTTGACGTGCTTGGCTCTTTCCGGGTTCCTCAAGGCTTTTGCCACCTGGATGTGAGCCCATGCAATGTTTCCCACATATACAGGATTCACCAGAGCGTCTTTCCTAGAAATCCGCAGGTAGACATTTTTATTCAAGAGGCTTTTATCCAGGTGAGTCTGGAGAAACCGGCATCCTTCTCCAAAGATGTACATGGACCTCAAGGCACATGTCAGGAAGATGCCACCATCCTTCAGTGCCTGACCATTTGCCTTCAGAACAGACGTCTCTGCCAGTCTCTTACTCTGGGCATAAGGAAATCCTGATGTGCTATGGTAGGCTGTATCTTCATCCCCATTGCAGATGGGGTCCCCTCTGCAGTTTGGGCCTATGACTTCTATGGTACTGGTGTAGATGAAGTGCTGAACATTACTGCGGACACAGGCATCCAGCAGTAGCTGGGTACCTTGAAAAGAGGAACATGTTAGTAAAGCAGTAGATAACTGGGCTGCCTGATGGCCAGAGGCCGCTCAAGACAATCTGCTGCTGTACTCAAAATAGCCTACCCACTTGACTACCTGGCGTTGCAGACCACTCTGCGGGGGTGGTGGTGAATTGCAGAGCACTCTGCCTGCCCTGTGTAGACCCTGCTGGCTTGTCTACACTTACATTTTATAGCGCTGTAATTTGCTGGCTCAGGGGGGTGAAAAATCACCCCCCTGAGCGCAGCAAGTCTGAGCACTTTAAAGTGCTAGTGTAGACAGGATCCCGGCGCTGCTGGGAGCTAATCCCCTCCTGGAGGTGGAGTCCCGCGCGCCACCACACTTGCACTTCAAAGCGCTGCTAGTGCCTTACTGTAATCCTGCTTGAAACAGGAGTCCAGCAATGTGAACCAGGTACGTTTTAGCTCGTGCCAGCAAGGTCCACATGGGGCAGTGAGAGTGTTACACGTTAGACAGGGTTACCATAGGTCCCTATTTTCACGGACATGTCCGGCTTCGGGGGTTTTCAATAGCCCTCCGGGAGGAATTTGTAAAACTCTCAAAAGGTCCGGGATTTCCCTCCCAATGCAGAGCGCGGCGCGGCTGACAGGGCGGCCCGGCCGGCTTGAGCCGCTCGCATCGGGGCCTCCAGCAGCCAGAGCCCCGCCCCTGCTCCCCCCGTCTCCTCCCCTGCAGCCTCCGCACGGCCGGGCTGCGCGCTCCGCAGGGCAGCGCAGCAGCGTGTCTGGCTCCGCGTGGAGGCAGGCGCGCTGGTCTGAGCGGCACGGTAAGGGGGCTGGGGGGTTGGAGAAGGGGCATGGGGTCCCGGGGGGGGGCAGTCAAGAGACAGGGAGCGGGGGGGGGGCGTTGGATGGTTGGGGGGCTGTCGGGGCGGGGGTGTGGAGAGGGTTCGGAGCAGTCAGGGGGCAGGGAGTGGAGGGGGGGTTGGATGGGGCGGAGGTTCGGGGGGCAGTCGGGGGACAGGTAGGGGGTGGGGTGTTAGGGGGGCAGTTAGGGTGGGGGATCTGAGGAGGGGGCAGTCGGGGACAAGGAGAAGGGAGGCTTAGATAGGGGTAGAGTCCCGGGGGGTGGTTAGGGGCATGGGTCCCAGGAGAGGGAGATCAGGGGACAAGGAGCAGGGAGGGTTGGATGGGTTGGGGGTTCAGGGGGCAGGAAGTGGGAGGGAATGGATAGGGGCGGGGCTACCCCCTGGAGTGTCCTCTTTTTTTAATGTTAATATATGGTATCCCTAAGGTTAGAGCGCTTTGCCGTTCACACCCCAGTAGACCAATCTGCAGCACTGTGCAAACAGGCCCCCAAAATGGCTTTGTCCAGCAATCTTCTGCCTTAGGCCGCTGCCTAGTTTGCTTGCAGCTAGAGTGATCCCTGCTGATGGAGCTTCAGGTTTAGTCCTCCCCAACCAGGACTTATTGCTTATTAGCTTGAAATAGCATCTCTTGAAACAGCTGTTCAAGCTCCCCCTGAAACTATGAGCTCTTTACTCTGGAAGCTGACAGTAATCCTCTCTTGAATTAGGTGGTAGGTTCAACCAAACTGAATATTTTAGTTTTTTGGGTTTGTTTTTTTTTCCAGTTGGGAAGAGGGAGTCAACTCAGCTGTTTGAGTTATACAGGGATGAAACATATACATGCTCTTTAATCAAACACCTACTTGTTTTTGGTTTGGTCTGTGTAGTGTCTAGGCTGTGCACTGAGGGTTATATTGTGCTCTCACTTATACTAGTGTAAACTCAAAGTACTCAAACTCATTGACTTCAAATTTACACAGTTGAGACAGGGATCTTTAAGACACAGCCTCATTCATTATGCACCATCCTGCCTGTGTACTGAGGCCCCAGTGTTACAGTCTATCCATCCTGAGACAGAAGCATGTGCTTAAGTGCTTTGCGAAATGAGTTTAGAATTCTTTGTTTAAACTGCAGCCTGAGGGCTTGATACAAAATCAGCTGTATTCAGTGGTAATCTTTCCATTGACTTCAATCAGTTTTGGATCAGGCCTTGAATAAAGTAGGACACTGTAAAGATAATGTATATAATCATGTAATCAAAGACTGTATTATAATGTACAAGGAGCAGAGCGCATCCGTCACTTTGGCATTTCCTGACTGTTGCTTTTCACTTTGGAATTTTGACGCTGTCTTTACCATAGCTTTCGCTATGGAATATAAGTATTTTTTAAATGCACAATCACATTATTTTTCAAATTAAATGCTGTTATAATGCATACACCAAAGGCTACATGCTAAACTTCGTCTCCCAAGCACAGCAAAACAGACAAAATTAAGTAAACAAGAAATTCCCAACATGACTTCAGAAATCAAAGATCTGAGTGTTAAATGAATCATAGCTAGAAATAAAGGAGGGAAATGTCCATGCAAGACTATTCAGTCTGTTAGTGGAAAAGACAAAGCCAGCAAAATGCAGAACGAGTTAATATTGCCAAAGGGACTAAGGGGAATAAAAAAGGTTTTTGTAGTTTTATCAAAGGAAAAAGAAACACTAGTGAAATATTTAGATTTGTTTAATAATGAGAAGTGAAGTGGAAGGAATTATTGACTTTAACATGACTGGTATAGTGAATTCCTTCAGTCTTTAACAAGAAAAATAAAGAAAAGATGTTTGAACAGCTAGGAAGTAATGAAGACCTTGTTTTAAAAAAAACCACTATTGTTATGCAGCCAAGAATAAAATAGTTACAAAAATTGAATTCATATAAGTCAGTATGTCTAGCTGATATGCAATACAGGGTTTTAGGAAAGTTCTTAATTAGCTTTCCATGCCAGTGAAAATTTTTTTTTAAAGTAATGAAAAACTAGTGAGGTCAAAAATGGCGGGGGTGGGGGAGATCTTCAAAAGTAGCATCTGTTCAGTATAACTCTGACCCCAATAAATTTAAATGCGTACAAAATTGTATTAAGGATGTGGATTTAAAATAAAATATTGTGGACATACAAAAGTTCAGGTACTCACAGCAATGTTAATTTGCTCATATTTCATGTAGTGTATATTTATTTAATGGCCCAGTGCTGTAAATTCCTACTCACATAAGTATTATTTACTTCCATGAGTAGTCCCGTTGACTCGAGAGGAAATTTTACCTGAGTCAGGACTGAATAAGGGCCTGAACAAACTAACAAAACCCACCAAACAAAACTTAGCGGGACCACTGATAACTTGTGTGGCAGAGAAAGCCATGGTTTAGGTTGCTCTCAGCTTAACATCTCCCTTTCATGACTCTTAGGGGTCTGAATTCTCAGACCTAATGTTTCACTCTTCATTGCATTTAATTTTTACAAAGTCTCCTAAGAGCTTTGAAATGAGCTTTCCATGAGGTGGATGAGGTCACTGAGGGAAGTGCAAACTCTTGATGGTATTGGGCCAAATCCCAAAGTCCTTCGTTGGGGTCAGATGCACCCTGCAGCAAAACCCATGAGAGGTAGCTATGATGGAGGAAAACGCCATGAGGGCTCCTCCCAGATAATTCAATTGGAGGGGAGGTTGAGAGAGGCAGGGTTCCCTCTCACACCGTGCATCTCCACGGAATAAGCTGGAGGCCTCGACTCCAAATGCTGTGGATCCTGTGCAGGAGGGCAGGCCTTTATCCTCACAATTTGGATCATGACTTGATAATTTAAACAGAAGAATTCTTTAACAACATGAGTGAATCAGAATTGGAGCTTGATCAGTGTCCACGGTCTGACTCTTGTAAGTGTCACTGCCTATGTGTGCTTGACACATACCTTTGTTAGACTAGGTCAGTTATCAAGCAGAAACAAAAGGTTCATCCTGAGGGCATCCTGTATGTAGCTGGGTGCTGGGACAGCCACAAGGCAGCGGAGCACTCCTGAGCTAGTGTTCTCAGGTGGTGCCCGAGAGGGACTTTAGTACTTTCTGCACACTGGGAGGTGTGTTTTGGGTTTCTGTGGTGCTCTCTGCACCTGGCTTTCCCTCTGATGTTGAGGCCTAGGAGCAGGATCACTAGGCTGTTCGGTGCTCTCTGACAGGTAATTCTACTAAACACATTCCATTCAGCCTTAGTTTTTAGTTTCTAGCTGTAGTAAGCACCTTGTAGAGATACTTGTTGTTTAGAGGGACTTTTGAGGTTGTTTTATAAATGTGCAAAGAATTTTCAAAATTCTGTCTCTGCCTAGTACCCTCCTGCCTAAAGGAAGGGGTTGGGCATACTCAGCTCCACCTCCCCAGCCTCTCTCCTGTTGTTATAACCTTTAACAAATTTGGTTTTCATAGGATTTAATGCAATGCATTCTGCTGTGAAAAAATAATTTGCAGTGTAAGAGAAAATAGGAGAGAGTTATAAATACCCTTTCTAAGCTATTATTAGTGTGTGTGTATATATTGTGCACCACCCATAGATGTTTTTTTCCCTAAGGTTCCCAGATTTCTCCCTGGCCCCTCCCACCAGGAGCCTGGCCAGCTGCCTTCTCTGCTGAAATTTGTGGGTACTTTCAATTCACACTTCCTACTGAACAGATAGAATTAAAGGTGCTGGCTGCTGAGCTCATGGGTGACAGAAGCAGATTCAGACTGCCACTTGCCTCTCTCCCTTTCCCTCCTTCTTTCCCACAATTTCCCTTCTCTTCCTCCTCTTCTTTCCCACATTGAACTATAACCAGTGATGAGCTGCCAAAATCTTAACAATGGGTTCCCTCCTCACTCCACGAGGGGGTCGTTGCCCACCCGCAACCCCCGGGACTCCTGCCCCATCCAACCCCCCACGCATTCCTTGACACACCCCCCCCCCGGACCCCTCCTCCATCCACCCTGCTCCCCTGTCTGCCTCCAGAACCAGGCAGGAAGGTCTCGTGGGCCACTGTAGTCGGTGCCCACCCCACCCCTAAGAGCCAGAGACACCTGCCAGGGGGCGAGGTGGGGAGTCCCGGAGGTGCTTATCTGGGGCAGCTCCCAGGAAGCATCCGGCAGATCCCTCTGGCTCCTAGGGGCAGGGGAGCGTAGCTGGGGGGAGCAGGGGGTGCGGCCGCTCCCCCCACTGATCACATCAAAAGTGGCGCCTTAGGCGCCGATTCCCTGGGTGCTCCAGGGCTGGAGCACCCACGGGAAAAATTTTGTGGGTGCAGAGCACTCACCGGCAGCTCCCCGCCCAGCCCCAGCTCACCTCAGCTCCGCCTCCTCCCCTGAACGCACTGCCCCACTCTGCTTCTCTTCCCCCCGGCTTCCCGTGAATCAGCTGTTCAGCGGGAAGCCGGGGAGGGCTGAGAAGCAGGCGGCAGCTTCACACCCAGGCCAAGGGTGGCGGAGGTGAGCTGGGGCAGGGAGCGGTTCCCCTGTGCGCCCCCCCCCCCAGCTTACCTGCTGTGGCGCGGGCGGCCCTCATCGCACACTCACCCCTCCCCCCCCGCCCCAGCTCACTTCCACCTCCCTGGGCCTGAGCGGGAAGCCGCGGCCTGCTTCTCATGCCTGCCCCAGCTTCCCGCACGAACAGCTGATTCGCGGGAAGCCTTGGGGGGTGGAGAAGCAGAGCAGGGCGGCACGTTCAGGGGAGGAGGCGGAGCGGAGGTGAGCCGGGGCCGGGGGTGCGGCAGGGAGCTGCCGGTGGGTGCTCTGCACCCACCAAATTTTCCCCTTGGGTGCTCCAGGGCTGGAGCACCCATGGAGTCAGCGCCTAAGGTACCACTTTTGGCCAGTTAAATTTAGAAGCCCTTTTACAACCGGTTGTCTCTCGCGGAGCAACCAGTTCTAAAAGGGCTTCTAAATTTAACAACCGGTTCTAGTGCAAACCGGCTCCAGCTCACCACTGACTATAACTGAAATGTAACCCCAGCTGCCTCCGATGAAGCTTGGTGTCACAGATCCAGCTGGGTGCTCCCTTCAGGCCATCCACCAGACTGCTGTGAAGGGAATCCAAACTTTTTTATCCCTGGAGTCCCCGCACAGCAGTCCTAGTGAGGCCACAGAGCAGCACTTGCTACATTCTGTTACGCCTGGCTACAGGGAAAAGCAGTAATGTTAATCTGAACAATGATGGGCGCCAATATCCAAACAAGGGATTCCCACAAATATGTTTCCGTGTGCCTGTGAGAAGCTCTGTGTCCCAGGTCCACGCCTGCTGCTGTGAGGCACGAAGGACTGGGAAGTATAGTCATTTAAATAAAAACGCTTTCTCAGCTGAGGCAGGGGGATGGCAGAACAGGGCAGACCAACTAGTTTTGAGTGATGCAGCTCTAGGGATCCACTGAGTACTGGGGGAGTACAGCGCAGGGCTCAAAGCATAACTTCAAGTGGGGATAATGATCTGGGGTGAGGGGGGGTCTCCTTTTCTTGGGAAATGTATTCAAATTCCCTGACATTTGATGCAACCTGGAGCATTTCAGCAGGACAATATTTGCTTTTCAGCACTATTTGAATGATATAGGGACAGATGATGGCAGGGCTGGTTTAGGAGGCTCTGAGAAGGGGGACTCTATCGCTGACAGGGAAATCACTTAAACACTCCCTTCAGTTTGATGATGGAATTTTAACAATGAGCTTCTGAGTGGACCTAGGAGCCCCTCCTGCCTTTGAGGTTCAATTGCAGGGGAAAAGGCAGAGGGAAGGACTAGGGTGAAGAGAGTGGAAAAGGAAAGGAGAAGCACAGGCCTGGGAGAGTCCCAGGGTGAGGTGGTTATCGGAGGTGAGGGTAATTGTATATAAAACCTGTAGTACTTTAATACATAAACAGGCAAATCTCTGCAGCCATGGAGGAGAAGGGGAATAGGTGCTGGCAGTGGGGCTGTGGAAGGACAGGAAATTAAAAATACCTTTCTGTGCATTTTTCAGCCAGTTAACATGGCGGGCATGGGGATTCGCCTCCTTTTGCTGATGTGTGTGGGTACTGAAAAGGCCCAGTCAGAACAAGGCTAACACGCCCAAAGCCAAACTACTGTTGCTGTAGGGAATAATTTTGCACTGCACCTTGGTGGGGAGGGAGATGTATGACAGAAGATAGGAATTAAACGGTGTCTCCTCTCCCTGAAGTCCCTAAATTCTAGTCTCGGGGCCTGATTCTGCATTGCCCTGCATCTTTCCACTGCTGCAAAGTAGGTGCACAATGCTACCCAATTACCCCAGCAAAGTTTTACACACACTTTGGGTGGGTGTAAATGACTGCACAAGGCGCAGCAGGGCAACCCTGTGAATCAGGTGCTCAGTCATGAAAACTGTGTCCTTCTGGAGGCAGATGATGGTCATTGCTATAGCTCAAGGCTTAAAACAATAAAGGAAATACACTCTGCTCACCTGTTACATTGACTTCCCAGAGCAGCTGCTTCTCTACAAGGCCCAAGGTGTCAATGATGGATGCTGTATGGATGACAAGGGAGACACCCTCGCAGGCGCTGTTCAAGAATGTAGCATCCCGGATGTCCCCTTCCAAGATCTTCACCACAGTCTGACCCTTGAAATCTGCAAGAGCAACATGAAACAAAGAAAGAGGCCTTCATCGGCATGTCAAAGAAGTGTAATAAAGGGAGTTGTGAGGCGCCAAGCCAAGAGAAATACTTGTGCTGATTTCATGGTTGCAGTTGTGGAACACTGACTGCTTGGGCTGAGGGATATTATGGGGGCAGGCAAACTATATGGCCTTTTCCCACTGATTATATTTTTTTAAGCTCTAGTTACAGTTTCATATAAGTCTTATATTTGCTAATTTCTGGAATATGTTTGGAGCAAACATACAACCAGGTCCTTTTTTTTTAAAAAAAAAAAAAAAAAGAGAAACATTGTTCAGTGCCAGCAAGTCCCAGAAAACTGCCTAGAGCAGGGCTACAAACCGCTTTTTACATGCACACTGTGTAGTACATATATTGATAAGTGTGATGCTTTGCTACTCATGAAAGTAGGAGTTTCCCTTAAAGATGCCTGGCAGCATCCCTCCAGTCATGAGACGCACGCACTGCGGATGCACACAATTCCTGTCCAATAAACCTCCTTGTTCTTCCAGCCCTACTCCCACAGCTCTTCCAATGCAGTTCTCAATGTCTTTTTGAGGCCCGTCAGTCCTGAACTCCTTGCTACTCCAGGGCTGGACCCCAGTCTCAGCTTTCATAAAGCACTGCAGTTTTAATCTGCAGAACCTCCTGCTATTCCAGTGATGGCTCTAGACTCTACTCTCTTGATACATCTCGTCCTGACTTGCCATACTGCCTGCTTTTCCGGGCCTGGGCTCCACACACGCATCTGCTAATGTACCTCAATCCTGACCTGCAGCAAACCTGCTGTTCTAGAGCTGGGCTGTCTTCATCTCAGCCCTGACTTGCAGTACCTCTACAAATCCCGTCCTAGGTCATACATCGCTCCCAAGTTCTGCTACGCCCCAATGTCCGTCACCAAGTACAGTAATTTTTTCAGGTGTCCGTCACGCAACATAGTGGTGCCAACCCTTGTCTTCTAGTCTCTTATGCTGTGACAGCTACAGTATTATGATGTCAACCAATGGCCATTGCAGGCAAGGACCCCCTAACCCCAGTTTATTTCACTTACAGCCTGAACCACAATTGAAATCCAGGGGTGAAATCCTGGAGTTTAACGACTGACTTCATTACAGCCAGGATATCACCCCAGATTTTTAATGATGAAAGGCTAATATATACACTTATTGTGCGTTGCCACTGAATGCAAAGAGCTTTTAAGAAGTTTTCTCTGTGGGTATCCCACTGCCGATTTAATATGACAGTAATGAACTTTTATTAATTAAAAAAACTATTTTAATGTCTCTTTTTCATAGATGCAAAAGCCAGAAGGCACCATTGTGATCATCTAATCTGACCCTCCTGTATATATCAAAGGTCACCAATACCACCCAGCCCCCCATACTAAACCCAGTTTTTTATTATTCAGGAGGTCAGACTAGATGATCACAATGGTCCCAAATTAGGCCAAAGTATTACAATTCTCAGGAGACAAACCTATTAATAGATTCTGAGGTCAGAAGGTATCTTTGTGATCATCTAGTCTGACCTCCTGAATAATAAAAAACTTCTACAAAATAATTCCTAGAGCAGAGCTTTTAGAAAAAACATCCAGTCTTGATTAAAAAATTGTCAGTAATGGAGAATCCACCACAACCCTGGGAAAATTGTTCCAATGGTTAATTTACATTTATTGTTTAAAATGTACACTTTATTCCTAGTCTGAATTTGTCTAGCTTCAATTTAAGAACATAGAAACGGCCATACTGGGTCAGATCAAAGGTTCATCTAGCCATGTGTCCTGTCTTCTGACAGTGGCCAATGCCAGGTGCCCCCGAGGGAATGAACAGGTAATCATCAAGTGATCCATTCACTGTTGCTCATTCCCAGCTTCTGGCAAACAGAGGTTGGGGACACCATCCCTGCCCACCATGGCTAATAGCCATTGATGGACCTATCCTCCATGAATTTATTTAGTTCTTTTTTGAACTCTGTTATAGTCTTGGCCTTCACAACGTTAGTTGACAAAGAGTTCCACCGGTTGCCTGTGCACTGTGTGAAGAAATGCTTCCTTTCGTTCTTTTTAAACCTGCTGCCTATTAATTTCATTTGATGACCCCTAGTTCTTGTGTTATGAGAAGGAGTAAATAACACTTCCTTATCTACTTTCTCCATACCAGTCATGATTTTATAGGCATCAATCATATCCCCCACTTAGTCATTTTTTTCCCAAGCTGAAAAGTTCCAGTCATATTAATCTCTCCTCATATGGAAGCCATTCCATACACCTAATTATTTTTGTTGCCCAGCCATTTGATCCTGTTGTACCTTTCTCTGCTAGATTGAAGAGTCCATTATTAAATATTCATTCCCCATTCAGGTACTTATAAAAAGTGATCAAGTCACCCCTTATCCCTCTCTTTATTAAACTAAATAGATTCAGCTCCTTGAGTTGATTACTATAAGGCATGTTTCCAATCCTTTAATCATTCTCGGGGCACTTCGCTGAACCCTCTCCAATTTATTAACATCTTTGAACTGTAGACACCAGAACTGGACACAGCATTCCAGCACTGTCACACAAATGCCAAATACAGAAATAACATTTTAACCTCAACTCCAGATTCCCATTTATGCATTTCTGGATCACATTAGCTCTTTTGGACAGAGCGTCACATTGGGAGCTCATGTTCAGCTGATTATCCACCAAAATCTTTTTCAGAGTCACTGATTCCCAGGATACAGTCCCCCCATCCTGTAAGTACGGCCTACATTCTTTGTTCCTAGGTATATACATTTACATTTAGCCATATTAAAACACACATTTTTGCTTGCACCCAGTATACCAAATAATCCAAATCACTTTGTATCAATGACCTGTCCTCTTCATTATTTACCACTCCCCCAATTTTTGTGTCATCTGCAAAGATTATCCGTGTGATTTTATGTTTTTTTCCAGGTCATGGATAAAGATGTTAAATAGCACAGGACCAAGGCCTGAGCCCTTCAGGACCACACTGGAAACACACCCACTTGATGACAATTCCCTGTTTACAATTACATTTTGAGACCGATCAGTTAGCCAGCTCTCATCCATTCAATGTGTGCTTGTTGGTTTTATATCGTTCTAGTATTTTAATTAAAATGTTGTGCAGTGCAGAAGTCAAGTCTATTGCACCAACACTGTTACCGTTAGCAACCAAACTTTCAGTCTCGTCAAAAAAAGATACTGCATCAGTTTGACTGGGTCTGTTTTCCATCAATCTTTGTTAATTTGCATTAATTATATTACCCTCCTTTAATTTGTTATTAATAGAGTCCCATATCAGCTTCTCCATAATATTGCCTAGGATTGACATAAGACTGACAACTCTATATTTACCCGGTCATCCCTTTTACCCTTTTTAAAAATAGACACAACATTTGCTTTTTTCCGTTCGTCTGAAACTTCTCCAATGCTACAGGACTTACTGAAAATCAACATTCAGCCAGCTCTTTTAAAACTCTTGGAGGCCAGTTATCTGGACCTCCTGATTTAAAAATGTCTAACCTTTGTAGCTACCACTTAACATCCTCCAGAAATACCAGTGGAATGGAAAGAGTGCTATCATCTCCATGTGATTAGACTATATCCCACCCTCATCGCTCCCTTTGTGGGGGAGGGATAGCTCAGTGGTTTGAGCATTGGCCTGCTAAACCCAGGGTTGTGAGTTCAATCCTTGAGGGGGCCATTTAGGGATCTGGGGCAAAAATTGGGGATTGGTCCTGCTTTGAGTAGGGGGTTGGACTAGATGATCTCCTGAGGTCCCCTCCAACCCTGATATTCCAAGATTCTATGATATCATCTATATTTCCAAGTACAGAACAGAAATATTTATTGAGCATACCTGACTTTTCTGCATTATTATTGATAATTCTACCATTTCCATCTAATAATGGACCAGTACCACTGGCAGAATTCTTTTTGTTCCTAATATATTTTAAAAATTATTTTTTATTGTCCTTAACTCTGCTGGCCATAGATTTTGCTTTCTGTTCTTTTGCTTCTCTTATCAATTTTCTACTATTCCTTACTCCTGATTTCTGTTCACTACTATCAACTTCCCCTTTCTTCCATTTGTTTTTATATATTTCCTCACATAGTCTTCCTGATCTGACTGCTGGTTTATGAAGTGATACGAAGATCTAAGCCTTAATCTAAAAACAGTGCCACATATCTGGTGACTGATACATTCTCTCTCATACTCATTCATTTTATAGCTCACATTATTACCTACTTACATTGTCAATACCCCCTAAACTGGTTTTCTACTTGTGTATATGCAAAATGTTTGATTACATATGTGGGCCCACTCTTGACAGACAAAGACACTTGTGAATATTCTGTAAATATGCAGTCACTGGGCTTGTTCTAACATCTACTAACTAGGATTATCACCTGAAAAATCCAGTTGGTGTTGAATCCATGTGTACAGTACCTAGTACAGGGGTGGGCAAACTTTTTGGCCCGAGGGCCACATCGGGGTTGCAAAATGGTATAGAGGGCTGGGTAGGGAAGGCTGTGCCTCCCCAAATAGCCTTGTCCCCGCCCCCTATCCACCTCCTGACTGCGCCCCTCAGAACCCTGACCCATCCAACCCCACCCCTGCTCCTTGTCCTCCAACCGCCTCCTCCCAGGACTCCCCATCCCTAACTGCCCCTCCAGGACCCCACCCCCTATCCAACCCCCCCTGCTCCCTGTCCCCCCCGAACTCCGGGACCTCACCCCCTATTCAACCCCTCTGCTCACTGTCTCCTGACCGCTGCCCCCGAACCTCTGCCCCATCTAACTGCCCCCTGACTGCCCCCCAGGACCTCCTGCCCTCCCCCCATCCCCTTACCCTTGCCAGGCCACTCAGAGTAGCAGGAAAGGCTTATTTGAAAGCCTGGGAGGTGGGCGGGTGCAAACTGCACTGCCCATGTGGGGTCATGTCTGCGGGGAAGAGGGGACAGCGGGGGAGGGGCCAGGGGGCGAGACTCCCTAGCTGGGAGCTCAGGGGCCGGGCAGGACGGTCCGGCGGGCCATAGTTTGCCCACCCCTGAGCTAGCATAATGGAGTCCTGGTCCAAAGGTATACTGGGGAATTGCGGCTAAAATGTGGCACTATAGGCCATGTCCTGTTCCACTGAAATCAATGGAAATTGCTTCATGAGTACAACATGGGCCAGATTCACGTCTCATTTACATCAGCTTTACCCCCATTGAGTTCAGTGACTCACACATGAGTTATTCCTGCTGTACATTGGTATGAGAGGGAAATTAAGCCCTGGAGGGAATGAGGAGAGCAATGAGGAAGGAGTATTAATGCTCGGGGGAGGTTATTACAAAGATGGATGACAAAGACAAAGAACAAATGACTTGTATGTGTCTGGTCTTCAACGACCTATTAGAAAAGCACGTGTGTCTTGGGGTTGGTGAAAGAGGCAGAAATTCGACCCAACCATTTCATTGTGGTACATTCTGTTCAACAACAAGCATACACACTCCTTGGCTGCATCTGTTCTAAGACAGCAGGCAGCCTGTGCAGATGTTTTGCCTGCATGACCCACACTTTGTTTGTGTCATCTGAGCTGTAAAGAAGGGTACTGCCTGTTGCTTGGCAGTCTGTGTTTGGGAATTTGATGGTTATTGTAATAAACTCTAAGCACTACTGCAAGCAGCATCTGCCTTACCAATTCAGTCATATTAGCTGCCCAAAACTATTTGTATCTATCTTCTACATATTGTTTAAAACACATGCAAACACTTAAAGTCAGTAGGACTTAGGCTTCTGAGGACTTAGGCATTTCTGAAAATTTACCCAATACGTTTTATTGTCGATCTTCCTTCAAATAGCTCCTAACTAGTGCTGAGTTACTGTGAATGAGATGCTACAGTCAGGCATACTGTATCAATTCGTAGATAAATAGATGACTGATTAAAAGAATGTAGCTCAGGCATCCACTGCAAAAATAGTGAAACCACATCTTATTTTAATTTGTAAGGAATGAAATGATTTGTCACATCTTGACCTGATTTATTATTGGGAAGCTGAGCCATTTATATGTATGCATGTATGTACTCTATTGGTTCCAGATCAGCTATATTATTGTGAAGTCCTAGGGGTATTGTGCATGTCTCTTGTTAGTGCAGCTACAAGGGCAAACAAATCTAATTGCAGCTCTACACTAATATTGGATTTAATAAGGCAGCTGCTGTATTGAGATTTTCTGTAGTGGAATCTCCTAAACCAGTTTTCTTCAATAACAGCAATAATACACAACAATATGCGAATCTCCTTCTACTCTTCCCAATGGGGAATGGTGCTGAGTTAGTTGTCCATGTTTGGAACATCTGGCACTAGATGTCATGCTTAAATACTGGGCCTTATGTGAGCACAAATCTTTGTAAAGTGATAGCTACTGTGGTAGACGTGAAAGCTGCTGCTTTAAAATAATCAAGAATGCTCCTTGAAAGAAATTGAGCACTTAACAATATTTTGAATGTTTCAAGAAGCTTGCAGTGTAATTTTTTTTTTCAGACAACTGCAGGTTTTATTGAGGTTTCATAATTGTCACAAAAAATCTGAGTCAGCTTCCATGTTGAGAGTTCTTCTTGGCTTCTGTCTTAGTGAGCTGGGCAGTCTATTGTGCCACTGTTGATGGCATCCATGACATCGTGAGGATGTCTGCCATCAATATTGCAGCCAACAGACTGAACAGTTCCTAGAATCTCCTTAATATGTTGGGCAAATAAACTAGACCAGAGTACTACTGGGAAAGTTGGCAGTGGGATAGATACATTTCAGGGTGGAGCTCATGGCCTGCATTCTTCAATATGGCCTATTATCTTAGTCATTCTTAATAAGGTTTAAATGACAGGCTGCCACTCACAATATTTTTTTTGACGTGGAGAATCCTGGCCCCATTGCATGCTAGGACCTGACTCTTCCACAACGCACACCGTCATGCTAAGGATGAAGGAGTCAGCAATCTCCTCTATTTTATACAAGTTGAATGTGGTCCAGCAAAAAGCCTTGGATTAGGCAAAATGTGAATGTCCCAGTCCCTGACCTAAACAAATACAAAGCTAAGAGCTGTTAAATGCATGTCTTCATGCCCTGTTTTTCAAGGACATTCCGATTAAAGGAACTCATGAAATGAATGAGTCAGTGTGCTCTGCACATGTCTGTGTCAGTGCTGCCTGAAAGAAATCCAGAAATAAGTATGTGCAAAAGAATATAATGGCCCAGATCTTCCCATTCTAGTGTAAATTAGGAGTAGCTCCCCTGAAGCCAGTGGAGTTACAATGGGATATAATGGATGGATGTCAGTGAAAGGAATCAAGCCCAATGGTCTTGTAGTAACACTACATCTGGACCAGGAATCCCCGCATCAAGGACTGACTGTGGTAAGGGTACTGGCTCAAATTGTTTCACTTACTCCTGAGAGAGATCACTGAAGCATAGTCACTAGACATGCATTTACAGATACAGATATGGATCAAAGTTAATTATCTGGGTTTGGAAGAGGTGGGGGGTGTCATTCAGAGGTAGTCCCAAATATACTTGAACTCCTTGTGGTGCCACTCATTTTGACCCCTTCCCATTTGCAAGTCGCAAGAACCAATGTGTCACTTGCTTTGGCAGTGGCCGCAGGGCAGATCTTAAAGGGTATGTCTACACTGCAATAAAACAGCTTCAGCTGGCCTGTGTCAGCTGACGGGCTTGCAGAGCTAGGGCTGCAGGTATAATTGCAGTGTAGATATCCGGGCTCAGAGTCCTAGAGCCTGGGCTCCAGCCCAACCCGGACATCTATACTGCAATTGTATAGCCCTGCAGCCTAAGCCCTGCAAGCCAGAGTCAGCTGACATGGGCCAAATGCAGCTGTTTTATTGCAGTATAGAAATACCCAAAGAGTGTGAGAGAGAAGGTGCACAGATCTGGCATGTGTTGGGGAACGGGATGGGGGGAGAGTTTAAGGGGATAGTGGATGGAGCTGTCCTGTTAAATAGAAGGAGCAAAGAGACCTTTGTTGCGGCCAGTCAGGATTTCATTACACAAAAGGCAGCTCTGGTTCCTAAGGGGGCTAGATTATCCCCAGAGAGCTCTGAGTTAGCAAAAAGAAGCTTATGCTCCACCTTGTACTACACTGTTACAGGAACAGTAAACAACACACAGTAGTGGGGGACCACTTGTGAGTGCAGGTTTTGCAGCATTGTCTGAACTGCCTTTAGACTAGAATAGCACAGGCTGCTGTCAGTGAAGTGTGAGATGCATTAATTGAGCTGTGGGGGACTGTAGTGGAGCGGCTGCCCCACTCCAAAATAAAAGGGATTAAGAGCAGCTGAGGGAGGCTGGTGAGGTAGCTGGCCTCAAGTGTGGCTGGCTTAATCAGGCCACAGCTGGCCTGGATAAGAGGACTGTGGGGCCAGGAGACAGAGGAGTCTCACTCTCACCCTGGAGTGGGAAGGGCTAATGGCCTAGGAGCAGGGTACCTAAAGCAGAGCAGTGTTGGGGAAAAGGGCAAGAGGAGCTCCAGCCTGGCAACTCCCCAAGCTGAGGCCTTGGTTAAGGCCTAAAGAGGTATGGGGGCTTCAGAGGGGCAGCCTGGGAATAGGCAGAGGCAGCGGGTCCAACCCCCTTGCCAAAGAAGAGTGGCCATTACAGACTGCAGTCTGCCCCAGTGAAAGGGGGCTAGATGATGACTGGCAGTAGCCACTGAGGCAGGGTGGGTTTAGAGGGTTGGGGGTTCCCCTGGGAGGGGAGACCCAGTGGGTGGGGGTACTGCTGGGGCAGAACCCTGAGGTAAGGAGCATCGCGGTCTGAGAGGGACATGGGGCCTGCGGTAGATGAGCCACGGGCTGGCAGAGGGTGCTCCAAGGCTGGAAAAGAGCTAATTCCCAGGATGACCAGCAGGAGGTGCAGTGCTGGTGAGTGCCTATCTGCTACAGGGACCTTGGCCAATTCTTACTGGAACCTGCCATAGAATTTAATAGGATGAAACCAACAAGCAGAGGTCTCTAAATAACTATTCTAAAACCCTGTGCAATTTAATAGAGAATTATATCCCTGTTGTAGAAGTCTATAAATTGATTTAAAATGCTATAGAAAGATTATTATTCTTTATCCAGTTGTACAGGGTGATTCTATAAAGACAATGGCTGCCAAAAAGGATGGTGGGTAAGGCACTGGAGTGAGGGGCACATTTTCAAATGTGCCTAAGTGACTTAGAAGCCTAAGGCTCATTGCAAGTCAAAGGGATGTAAGCTCCTAAGTCATTTAGACACTTTAAAAAAATTGGTTCCTTGCTGTGCCATAGAGGTCCTGTGTGCCCTTGGACAAATCACTTAATCTCGGTGCTCCAGTTTCCCAGCTAGGGATAATAATCTATTTCTCTCACCCTTCTCTGTCTTGTTTAGTTAGACCGTAAACTTCTGGAGGCAGGCACTGTCTCTTACTATAGGTTATCTGAACACTGTCTACCACAGTGGGGCTGCAGTCTTGTAGGGCCCAGCAGCCCCTACCTGTAATAAAAATTAATAATAATTAAACTTATCCCAACATAGCTCAGTCAGTGTATCCCATTCTTGACTTGCAGAATCCCCCACTGTTCCAGTTTTGGAGGCTCCCCCTCCCTCTTGCTGCTCTGCCAATGCCCCTCAACCCTGACTTGCAGCGCCCCTTACTATTCTGGGGCTGGGCTCTCTTCTTTTCAGTCCTGACCTACAGTGCCCCCAAATGAAAACTGATTCTTGGCTTCTCTTGCACTAATCAATGGTGAGGAATTTTGTAATGATTTTGCCCTGTGGGCATCAAACTAATGAAAATTAGTGAGTGCCATCCTATTAATTGTAACACACTAATAAATAATCTTCAGTACTATGTAGAGGCCCCAAGAGTCACTAGTGAAGCTTACTGTCATTTCATTTTAACACCCCTGATTTTTATGCCAAGTTTACTTAGCTTTACTGGGGATGCAAATGAAACACAGTACGCTTGAGGTAAGTCAGTCCCAGATCTGCAAACCTATGAAAGGGGAAAACCTTCCAAGAGGTTCTATTTGAGACTGTATCTTAAGAATTCCCCCTCCAATCTCCCTGTCCTAACAATAGTCACTTACTTGTAAAATTCCTGCGTGCCTCGTCGCTAAAGGCTATGTCCAGGGTTCGGATCTCAGCCAGCTCCTTCTCCTCCTCCAGCAGTAAGTGGACAATTCTCTGGCCAAGAAATCCACTTGCTCCTGTCACCAGACAGCTCACCCCAGCCAAAGACATGGCACCTGATTGCTCCCTAGCTGCAAACCAGCCAACTCCAGACCCAGGAAAAGCAGCTCCTCTTCCTGACTGAGAAGAAAAAGACACAGCATCAACTTCAAGAAGCCCAGTGACAACACCAGAAAGGGATTCCAGTGGAAAAAACAACCCAGTTTCAGACACCAACCCTAACTCAACAACTTCATTAACCTGTCAATTAACTTCACTGATGCATTAATATTCAGAAGCTGCCTGCACGTTTTTTATGGCAAATCACTAAGCACTTACTAATTAGATATATATAAGATGAGGAAATTCACAAATCTGAAGAGGTTAACTGTTAAAAATGAATGTACATAATAAATAAACCTCACAGTTTTCTGTCTCTGGCCCTGCTTCTAACTTCCTAGAGTTCAGGAGGAAGGAACTAAAGAGTGGCTGGTATTTATGTACTGCACAGCTGGCACTCCCCTCCCTCCTCCTTTGCCTTGGATTAATGATGAGACAGATTTCCCCCGTTCCCACTCCTCATCGGTTTGGAGAACATCCTTGAAGTAACTGACTTCTGAATACCCATTTAAATGTAATCCTCTGTGCCTAGTCATTCTGGGACACAAATAAAATCCCCCTGTGATAATTTCTGTTGCAACCTGTGCCTGGTGCTGGAGCTCTGACCCTCTCCCACTAACTTAACCTATGGAAAGAGGGACCATGGGCCAAACTGTGAGTTTTGTTTCAGAGGTTTCTGCCTGTTGGGCTCATGCTTCTTTTGTTAGAGAGTGAGTGCTCTTGCCTCAAGGCCTGCCTTTTCTCCTAACCCAACAGCCACTGTGGCAGGAATGAATAGCCCATCTGTACACAGCTCTAGCTGATCAATGATGAGACAGGATGCATTCTCCTTGCAGGGGCAGAATCAGTGTTCCCAGTGAGCCCTGCTATTCTACCATAATAGCCTGTGTCGTTGAGGGAGGGAGAGGCAGCTTGGTGCTCCCAGAGTTGTTGGAGGTCTGGAGAGTTGGGGGCAAGGAGCAGAGGAGTTACAGCTATGGAAACCCTTAAAGATAGGGTCTATATACTTAGGCATACACGTTCTCTTTTAAGTCCTCTATAAACTCATGTATTTCAGGCAGCCATGGACTTCCCAGCACACAGGCAGGGCCATGGCTCTCCAGCAATCCCTCTACCATGAAGATTCCATCAGAAATGTAAGGGGACTGTTGACCCCTTACTAAAATTCAGTGGGGATGTTTTGGTTGACTAGCTCCCAGTACCAAAAGAAAGGTCGATGGGAAATTAGGACCCTGTGACTGACAGTCCCCAGGGCAATGGGGAGAGGCCAATGCTCCAGGTCAGCCTGACTTACAGGGCAGACAGGCTAATGAGTGAGTCAGGAGGCCAGGGAGGTCCTGTCCTCCCAGTGAGCTGGAATTGCCTGGAACAGAGGGGGGGGGGGCAGCCAAGAGAGAGCAGGAGCCTGAGCTGAGCTGGGGAGCAGGGCCACGTGGGCCAGAGAAGCAGCCCAGGGAGCAGATCTGTGCTGGGAGCAGAGCCACAGAAGCAGCTCACAGAGCAGACCTGTTCTGGGAGGAGAGCTGCAGCAACCAGCGCTAGAGGGGCCAGAGAAGCAGCCCAGGGAGATGGAGGCAGAGCAGCAGCAGTGATGAGGCTGGCCCTGGAGGCTCGGAGCAGTCCAGAGCCAGGTGCAGTGAGCAGCTAGGGAGAGCGAGGGGGAACCCTGGGCAGAGGGACCAGTGCAGGGAGATGTCCCCAGCCAAGAGGCCCTGCAGGCCAGACTTGGAGGGAGGTTGTAACCCCTCAGGGGTGGGGGCAATGCTGGGAAGAAGGGTCCTGCCACCTAGAGCCTGAGAGCAAGTGTCCGACCCACAGCATCACTGCAGCATGGTCAGGGCCTGAGAAGGCGCCTTGGATGTGTGAGGAACAGACTGTGAACTTCCCTTACGTTCCAGAGATGCTGGTTGTGACGTCCGCATGCCACAGAGCAGGGTGATGTGTTTTCCTTTAACCTTTCCCATTCTTTCTTTGTTTTTTTTTAATTGATTGCTGTTTAATAAATTTGTATTTGCTTTGAACTGTAATGATCAGTGGGGTCAGGGAAACATCCAGTGCAGAGAGAGTACCCTGGAGTGGGGACACCCTAGCCCTGCCTAAATGACCACAACAAGGTTTGGTGTTGAGCCCCCCAGGAATCCTGGGCCCAGCCTTGTTGGGGTTATGAGGACTCTGCTGCAGAGGAGAGTGGAAGTGGAGCCCTTGAGGTCAGGCAGGCATCTGGGTAAAGGGAGTGGGAGCGAGGACGCGGATCCTTTCACTAGCCCACTTCCACAGGTTAGTGTACAAGCCAGGAAAGTTCCCCACAATAGCAGGACCATTCACCCACTTACAGAAAGGTCCTAGAAGGCCTGGGGACATCACTTTACCTCTCGGCACGTACGAACTGTGTGTGCTCACAACCTTAAGAGCACAACAAAATATGCGAGAGGAGTGAGACTTCAGTGTGAGTCTGGGGTGCTTTGCACCTCCTGCGTGGGCCAACAGTGGATTCTTTCAATGCCAAATATTTTTAAATAAAAACAGACTCCCCCATGGCATGGGAAGAAAAGAATCTACAGATTCAAAACTCTCCCCCTGCCAAGTCAAGCACTGCTAGCTGTGCAACAAGTGTGTGGACTTCTCCACCCAAATGGAGAAACGCTCGCTCTGACAAACCCTCTGAATTAGTTGCCTCTAAGTGTGTGCTGCCACCTGAAAAAATCTTATTGTTACAAGTAGGACTGTCACAACCGCCAGTGGGCTTGATCCACAAAGGGAACTTGGGCATTGCAATGGTGAGCCTAACTCTAGGCACCCAACTACTCTGATTTAGGTGCCCAGGCTCCCTATATAATGCAGGCAGCGAGTCGGGTGCTTAAGAATGGGAGCCACAAAAGCCAGCATGTTAGGTGGGAAGCTGTCGAAGCTCGCCAATGGAAAATGCCTAAGCCCCAGCCCTCAACAGGAGTTACGCACCTGACTGTGAGCCAGTGGGAGATGCCTGTCTTCGCTTGGGAGTCATAGATGTGAACCCTCTCCTGGAGTTAAGTGCCTAACCCAGGTCATCCCTGCCTCACAAAAAACAAAGGCAGTAGTGGTGCTCCCCAAGAGCCCAGCGGTTAATGCACCCCTATAGGAAGTAGGTGACGGAGGTTCAAATGTGACTTGCATCCACATCCCACAGAGGAGTGCCCTAACCATCTGACTATAGGAGAATCTGTGACAGGTAGGGCTCTTCCAAATTCATGGTCCATTTTGGTCAATTTCTCAGTCATAGGATTTTAAAAATTGTAAATTTCATGATTTCAGCTCTTTAAATCTGAAATTTCACAGTACTGTAATTGTCGGGGTCCTGACCCAAAAAGGAAGTGTGAGGGGTCGCATGGTTATTGCAGGGGAGGTTGCAGCACTGCTACCCTTGCTGCTGCTGCTGGCAGCGCTGCCTTCAGAGCTGGGCAGCTGGAGAGCGGCAGCTGCAGCCCGGGAGCCCAGGTCCAAAGGCAGAACTGCTGCAGGCAGCAGCGCAGAAATAAGGATGGCATGGTGTGGTATTGCCAACAGCCACCGCTGTCCAGCTGCCCAGCTCTGAAGGCTGCGCGGAAGTAAGGGTGGCAATACCATGATCTTCTCCTCCCGCCCCATACCCCAAATAACCTTGTGACCCTCCTGAAACTCCCTTTTGGGTCAGGACCCCTAATTTGAGAAACACTGGTCTCCCCCCTGAAATCTGTACAATATAGGGTAAAAGCACACCAAAGAGCAGATTTCACAGTGGGAGACCAGATTTCATGGTCCATGCCACATTTTTCATGGCCATGAATTTGGTAGGGCCCTAGTGATAGGTCTCTCTTGGTGAATCTGTTCTGCATTTATGAAAGTGGGTGCCCTAACCACGACACTACAGAGTCCGTCCGTCTGTCTCTCTCTGGCCCAAAGGGAGTTGAAGCAGGCACTTAAAAATCTCTTATTTAACCCTTAGCATAAATAATTCCTAAACGTCCTTCCTCTTTTTACACAATTTTAATGAATAGTGCTTAGTCACTAGCCAAGATTTGGTGTATAGCTCTGGAAACATCATTTCTATTTTAAACCCTCCCCACTTCCTGTATCCCTAGGCTTTCAGATATAAACAGCAAATCAAAAGTGTCATTGGGCCCAAGGAATATAGAAGATTCTCTAGGTTTCACATATGATAAGACAATTTTTGCAAGTGTTTCAAGGGCAAGTCCTTGGAAAATTCCTCCCTTTTAAAATAACACTTTTAAAGATTTGTTATCTGTGACTTTTCTGCTGAGCTGCTATAGTTCAAAACCTTGAAACCCTATATTTCCATTAGAGGCTGATGCAAAAGTTTTCTTTCTGGCTGATATGACTAGTTTATTAAGAGAAAATGGCTTAATATCCTATAGTTAATGATCAAACTCATTAGTGCTCTGTGGGCCCGCATCATAAATTCTTCCCAGGATTTCCAAAGAAAACTTTTTTTCTTGGAGAAAACTGAAAAGTTTATTTAATCAGCAAAAGAATATTAAAACTCTTTAGGATACTTGTAGCCCTATTATCCATCACACCTCAGAGACTCAGTAAGGATCACTACTTGGACATGAGACCTGCACAGAATGCTCTGGTAGCTATAGGGAAGGTGGGAGATGGGGAAGGAAAGGTTTGTGTGCCAAGACTTCCAGTTCTTCCTGTTTATTGCCCATGTTCCTTACATTAGTGTATAAACATCTAAGGTGTTTGGCAGGTTGCCCCATTATTTTCCCACTTGTTTCTCTAATGACTGGATTGCTATTTCCCATGTCCCCCCACCCCCACCTTTCAGCCCTTTGTTGAGAGCACCATTTTTATTTACCAGTGGGCTTTTGTCACTAAGATAGAGGAAAGCTACTAGGAGAATTCCTTAAGGATCAATCTTGGGATTTATCTTATTTCATGTTTTCATTAATGACCTTGGCACAAAGTAGGAGTGTGCTAATGAAATTTGCTGATGATAAAAAGTGAGGAGGCATCGCCAGTACAGGGGTAGATAGGAATCTTATACAGGAAGAACTAAATGTCCTGGAGGACTGGAGTAACAGAAATGGGATGAAATTAAACAGTACAAAGTAAAAGGGTGTGCCTGCTCCTGGAATACTGTGACCAATTCTGGTGTCTCAATTCAAGAAGGATGTTAATAAATTGGAGTGGGTTCAGTGAAGAGCCATAAGAATGACTAAAAGATTAGAAAACCTTCTTTATAGTGATAGATTCAAGGAGCTCAGTCTATGCAGCTTAACAAAGAGAAGTTGAAGAGTGACTTCATTACAGTTAAGAAGTTCCTAAATGGGGAACAAATATTTGATGATGGGCTTTTCAATCTAGCAGAGAAAGGTATAACAATCCAATGGCTGGAAGTGGAAGCTAGATAAATTCAGACTGGAAATGAGGTATACATTTTTAACAGTCAAGGTAATTAATCACTGGAACCATTTATCAAGGGTCATAGTGGATTCTCCATCACTGGCAATTTTTAAATCAAGATGGGTTGTTTTTCTAAAAGATCTACTCTGAGAGTTACTTTGGGGAAGTTCTATGGCCTGTGTGATACAGGAGGTCAGACTAGATGATCACAAAGGCCTCTTCTGACCTTAGAATCTAGGAATAGTTTAGTCTCCTGAGTAGTGTAATTGGTCTAATTCCAGTTGTTGGCTTTAGTGTGCGGAGGCTGAGTGGTGGCCTTTGATATAGAGGAGGTCAGATTAGTTGATCTGGTGGGCCCTTCTGGCCTTGAACTCTGACTCTATGACCCTTCATCATCAGATGTAGCCCATTCTGCCCAGCAATCCTCTTTCATGGAAAAGCATCCCATGGTTGAGGAAGCCATCACCCTCCTGTCGACATCAGCTGTGCACCTGCATGCAGTTTGTTACAACCCCTCGTTAAGGAAATAGGGTTTACAGATAAACAAGTTATGGTACAAAATAGCCTGACTCAATGTCACCAGTTTTTTGTCACCAGTTTCTTTCCCTAAGGGAAACTGACCTGCAAGGTGCCCAAATTTGCTGTTCAGCAGAAGGGCAACAGTAGGAACATGTCTCTGTTACGTATTCATGTTAGGAACCATTATTTCTTTTTCATACTGCGATCCACTTCCTTATAGTAAAGAGCCTCTTGTGGACACCTCCCCTTCCAAACTCTCCTTCCCTGTCTCAGCTGTAGCCACCACCCCACAGGAGTTAATATTAGAAGGTTAAGGATGAAAAATTATGCACTGTAATGTGAAGGATACAGCTATATCTCAGCTTTTTATTTCCTCTTCCTGGGTACAGGTTTTTACATTAATTAGGCTGGATTTCCCTACAGCCTGTAGAACTGTTTGCTCTACCTTCCCCATATGCATTGCAGCTCAGTTCTGCCCTCCTGATGTGTTTACAACACCTCCAGGTTTGAGATCATCTGTAAATATGACTGCTTGAATTTACACCAAAAAAACTCCTAGCAAATAAAGACATAAAGCAGCTGTGCAGGATGCAGAAAAGGGGGCTTGGGTTTTGGGGTGCAGGCTAATCCAGTTTGTGAAAAATAGCTTCTGAAACCCTTCCAGATCTCTGGACTGAGGACATTGTGTAGCTCTCACCCCTTGTGGAATGGTGTGATAGGTTTGTTTTATAGCAAAGTCACCAATGTATATATTTTTTAAACTGTTGTTTTTATTCTCTCTCCCAGAGCCTGAACATGCTGCCACCACAGCTCCATGCCAGCCCAGAAGATGGGAGAGACAAGGGGGCCACTTCAGAGCTGTCCCCACAGGTGGCCTGGGTTATCAGTATGATGCATTGCTACTTTGTTGGGGAACATCCTTGAAATCTATCACAGTGCTTGATGTGGTGTTATTCCTGGGCTTTATCTATGTGGTTGAGTGTCTTCCAGCAAGGTTTGTTATCACTGGAGCACAGAGAAAGTCCCCCAAGTGAAGGACTCTAGAGTAGCAGTGCAGACATAGTTATCTCAGAGACAACTTCAGGCCTTAACAGGACAAGATTAGTAGATGGGTTTTCCCTTCTGGCTGTTAAACCAGTCTAAAAGCAGGATGTTACACAAGGTCACTTGTCAGTGAAATGGCTCCTCCCAACAACTACATACAACTTTGGAATATGCCAAGTGTAATTTAAAAATAAAAGAGTAATAAGTGATTTGCAATGCCAGATCAGACCCATTGTCTATGAAGTCTAGTGGCCTATGCTTGAAATCTCAAATGATCAATAAAAGTCCCCAATAATGTGCCTGGCCAGTTCTATAATGGTGCAAACTTCCTCCTGAGCAGAGCTGTGATCAGTTTGTGCTGAGGCATCAGATTAAAATTTGCTTCCTCATTTCTTAACATGCACAACTACATAAATGTCTGGTATTAAAATACTTACAGGCTTTTCAGAGGTACTAATCACTGTAGCATCTGAGCACCTCACACTTATTAATGAAATAAGCTTCCCTCCCCCCATCCTCATGCTTGAAGTAAGAAAATAATAATAATGATAATAATTAACGGTATTCCAGTAGCTCCCATAGGCCCTACTCACTGACTGGTTCCCACTGCCCTGGTACTTATATGCTAAATAGTCAAGACAGACAAACAACTGTAGAAAGTGGCAAGTGAAATATTAAAAGGTGCAAAACTTGGTAGTTGCTTGTCTGTTTTTATATGCTATCCCATATCAAAAATCTACATGAAATAAAGTTATTTAGGTTGACAAGAAAAATACTTGAAAGTTAGGAAATGCCAGAATGAAGAATGTTTGTGCAGCCTTACTTCACTTCCTATGGGTGTAGGCATTATAATACAGTCTTTAATTACATGATCACACACTGCCTCATTCAGTGCATAGGATGAAGGGGGCTCAGAAAATGAATGAGGTAGTTTTCAATATTTCTTTTTACCCTGCCTTTATGCAATGTGTAAGGCCTTATTTACTGCACAACTTCTGAGCCCTCCACTCCATATGGAATTATTAATTGCTTCATGGGCTTGCCTGTGGCACTCATCACCAATGTATTTGAGCCTCACAAACATTAATGAAATTATCTTCACAATTTCCCTATGAGATACCAGAGTTCTATTATTCCCATTTTATAGACAGCAAACTGAGTAAGGTACAGACAAATTAATGTTAAAATTTACAAAAGGCTCCACTAACTTTTGGGCTGTTAGTGATTGCACCCCAACTTGAGGTCTTGGGTTGATTTTTTTCAAAGTATTTTGCATTTTTATAGAATTTCATATGTTTAAAACAAGGTCCAGACATTAACTACTTAATACCAGAACAGCCCTGGCCACTGGGGTGGGGAAAATATTATTAGCCACATTTTATAGATTGGGAAAGTGAGACAGAACGATGAGGTGACTTGACCAGGGCCCCAAAGTGAATCAGTGGCAGAGATGAGACCTTTCTGACTCCAAGGCCTCTGCTCATTAAGGCAGTATAATCTTTAGGAATGTCAGAATGGCTCAGGATCAACTCTGTCCATTGAATTCAGTCTCAGATGCGTGCACTCAGCTCCTCTTCAAATCTGGCCCCAGGAGCTTTACGTTCGGCATCGAGAAAATGAGGATCACAATTGAATCTAAATTAGCTCTTTTATCATACCAGGAAGAGCAGAAGGGGCAAATGGTATGTAGGACCCTTAAACAGAGCCCACCCCACCAGGTACTAGTTTGTGTCCCAACCCTAACCTCACCAGCCTTCCTCTCTGATGTTGACTTCTGGCTCTCTCTCTTCACAGTCTCTCGCACTCAGCCTCAGTGACTTCAATTTCCATCTTGATGACTGTGAGGAATAAAATTGTTCATTTAGAAACAGAACTAAGGGGGCTCTCTGATACCTTACACAATTGTCCTTTAACTTTTAATTTCATTGTCATCTCTTCATAGAATATCAGGGTTGGAAGGGACCTCAGGAGATCATCTAGTCCAACCCCCTGCTCAAAGCAAGACCAATCCCCAACTAAATCATCCCAGCCAGGGCTTTGTCAAGCCTGACCTTAAAAACTTCTAAGGAAGGAGATTCCACCACCTCCCTAGGTAACGCATTCCAGTGTTTCACCACCCTCCAAGTGAAAAAGTTTTTCCTAATATCCAACCTAAACCTCCCCCACTGCAACTTGAGACCATTACTCCTTGTTCTGTCATCAGCTACCACTGAGAACAGTCTAGATCCATCCTCTTTTGAACCCCCTTTCAGGTAGTTGAAAGCAGCTATCAAATCCCCCCTCATTCTTTTCTTCCGCAGACTAATTTCTTCACTGTGATGCTAGGTGACTGTTTCTAACTTTCTAAAACTTTCCCTTTTTTGGCAAAGCAGTTTCTGTAACGCTCATTTATGACCCAGATTATAAAAAAATGTTTACTTAAGTCATTTTGGGTTAATCTAAATATGCACATGCTGGGTTTTTTTTTTTTTTTTTTTTTTTTGACACTCAAACTCTTATTCACCCCTGAAAAGGTGTAGGAAAAAAATCAATAATATAATGGACATCTCCACCTAAAAAAAGATACAGTTAAAGAGAAATTTAGCTCTTCAGTTTGCATGCTCTTTAGCTTTAAGGCCAGGAATGCAGGTGATGTTGTTTGGTCAGTACCACATGCCAGCTGGCTTCCTTGGGCTCTTGGCAAAACAGGCTGACATGACCTGTGGATCCTTGATCTCCTCCTTCCTTCCTTCAGCCAACCTCAGGATGAGAGGGAGCAAAGTCGTCTTTTGTTATGGTGGCCCAAGGATCATAGCTTCCTCCATGTTTACCTGAGTCTTCAAGGTTATAAGTTCTGGCTTTGTCTGCCCCTTGGCACCTCTCTGGAGATTTTCCAAGCAAATCAATGGATTACAAACCTGATATTTTGAAAATGTAGTTTTCAAAAAATCAGAGTTAAGGGGTGGGCAATTTGACCATTCAATGATCTAGAAACGGTCTGGTCTCCTTACTGGCAGTCCAGTGATACTATACATCACCAAGCAGATTTGTCCTTCCATAGATATAAAAAGAAAAGGAGATGACTCCACAAATGCAGTTTTCACCCACCCAGGGTGTTAGCCCTGAGTATCAATGATCAAGTTCCTTTAGGCCCCTCCAGAGTCTGTGCATGATACGTGACTTAGTGGCTATCACTGCTATTCTTCACTCCCTTCCAGCTGCACATATTTTCACTGTCAGTGCTTTTGAAAAACATCCCAAGACTTATTGCAACATTAAAGTGTTATAATTTTAGCTGAATGAAAAGTCACTGCCTGGTAACAGAGTTGACTCGTAGCCTATTAATATACAGCTTACTCAAGCAGAAAAATTAAAAGTTTCCAAAAAAGAAGAAAATAGCAGTTACTTAAAATAAGCATTGTGGACCCCATCACACTGTGCACCACAAGGTCCATAGTGCACTTTGATCTAGTGCTCAAAGCACACTACAGAACTTTTAATGTGTTGCAGCCATGTCCACATGGCCATTTAGTGCGCAGCAGGATGGTGCACTGTAGATTCACACCCCAGCTTGCTGCACACTAAAGCCCCATAAGTCCCCAAGTGAATTCCACACCACAATCTCAGCCGACTTTTTGCCACCTTTGATTCAATCCTCCACCCTCCTCTTTTCTCTCTGCACAGGAACTTGCAGATTTCTTCCAAGAGAAGAACTGACAAAATCTTCCCATCAGTTCATCTTCCCTTCCCTCTTTCCACCTGCAATGCTCTCCTTCTTCTTTTTCCCAACACAGATGCAGAAGTTTCTTATCCACTCACCTCGTCTGACCCTTCCACTTGCTCCAGTGACCCCATCCCATCTCTGGGCATGCCCACTCTTATCCCCTCCCTTACTCTGGTTCTTATAACCTCTCACTCTCCCCTTGCTATTTTCCCTTGTACTATAAATATGCTTTAGTCTCTCCCATATTAAAAAAAAATCCATGACTTCACTTGCTTCTCTAGCTATCACCCCATCTCCCCTCTGCCCTTTCATAGAATCATAGAATATCAGGGTTGGAAGGGACCTCAGGAGGTCATCTAGTCCAACCCCCTGCTCAAAGCAGGACCAATCCCCAATTAAATCATCCCAGCCAGGGGGCTTTGTCAAGCCTGACCTTAAAAACTTCTAAGGAAGGAGATTCTACCACCTCCCTAGGTAACGCATTCCAGTGTTTCACCACCCTCCTAGTGAAAAAGTTTTTCCTAATATCCAACCTAAACCTCCCCCACTGCAACTTGAGACCATTACTCCTTGTCCTGTCCTCTTCTACCACTGAGAATAGTCTAGAACCATCTTCTCTGGAACCACCTCTCAGGTAGTTGAAAGCAGCTATCAAATCCCCCCTCATTCTTCTTTTCCTCAGACTAAACAATCCCAGTTCCCTCAGCCTCTTCTCATAAGTCATGTGTTCCAACCCCCTAATCATTTTTGTTGCCCTTCGCTGGACTCTCTCCAATTTATCCACATCCTTCTTGTAGTGTGGGGCCCAAAAGTGGACACAGTACTCCAGATGAGGCCTCACCAATGTCGAATAGAGGGGAACGATCACGTCCCTCGATCTGCTCGCTATGCCCCTACTTATACATCCCAAAATGCCATTGGCCTTCTTGGCAACAAGGGCACACTGCTGACTCATATCCAGCTTCTCGTCCACTGTCACCCCTAGGTCCTTTTCCGCAGAACTGCTGCCTAGCCATTCGGTCCCTAGTCTGTAGCTGTGCATTGGGTTCTTCCGTCCTAAGTGCAGGACCCTGCACTTATCCTTACTGAACCTCATCAGATTTCTTTTGGCCCAATCCTCCAATTTGTCTAGGTCCCTCTGTATCCTATCCCTGCCCTCCAGCGTATCTATCACTCCTCCCAGTTTGGTATCATCCGCAAATTTGCTGAGAGTGCAATCCACACCATCCTCCAGATCATTTATGAAGATATTGAACAAAACCGGCCCCAAGACCGACCCCTGGAGCACTCCACTTGACACCGGCTGCCAACTAAACATGGAGCCATTGATCACTACCCGTTGAGCCCGACAATCTAGCCAACTTTCTACCCACCTTATAGTGCATTCATCCAGCCCATACTTCATCTGTATGTTCATTGAATGAATTGTTTACAGTTATGTCTGGTTCTCAGAAGCAGTTCTACCCTAGACCAGGGGTGGGCAAACCTTTTGGCCCGAGGGCCACATCGGGGTTGTGAAATGGTATGGAGGGCTGGGTAGGGAAGGCTGTGCCTCCCCAAATAGTCTGGCCTCTGCCCCCTATCTGCCCCCTGACTGCCCCCCTCAGTTCTCCCAACCCATCCAACCCGCCCCTGCTCCTTGTCCTCTGACCGCCCCGTCCCGGGACCCCCCACCCCAACCACCCCCCCGGGAACTCCACACCCTATCCAACCCACCCTGCTCCCTGTCCTCTGACTGCCCCGCCCCCTATCCACACCCCCGCCCCCTGACAGGCCCCCTGGGACCCCCGACCCATCCATCTCTCCCCCACTCCTTGTCCCCAGACTGCCCCTTTCCAGGACCCCTGTCCCTAACTGCCCCTCCGGGATCCTACCTCCTATCCACCCTCCGCTGCTCCCTGTCCCCCCCCAAACCTTGGGACCCCAACCCCTATCCAACCCCCCCACTCCCTGTCTCCTGACTGACCCCCCCAAACCTCCACCCCATCCAACTGCCCCCCTGTCCCCTGACTGCCGCCCAGAACCTCCTACCCTCCCCCCACCCCCTTACCCTTAACAGGCTGCTCAGAGCAGCAGGACAGGCTTATCTGAAAGCCTGGGAGGTGGGCGGGTACAAGTTGCGCTGCCCACGCGGTGGCGTAACTGCAGAGGAGAGGGAACAGCGGGGGAGGGGCCACGGCTAGCCTCCCCGGAGGGGAGTTCAGGGGCCGGGCAGGACGGTCTGGTGGGCCATAGTTTGCCCACCCCTGACCTAGCATGTTGAGGATTCTGGACACTAATGTACCATAAATAATAATTACATGCCGAAAACCTACTTTATAAATAATATTAAGTTTGCAAAAATCAAGCACTCAAAAGTTAGGAAATGCCAGAATTAAGACTGACTGCATAATTTAAATTTGGCCCCCTTGGGCACATGCATTATGATACAGTCTTTAATTACGTGATCACATACTGTACTATTATTTCCACAGGCAAAAATGCCTCACTCAGTGCACAGGATGGATGGTGTAGAGGCAAACACATGCAGGCAAGGAAAGGATGGGCTCGTAGTTAAGACAGCTGCCCAGATATGGATTTTTATCCCTGGCCAGCTGGCAGACTTCCGCTATAATTCTGTGCAAATAGACTTAAACGAAAAGTTTTGCAGGTGGCCAATAATTGTGTCTCTCTTATTTTCTGCAAGCCTAACTTGAGATACCTGGGGCGTGATTTTCAAACTCCTGAACATTCCTGACTGTAACTGATGTTAACGAAAGTAGTGGATGCTCAATCTTTTTGGCAGTAAGGTTGTGTGCTCTGGTGGAATGATCACGGATTTCTAGGCCTTGCCAAAGTTTCAATGTGTTGTCTTAGTTTGTTTGTTTCTGTTCTCCCATGTGTAAAGTGGAAGTGATGATATTTTCTTCTCTTACAGGGAAATTAATGTTTTCAAAACATTCCAATACTACGATGGTGAGGGCCACAGAAAAGTCCATGAGGAAATAAATAATTGTGTGTCCAGTTCAGGGTTTGGACGGTGTGCAGTAAACAAGGCCTGGGGCCACACATTGACCAGAAATCACAAAAAAAGTACTGAGCAGCTGTCTCATTCCCTCAGCATCACCCATGCTGTGCACTGAATGAGACATGGATCCTGTGGAAAAAACCATACAGTCTGTGATGAGGTAGTTAAATCTATGAGAATGCATACGCACAAGGGGGTCAAATTAAGGTGGCATGGACTTCCTTAATTCTGGCATTTCCTAACGTTCAAGCGCTTGACTTCGCAAACTACATAATTTACATGGCTCTGCTCCAGCTCCTACGTGCTCCAATGGGTGCTGCAGGGGCAGTGCCTGCGGATGGGGCAGCGTGCAGAACTTCCTGGCCGCACCTCCGCATAGGAGCCAGAGAAGGGACATGCCACTGCTTCCGGGAGCCACTTGAGTTAAGTGCCGCTTGGAGCCTGCACCCCCTGAGCCTCTTCTCACTCCCCAACCCCCTGCCCCAGCCCTAATCCCCCTCCTGCTCATGTACTTGGTAGTATAAATACTATGTACTTGGTAGTATATTTAGAGATGCATGTGTCTTATTAACTCTGTTTTTCCTAGAGCTCCAGGAAGAAATCCCAGCCAATGTTTCACCCTAGCTGAGATTTGGGGGGCGTGTCATAAATATAAAGGGAAGGGTAAACCCCTTTGAAATCCTTCCTGGCCAGGGGAAAGCTCCTCTCACCTGTAAAGGGTTAAGAAGCTAAAGGTAACCTCGCTGGCACCTGACCAAAATGACCAATGAGGAGACAAGATACTTTCAAAAGCTGGGAGGAGGGAGAGAAACAAAGGGTCTGTGTGTCTGTCTATATGCTGGTCTTTACCAGGGATAGACCAGGAATGGAGTCTTAGAACTTTTAGTAAGTAATCTAGCTAGGTATGTGTTAGATTATGATTTCTTTAAATGGCTGAGAAAAGAATTGTGCTGAATAGAATAACTATTTCTGTCTGTGTATCTTTTTTGTAACTTAAAGTTTTGCCTAGAGGGGTTCTCTATGTTTTTGAATCTAATTACCCTGTAAGATATCTACCATCCTGATTTTACAGGGGGGGATTTCTTCATTTCTATTTACTTCTATTTTTATTAAAAGTCTTCTTGTAAGAAAACTGAATGCTTTTTCATTGTTCTCAGATCCAAGGGTTTGGGTCGGTGGTCACGTATGCAAATTGGTGAGGCTTTTTATCCAACATTTCCCAGGAAAGGGGGGGGTGCAAGTGTTGGGAGGATTGTTCATTGTTCTTAAGATCCAAGGGTCTGGGTCTGTAGTCACCTAGGCAAATTGGTGAGGCTTTTTACCAAACCTTGTCCAGGAAGTGGGGTGCAAGGTTTTGGGAAGTATTTTGGGGGGAAGGACGCGTCCAAACAGCTCTTCCCCAGTAACCAGTATTAGTTTGGTGGTGGTAGCAGCCAGTCCAAGGACAACGGGTGGAATATTTTGTACCTTGGGGAAGTTTTGACCTAAGCTGGTAAAGATAAGCTTAGGAGGTTTTTCATGCAGGTCCCCACATCTGTACCCTAGAGTTCAGAGTGGGGGAGGAACCTTGACAGAAGTCAAGTCAGCAGGCTGTAAATTGGCCATGTCACAGCCTCAGTTTGACCAAGGCAGGAGAGGAGGGGGTTTTGGGTGCCACAGAAAGGGCAGCTTGACCCTGCATTCTTCCTGATAAGGATTGTGTTGAAGTTGCTGATACGTGCATTTTAGAAGGGCAGGATGTGCCCCAGGAATGTCTGTTGGGGCTTCAAGGCTGCAAACTCTGGAAAAACCCACACCTGGTTAATCAATAATCAGAAGAAAGCCTCTTGCTTGACCATTGAAACTGCTTGTTTAACAAGTTTTCTTTAAGGGACATGTCATTCTATTACTAATGTATCAATAAGGGGGGAAAGCTTGAAGTAGGGAGGACTCTTTGGGACTGGACTCTCCCTCTGGATGCATCTTGTGTTCCCCACTGGCAGATGGGCTGCTGCTGTGCCACTTGAGAGCCACACTCAGCTTCGGTAATTATCACGGGTTGGGGGTGTTTTACTAACCTGATGAGGACGTGTGTGTAAGTGCTTGAGACTAAGTAAAGTTTAGCTTTAAGTGAAAGCACTCTTGTGTTGTCCTGTCTGTGCCAGCCATCTATCGGTTGGACGGCCATGCCTCCCCTGATTTATTTCCTGACACCACCTTGCATAGAGTAAAAGTTACTGACAGCTTTGGGTTGAAAGAACCCCGGGTAACAACACCACACATAGATGTGCTGTTCAGTCGCCATACATTTGAATACTTCGGTGACAAACACACCTGGTTTCCCACCAGCAGCTTGGAATAACACCTCTCTTTGCCAGTTGGGCACCACAAGAACTGTTATGGCCCCCAGAATGTCCAAGGCCTGAAGCGATAGAAAAGGCTTATGCAGCATGGCGACCAACCTCCCCCAAAACTCCATTTTGTTGATTTTTTTATTAAAGTTGTGATTTTTAACATACCATTCTCTCAGCATCTTTAATCTGGCTGTTTCCAGTGAGCCTCTGTGGTCTAAAGCAGCCCTCTGCCAATACACTGAAGTTCAGGTTCCAAAAGTAACGTTTTCTGCCCTGGAAAGTCCAAAACAATTGTTTCTGTGCTCGTGCACTGACACATTTGAGACAGTAACCCTCAGTGTCTTCTCCTATTGCAGGCCCCTCGACCTCTACAGGCTTCAGAACCTCCACAGCTCGCCCTCACGGCAGAGGGCTCATCGTACCTTCACCGACCATTCCAAGAGGAAGGATTTCTGGGATGAACTTGTGACTGAAGTTCTGGACAGGACTCAACAACCAGGTCGAGTACCAAAGGCAAAGGGACTGGTGACAAGAGGAAAGACATGTAGGAGGCAAGTGGAAAAGACTGAGGCTAGCTTTGTGCCTTGAGGACAGGGTAGTGATGCAGGAGCAGGCCCTCACTTTACAGTTCCTTGAACAGATACAATGGTTAAGGGAGGAAGATCGAGCACAACAGAGAAAGAGCTGGCTGAGCAGTTGCTGTCTCTACTATCTGCAAGAGTCCTGGCTCCTGCTGCACCCACACCATGGCCTGTGTTCCCTCTGCAGTACCCTGGCCTGCATTCCAGGAGCAGCTTGGACAACTCTATGGTTGGGTGGGTGGCCCATGCAATCAGGCCCTATGAGTGGCAGAATAGGGCAAATGTGCCTCATGCAGTCCTCATGCTGAATCCCTCCCCTGTGGATGCCTCCATCCCCCTGCCCTGGCACCAAGTGTGTGGCAAATGTGGAAGGAAGGGAAAGGAGAAAGGCTTCTAGGGACATGTATTAGTGTGCAAACAATCAAAACCACTGGAAGGTAGAAAAGGAACATTACAACAAACAGAGGTTCACCCTGTTTATGAATAAAGACAAAAGCCTGTTTCAGTATACCAGAGGAGGGGAAAGACCCCCTGGATCCTTTCACTGAAGAGTCATCTTGGGGAGCAGGGATGTTTTCTCACAGGTACTGATGTTCTCATGAAAAGCTGGATTCTGGTTCTCGTGAATCCAACCAGCTCCGCAACAGAATTTGTGGATTTTGGGAGGTGGGGGTGGAGGAAACCCTACTTTATTAGATAGGAGAAGTAACCATGAATAAGTATAGATCCTGGTTCACATTTTATGATTTTGTTTTATATTGTAACTATTTGTTTCCACCACTCTCTCTTGTCTCTATTCTTTCTTAAATAAACCTTCTTTTGTTTTATTTTAAGTGGTCACAAGTGCTGTGTGTTATACAGAAGTGGTGATTTAAGGTAAAATTAATAAACTGGGTTACACTGCTCTCTTGGGGGGAAAGGATCTGGGATTTCTGTGAGTAGCCAGTGTCAAGGGCTGAGTATCACAGGGGAATGATTCAAAGGGACTCAGGGACTGGGGTACACCTACAGTTAACCTGCAAGGGAAGACAGGTCTGTCATAGCCCGGAGGACAGTGCTTGAGTGACTGAAAGGCTGGTGGCATTAGGGAGCTAATACCCAGCTAGCACAGGCTAGGCTACCTCCTGCTAGAGGCAGGGGGTAATGAGGAGACACACAGTCCTGGGCACCCTGAGAACCATCAAATGAGAACCATCACAGTTAGTTAACCCAGTTCACTTAAAACCCTGTGAACATTCTTTATTTTGGTGTAGATTGGCTTATTTCAGTTTAGTTTAAACCAATTCCCAGCTGACTTAAGCTAGACCAAAGTAAGTCCCACGTACAACAAAATATGAGTGTCCACATGGGTTTTCATCACTGTAACTATATCAATATAAATTATCAACTTTAGTTCAACCCATGCAACTGTGCAGGTAGCCAAGGCCTAAAAAGCAAAATGTGACAATAAGTGGGAAGAAGCATCATCCCAGTCAACAGCCTCTGGATAATTTAAAAGGATGGAATGTCTTGTTCCTGAAAGAAGGAAGAGAGAGGACATGGGGGAAGGCAAAAGGAAATAAAGAAACAACATTCTGGGCAGAGGGGAGACAGAAGACATGGAGGGAGAGAAAGGTCTGTCCATAAATTACATAACACATTTTTTGTTGATTTTTCAAGACCCACCTACCACTTGTAACACTGAAACAAACACACAAAATTAAAGACCCACCCTCCCAGCCATTAATGCATGATGTAATTTACGGACAGTCCCAAAGTGGGGTATAGAAGAAAGGAGGAAGAGGGATGATACAGGGGGAAAGTAGCAAATGGCTATACTCTGGATGAGGTGGGATGGAAGGGAAGCAGACAATTGTGGGAAGGGAGAAACGGGATAGAGGAAAAAGAACATGGGAAGAGTGGTAAAAAGATAGCTCATTATTATTAGTTATTTAATAGAGGCAGTGTGCTGGTTGGGTCTGTGTGCATGGCACAGCCACAGGCAGACCCCCAAAGGCGGTGGCTCCTCCCAGACAGGATGGAAAGACCGCGTCTCCAGAAGTAACTCTGAGAGGCAATAGAAGAGTGTATTTTCTGCTTCAGAGAGAGATGGAAACTATTTGTACCAGCAGCAGGATGTTCTGTATCCTATTCCAAAAACAAATACCTGTTGTTAAACTAAGCTTATGCCAGTATCATTATTCAGCGACCCCATATGGCTGCACTGATCCACAAATAAGGAGACCACAGGGTGACCAAACGATTATTTATACAGAGCCATAGGTATGCATGGTGCTCTATACAGAAATAAGGCCTGACCCCTGCTGTGTCCAAGCTTAGCCTTAAAGTAGAGGGGTCTGCGTAGGGTGTGTGTGGAGGGGGGGGGGGGGTTGTGATGATAAGGACATGCAGTGATGTTATGCACACATCCTGATAGTTTCACTTGTTTTTATGTGGGGGAGGACATTTCAACAGCTCAGAGGGGAACGGGGTGTGCTTGTCGGGGGACAGTGGGAGGGTTACACAGCTGGGAGTCTGTTACTGAGGACACTCAAGGCTTTGATAGTTAGCAGGAGCTGCTTCCATGTGTCTTGTTGGTGGGCATTGCATGAACCATTTAAAGCTTGGAGAACTGAACCAGGTGTCGTCCGATTTCTGAGACATTTTGACAGCCTGAAATAAAATACAGGGTTTAAAATGATGATTGAGAGAAAGAATGGTCTATGATTAAGGCACTGAGCTAAGTCTTGGGAGGTCTGGCTGTGCTATAGACTTCCTGTGTGACCATGAGCAAGCCACTTACTCTGTCTCAGTTCTCCATCTATAAAATGGGGACAATAAAACTCTTGTTTTAGCTTGTAAACTCGCCAGAGTTTTCTATGTGTAGGTACAGCACCTAGCATGTTGAGGATTCTAGACACTAATGTACCATAAATAATAATTACATACCAAAAACCTACTTTATAAATAATATTAAGTTTGCAAAAATCAAGCACTCAAAAGTTAGGAAATGCCAGAATTAAGACTGACTGCATAATTTAAATTTGGCCCCCTTGGGCACATGCATTATGGTACAGTCTTTAAGTACGTGATCACATACTGTACTATTATTTCCACAGGCAAAAATGCCTCACTCAGTGCACAGGATGGATGGTGTAGAGGCAAACACATGCAGGCAAGGAAAGGATGGGCTCGTAGTTAAGACAGCTGCCCAGATATGGATTTTTATCCCTGGCCAGCTGGCAGACTTCCGCTATAATGCTGTGCAAATAGACTTAAACGAAAAGTTTTGCAGGTGGCCAATAATTGTGTATCTCTTATTTTCTGTAAGCCTAACTTGAGAGACCTGGGGTGTGATTTTCAAACTCCTGAGCATTCCTGACTGTAACTGATGTTAATGAAACTAGTGGCTGCTCAATCTTTTTGGCAGTAAGGTTATGTGCTCTGGTGGAATGATCATGGATTTCTAGGCCTTGCCAAAGTTTCAATGTGTTGTCTTAGTTTGTTTGTTTCTGTTCTCCCATGTGTAAAGTGGAAGTGATGATATTTTCTTCTCTTACAGGGAAATTAATGTTTTCAAAACATTCCAATACTACGATGGTGAGGGCCACAGAAAAGCCCATGAGGAAATAAATAATTGAGTGTCCAGTCCGGGGTTTGGACGGTGTGCAGTAAACAAGGCCTGGGGCCACACATTGACCAGAAATCACAAAAAAAAGTACTGAGCAGCTGTCTCATTCCCTCAGCATCACCCATGCTGTGCACTGAATGAGACATGGATCCTGTGCAAAAACAGTACAGTCTGTGATGAGATAGTTAAATCTATCAGAATCTATACGCACAAGGGGGCCAAATTAAGGTGGCATGGACATCCTTAATTCTGGCATTTCCTAACGTTCAAGCGCTTGACTTTGCAAACTACATAATTTACTTTAAATGTAACTTCCAGATTGTAAATTCTTTGTTTTTTAAAGGAAAAAGATAAAAATAAATCATATTATATGCAATTGTAACAGCCAACACCATCAGCGCTGCAATATGCACTGCTGCCGCCTGAGCAACGGTACTAGTGAACTACGGTGCATTCCAATTTAGGATGAAACAAAATGTTGAAATATCAGAATTTCCTGCAGGATGGAAATTCCAATTTTTGCTTAGCATTGGTCAGTGGTTTTGCTTGGTTTCAACCCAAACCAGGTGAAAAAGTACCTTCAGCCCACTTTCTCACTGACATTTTGATTCCATTGGTACACAAAACGCAAAGTGTGTGAACCCATGGGAAGCAAAAATGAAAAAGGGTTTTCATGAACCCTAACTGAAACCAGCATGGTTCTAATGCTTTAATCCTGATCCCCAATCCTCTGATCTAATCTCTATACCCTTGTAGTAAAGTGGTCACAGAATCATAGAAATGGAAGACTGGAAGGGACCTCGAGTAGTCATCAAGCCCAGTCCCCTGCACTGTTGCAGGGCCAAGTAAACCTAGATCATTGCTGACAGGTGTTTCTCCTACTTATTTTTAAAAGCTTCCAATGATGGGGACCACGTCCTCCTTCGGAAGCCTGTTCTAGAGCTTAGCTACCCTTAGAGTTAGAAAGTTTTTTCTAATATCTAACCTAAATCTCCCATGCTGCAGATTAAGCCAATCACATCTTGTGCTACCTTCAGTGGTTATGGAGAACATTGATCACTGTCCTCTTTATAAAAGCCATTTTCATATTGGAAGACTGTTATTAAGTCCTCCTTCAGTCTTCTTGTCTCAAGACTAAATATGCCCAGTTTTTTTAACCTTTCCTCATTGGTCAGGTTTTCTAAACCTTCTATCATTTTTGTTGCTCTCCTCTGCACTTTTTCCACTTTGTCCAATCTTTTCTAAAGTGTGGTGCCCAGAATTGGACACAGGACTCCAGCTGGGACCACACCAGTGCTGAGTAGAGCGGGACAATTATCTCCTGTGTCTTACATACAACACTCCTGTTAATACACCTCAGAATCATATTAGCCCTTTTTGCAGCTGCATTCCCTCATATTCAGTTTGTGAACTGCTATAACCCCCAGATCCTTTTCAGCAGTACGACCATCTTCATAGTTATTCCTCATTTTGTCATTGTGTATTTGATTTTTCCTTCCTAAGTGAAGTACTTTGCACTTGTCTTTGTTGGATTTTATCATGTTGAATGCAGACCAACTGTCCAATTTGTCATGGTCATTTTGAATTTTAAACCTGTCCTCCAAAGTGCTTGCAACCCCTCCCTGCTTGGTGTCATCTGTAAATTTTATAAGCATATTCTCCTCTCCATTATCCAAGTCATTAATGAAAATATTGAATAGTGCTGGACCTAGAACTGACCCCCGTGAGACTCCACTAGATGTGCCCTCCCAGTTGGACAACAAGCCATTGAAAAGCACTTTTTGCATACATTCTACAGTTGTGCACCCACCTTATAGTAATTTCATCTAGACCATGTTTCCCTGGTTGGCTTATGAGAATTCAGAACCGTGTCAAAAGCCTTGCTAAAATCAAGGTATATCATGCCTAGGGCTTCTCCCCATCCACTAGGCCAGTAACCTTGTCAAAGAAGGAAATTAAGTTGATTTGGCTTGACAAATCCATGCTGACTATTCCTTATAACCCTATTATCCTTCAGGTGCTTACATGATAGGGTTAATTGGGTTGCCCAGAGTACTATGGGATGGAGCCAGGCTGTACCCCTGTCTTACTTCCTATTTGACTCAGTGAGAGTTTTTCTACCCACTCTGTTTTGATGCATTCATATAAAGCAACAGGTTCCCAGCCTGAATTTCTGTGAATAGAATGATTTTTGTTGCACAGAACCAAGGGTGGGCAAACTTTTTGTCCCGAGGGTCACATCAGGGTTGTGAAACGGTATGGAGGGCTGGGTAGGGAAGGCTGTGCCTCCCGATATAGCCTTGCCTCCTCCCCCTGACTGCCCCCCTCAGAACATCCAACCCATCCAAGCCCCCCTGCTCCTTGTCCCCTGACTGCCCCCTCCCGGGACCCCCCACCCCTAACCACCCCCCCGGTACCCCACCCCCTATCCAACCCCCCATGCTCCCTGTCCCCCCCCCCCCGAATCCCAGGACCCCACCCCCTAACCAATCCCCCTGCTCCCTGTATCCTGACTGCCCCCCCCAAACCTCCGCCACATCCAACCACCCCCTGTCCCTGACTGCCCCCTGGGACCTCCTGCCCTCCCCCCATACCCTTACCCTTACCAGACTGTTCAGAGCAGCAGGACAGGCTTATTTGAAAGCCTGAGAGGTGGGCGGGCACAAGCCGCCCTGCCTGCGCGACAGCATGGCTGTGAAGGACAGGGGAGAGCGGGGGAGGGGCTGGGGGCTAGCCTCCCCGGCTGGGAGCTCAGGGGCCAGGCAGGACGGTGGCCTGACGGATGTGGCCCACGGGCCATAGTTTGCCCACCCCTGCACTAAGCGGCCCTTTTACAAACCCCCTCACTTTGATTTGATCCATCTGTTTGCATGTGGCGCCTTTGTGCTCACTCTAAGGTGGCAATACAGCTTCTCATCAATTACTAATCAAATAGCAAAAAAATCTTACCAGTCAGGGCCATTGACAAATAAAATTCTTCATGTAAAATCTGCAAAACTTCTCGAAGCCCTTCTTCGCCCTATTCAATCAGAGAAAGCAGTGAAGGTAAGAGGAATGCGGTCACCGAGGCCATGTCTACACTACAAAATTACTCTGACTTTACAGAAGTCGATTTTTGGGAACAGATTGTATAAAGTTGAGTGCATGTGTCCACACTTAAGCACATTAATTCGGCAGTGTGCATCCACAGTACCGTGGCAAGCGTCGACATTCTGAGCGGTGCACTGTGGGTAGCTATCCCACAGTTCCCGCAGCCCATTGGAATTCTGCGCTGAGCTCCCAATGCCTGATGGGGCCAAAAAATTGTCACGGGTGGTTATGGGTAAATATTGTTAGTCAACCCTCCCTCCCTCCGTGAAAGCAACAGCAAACAATCATTTTGCACCCTTTTCCCTGGATTACCAGAGCAGACGCCATAGCACAGCAAGCATGGAGCTCACCATTCAGCTCACCGCAGCAGTTATGACCATCGTAAACATCTCGCACATTATCGTGCAGTTTATGCACAACCAGCACCCGAAAAACCAGGTGAGGAGGCGACAGCAGCACGGTGATGAGAGTGATGAGGACATGAACACAGATTTCTCTAAAACCGCGATCCCCAGCAATTTGGAGATAATGGTGTTACTGGGGCAGGCTCATGCCGTGGAACGCTGATTCTGGGCACAGGAAACAAGCAGAGAGTGGTGGGACCGCATAGTGTTGCAGGTTTGGGATGATTCTCAGTGGCTCCGAAACTTTCACATGCGTAAGGGCACTTTCATGGAAAGTTTTGTGACTTGCTTTCCCCTGCCCGGAAGCACAATAATACCAAGATGAGAGCAGCCCTCATAGTTCACAAACGAGTGGCAATAGCCCTGTGGAAGCTTGCAACGCCAGACAGCTACCGGTCAGTTGGTAATCAATTTGGAGTGGGCAAATCTACTGTGGGGGTTACTGTGATGCAAGTAGCCAACGCAATCATTGAGCTGCTGCTATCAAAGGTAGTGACTCTGGGAAATGTGCAGATCATAGTGGATGTGTAAACGTGGGCTTGCCATCGCTGGGCCTGGGTCTCACAGCCGTGCTAACAGGTCCATACTGCAGTGCGCAGACCTTCTGACTCAGCTCTGTGGTTTGAGCTGCGTCCACACGACAAAATGACAGGGCTTGGACCTGAGTCACAGCCGGACTCAGGCTCTGGCCCACCCCTCTGGCAGCATCCTAAGACCCGTGTCCCGCGTGCTCGCTGCCCCGGGTCAGACCAATTTGTGTGTGGACAGAAGGGGCGCTTGGGCTCACACCCAAATCACAGCCTGGGCTAAGCTGCAGTGTGGCCATGCCCTGTGTGCATGGTGTCTCTGAGTGTCACCACGCAGGTGGTGTCGGAGAGAAGGCTTTGGATTCTTTGAGCATGGGATGGTGTTCCAAGAAGGAGGAGTGCTAGGCAGAGACGGGCTCCACCTAATGAAGAGAGGGAAGAGCATCTTCGCGAGCAGACTGGCTAACCTAGTGAGGAGGGCTTTAAACTAGGTTCACCAGGGGAAGGAGACCAAAGCCCTGAGGTAAGTGGGGAAGCGGGATAACGGGAAGAAGCATGAGCAGGAGCGTGTGAGAGGGGAGGGCTCCTGCCTCATACTGAGAATGAGGGGCGATCAGCAGGTTATCTCAAGTGCCTATATACAAATGCACAAAGCCTGGGAAACAAGCAGGGAGAACTGGAGGTCCTGGCAAAGTCAGGGAATTATGATGTGATTGGAATAACAGAGACTTGGTGGGATAACTCGCATGACTGGAGTACTGTCATGGATGGGTATAAACTGTTCAGGAAGGACAGGGAGGCCAGAAAAGGTGGGGGAGTTGCACTGTATGTAAGGGAGCAGTATGACTGCTCAGAGCTGAAGTATGAAACTGCAGAAAAACCTGAGAGTCTCTGGATTAATGTTTAGAAGCGTGAGCAACAAGGGTGATGTTGTGGTGGGAGTCTACTATAGGCCACCGGACCAGGGGGATGAGGTGGATGAGACTTTCTTCCGCCAAATCGCAGAAGCTACTAGATCGCATGCCCTGGTTCTCATGGGCAACTTCAATCATCCTGATATCTGCTGGGAGAACAATACAGCAGTGCACAGACAATCCAGGAAGTTTTTGGAAAATGTAGGGGACAATTTCCTGGTGCAAGTGCTGGAGGAACCAACTAGGGGTAGAGCTCTTCTTGACCTGCTGCTCACAAACCGGGCAGAATTAGTAGGGGAAGCAAAAGTGGATGGGAACCTGGGAGGCAGTGACCATGAGATGGTCGAGTTCAGGATCCTGACACAAGGAAGAAAGGAAAGCAGCAGAATACAGACCCTGGACTTCAGAAAAGCAGACTTTGATTCTCTCCGGGAACTGATGGGCAGGATCCTCTGGGAGAATAACATGAGGGGGGAAAAAGAAAAGGAGTACTTGTGGCACCTTAGAGACTAACCAATTTATTTGATTTATTTATCCAGGAATCCAGGAGAGCTGGCTGTATTTTAAAGAATCCTTATTGTGGTTACAGGGACAAACCATCCCGATGTGTCGAAAGAATAGTAAATATGGCAGGTGACCAGCTTGGCTTAACAGTGAAATCCTTGCTGATCTTAAACACAAAAAAGAGGCTTACAAGAAGTGGAAGATTGGACAAAAGGCCAGGGATGAGTATAAAGATATTGCTCGGGCATGCAGGAGTGAAATCAGGAAGGCTAAATCACACCTGGAGTTGCAGCTAGCGAGAGATGTTAAGAGTAACAAGAAGGGTTTCTTCAGGTATGTTGGCAACAAGAAGAAAGCCAAGGAAAGTGTGGGCCCCTTACTGAATGAGGGAGGCAACCTAGTGACAGAGGATGTGGAAAAAGCTAATGTACCCAATGCTTTTTTTGCCTCTGTCTTCACTAACAAGGTCAGCTCCCAGACTGCTGCGCTGGGCATCACAAAATGGGGAAGAGATGGCCAGCCCTCTGTGGAGATAGAGGTGGTTAGGGACTATTTAGAAAAGCTGGACGTGCACAAGTCCATGGGGCCGGACGAGTTGCATCCGAGAGTGCTGAAGGAATTGGCGGCTGTGATTGCAGAGCCATTGGCCATTATCTTTGAAAACTCATGGCGATAGAGGGAGGTCCCGGATGACTGGAAAAAGGCTAATGTAGTGCCCATCTTTAAAAAAGGGAAGAAGGAGGATCCTGGGAACTACAGGCCAGTCAGCCTCACCTCAATCCCTGGAAAAATCATGGAGCAGGTCCTCAAGGAATCAATTCTGAAGCACTTAGAGGAGAGGAAAGTGATCAGGAACAGTCAGCATGGATTCACCAAGGGCAAATCATGCCTGACTAATCTAATGGCCTTCTATGACGAGATAACTGGCTCTGTGGATGAGGGGAAAGCAGTGGACATGTTGTTCCATGACTTTAGCAAAGCTTTTGACATGGTCTCCCACAGTATTCTTGTCAGCAAGTTAAAGAAGTATGGGCTGGATGGATGCACTACAAGGTGGGTAGAAAGTTGGCTAGATTGTCAGGCTCAATGGGTAGTGATCAATGGCTCCATGTCTAGTTGGCAGCCGGTATCTAGCGGAGTGCCCCAAGGGTCGGTCCTGCGGCCAGTTTTGTTCAATATCTTCATTAATGATCTGGAGGATGGTGTGGATTGCACCTTCAGCAAGTTTGCGGATGACACTAAACTGAGAGGAGTGGTAGATATGCTGGAGGGTAGGGATAGGATACAGAGGGACCTAGACAAATTGGAGGATTAGGCCAAAAGAAATCTGATGAGGTTCAACAAGGACAAGTGCAGAGTCCTGCACTTAGGAAGCAAGAATCCAATGCACTGCTACAGTCTAGGGACCGAATGGCTAGGCAGCAGTTCTGCAGAGAAGGACCTAGGGGTGACAGTGGACGAGAAGCTGGATATCAGTCAACAGAGTGCCCTTGTTGCCAAGAAGGCCAATGGCATTTTGGGGTATATAAGTAGGGGCATTGCCAGCAGATCGAGGGACGTGATCGTTCCCCTCTATTCGACATTGGTGAGGCCTCATCTGGAGTACTGTGTCCAGTTTTGGGCCCCACACTACAAGAAGGATGTGGAAAAATTGGAGAGAGTCTAGCGAAGGGCAACAAAAATGATTAGGGGTCTGGAACGCATGACTTATGAGGAGAGGCTGAGGGAACTGGGATTTTTTAGTCTACGGAAGAGAAGAATGAGGGGGGATTTGATAGCTGCTTTCAACTACCTGAAAGGGGGTTCCAAAGAAGATGGATCTAGACTATTCTCAGTGATAGCAGATGACAGGACAAGGAGTAATGGTCTCAAGTTGCAGTGGGGGGGATTTAGGTTGGATATTAGGAAAAACTTTTTCACTAGGAGGGTGGTGAAACACTGGAATGCGTTACCTAGGGAGGTGGTGGATCCCCTTCCTTAGAAGTTTTTAAGGTCAGGCTTGACAAAGCCGTGGCTGGGATGATTTAATTGGGGATTGGTCCTGCTCTGGGCAGGGGGTTGGACTAGATGACCTCCAGAGGTCCCTTCCAACTCTGATATTCTATGATTCTATGGATGGCTTTGCTGCAATGGGATTCCCTAACTGTGGTGGGGCTGTAGATGGAGCGCATATCCCTGTCTTGGGACCGGACCACTAGGGCAGCCAGTACATAAACCGCAAGGGGTACTTTTCAATGGTGCTGCAAGCACTGGTGGATCACAAGGGACGTTTCACCAACATCAATGTGGGATGGCTGGGAAAGGTTCATGACGCTCACGTCTTCAGGGAACTCTGGTCTGTTTAAATGGCTGAAGGAAGGGATTTACTTCCCAGACCAGAAAATAACTGTTGGGGATGTTGAAATGCCTATAGTTATCATTGGGGACCCAGCCTACCCCTTAATGCCCTGGCTCATGAAGCCGTACACAGGCAAACTGGACAGTAGCAAGGATCTGTTCAACTATAAGCTGAGCAAGTGTAGAACGGTGGTAGTGCGTGCATTTGGACATTTAAAGGGTCGCTGGAGCAGTTTACTAACTCACTCAGACCACAGCGAAACCAATATTCCCATTGTTATTGCTGCTTGCTGTGTGGGCCACAATTTCTGTGAGAGTAAGGGGGAGATGTTTATGGCAGGGTGGGAGGATGAAAACCCGCCCCCTTGGTTGCCTCTAAATTCCCTGTAAGCCGTCTGCCCTCCTCCCTTCGATCACAGCTTGCTTGCAAAGGAAATAAAGTCACTATCATTTAAAAAACATGTATTCTTTATTAATTGATTATAAAAATAGGGAGATAACTCACAAGGTAGCCTGGGTGGGGTGTGGGAGGAGGGTAGGAGGGAAGAAAAAGGCCACTTTAAAACTTCTTGAATGACAGCCTTCTGTTGCTTGGGCTGTCTACTGGGGTGGAGTGGTTGGGTGCTCAATAAGGTCTTGAGCACTTTACAATCATATGATTGGCTTAAAAGTCATGATTTTTTTTATAAATACATTTTAGTTTTTTTCTTTTTCTTTTTTGGTTTTTGAGTCTTTAGATTTTACATTTTCATACCACTCTTCATAGCCATGAGCGCTATAAATGTACTTTAAAAAACCCCTGAAATTCTCAATAATCACAAGACTCCTCACAAGAGTTGGGAAAGTTATGTCACAGAGCAAGGTAACCTACCATCTGGAGAGTTGGAGTCTTTTACTCAGGGTAAACACTGCTTATCTGCAACTTCTTCCTTTATCAGTAACTAGAGCTGGTGAAAAAGTTTCCAGAGAAATGTCCATTGACAGAAAATGGCATTTTTGTCAAAACTGGTAATTCTGTGTGAAATATTTGGTTTTGAGTAAATGTTTTGGGTTTCCATTGAAAAAACAAAAGCTTGACATTTTTCAGAGAAACTTTACAATGAAAATTAAAAATATTTCATTTTTGTTTAATTTTTTCAGAGGAAAAAATATCACTACCAGCTCTGTCAGTAACCCAATGTTTGTGCATATGAGAATGAATGCATGTACAAACCCCACGTTTCCTCATTTACCTTGTAGGTCAGACCCCATAAAGCTGGCCTTCCAATGAAGATACATTTTGCTCCAAGTGCCAGTGCCTTTAATACATCACTTCCTGTTCGTATTCCACCATCTAAATAAACTTCAACTCTATCTTGCACTGTGTCTACAATTTCAATCAGAGAATCAATCTGAAAAGAAACAGATACTTTTACATAGAATTCAGCCTTTGATTCTTAGAGAAAGATATAAGAAGAGAAAGGGGGGGTACAAACATGTAAGACCTTCTATTACTGCTTATGCTCTTTTAAACTGAAATTTAATGATGCACCTCATAATACAAAATGCCATATATGTGTTTCTAAATTGTAGAAAAAAATGCAGTCCTCCAGTCTACTTGCCAAATCGTTTATCCCAGTTTCTAGTGTCATGAACATGTTATGATTACTTGATTTATTTGTTATTGCTGATTAAAAAAACAAAACAAACACAAAAATAACAAAGTGAATAGTGGGACATTTTTGTTGTTTTCCATTTTTGAAATACTTTTAAATTGCATTTTTGGTCACATGGCATGCAGGTTCTTCCCCCCAAAATTAAAAATGTAAAAAGAAACCATTTTTGAAAATTTCTTGTTTTGAAAATAGAAAATAAATGATAAAAGATAAAAATATTTGTAAAAAAAAATCTGAGGGAGAAAAAAGGGAATTTTTCAGCAAAAACAGATTTATTTGAAAATTTTCAACTAGTTCCACTATTTAATGAGCATTGACAGTGTACCCACCATGGCCTAGTACGTACTGTATGAGTACATACAGTAGAATGTGCCATAGAAACACTCGCTGCCCTACTTAAGGTGCAGAACAAAGATGTTGAAGATCTTTAGTTTGTTTTAAATTCTTCCCTTTTCCCTTTTGATGTTGTTGAGGATTTGTACCCCTGAAAGACTTTGGGGAAATTAATTTCAAGTAGAGATTTCAATGATGGTCATTTGCTCCACAAGAATAGAAGGGACTGGTTCTGGCATGAAAGACAGCATGGAAACAGGAGGGAGAGAAGGATACAAAGGGAAGATGCAAGGTGGATGCTTGTACAGAGTGAAGGGAATATGGCTTGAAAGACATGAGAGCAGAGAAATAAGCAGAGTGGAGTTGTGAGGTGCCTTGAAAATGAATTTCTGAAGGATGAAGTTTTGTGAAAGATAAAGGGAAGCCAACAGCGGGATTCAGACAGGGGAATAACATGATCAGAGGAAGACAATTTTGGCAGCAGCATTCTGAATACAAGAATGGCCATACTGTGTCTGACCAATGGTCCATCTAGCCCAGTATCCTGCCTTCCAACAGTGGCCGGTGCCAGACGCTCCTGAGGGAATGAACAGAACAGGGCAATTATAGAGAGATCCATTCCCTACATCCAGTCCCAGCTTCTGGCAGTCAGAGGTCCAGGGACACCCAGAGCATGGGGTTGCAGACTCTGAACGTCTTGGGTAATAACTATTGGTGGACCTAGCCTCCATGAACTTATCTCATGCTTTTTTAATACAATTATACTTTTGGCTCTCACAACATCTCATGGCAATAAATTCCAAAGATTGACTGTGCAGAAGTATTATGTTTGTTTTAAACCTGCTACCTATTAATTTCATTGGATGACCTCTGGTTCTTGTATTATGTGAAGGAGTAAATAATAGTTCCTTATTCACTTTCTCCCCACCAGGTATCATTTTATAGATTTCTATCATATCTCTCCATAATTGTCTCTTTTCTAAGATGAAGAGTCCCAGCCTTTTAAATCTCTCCTTGTATGGAAGCTGTTCCACGCCCCTCATAATTTTTATTGCCCTTCTCTGCATCTTTCCGAATTCTAATATATTTTTTGAGATAGGGCGACAAGAACTGCAGGCAGTGCTCAAGGTGTGCATTCATATAGTGTGGTATTATGATATTTTCTGTCTTAATGTCTATATCTTTCTTCACGGTTCCTAACATTCTGTTAGCTTATTTGACTCCCGCGACACACTGAACAGATGATTTCTGAGAACTATCCATGATGACTCCAAGATCTCTTTCTTGAGTAGTACGGGTAATTTAGACCACATCATTTTGTATGTATAGTTCGGATTATGTTTTCCAGCGTTCATTACTTTGCATTTATCAACCTTGAAATTCATTTGCCATTTTGTTGCCCTGTCACCCAGTTTTGTGAAATCCCTTTGTAACTCTTCACAGTCAGTTTTGGACTTAACTATCTTGAGTAAGTTTGTATCCTCTGCAAACTTTGCCACCTGTTTACCCATTTTTCCAGATCGTTTATGAATACGTTGAACAGCACTATTTTCAGGACAGATCCTTGGGGTTGGGGTGGGGGGAATGGGACACTTTTATTTACCTCTCTCCACTGTGAAATCTGACCATTTGTTCCCACCTATTGTTTCTATCTTTTAACCAGTTGAGAGGACCCATGACTGCTTACTTTGCTTAGGAGCCTTTGGTGAGGGAGCACGTCAAAGGCTTTCTGAAAGTGTAACTACTCTATATCCACTAGATCAGCCTTATCCACATGCTTGTTGACCCCTTCAAAGAATTCTAATAGATTGGGGAGGCATGATTTCCGTTTACAAAAGCCGTGTTGACTCTTCCCCAACATATTGTGCTTGTCTATCTGTCTGATAATTCTGTTCTTCACTATAGTTTCAACTAATCTGCCTGTGCTGAAATTAAGCTTACCGGCCTGTAATTGCCAGGATCACCTCTTGAGACTTTTTAAAAGATCGGCATTGCATTTGATATCCTCCAGTCATCTGGTACAGAAGCTGATTTAAGTGCTAGGTTGCATACCAGAGTTAGTAGTTCTGCAATTTCTTATTTCAGTTCTTTCAGAACTCTTGGGTGAATACCATCTGGTCCTGATAACTTATTACTTTTTAATTTATCAATTTTGCTCCAAAATCTCCTCTATTAACATCTCAGCCAGGGACAGTTCCTCAGATTTGTCACCTAAAAAGAATGGTTTGGATATGGGAATCTCCCCCATATCCTCTGCAGTGAAGATTGATGCAAATAATGCAATTAGCTTCTCTGCAACAGCCTTGTCTATCTTGAGTGGTCCTTTAGCACATCCATTGTCCACTGACTCCACTGATTGTTTGACAGTCTTCCTGCTTCTGATGTACTTAAACTGTTGTTGCTGTTAGTTTTTGTGTCTTTTGCAAAGAGCTCTTCAAATTCTTTTTTGGCCTGCCTAATTGTACTTTTACACTTGACGTGCCAGAGTTTATGTTCCTTTCTATTTTGCTCAGTAAGATTTCACTTCCAATTCTTAATGGATGTCTTATTCTCGCTAGACTCCTCTTTTACTCTGTTGTTTAGCCATGGGTGGCATTTTTTGGTCCTCTTGCTGTTTCTTTTAATTTGGGGTATACATATAGTGTGAGCCTCTATTTTGGTGTTTTTAAAAAGTATCCATGCAGCTTGCAGTTATTTCACACTTGTGACTGTTCCTTTTAATTTCCATTTAACTAACTTCCTCCTTTTTTTGTAGTTCCCCTTTTTGAAGTTAAATGCTACTGGGGTGGGTTTCTTTGGTATTTTTCTCCCTACGAAGATGTTAAAGTTAACCACATTATGGTTGCTGTTACCAATGGTTCAGCTATATTCACATCTCGGACCAGATCCTATGCACCACTCAGGAATAAATCAAGAATTGCCTCTCCCCTTGTGAGTTCCAGGACTAGCTGTTCCAAGAAGCAGTTATTAACTGTATCTAGAAATTTTATCTCTGCATCTCATTCTGAGGTGACATGTACCCAGTCAACAGGGAGAGAGTTGAAATCCCCCATTATTATTGGGTTTTCTGTTTCTGTAGCCTCTCTAATCTCCTTGAGCATTTCACGATCACCATCACCATCCTGGTTGGGTGGTTGGTAGTCTATTCCTACTTCTATACTCATTATTCAAGCATGGAATTTCTATCCATAGAAATTTTGGAGGGAGGGCCAATAAGAGGGGGTTGAAGAAGTTTGGGCAAAAATTGATAACAAAGGCATGTTTTTTTTCCCCCCAATCACCTTGGCTACTGTCTCAATCTTATCTTTAGAAGGCACTTGTCTGTTGATCTCTCAGTTTCCCTTCTCTGGTCTCCTTATGTATTGTAATTATAATAGTTACAGTTACATTTGCTAGAGTAATCTTTTCAGTTGTTTATAATTTTGTCAAAGTTTCAGCCTGAAGTTTTCTAAGTTTGATATCTGCTGGTTCATTGGGGCAGCAGAAGGCGTGACAGACCTTGCCTGGAGCCATAGCAGTGGTTGGAAGTATAGTAGAACAGAGGTTCTCATAGCTTTGTTTCTTTTGGCTGTATGCCCTTTGGATATTCATGTCCTATGGGTGCCTCCTTGGAACAGAGGGGACCCAGACGGTGCTGAATTCGGAAGAGTCCCCACATGCTCCACAACCCCTTCCCTGAGGAGGGGGCTCAGTTGCTAGGGCAGAGGGGCAGGAGAAGGAGTGCATGGATCCCATGGGTTCAACTCTGGGTGTGGGGTCCTTAGTTGGGAACAGCTTCTCAGCCCCATAGTGTGTTGGGGAGGCCAGGGCTGCTGGACAAGGGGAATCCATCACCTGGCCCTTCAAAGAGCAGCCAGAGCCAGGCTCTGGGACAGCCCCATTCCTAGCCCCCATCTCCCCAGCAGAGCACCCAGCCTTGGGTTGGCATCAGAATTTCCCTGCCTCCCCAGCAGCCCCCAAGCAGTGCTATCACCTCCCTCCCTTCTTCCTACCCAGACCCTGCTCTCTATCCAGGGCAACTCCCCCTTTCTGGCCTGTCTCCCTGTAGCAGAGTCCCCATCTCCCATACCCAGACCCCCGTTCTCCTAGCAGAACCTTCCTCTCACCAGTTCCCCCATCTCCTGCGTTCAGTCTCTGCAGCAAACAGCCTCAAAGCTAGGGGTGCTCAGGCTGCCCCGGAAGAGGCTAAGTTGGTTCTCAGCCAGGCAGATGCTATCTGGTGAGAGCTCCTGAGGAGCACATGGCAGTGGGGGCAGCCCAATGTCTCCAGGCAGCGGGATGGCAGCCGAGCGCTGGACATGCTGGGTAATGGGAACCGGGGAGCCTGGAGTATAGGGATCTTGGGACCAGCCTCATCCTTGTCATTGCATCTAAGTAGTGTTTTCATGGAATTCCCTGGATTATTGTGTCGTATTTTGTAAAGCAAATGACAGAAAAGTCAGTAAAAATAGTAAAGTGAATAGGTCACAATAAAACACAGATGTGACAATATGCAAAAATAACATGGATAAAAGAAAGAGAAAAAAGATGGGAAGAAACATGGGTGGATGCAAACATTCAAACACCCAGTGATTAATTTGCAGAGCTGGATATCAGGGAGATTTTTGCTACATAAATTATCTTTACTCTGGGGTTTAAGGGACTATAAATTTCCATTCCATTAAAATCTAATGCTGCAAATATTTGCAGGCAGTTCCCACTAAATTCAATGGGTCTGTGTCTCAGCAGAATTAGGTGCTGAGACCGTATTGTACCCTCATCTCTATATTTTCTGCTCTTTACTTCATCTTTGCTACAGTACACACAGGCATGCAAATGTATGTGCAGGTATACCACAGCTATGTATATGAATGTAAACACACAGTTACCTATGTCAGGACACACGTGCATGCCTATGACAACAGATTATAGCTTTTCACTTACAGTGGCAGGTCCTCCATCCAGCTGCCTTCCACCATGGTTGGAGACAATAATCCCCTGAACTCCATGTCTCATTGCCAGATCTGCATCTTCCTTTGTCAAAATTCCCTTGACAATGATAGGCAAGCGAGTCAGGCTCTGCAGCCAATAGATGTCATTCCAGTTTATAGAAGGGTCTATGGAGTTAGGCGGGAGGCCATACTCAGAACAACTCTCTTCCTGAAGCCATGGAGTAGAAGGAAATTACATTACAGGTTTATAATAAATAAATAAATAAAATATATTATTATATAAATAAAAATAAAAATAAAAATAAAATAAAATCCCTCAAACTCTTTCCCTACCACAGAAGACATTAATAGACTTCATAACAGTTCCATCAACTAGCTTTATAAAGGGTATGTCTCTGGAGGACAACAATTATTACGGGGAATGGATATGGAAAGCAGAGTCTCCGAGGGATGTAGGCTGAGATGTCAAAGCCAAGGTATTGGAAGGCAGGAGTGCAAACGAGGACATTGCAGAGCAGAAACAGGAGGGGAGATGCCCTTGATACAGCAGTTGTCAAAATGTTTTTTTTTCCTGCAAATAAGATCATTGGGCTTCTTTAGACAGCAACATAAACTGTCTGGTGTGATGGAGGCCAAGGCAGGTCTCCTTTCCATTCACTCTATTTTAAAACAAGATGAGAAAGCAGCAGATACAAAAGGGAAGGCTACCCATAGCCATACAGCTCTGATTTATGCAACTTGCCTATTTGCTACATATCATCCATCCTGCCATTAACCTTAAAGGTACTCTCAGTTACACTGGTTTAGACTGAGAGTAAGTGCATGGACTGTAATGCATACTCAGGAATTACGCTGTGGTAAGTACAGAAACATCTGGGCCACAAACCAGGCCCAGATCCACAGAACATTTCTCACTCATTCTGTACCTTGCCTTATTCAGTGTGTGCCACTCAGACCCGCAGAAAGAGTAGCATGTAAACGAAGACAGTATCACAATACATTCACATAACCAACTGTCACTTTGGCATTTCCTGATTTATGAGTGCTTTTAGTGCCATTTTCTTGATGGAATTACTAGTTTATTAAAAATGAAACAATAGGGGGGGAAAGAAAGAACTTGGATGTGGCTAGCCCACGATAGATTGCGCTATCCCATTCTAGATGCACACTGAAGGAGGCAAGGACTCCTGCAGAATCATGCCTCACTCAGTTCTCACATTGTGCTTTCAATGAGGCACTATTTTGAATCCTGGCTTAACATAAGAACAACCATACTGGGTCAGATCAAAGGTCCATCTAGCCCAGTATCCTGTCTTACGACAGTGGCCAGTGCCAGGTGCTTCAGGGGAAATGAACAGAACAGGTAATCATCAAGTGATCCATCCCCTGTCACCCATTCCCAGCTTCTGGCAAACAGATGCTAGGGACACCATTCCTGGCTAATAGCATTGATGGACCTATCCTCCATGAATTTATCTAGTTCTTTTTTGAACCCTGATATAGTCTTGGCCTTCACAACATACTCTGGCAAGGAGTGCCACAGGTTGACTGTGTGTTGTGTGAAAAAATACTTCCTTTTGTTTGTTTTAAATCTGCTGCCTATTAATTTCATTTGATGACCCCTTGTTCTAGTGTTATGAGAAGGAGTTAATAACACTTTCTTATTTACTTTCTCCACATCAGTCATGATTTTATAGATCTCTATCATATCCCCCTTAGTCATCTTTTTTCCAAGCTGAAAAGTCCCAGTCTTGTTAATCTCTCCTTATATGGCAGATGCTCCATACCTCTAATCATTTTTGTTGACCTTTTCTGAACCTTTCCCCTTCCAATATATCTTCTTTGAGATGAGGTGACATCTGCACACAATATGCAAGATGTGGGCGTACCATGGATTTATATAGAGGCAATGTGATACTTTCTGTCTTATTATCTATCCCTTTCTTAATGATTCCCAACATTCTGTTCGCCTTTTTGCCTGCCGCTGCACATTGAGCGGATGTTTTCAGAGAACTACCCACAATGACTCCAAGATCTCCTTCTTGAATGGTAACAGCTAATTTAGACCCCGTTATTTTATATGTATAGTTAGGATTATGTTTTCCAGTGTGCATTACTTTGCATTTATCAGCATTGAATTTCATCTGCCATTTTGTTGCCCAGCCACCTAGTTTTGAGAGATCCTTTTGTAGCTCTTTGCAGTCTGCCTGGGACTTAACTATCTTGAGTACTTTTGTATCACCTGCAAATTTTGCACTCACTGTTTACCCTATTTCCAGATTGTTTATGAATATGTTAAATAGGACTGGGCCCAGTACAGACCCCTGGGGGACACCACTATTTACCTCTCTCCATTCTGAAAACTGACTATTATTCCTACCCTTTGTTTCCTATTGTTTAACCAGTTACCAGTCCATGAGAGAACCTTCCCCCCCTTATCCCATGACTGCTTGCTGATGCAGAGCCTGAAAAAGTGAATGGAATTAAGCCAAGCTACTTTGAAGCATAGGCGCCGACTCTGAAGGTGCTCCGGGGCTGGCGCACCCATGGAAAAAAATAGTGGGTGCTCAGCACCTACTGATAGCCCCGGGGGTCAGTGCCTCCTCCTCCACCCCAGCACCTCCTGCCTGCCAGCAGCCCTGCCGAGCAGCTCCTCCCTTTCCCTCCTAGTGCCTCCCACCCATCCCAGATCATCTGGAAGAGGTGAGGCGGGGGTGGGGGCCTAGGTGAAGGGTGGAGTGGGGTTGGGGCCTGTGGCGGAACAGGGGTCGAGCACCCCCTGGCAACTTGTAAGTCAGTGCCTATGCTTTGAAGCCCTGCCTCAGTCAATATACATGAGCACCCTGAATTAGAAAAGGGAGACCAGATTCTTATCTGTTGTAAATCAATGTAGCTCAATTAAAACCAATGGAGTGCCACAGATTTACAGCAGCCGATAACCTGGCCCGGTGTTTCAAAACATTTTAGTGAAATCTCCACACACACAATTTTGTTAGATCTGCAATAGAAAATAGGGGGAGCACTATTAAAATATTCTTGTGCATATACAGAGTATGATTTTAAACATTTGGTCAAATCAAAACAGATTGTCATCCAACCATTTGAAAGGAAAATGTCTGACCAGAGGACTTTGTGCCGAACAGTTGTCAATCTTTTCCTGCAAAGGCACCTGAGCTGTTGAACAAAGTGACTTCAGGGGCATTAGACGGATTTAGAGCTCACCTCCCATTCAGTTGTGACTGCTGTAACCATCAGCGGAGCTCTGAGAGTGAGGCCAGGCTTTAGAGGAACCCAAGCTCCACCAGAATTTAGAGCAGGCACAGATGAATGAAAGGCGGTGAGCACTGGCTAGTACAGCTGAGGTCTTAGGGCTTGTCTATACACAAAAACTGTACCACTTTAACAATATTAATATAATTAAAGCAGTGTGACATGCCCCCTCACCACTGCCACCAGCATGGGTGCGGTTATATTGGTATAAAGGTGCATCTACTAATAAAGCTATTCCCATATGAAAAGGGGAATAACTATACTAGTATGAGTCACCATTATACTGGTATAACTGCATTCACACTAGTAACAACATCCCATCCCCTCACTGAAGTATTTATAACAGTAACTCTTTTAAGCATAGACCAGGCCTGAGTTTGGCAAATGGTAACATGTATCCAAAAAGGCTAAGAACTATTTTTGTAGTCCAGTGGCAAAGGTGATATTTTTTGTGTGTGTGTGTGAGGGAGACATGTATTCACAAGCCCTCCCATCCCCCCAGATATGTTGCTTGGCTTGTACTGAGCATGCTCACATGGACTGAGCATGCTCAGTAACACTGCTGAAGCCGGCTGCCCTCACTCTGCCTCCTCCCCCACTATCGGCAGGCAGGGGTTGCCTCTGGCCAGTGAGGCTCCCATCTGCTTGCTCTCTCTCGCTCTCTCTCTCTCGCTCTCTCTCTCTCTCTCACACACACAACTCATTTCCCAAACCTCAAAAACTCCTTCAAAGTTCTTCACTGTCATGTGCGGTGGGAGCTGGAAGTTGTTGCGGATGTCGTCTCGTCTCTTCCCAAGGTAGGGAAGATCGGCAGTGAGCACCAGGCCTTGAAAACCCGCGGCCTCTGCACGTCGGATCAGTCCCTCTGAGAGTGCCCTGTTGCGATGAATGTACAGCTGGAACCATCGGAAGCCATTGGGTGCGGCTGCAGCAATCTCCTCCACCGTGCAGGTGGAGTATGTGCTGGTGATGTAACAGGTGTTCATGGCTTCAGCTGCTGCAGGAGATATTTAAAAAAGCCTCAGTACGAGGTGCTGAAGCTTCCTCACCAATTTTGCCTGGGTACAATGGGAATGCCAGCTAATAACCCCCAATACAAGATCTTTCATCCATATTTTATAAAGTATGTACGGACTGTATAGGCTGAATGCTGTATGTCACCCCCCTCCAATCCTGGGGCCAAAAGGGGGCCAGTCTGGTCCCTGGCACAAGTAGGAATAGCTTCAGGGCTTCTTTAAGTTACAGCAGCCCCCAAGAGGATAACTACAGTGCTGCAGCACTGTGACTGTATGTGGTTTTCCAGCTGCTTTGTGCCTCCAGAGCATCACAAGGGAGAGAGGAGTAGGTCAGGAAAAGAATCTGGCTCTAAAACATGGCACTTCAGTGTCATTCTTACAGATTGGCTTTTCAGGGGGTTGGCCACACATTAAAATGCCATCAGAGTTGCTCACAGTTTCTAACAGGTTTTTAATATGTCCTCTTTTGTTTTACAGAATGAAATCACAGGGTACCTCTTGCTGTGCTCTTCTCTCCATCGGACCAAGCCAGCCGGTGGAAACCGGTGGGAGCAATCCCTACAGGGAAGCTGATTTCAGTCCCTAGAAGAATAGTCCTAGTGTCTATCACAGACATATCCCGCAACATGCGTGGCCGGAAGCGGATTCTGCAAGAAGACAAAGATGACATGCCAGTCAACAAGGTAGCAGCCCGGTGGTTTTAATGCTTGCGATCTTCCCTGATCAATGGATCTTCATTTACATGTTATCACACACTAGTCTGACCCAATCAGGAAAAGCCAGGGGCCATTGCCTGTTGAGAACTCCACCCCCTCATTGGTACTTACTTTCACCCCCAACATGACTCTCCTCACAGTCATTGCCACCTACCTGTAAACCCCATACCATCTGCTCTTGAACTATCTGCCATCATTCTCTGTACCACTGTAACCTAAGAGCACCCCAATGCCAGAGGGCAAGAAGCACCCTGATATATGGTAGACAGTTTCCACTGGTGTCACCAATTCAGTGTACCCCAATTCATTAAGGTAATAAACCATAGCTGATATGTGTCATGTAAGATATCAATAGAAAACTAGTAACAACACACTGATCATTAATATCCTTGTGCGGTGTATATACAGTAAACACCCCAAGGGACTATACAAATGTGGAGGAAATGTGAGATTAAAATGTGTTTACCAGATAAATCTGTGGAGTGAGTAAACAGGTTTCTCCCAGACAAAGGACAAGCCAACCCTCCAATGAGGTGTTGTCAGAATCAATTGGCTATCACATGTCTAGTGGCCATTCATTTGCATTGGATGGGGAAGGAACAGATCAATTTGCATTATAGTGAACACTAGTAGGGGAAGACCCCAGCATGGAACTTCCTTCATCACCAGACTCCATAGCTCCTTCCTCACAGCTTTAATGAACTTTATTTTGAGGGGTAACCTTCAGCTGAATCCCTTTCAAAGGAAAAAAAGATATAAAAAGTAGGGCAAAGAACTTTCACCTAAGACGACAAAGGAACTGAGCACTTCAGATTTTTTGGGAGATTCTGACCAAAGGAGGTGGTCGGCCATCTTGCTGGAAGACAGGGGTCCTGGAACAATTTTTTATAGTGAGCCACTGAACCAAACTGTAAACCCTGTATATAATGGAAACACTTCAAGCCAGGGGGTGCTGCTGCACCTCCCTGCACCCCTAGTTCCAGCACCTATGCTGGAAGGAAGTCTGGTAAGAATCTTACTTTGAACCAAGACCACAGTTTTGTTAACTAGAAAGTGTATTTTTATTTTTGTTTGTTTTTAACCCTTTCTAACTTAATTCTTTCAACTTGGTATCACTTAAAATCTCTCCCCTTTGGTCAATACATTTGTTTTACTTTTAAACCAAACCATCCCAGTGCTGTGTGTGCATTGAAGTGATTAACTCCAGTTAAAGTGATACACTGTGTGTTTTGTCTGTTTAGAGGAACAAACAAATCTTATTCCTCTGAATGGTCCAGGAAAGGTCTGCACATTGCAGAGCACATGGTTTCAGGAAAATTTGGGATGGGGTGGATGCTGGGGTCAAATTACCAGGTGCAACCAAAGCTGGTGGAAACCAGGGAGTGACTGTGTTGCTGCAGAAGGCAAACTGCTGCTGTATCAGGGTTGCACAGCAAACAGACAGAGGGCATGCTTGTTGCTAACTGTGAGCATCCCAGACAGAGAGCTTCAGCAACAGAGCATTTAAAGCACTCAGAGTTACAGGGAAAGTGGTGATACCACCCCTCACTGGTCTGAATAGCATCCCAGAACATGAAAACCACCCACTCAAATGATCCTTGCTCCGTCATTTGCCTTCCATGTATCCCATGGCATACACATCTGCACTTTTGCTACTTTTTGTCAGATTCCATTTCTCTTCCCTTACATCAAAAACCTTCAGATTGCTATACCATATCATCAGCCTGAACACTGCCCATTCTCACTATCCATGCAATTTGCCCCCAAGTCTCAGCCCCCTATGCTACATACTCCATCCTCATACTCCCAATGCCCCACACTCTATGGCCACTCCCACCCTTTACCCTCTCACCTACACAACATGCCACTTGCTTTCACTCCCTTGCTGCCCATTCCCACCCTCAAGTCCACTGTGCTCCATGCTACCTACCTTCATCTGCTGGGTAACACCAGAGGCTACATTGTAAGTAACTCAGGTGCATTTTGCTGTGGTCATTTATATAAGGGATAGGTGTTGAGAGTATTAGACACTTGAGAACACCAGGAACTTGCATCCCAACATAGCTTAAAAGATTTTTGCCCACAAAAGAAGAGCTCTCTGTACCTTTTATATGCCAGGAGGTTGTCATCTCGGGTGCAACACTCATCAGCTCCACCTGCAAAAAATTCCCAAGTGGTCTTGGGCAGATGCTTCTTAGCATAAGCTTCAAAGTCTGACAAACATATCATGGGCATTTTAGAGAAAGGTTATTGGAACCTGAGAAGAGAGGAATAACATGTCAAACACAGAGTAGATATGAGGTCCCTGAGCATTCCCTTTGTCAGCATTCTCTCTTTTATCCACTTCAATTTAATTTAGTGCTGGTCTTGGATTGACAGCTCTACAATCCTCTGTCTGCAGAAGAATTACAGCTCCAGCTTCTCCACAGTGACCAACTAGTGTGCCACATCTCTGCCATGATGGAGCGACCTCCAGGAATGAGAAGGGCACTTATCCCTAATCTATCTATTGAGAATGCCTTAGAGTTTAAAGGCAAGGATGGCTTTCAAGATCTGAAATGGTCTCAGATGCCACTATCTCATTTTGTATTGGCCACCATTCACCAAACAAATTTCAGTCACGCACACTGCTTCCTGCAGCAGTCTAGGGATTTTTCTTGGTTGTCTCCAACCAAAGTACTGACAAGACTCCTTCCTGCATGGTAGGATCACTGCATAAGCTGGAATATTCATCCTTTCAGAAATTGAAGCATAAAGAGAAAAATTCTGTACTCTGTGAAATACCACTGAAGTCTGTGAGGTTGTAGGGTAGAACTACTGGCTGAATTTGGCCTGTGATATGTACTATGTGTTATCTATTGTGTACCACATTCCCCTTGCAGATACTGTGCATGCTACACCTATCGTATTATTTTTTACTGGGCACTTGTCACTGGGCATTGCTGTATAGTGCACATCTGCAGGTCTAGCTGTTGGCCACACAGCTATTTCCTCCCAGCTGCATAATTATAAGAGACGCAGGTAGTGCTGCCAATGGTTAAGGTTGCCTGACACTTCTTTCATAAGACCCTGTTTTCAGCTGTTTTTAACTTTGTCAGACTTTAATGGTTTGGATTGAAATTTCCATACTTTGTGTCTACCTCAGGCTGAGTTTTTGTTTGATTTTTGTTGTTTTAAATTTCAGCAAAAGCAGTTCAGTCATTTCTGAGAACACACTTAGGGAAAATACATTGTTTTGCTCATGAATAACTGTTTCATTGAGAAGGTCTAGTACCTCTGTCCTTTGGTCCAGGGACTTGGAATAAGGTGCAGGTCCTTGATGTAAGGTACACGTCCTGTGTCTTCACTGTGAATATCTACCTAAATTTGTCCAAGTTGTGAGACTGAAAATTTCAGTTTGCACATCTCAGTAGAGACAGAGTTTCTGAGGATTTTGTTTTCTCTGAGCATTCTCCAGCCCAGACCTGAAGGACTTTCCCTGTAATTGTCTCCTTGCCAGCTGAGGCAGCAAACACAGGAACTGAGAGCTGGGAGACTGATCCACCACTGGCGCCTCAGCAGGGAAGAGGAGGTACTTGCTAGCTGTAATGCAGAAAGTGAGGAACTGGGGTGGTGATGAAGGGGAGACTGCGATGAAGACCCAGAGGACTGATGGGTGGGGCCTGTGGGGGCAAGGCTCTGGACAGGGATGAGGAGATGGGGGATGGATAACTGGGGCTGGTCCTAGGACAGGCTGGAGGCATTGGTGGGCAGAAGGGGCCTGGTTTTCAGGGAACAGGGACAGAAGTCTCTAATCACTAGAGAACACTCCCCTCAGAACCTGGAATGGAACCCAGGATTCCTGGGCCTCATCATTCCTTTTCTGTCAGCAAATATCTGTGTAACCCAAAATGTATGCCTCATCTCCCACCCTCTCGTTGCTGGCCCACATAGAGAATGTCAACCTACTACTGCTATCAGTTATTCTTTTAGTTCAAGTGGTAGAGGGCTGTGCTGTGGATTTAAAATTCTGAAATCTGAAGATGACCCATGTGAGCATCAATATGGTTCCACATGATAGAATTTCTGGGGTTTTTTTCAGTTTGCTTTTTTAAAAAAACTAGGAAATTACTTACAAAAATACATTTAAATCCCATTAAGACTGCAAATCACTCACTCCAAAGTTAAGAAATGCCACAGTTAAAGTTGCCTGTGCCACCATAATTTGGCTCCTTTGTGTGTATGCATTATGATACACTCTTTAATTACATGATCAAATACTAGTTTTTTCCCCCACAGGATTCCTGCCTCATTTAGCGCACAGGATGAACCATGCTCAGAGAATGAATCAGAGCTGTGTAAAGAAGAACACTGTTGCCTGTAAAACCCCTCCCTCATTGTTGCAGAATCTGGAAGGTGTGAGTGAATGAGGTTGGGGATTGCAGAAAGAGAAAGGACAGTCTTATGGTTAAGGCAGTTGAATGCCGCTCTGGAGAATTAGATTCTATCCCTGCCCCTGCCACAGAGTTCCTGTGGAATCCAATGAAAGCAAAATTTTTACAGTTGGCCACTAATTGAGTGTTCTTCATTTTCTGGATGCTTACATTGAAACAGAAGGGGTCTGATTTGCAGAAGTGCTGAGCACTCAGAGCTGCAACTGAAATCAGTGAGAGCTATAGTCTGAACAGTGCGATAAAATGATAAGTTCTAGGAAAAATCAGGCCATAGGCATCTCAAATTGGCGCTCAAAGTAAGTGGATGCTTTTGACAATAATATCTCTGTGCCTCAGTTCCCCATCTGTAAAATGGGAATAACAATATTAGAAGTGATCTGAAGATAAATGTGTTAATGTTTGTGAAGCACTGATATCATAGTGATGAGCACTATGGAAAAGTCCCTGAGGAAATAATAATTCTGTATTAAGAGCAATGTATGACTGGTGTTCATTAAATAACACATAGGCCCACACATTCAATGATAAAGATAAAATTACTTTAATGAATAGCTGCTCATTAAGTGAGCACTGTCCATTGTGTTCACTGAATGAGGCAGTGGAAAAAATAGTATATGATCATATAATTAAAAACTGTATCATAATGCTTACACACAGGGGGCTGAATTAAGATGGCCTAGGCCACCTTAATTCTGGCATTTCCTAACTTTTGAGTGCTTGACTTTGCAACCTTATTGTTCTTTTAACTTAGATTTTTTTTATGTAATCATATGTCTTTAAGGGGAAATACTTTGCAAGCAACTCAAATCACTTTCTTTGATGTTGGCCACAGTGTTAAGTGGGCCTAATTCTGTCTTCTTTATACCTGTACAACCCCATGGATGCCACTTGGGAATGAAAGGATCACAAATGACGGCAGAATTTGCCCCTTGATCTTTTTTAGATAGCTAAAACCAGAACATAGTCTAACCTTAGCTACTGCTTTACCAGGTTCTGATTATCCAGGTTAATGATTACTTAACTTGGCCTCAAGCAAATCCTGCAAATCATCTTCTGCCCCAGTGTTACAAAAAGCATTACTGATATGGCCAGAAAGCAGAATGAAGCCTATATTTTATGATCTCTCTGTCTCAGTCTCTATCTCCATGTTGTCTTCTCCAAGGTTCAGCTGTCAGAAAAAACAATCAACAACAGAGAATAGGGCTAAGTTCAGAGAGAACAATAGATAGTTGTGTTACATGTTGCTACTAGTAGGTGGTGTAAGTGAACATACACTGGAGGTGGAAGGGTGAGGCTGTAGTATGAAAAGCACCCAACAAGAGCCTGTTAGAAGGTGCAAATTAAAGCAGCCCTTTCTCTTACATCCTCCTGCTTGTTCATTTTCCAGTGTCCCTCTCCACCCTTCTATAAATGATACCGGCCCTACACACATTCACCAATATGCAACCCTCACTTAGAACATTTCTGAATTTGGCCTAGAAAATTCTGAAAGGAGTAAATACAGAAACCTGCATCTAAACCCATTCCAGAATAAATGCAGCGCAAAACTATGTTCCAATTCATAGTTAGAATTAGAGCTGGGTGAAATCCGCCAAATATTTTCTAGAAATATTCAGTTGACTTTTGTAATGAATCCAGGTCCCTTTGCTATTTGCTTTCTGTGAATATTGTAGCAAATGAGTAGGCATGAAGGCAAATGTATAACATTTGGAGCAACTACAGGAGAATACTGACACAAACAAAATTTTGAAATTGTAGTTGCAACTGTTCACACTGGAAATATGATTCTTAGTATTACTTCATCCAGTCAGGGAACAGAAATAACACTGCAGTCAAAGCAGCAGGAACACTGAATATCAAATACTTGCCAGTCAACATGGGTTTATATCGAAAACAGATCCTTTGAAACTAACTTGATATCTCTATTTTGGTAAGATTATACAAGCTTGGTTGATAAAGGTAATAGGGTTGATGTAACAGATTTCTGTAAGGTGTTGACTTGGTATTGCATGACATTTTGATTAAAACTTGTATGATTTAAAACTGATGCAGCACATATTAAATGAATTAAAAATGGCTTATAAGTCTCAAAATGTAACTGTAAACAGGTAATCGTCACTGAATGGGTATGTTTCTAGTAGGGCCCCATAGGGATCAGTTCTTGCTATTCTGTTTGCTATGCTATGCTATATTCTTGTTATGCTATTTCATATTTTTATCAACGACCTGGAAGAAAACGAAAATAATGACTGCTAAAGTTTGAAGATGTAAGTACGTACATGGGGAACAAATATTTGATAACACACTCTTCAATCTTACAAAGATATAACGCAATCCAGTGACTGGAGATTGAAGCTAGCAAATTCAGACGGCAAATAAGGTGCAAATTTAACTATTGGAGCAATTTATCAAGGGTCATGGTGGATTCTCCATCAATAGCAATTTTTACATTAAGACTGGATGCTTGTCTAAAAAAAACTGCTCTAGCAATTATTTTGGGGAAGTTCTATGGCCTGTGTTATACAGGTCAGTCTAGATGATCACAGTGGTCCCTTCTGACCTTGCACTATATTAATCTATGAACTATTGTGAATAAACTACATACCAAGAATTATTCACAGAAATGATTTGGAAAATAATGACAAAATATGAGATAAGTGTGAGGTGTTTCCTCACAATTCACAAAACAGAAAAAGAAGCAAAATTTGTTAAATAAATGATTTGTTACTAATAGTTTTGCAGGCCTAGTTAAAATAGACCTTTTACAGTGCAAATGAAAATGGAGGCGCTTCAGACTATGAATAAATGCATTGTTTACAATTTAATTTTTCTGAAAATACCCAGGAGAGTGCTCCAGCTCTCTCTGCTATCCTTCTATATCAGTTAATTAGGAGTTGCAACCCTTATTGGAACCAGCAGGTCAGATAGCCACGATGTGAGCTACCAGGTTGGAAAGTCGACCAAATGATGACAACGTGTGCTCCAGACATAGAGAAACAGATTGATTATGTAGACAAAATCACTCAATCAAACTTCCAAGAGTAGATATGGCCTGTCCCACTGACAGACATGTTTAACTCTACACTAAAAGACTGGGACCTGTAATTCTCCACTACAGCAACTCCAGTAATAGTTGCAACATTGGAGCCAGTAGCACAGACAGGACTTGGGTGTTTTTGTCACTGTGTCGTCTTCTCTGAGAAGGTGAGCCCTGTCTACACAGCTGCATGACAGCAGACACAAGGGGAGGCATACCAGAGGAGAGATCTAGGTCTTAAGTTTCCTAGCTCAAAGAAAGCCAAAGGCACCAAGGACAAATACGAAATCAAATTATTTCACAGCAGGAGAAACAGGAGCCATAGTCACCCAGACACAGCCCTCACTCATCTCTCAATCACTTGCAAAAAAACAACTTACTTTGGGATTTAAAAGCAAGCAGCACCAGGTAAGACCCCAGGCTTCAGAGTGGGCTACAGACAGGTCCGTCCCCACCCTTACGCAAAGTACAGAGCTGTGAAGGGCGCCAGGAAACTACACAGCTGCGTATTGCTCCAGTTCCTGCTCCGCCTCTTCCGCCTGGCCCCAGGCCCCGCTCCAGCGCTGCCCCTGAGGACTGCAGCAGGGTTGGGCTCGCTCCACTCGGCGGTGGTGGGAAGTGGAGCGACTGGGCTCCAGCCTGCTCCGCTCCTCTGGCTGCCAGCTGCGCCGCTGGCGACTGCTGCGGGCTGGTTCCCCCTGCCCCCCAAGCCTGGGAGCCAGGGGGGTGGAGCAGGCTGGGGCCGGGTCACTCCATTTCCCACAGGAAGTGGCCAGCGCTCCCCCCCCCCCCCCGTGGAGGCCTGGGGCCGGCTCTCTCACCCCCCCCCCGCCGCCTCCGCGGGGGAGGGAGGGGGCGGCGAGAGGGGCTGCGTAGGGCACCAAAATGGCTAGAGGGGGGCCTGATTACCGACCTACAGAATGGCCACTATTTATTTTCTGGAGTGAATAAACAACTATGAGGTTAAAGCTTAACCCACCAGCAAACTTTGTACTTTTGTGTATGTCTACATTTGTTCTGAAAGAAAGTTCCTTCCAAAGACACAGGTCATCTTGGTTACAAACTGATTGCTTGGCAAACAGCCCTGGGAACTGCCGGGTGGCAGGGACTGAAGGCAGTGCAGTCACCAATGGAAAGTACAGAGCCACTGCAGCAGAATGCTGCATACATGGGACTGGATATAGCAGTGCAAAGACCACTGGACTCTGCAGCATCCCAGAAGGCAATGCAGAGTGAATAACACTGAAGCATGGTGCAGAGCAGGTCGCAGGCCTGTGTGGGGTGTATGGCCTCCCAGGGCACCATGTTTTGGGGCCTCAAGGATTCACATTCTGGGAGCCCTTCCCCGGTAGCATTTGTCTAAGACCAACCCTAGTTAGTCGCTCTGAACACAACCGTATTTCAGACCCTATCCCAGAGATGGGAGGAAAAGAGATGAGACACTTTGAAAGATCTTTGGTGCAAATACCCTTGAACATCACCAGTTCCTGTTGATACCACTTTTCCCCTCCTTTCTTCAAATAGCACTGCCTTTGGGCAAAAAAGAATCCCCACAGCGAATGCAAGTACAGGACACCATGAATGGGAGGAGGGGGAGAGCTTAGTTTTTCTCTCCAAGTCCCTAGTACCACTCCCCTGCCTCCTCCATTTGGTGAGGTACAGGCTGTGGACTACCAGAAACACCAGGCTGCTGTTGTGTCAGAGTTATGTAGCATTTAAATAAATATAATGTAAATGTTAAATACAGACCCTCTGTGCCTCAGTAGGAACATACACTTCAAGTTTTCTTTGAACAGACAGAATGATTTATCAATGAACTTGACTGGTCATGCCCCCACATTCCAGCAGTGGATAAGGACCAGAGGCTCACAGGTGGGCACTTAGCCCCCAAATTTCAAAAGCGGCTACTGCTTTTGGGTGTGTTCGTTTTTAAGGATTTCATCAAAGGGCTGCCAGCTCTACCCACTTTCCCTATAGACTGTAGGTTTTCAGGCCCTCATACAGGTCTTTGGGGGGAAACCCCTCCGATAGCTGTCCTTCCCCATTGCCTTCTGGGAAAATGCTGCTCCACGTGCTGCAGAGCTTCTTCGTCTGCCCTCAACACATGGAGCAAGCAGAGCTCCCTTCTACCCACTCCCTTGCTTAAGGGGTCAGGAGTGCACCCCAAGCTCTCAGCCCTCCTGCATCCCAGCTGGCTTTGCAGCTTCGCCTCTCTGGCTGCTAGTGCTGCCCGCTCCCCAACACTCCCCTCCCCCACCCATGCCTAGGGAGAGGGGAGAGAATCCTGCTCGCTCTAGTATTGCCATGCCCAAGAGTTCAAAAAGCGTGAGTCAGGATCTGAAAATTCATGATTTTGGCTTTAAAATGATGAGATTTTAAAAAATAACAAATGTTGAATTGTTTGTATGTGTCTTCTGCTTCGGGAGCCTTTCGGGTTCACATTTTCAAGCTTTTCTCTGCAAGCATAAGAGCTGGAGACTTATTTTTTTAAATGAAAGGTGAAATTCTCATAAGAACATAAGAACATAAGAACGGCCCTACTGGGTCAGACCAATGGTCCATTTAGCTCAGTATCCTGTCTCTGACAGTGGCCACTACTAGGGCTACAGGAGGAATGTACAGAACAGTGCAGTTGGTGTGATCTACCTTGTGTTCCCCTCCTGGCTTCTGGCAATCAGAGGCTCAGAGATGCCTGGAGCATGGGGTTGCATCCCTGATCATTGCGGCTAATAGCCACTGATGGACTTATCCTCCATGAATGTATCTAGTTCTTTTATGAACCCAGTTATTCTTTTGGCCTTTACAATAGCCCCTGGCAATTAGTTCCAGTATGTTGTATTAAAAAGTACTTCTTGTTTTTTATTAAACCCGATGCCTATTAATTTCATCAGGTGACCCTTGGTTTTTGTGTTGTGGGAAAGGGAAATAACACTTCTCCACACCAGTCATGATTTTATAACCCTCTCTCATGTTCCCTCTTAATCGTCTCTTTTCTAAACGGAACAGCCCTCATCTTTTTAATCTCTTCCTGTATGAAAACCATTCCATAGCCTTGAACATCTTTATTACCCTTCTCTGAACCTTTTCCGGTTCCACTATATCCTTTTGGAGATGTGACAACCAGAAATGGACTAAAGTGTGGGTGCACCATGGCTTTATATAGTGGCATTATAATATTTTCTGTCTTATTTTCTATCCTTTTCCTAATAGTTCCTAACATTCTGTTAGCCTTTTTGACCACTGCTGAGCATTGAGTTGAAGTTTTCCGAGAACTATCCATGGTGTCTCCAAGATCTCTTTCTTGAGTGGTAACAGCTAATTTAGATCCCATTATTTTATATGTATAGTTGGGATTATTTTTTCCAATGTGCATTATTTTGTATTTAACAAAGTTGAATTTCATCTGCCATTTTGTTGCCCAGTCATTCAGTTTTATGAGATCCCCTGTAACTCTTCGCAGTCTGCTTTGAACTTAACTGTCTTGAACACTTATTTATCATTTGCAGACTTTGCCACGTCTGTGTTCACTCCCTTTTCCAGATCAGTAATGAATATGTTGAACAGCATAGGTCCCAGTACAGATTCTTGGGGATACCGCTGTTTACCTCTCTCCACTGTGAACATTGACAATTTATTACTACCCTTTGTTTTCTATCTTTTAACCAGTTACTGGGCCATGAGAGGACCTTCCCTCTTAGCCCAGGACTGCTTCATTTCCTTAATAACCTTTGGTGAGGAACCCTGTTAAAAGCTTTCTAAAATTCAAGTACTGTACACTATATTGACTGGATCACCCTTATCCACGTGCTTGTTGACAACCTTGAAGAATTCTAATAGATTAGTAAAGCATGACTTACCTTTACAAAAGCCATGTTGACTCTCCCCCAACAAATCATGTTTATGTATGTGTCTGATAATTCTGTTCTTTACGATAGTTTCTACCAATTTGCCCGGTACTCAGTTAGGTTTACTAGCCTGTAATTTCCGGGATTAACTCAGGAGCCTGTTTTGAAAATTGGCGTTACATTAGGTAACTTCCAGTCATCTGGGACAGACTATCGTTTCAGTGATAGGTTACATACCACAATTAGAAGTTCTTCAGCTTCATATTTGAGTTCCTTCAGGCCTCTTGGGTGAATACCAACTAGGCCTGGTCACCAATTACTGTTTAATTTGTCAATTTGTTCTAAAACCTGTTCTACTGACACATCAGTGTGCGACAGTACTTCAGCGTTGTCAGCCAAAAAGCAGAGCTTTGATTTGGGTATCTCCACCACATCCTCTGCAGTGAAGACCAATGTAAAGAATTCATTTTTCTTCTCTGCAGTGATCTTAGCTTCCTTGAGTGCTCTTTGAGGGTAGATGAGGGAGCAGAGCAGCCCCAGCAGAGCAGTGGAGGAAGACACAGAAACCAAGGGCTAAGGGGAACAACAGGAATGGGCACAGCAGTAGCACAATATGAAGATGTGCACGTGGGGGCCATAATTGGTGTTGGGGTTTGTGGTCAAAGGGAGTAATTAATTCCCTGAGGGGTTGTGGGTGGGGGTGGGTAGCTGACAATTTATTAAGGGGCATCTGTGTGGGCATGTGTGTTGGACGGGGAAATTAATTGACTAGGAGTAGAATTAGGAATTTGAGTATTTGATGGGGGTTCTAGCTGCACTGCCTTAGTGTGGGTTTTAGTGTGCAGGGGAACATGCACATCAGCTCCTCTCCCACTGAGCTGAGGAACTACACTATCAGCAGCCATTTCTAAACTGTTGATTTTGTGCTGATTACAGTCATTGGTGGTCAATTGCTGTTGTAGGTACCAGTGAACCCCTTAGCGTAGATAAGATAACCACGCTTTGCTCTGGTGGAGTTTACCCTTGCCTGAAACCCTACCGTAAACTCTACTTGTGCCTGTCTACAGTAGGGTCTGTTGTGATAATTGGGCCTACAAATTTACTTTAATTGTGAGTTCAGCTGTAAAAAAGTAAGTGCAAGTTTTTAGGATGTCACAATGATCTATAATAACAAATGTTGATGGGAAATGGTATGAAAGACTGAATTAGTGCAAACAAAAAAAGACTACTGATATAACTCATGGCCTGTGCTAAGATCATGGTTGGTAAACAAGAAAAGTGTGAGACCGAAAAAATCAATGAACCAAAATTGGTGTGTCAGAAATTAGGCCTAATTGGTGGATAAAATAACGAGCGTATGAACTATTCTGCCCACCACTTCCTTTGTGGATCCTTAAAGAAAGAGACTTTGGGCACAAAAATTGGCTACTGGAGTGAGCTTCACCATGATGGCTACCCCCATACACACATTTTCTGGGATCCAGACCAAGCCAGAGAGATGGATCCAGGTGACATCACCACCTCTACAGGCTCCAGCTGAATTCTGAATACCACCTGGGCCGAAACAGCTCCATCCCAACTCATCTAATTTCATAGAATCATAGAATATCAGGGTTGGAAGGGACCTCTGGAGGCCATCTAGTTCAACCCCCTGCCCAGAGCAGGACCAATCCCAACTAAATCATCCCAGCCAGGGCTTTGTCAAGCCTGACCTTAAAAACTTCTAAGGAAGGGGATTCCACCACCTCCCTAGGTAACGCATTCCAGTGTTTCACCACCCTCCTAGTGAAAAAGTTTTTCCTAATATCCAACCTAAATCTCCCCCACTGCAACTTGAGACCTTTACTCCTTGTCCTGTCATCTGCTATCACTGAGAATAGTCTAGATCCATCCTCTTTGGATCCACCTTTCAGGTAGTTAAAAGCAGCTATCAAATCCCCCCTCATTCTTCTCTTCCGTAGACTAAACAATCCCAGTTCCCTCAGCCTCTCCTCATAACTCATGTGTTCCAGTCCCGTAATCATTTTTGTTGCCCTTCGCTGGACTCTCTCCAATTTTTCCACATCCTTCTTGTAGTGTGGGGCACAAAACTGGACACAGTACTCCAGAGGAGGCCTCCCCAATGTCGAATAGGGGGAATGATCACATCCCTCGTTCTGCTGGCAATGCCCCTACTTATACACCCCAAAATGCCATTGGCTTTCTTGGCAACAAGGGCACACTGTCGACTCATATCCAGCTTCTCGTCTACTGTCACCCCTAGGTCCTTCTCTGCAGAACTGCTGCCTAGCCATTCGGTCCCTAGTCTGTAGCGGTGCATTGGATTCTTCCATCCTAAGTGCAGGACTCTGCACTTGTCCTTGTTGAACCTCATCAGATTTCTTTTGGCCCAATCCTCCAATTTGTCTAGGTCCCTCTGTATCCTATCCCTACCCTCCAGGGTATCTACCTCTCCTCCCAGTTTAGTGTCATCTGCAAATTTGCTGAGGGTGCAATCCACACCATCCTCCAGATCATTTATGAAGATATTGAACAAAACCGGCCCCAGGACCGACCCTTGGGGCACTCCGCTAGATACCGGCTGCCAACTAGACATGGAGCCATTGATCACTACCCGTTGAGCCTGACAATCTAGCCAACTTTCTACGCACCTTGTAGTGCATCCATCCAGCCCATACTTCTTTATTTCTTCTATCTTCCCCAAAAGGAAAGTATTACCAAGCTAACTGCCATCTAACAGACTGTCAAACAAGGGCGTTTGTCTTTTAAAAACTCTCTCCAGCTAAAGTGAAAGAGAACAAGAAACACTGTTAAAATGAGAGCCTGGCTTAATACTTTACATGTCAAATTTTTAACTGCTTTTTTTCCACATTATCTTTAACAAAAGGTTAAAAGGATGTTTCATGGTGTGTTTCCCATTGTACTAAGCAGAATGTGGTTTCTGTATAGCAAATACCGAACCTTGTTAAAAACTGTATACTGTTGGACTGTGTCTGGGTTATGTTAACATCTTTGGCTTGTATATTCCATCCAAATTGGTACAGCTACACTGATAGCAGTAACCAGTGCAAAGTTCCAGTCTACATAAGGTCTAATTCAATTTGCAAATTAGAAATCGACTATTATTCTGCCTGAAGATGTTGACAAGTATGCCAGCTTGAGACATCTTTGGCCTAATTTTCAGCTGCTATTGACTTCCATTGGAGTTTTTGATGCTCAGCATTTTCTGAAAATGAGTCCTGAGGTGTCTCAAATTGGGCACCCAATAACTGAGGCACTGGTCTGATGCAGTCTGGCAGGTTCTGTGTTCCTAACTGCAATATTGCAAGCCGAGGACATTTACACCATTTTCTTTCTTCCAGGCCTAGTAAAGAATTCCATTTTTATTCTATCCATGTCTGAGTATTGGCCAACGCTCTACTAGGTGCAGGAGACTAAGGATTTGTCTACAGTACGAAATTAGGTCCAATTTATAGAAGTCATTTTTTTAGAAATCGGTTTTATATATTCGAGTGTGTGTGTCCCCACAGAAAATGCTTTAAGTGCATTAACTCGGCAGAGTGCTTCCACAGTACCGAGGCAAGCGTCGACTTCCAGAGTGTTGTACTGTGGGTAGCTATCCCACAGTTCCCGCAGTCTCCGCTGCCTATTGGAATTCTGGGTTGAGATCCCAATGCCTGATGGGGCTAAAACATTGTCGCAGGTGGTTCTGGGTACATATCGTCAGGCCCCCGTTCCCTCTCTCCCTCCGTGAAAGCAGCAGCAGACAATTGTTTCGTACCTTTTTTCTTGAGTTACCTGTACAGATGCCATACCACGGCAAGCATGGAGCCCGCTCAGGTAACAGTCACCCTATGTCTCCTGGGTGCTGGCAGATCTGGTACTGCATTGCTACACAGCAGCAGCAACCCATTGCCTTGTGGCAGCAGACGGTACAGTAGGACTGGTAGCCGTCATCGTCATGTCCGAGGTGCTCCTGGCCACGTCGGCCAGGAGCGCCTGGGCAGACATGGGCGCAGGGACTAAATTTGGAGTGACTTGACCAGGTCATTCTCTTTAGTCCTGCAGTCAGTCCTATTGAACCATCTTATGGTGAGCAGGCAGGCGATACGGATTGCTAGCAGTCCTACTGTACCATCTTCTGCCAGGCAGGCAAGAGATGAGGATGGCTAGCAGTCCTACTGCACCATCTTCTGCCAAGCAGCCATGGGATGTGGATGGCTTGCAGTCCTTCTGCACCGTCTGCTGCCAGCCAAAGATGTAAAAGATAGATGGAGTGGATTAAAACAAGAAATAGACCAGATTTGTTTTGAACTCATTTGCTTCCCCCACTCCCCGTCTAGGGGACTCAGTCCTCTAGGTCACACTGCAGTCACTCACAGAGAAGGTGCAGCGAGGTAAATCTAGCCATGTATCAATCAGAGGCCAGACCAACCTGCTTGTTCCAATAAGAACAATTACTTAGGTGCACCATTTCTTATTGGAACCCTCCGTGAAGTCCTGCCTGAAATACTCATTGATATAAAGCCACCCCCTTTGTTGATTTTAATTCCCTGTAAGCCAACCCTGTAAGCCATGTTGTCAGTCGCCCCTCCCTCCATCAGAGCAATGGCAGACAATCGTTCCGTGCCTTTTTTCTGTGCGGATGCCATACCAAGGCAAGCATGGAGGCCACTCAGCTCACTTTGGCAATTAGGAGCACATTAAACACCACACTCTTTATCCAGCAGTATATGCAGCACCAGAACCTGGCAGAGCGATACCGGGCGAGGAGGCGACGTCAGCGCGGTTATGTGAGTGATCAGGACATGGACACAGATTTCTCTGAAAGCATGGGCCCTGCCAATGCATGCATCATGGTGCTAATGGGGCAGGTTCATGCTGTGGAACGCCGATTCTGGGCTTGGGAAACAAGCACAGACTGGTGGGACCGCATAGTGTTGCAGGTCTGGGACGATTCCCAGTGGCTGCGAAACTTTCGCATGCGTAAGGGCACTTTCATGGAACTTTGTGACTTGCTTTCCCCTGCCCTGAAGCGCATGAATACCAAGATGAGAGCAGCCCTCACAGTTGAGAAGCGAGTGGCGATAGCCCTGTGGAAGCTTGCAACGCCAGACAGCTACCGGTCAGTTGGGAATCAATTTGGAGTGGGCAAATCTACTGTGGGGGCTGCTGTAATGCAAGTAGCCCACGCAATCACAGATCTGCTGATATCAAGGGTAGTGACCCTGGGAAATGTGCAGGTCATAGTGGATGGCTTTGCTGCAATGGGATTCCCTAACTGTGGTGGGGCCATAGACGGAACCCATATCCCTATCTTGGCACCGGAGCACCAAGCCGCCGAGTACATAAACCGCAAGGGGTACTTTTCAATAGTGCTGCAAGCTCTGGTGGATCACAAGGGATGTTTCACCAACATCAACGTGGGATGGCCGGGAAAGGTACATGATGCTAGCATCTTCAGGAACTCTGGTCTGCTTCAAAAGCTGCAGGAAGGGACTTTATTCCCAGACCAGAAAATAACTGTTGGGGATGTTGAAATGCCTATAGTTATCCTTGGGGACCCAGCCTACCCCTTAATGCCATGGCTCATGAAGCCGTACACAGGCAGCCTGGACAGTAGTCAGGAGCTGTTCAACTACAGGCCGAGCAAGTGCAGAATGGTGGTAGAATGTGCATTTGGACATTTAAAGGCGCGCTGGCGCAGTTTACTGACTCGCTTAGACCTCAGCAAAACCAATATTCCCACTGTTATTACTGCTTGCTGTGTGCTCCACAATATCTGTGAGAGTAAGGGGGAGACATTTATGGTGGGGTGGGAGGTTGAGGCAAATCTCCTGGTTACGCACAGCCAGACACCAGGGTGGTTAGAAGAGCACAGTAGGGCACGGTACGCATCAGAGAAGCTTTGAAAACCAGTTTCATGTCTGGCCAGGCTACGGTGTGAAAGTTGTTTGTTTCTCCTTGATGAAACCCCCCGCCCCTTGGTTCACTCTACTTCCCTGTAAGCTAACCACCCTCCTCTCCTCCCTTCGATCACCGCTTGCAGAGGCAATAAAGTCATTGTTGCTTCACATTCATGCATTCTTTATTCATTCATCACACAAATAGGGGCATGACTACCAAGGTAGCCCAGGAGGGGTGGTGGAGGAGGGAAGGAAAATGCCACACAGCACTTTAAAAGTTTACAACTTTAAAATTTACTGAATGCCAGCCTTCTGTTTTTTGGGCAATCCTCTGTGGTGGAGTGGCTGGTTGGCTGGAGGCCCCCCCACCGCGTTCTTGGGCGTCTGGGTGTGGAGGCTATGGAACTTGGGGAGGAGGGCGGTTGGTTACAGAGAGGCTGTAGTGGCAGTCTGTGCTCCAGCTGCCTTTGCTGCAGCTCAAGCATACACTGGAGCATACTGGTTTGGTCCTGCAGCAGCCTCAGCATTGAATCCTGCCTCCTCTCACCACGCTGCCGCCACATTTGAGCTTCAGCCCTGTCTTCAGCCCGCCACTTACTCTCTTCAGCCCGCCACCTCTCCTTCCAGTCATTTTGTGCTTTCCTGCACTCTGACATTATTTGCCTCCACGCATTTGTCTGTGCTCTGTCAGTGTGGGAGGACAGCATGAGCTCAGAGAACATTTCATCATGAGTGCGTTTTTTTTTTCTTTCTAATCTTCACTAGCCTCTGGGAAGGAGAAGATCCTGCGATCATTGAAACATATGCAGCTGGTGGAGAAAAAAAAAGGGACAGTGGTATGTAAAAAGACACATTTTATAAAACAGTGGCTACACTCTTTCAGGGTAAACCTTGCTGTTAACATTACATACATAGTACATGTGCTTTCGTTACAAGGTTGCATTTTGCCTCCTCCCACAGCGTGGCTACCCCCTCAACCATCCCCCCTCCCCGTGGCTAACAGCGGGGAACATTTCTGTTCAGCCACAGGCAAACAGCCCAGCAGGAACGGGCACCTCTGAGTGTCCCCTGAAGAAAAGCACCCTATTTCAACCAGGTGACCATGAATGATATCTCACTCTCCTGAGGATAACACAGAGAGATAAAGAACGGATGTTGTTTGAACGCCAGCAAACATACACTGCAATGCTTTGTTGTACAATGATTCCCGAGTATGTGTTACTGGCCTGGGGTGTTAAAGTGTCCTACCATGGAGGACGCAATAAGGATGCCCTCCCCAGAAACCTTTTGCAAAGGCTTTGGGAGTACATCCAGGAGGGCCGCGAATGCCAGGGCAAATTAATCCTTTCACATGCTTGCTTTTAAACCATGTATAGTATTTTAAAAGGTACACTCACCGGAGGTCCCTTCTCCGCCTGCTGGGTCCAGGAGGCAATCTTGGGTGGGTTTGGGGGGTACTGGCTCCAGGTCCAGGGTGAGAAAAAGTTCCTGGCTGTCAGGAAAACTGGTTTCTCCGCTTGCTTGCTGTGAGCTAACTACAACCTCATCATCATCATCATCATCTTCTTCGTCCCCAAAACCTGCTTCCGTGTAGCCTCCATCTCCATTGAAGGAGTCAAACAACACGGCTGGGGTAGTGGTGGCTGAACCCCCTAAAATGGCATGCAGCTCATCATAGAAGCGGCACGTTTGGGGCTCTGACCCGGAGCGGCCGTTCGCCTCTCTGGTTTTCTGGTAGGCTTGCCTCAGCTCCTTCAGTTTCACGCGGCACTGCTTCGGGTCCCTGTTATGACCTCTGTCCTTCATGCCCTGGGAGATTTTGACAAAGGTTTTGGCATTTCGAAAACTGGAACGGAGTTCTGATAGCACGGATTCCTCTCCCCATACAGCGATCAGATCCCGTACCTCCCGTTCGGCCCATGCTGGAGCTCTTTTGCGATTCTGGGACTCCATCATGGTCACCTCTGCTGATGAGCTCTGCATGGTCACCTGCAGCTTGCCACGCTGGCCAAACAGGAAATGAGATTCAAAAGTTCGCAGTTCTTTTCCTGTCTACCTGGCCAGTGCATCTGAGTTGAGAGTGCTGTCCAGAGCGGTCATCATGGAACACTCTGGGATAGCTCCCGGAGGCCAATACCGTCGAATTGTGTCCACAGTACCCCAAATTCGACCCGGCAAGGCCGATTTAAGAGCTAATCCACTTGTCAGGGGTGGAGTAAGGAAATCAATTTTAAGAGCCCTTTAAGTCGAAATAAAGGGCTTCATCGTGTGGACAGGTGCAGGTTTACATCGATTTAACGCTGCTAAATTCGACCTAAAGTCCTAGTGTAGACCAGGGCTAAGATTAGCATATGAAGCACCTTTAATTCCCACCTTCACACCTGTGATACACTGAGAATGCTGCAATGTACCCACTGGCATTCACTCATCACTACATTTGCAGGGGCCCAAAAAAAGCACACTTCACTTCTGTGCTCTTTAGTCATCTTTCTTTTCCAGTTAGATGGTATTGGCATAAAGTGGCCTACTGATTACGTATAATTTTATACGAGGAAAAGCACTATTACCTTCTGTCATGCACTCAGGCATCCCTGGTATAGGTAGGGAAGCTCCCTGTGTTCGTTTTCTCCCCACTAGATGTCAGCTTTGCTTTACAAATATCAATTAATGCTGGTATAAAAACAGCCTTTGCTTGGGGTTCTGCCAGACACAAAGGGCATAAAACAGCCTGGTGCCTTTACCAGTGTCTGCTAATATGCTTAGAAATCTTCATTCCATGCTTTTTATTCTTGCCAGTCATTAGTACACAGTGTGAAAGTAAAACTGAGATAAATCCAGACTGGACCAATATACATTTCAGCTAAAATCATCACCAGTGTCCTTTGCCATTGTTCTCAAGTTGCACACGCTCAGTAAACACACCTAACTTTAGGATGTACATTGTCTAGCAAACTCACCAAACTTCAGGGTTTTCAAGCATTCAGCCATCACCATAACAAACAGATTAAAAAGGGCCAATGCTACTAAATTTGGTTTTTTCAAGTAGAAAATAAAGACACTCTTGGTTTTAGATTCTGGCCGATAGGAGACTGAGTATTTAACACTTGCTTCCCAAAGTTTTCCTGCTCACTTGTGACCGACTCAAGCTAAAATAATAATGGCTTTCTCTCTTTTAAGTAGTGTTTGCCCTGTTTCTAGGATAGTGAGGAAAATAAAATAAGAAACATGTACTCCTGCAATTCAGCATTCAGGCCAAAGCACTATTGACCTTCAGGTCTGCCTTTTTGCATGATTTTTGCCAGCTGGTTATTTGCAGTTGATTATTTTTATGCAAGTGCACAGTCTGAAGTTTAGAGAGACAAAGTGGGTGAGGTGATATTGAATCATAGAATCATAGAATCATAGAATATCAGGGTTGGAAGGGACCCCAGAAGGTCATCTAGTCCAACCCCCTGCTTGAAGCAGGACCAATTCCCAGTTAAATCATCCCAGCCAGGGCTTTATCAAGCCTGACCTTAAAAACCTCTAAGGAAGGAGATTCTACCACCTCCCTAGGTAATGCATTCCAGTGTTTCACCACCCTCCTAGTGAAAAAGTTTTTCCTAATATCCAATCTAAACCTCCCCCACTGCAACTTGAGACCATTACTCCTCGTTCTGTCATCTGCTACCATTGAGAACAGTCTAGAGCCATCCTCTTTGGAACCCCCTTTCAGGTAGTTGAAAGCAGCTATCAAATCCCCACTCATTCTTCTCTTCTGCAGGCTAAACAATCCCAGCTCCCTCAGCCTCTCCTCATAAGTCATGTGTTCCAGACCCCTAATCATTTTTGTTGCCCTTCGCTGGACTCTCTCCAATTTATCCACATCCTTCTTGTAGTGTGGGGCCCAAAACTGGACACAGTACTCCAGATGAGGCCTCCCCAATGTGGAATAGAGGGGAACGATCACGTCCCTCGATCTGCTCGCTATGCCCCTACTTATACATCCCAAAATGCCATTGGCCTTCTTGGCAACAAGGGCACACTGCTGACTCATATCCAGCTTCTCGTCCACTGTCACCCCTAGGTCCTTTTCCGCAGAACTGCTGCCTAGCCATTCGGTCCCTAGTCTGTAGCTGTGCATTGGGTTCTTCCGTCCTAAGTGCAGGACCCTGCACTTATCCTTATTGAACCTCATCAGATTTCTTTTGGCCCAATCCTCCAATTTGTCTAGGTTCTTCTGTATCCTATCCCTCCCCTCCAGCATATCTACCACTCCTCCCAGTTTAGTATCATCCGCAAATTTGCTGAGAGTGCAATCCACACCATCCTCCAGATCATTTATGAAGATATTGAACAAAACCGGCCCCAGGACCGACCCTTGGGGCACTCCACTTGATACCGGCTGCCAACTAGACCTGGAGCCATTGATCACTACCCGTTGAGCCCGACAATCTAGCCAGCTTTCTACCCACCTTATAGTGCATTCATCCAGCCCATACTTCCTTAACTTGCTGACAAGAATACTGTGGGAGACCGTGTCAAGAGCTTTGCTAAAGTCAAGAAACAATACATCCACTGCTTTCCCTTCATCCACAGAACCAGTAATCTCATCATAAAAGGCGATTAGATTAGTCAGGCATGATCTTCCCTTGGTGAATCCATGCTGACTGTTCCTGATCACTTTCCTCTCATGCAAGTGCTTCAGGATTGATTCTTTGAGGACCTGCTCCATGATTTTTCCAGGGACTGAGGTGAGGCTGACTGGCCTGTAGTTCCCAGGATCCTCCTTCTTCCCTTTTTTAAAGATTGGCACTACATTAGCCTTTTTCCAGTCATCCGGGACTTCCCCCGTTCGCCACGAGTTTTCAAAGATAATGGCCAATGGCTCTGCAATCACAGCCGCCAATTCCTTCAGCACTCTCGGATGCAACTCGTCCGGCCCCATGGACTTGTGCACGTCCAGTTTTTCTAAATAGTCCCTAACCACCTCTATCTCCACAGAGGGCTGGCCATCTCTTCCCCATTTTGTGATGCCCAGTGCAGCAGTCTGGGAGCTGACCTTGTTAGTGAAGACAGAGGCAAAAAAAGCATTGAGTACATTAGCTTTTTCCACATCCTCTGTCACTAGGTTGCCTCCCTCATTCAGTAAGGGGCCCACACTTTCCTTGGCTTTCTTCTTGTTGCCAACATACCTGAAGAAACCCTTCTTGTTACTTTTAACATCTCTGCCTAGCTGCAGCTCCAGGTGCGATTTGGCCCTCCTGATATCATTCCTACATGCCCGAGCAATATTTTTATACTCTTCCCTGGTCATATGTCCAACCTTCCACTTCTTTTAAGCTTCTTTTTTATGGACCAGCTTCTGTTGGTGAGAGAAGCATATTATCTTGTGAGTCCAAGCAAAAACTTCCTGTGTAAACGTGTGCAAGTTTCTACAGCAATCACAATGTTTATTAGCCCAGGTTGGTTATACTGTTTAATTTTATAGCAAGCAAATAACTATGGCTCATGCTGTCATCTCACTCTAGCATCCAGTAATGGCAGGCTGGGATTGGGACTTTGGAAGAATTTGGTGGGGAGCCTGTCTTGACATAATTCTGAGTGATGTAAACCAGATGGCAAAACTATTAAGTCAGCAGTGATTCTTCTTATCAGATTTGTTTCTTGGGCATATGCCCCAGGTTTTGCAGAAAAACACTTTCCCCTCCTATACTGTTCATGGAGGAAGGTCCTCTCAAATATCTACCCTTTTATTATAGGTTCAGATGAAAGCAAGTCTTAAACTTAATGCTGCCTAACACTTCCGATTATAAGGTCCAGTTTCAGTTGACTATCACTTTGTCAGATTTTAATTATTCAGGATGAGTTTTTCTATGCTCGCTCTCTGTGTTGGGCTGAATATTTTGGAAAGTTGCAGCAAAAGTGCTTCAGTAGTTTCCAGGAATGACACTTCCCATGCTAAATTCTTACAACTGTTCCATTGATAAGCTCATGCAGCTCTATGCTTGAAGAAGGGGATTATTCCTGGGGTCATGGAGGTGGCTTTCGCTGTCTTTGTGAAAATCCACCCAGATTTGACCAAGTCATAAGCCCCTGAAAATCCCTGTTTGCACATACTCAGAAGACCTTGTTATCAGTCTGGTGGATAATTTCTCTGAAGATTCTGTCTGCACTGAGTATGATCCACCCTAGGGCTGCAGGAGCTGCAGGAACTGAACAGAACTTTCCCTGCAGTTTCTGCTCTGTGCAGCCAGGAGTCATTGTGGTGCAGGAATACTGTCTCTTCTTTGCTCTCAATGCCCCACAAAAGATGCTCAGGCAGTACAGAGGAGAAGGAGGAAGCACAATGATTTAACTGCACATTGGGAACCACTGAACTAGAGAGGACAGAGATTATCCTTCTCTCCATGGATAGATACAGCATTGCTCATCTAAAACTACAATTAGCCTAATAACTGTGAAAGTAAAAGCCAGACTAGTAAAATACAATGTCTTGCACTTGGGTGGGAGGTAGGGTGTACATGCATGGTGGGATTTTGGAGATGTGAGACAGAGGAGGGATGCTCAGAGGGCAGCCACCTCATCTGTATTAGACAAGTGAGGTATACACTGCTCTGTGTAGATCAGAGCCATCTCCCTCATTGATTGTTGCCAGCATAGTATCTGAGTATGCTGAGGTCATACATTATGCCCCCAGCAGTGAATGGAGAAAGCCACTCTGACCTGCAAAACACAGTGAAAGCTATAACAAGTGGTGCCCATGAGCTGCATCACCACATTAAAAACTATTCCAAGAACAGATACACAGATTGTCTGAGGTGCCTCACAGACTCCCAGTAAACTGCCAATGTGGCCTTCATTTGGGCAGAGCTCTGGTACTCCATGTCCAAGGACTGAGTTATTTCAGTGTCATCAGCAAGTGGAAATGGTTGCCAGCAGTTTTTCACATTTTAATTCGATTCTGTCTTTTCTTCTGACAAACTAAGAAAGTTCCCAGGCTGTCCCGGCAAAATTAGGGATCACAGAGAGTAGTTTCTGAAACACAAATATTAATTACTAGAGGAAAACATCTCCTTCTTGTGGTAAATTCTGTGAGACTGGTTTGGACTAAGAGCATTAACTACTTTTAAGCCACTAGCAGTAGATAGTAGAAGGATCATCATCCAACTCATCTGTGGACCCATCAAAGGTCTCCCCATTCAGCCTCTCTCTAGCAAAAAAAGCCCTAGTCTGTTTTTCACCATGGCATTTCGGCAATGGAGGAAACTCACAATAAAACCCTGACCACAGCAGTATGCCTCCAATCAACCAGCCATAGCATATATTAGAAGGTGCAGAACTGAACTGTCCTTTCTCTGAATAAACTTGCAGTTCTCTCTTCTTTTGTTTATCAACTTTAGATATCAGGAAAAGTATAGTTTCACAAAATAGAGTTGCAAAAGAATTATTAACTCACATCTAGTTCTCCTGTGGACCAATGAAAGACTATTTCCAACAGCTTATTCTATAGGACTTCTTTCAGCCTACTTTTAAATGACTCCATAACTTCTTTTTTGAAAACCAGTCTGCATTCTAATCAATCTGACCATTTTCTTGCTATTCAGCCTACATTTTCTTTTGTTCAGTTTCAAATCATTACTACAAGTTATCCTCTCTGCAGTTCCAATCCTGGGCTCTCATAAGGCTCTACGATCACCTCTTGGTCTTAACCCCCTCTCTTCCCCTACAGTTCTAAGAAATACAGTGATAAACTAATTATTCTGCAATCCAAAATCAATCCTATAAAATAGGTGGGAAATGTGTACAGTTTCAGCACACATTGTCCCAGCACATTGATTTGTCCACACTGAAAGAATAGAAGGAAATTCTCTCTTATTTTAACTTGACTCTCTGGCTGACTCTCCACTTGGCTGACTCTCCATTTAAATGATTAAAGAACTTTAGCTGTTAGCATCCAGTGCAGTCAAAGTTTGAATCCTGTTTGCATTTCAAATGTGGTTTCAATTTACCCTGCACACCATTTATTTCTCATCGTTTTGAATTGGGGCAAAAGAAGGCTTGAAAAATCAAATCAGTCTTCCTTAATTAGGGGATACAGTTCCCTCTGGTGGATTCCCAAAGAGCAGGAACAAAACCAATTTCTCTGCAATTTCATATTGGGACTATTAAATATAGTGCAATTAATTCATCCATGAATTAAATCTCTAGATTATGTCAGCTTTTCAGCTGTTCCTCATCACTTTTCTTTTATTACAGAATCCTAGTACTGTAGTGCCACTGTAGTTGAGATGTCAGGGGGGAAAAAGGCTCTTTTATTCTTATCCCTGATTTTTCAACTTCGTATTTATAGGTACATATGGGAACCACACAGTGTTATAGCTAGGGCTGTCAATTAATCACAGTTAACACACAAAAAAATAGTTGTGATTAATCACACTTTTAATTGCACTATTAATCAAAATAGAATACCAATTGAAATGTATTAAATAGTTTTGGATGCTTTTCTACATTTTCAAATATATTGATTTCAGTTACAACACAGAAGACAAAGTGTACACTGCTCACTTTATATTATTATTTTTATTACAAATATTTGCACTGTAAAATGATAAAGAAATAGTGTTTTTCAATTCACCTTTTACAGGTACCATAATGCAATATCTTTATCATGAAAGTGCAACTTACAAATGTAGACTTTTTTTTATTACATAACTGCACTCAAAAAACCAAAACAATGTAAAACTTGAGAGCCTACAAGTCCTGCTTCTTGTTCAGCCAATCGCTGAGACAAACAAGTGTGTTTACATTTACAGGACATAATGCTGCCTGCTTCTTATTTACAATGTCACCTGAAAGTGAGAATAGGCATTTACATGGCACTTTTGTAGTCAGCATTGCAAGGAATTTACATGTCGGATAAGCTAAACATTTGTATGCCCCTTCATGCTTCAGCCACCATTCCAGAGGACATGCTTCCATGCTGATGACGTTCGTTTAAAAAAATATGTTAATTACATTTGTGACTAAACTCCTTGGGGAAGAATTGTATGTCTCCTGCTCTGTTTTACCTGCATTCTGCAATATATTTCATGTTACAGCAGTCTCGGATGATGACCCAGGACATGTTGTTTGTTTTAAGAACACGCGCACTTCATATTTGACAAAATGCAAAGAAGGTACCAATGTGAGATTTCTAAATATAGCTACAGCACTCGACCCAAGATTTAAGAATCTGAAGTACCTTCCAAAATCTGAGAGGGACGAGGTGTGGAGCATGCTTTCAGAAGTCTTTAAAGAGCAACACTCTGTTGCGGAAATTACAAAACCCGAACCACCAAAAAAAAAAATCAACCTTCTGCTGGTGGCATCTGACTCAGATGATGAAAATGAACATGCGTTGGTCCACACTGCTTTGGATCGTTATCGAGCAGAACCCATCATCAGCATGGACGCATGTCCCCTGGAAGGGTGTTTGAAGCATGAAGGGACATATGAATCTTCAGAGCATCTGGCATGTAAATATCTTGCCATGCCGGCTACAACTGTGCCATGCAAACACCTGTTGTCACTTTCAGGTAACATTGTAAACAAGAAGCGGGCAGCATTATCTCCTGCAAATGTAAACAAACTTGTTTGTCTGAGCGATTGGCTGAACAAGAAGTAGGACGGAGTGGACATGCAGGCTCTAAAATTTTACATTGTTTTATTTTTGAGTGCAGTGATTTTTTGTACATAATTCTACATTTGTAAGTTCAACTTTCATGATAAAGATATTGCATTATGGTACTTGTAAGAGGTGAATTGAAAAACACTATTTCTTTATCATTTTACAGTGCAAATATTTGTAACCATATATAATATAAAATGAGCACCGTACACTTTGTATTCTGTGTGGTAATTGAAATCAATATATTTGAAAATGTAGAAAACAGCCAAAATATTTAAATAAATGGAATTCTATTATTCTTTAACAGTGTGATTAATTGCATGATTAATTTTTTTAATCGCACGATTAATCACGATTAATTTTTTTAGTTACTTGGCAGCCCTAGTTATAGCCATAGGAATTATTTTATAGTTTCCTCAATCTCTGTAAAAATAGATACATTTTCCGAGCTTGTAACAGGAAGGCTGTTTCTTAGGACTTTGCATAGTAATGCAGATCTCTTCTCCTTATTTACCACATTGAAAGTTGTTGGACACCTGTATAAAGATGGTGTTATTTCTGTTGATGCATGACAGTCAGTGTGTCTTGTTAACTCTGTCATGGTTACTGGGCTCACTGCACCTCTGACCACTACTGATCTTTTTGAGTGTGCTTCTGTTAGGTTTCAAGTCTCAACCTTTGTCAGGCATGAAGGAACCCAGTGATTTTGTAGCTCTCAGACCAGGTCTTGGGCTGCAGTCCCCAGGTGCTAACCATGGTTACCTAAACAGATCAGACTTATCTTCAGTACCTGCAGTTCTGTCCCCGGCAGGAGTAAGAGACAAGTAGTTAATACAGTGAGCAAAGAGCCTTCCTAAAGCAAACCAAAGCATTATAGAGGAAACAGATTTTAATAAACCAGTCTACACACATGCCTACCTCTCCCTAAGGCTTACTGTTTCTTGGATCTGGGGAAGGCCCAGTTTCCTCTTCAGAGTCTGTCTCTGTGTCACCCAGTCCTCCTGGTTAGCCCCGACAACTGAAGTCCCTTGAGGATTAATTCTCTCTAAGGTCTTATTCAATATTTAGACACAGCCACTAGGTGAACTGGTCAGACAACATGGATACAAGTCCTATCAGTACACAAATTCATAGGTTATAAGGCCAAAAGGGACCATTGTCAACATCTTGTCTGACCTTCTGTTCTTTGCCTGTGGCACACAATAGTTTAGTCTCCTGGGAGCTGTAATACTTTGGTCTAATTCCAGTTGTTGGGTTTAGTGTGTGGGTGGCTGAGTGGTGTTGTTGGTGGCCTGGGATATACAAGTTGCAATAAATGATCTGGAGGTCCCTTCTGGCCTTAAACTTTGGTTCTGTGACCCCCTGTATAACACAGGCCACAGGACTTCCCTGAATTAACTCCTGTTTGAAGTAGAACAGATCAGATGACACACAGATCTGTTTATCCTTCACCACATATAACTATACCAATACACTAAAATGGCCCAGGGCTTGGACGAGCTCAGCTCATGAATAAAGAGCCCCTGGTTGAAGCTGAACCCAGCCAAGATGGGAGCTCAAGCTGGTGGGCAGAGGAAAGCATGGTGAAGATTTTGCAGTCATAGTGGTGTCTTTTATAGTTGAAGGTATCCACCTTCATCTGGTCAGTTCAGCCCACAGTTTGGGAATGCTCCTGGATTCCTCTCTGAGGCATAGCATCATCCACAAGTAAGGCTTTCTATCTCTGATTGGCTAGGACAAAACATCTGATCATGGCAAATGATGACTTAGCTCCCATCTGGCATACAGCAATGTGATATACCTGGGTATGAAGTCCTCAGCCCTTAGAAAGCTCCAATTAGTATAGAATAGTGCAGCATGTCTCCTCAGCACAGCAACATAGGATTCTCTGAGCACATCAAACCTGTTCACTGATCCCTACAATGACTTCCCATAGAATGTCGAATCAAGTTCCAAGTCTCAGTCCTAATCATCAATGTACCCAAGGGAGTTGGCCCAGCATATCTAAAAGACTGCGTAAAACTCCAGGATGGAGACCATGGTCAACAACTTTGCTCCTCTAGCATAATGGAACTGTCTAACATCAGAGGAAAGCTTATCTGTGCAGTAGACAGAGCTTTCTTGGGAACTAGTCCAAGACTGTGGAATGAAGTTCCACAGGCACTAAGAGCCATCCCAAACCCCACCACCTTCCGCCCCAAGTGCAAGGTGCACTTCTTCAACTGTGCCTTCTCTAACACACATACCACAGAGCAGCATATGCATTTAAAAAAACCCTCAAAAACAAACACCTACCAGATCAAGTCACTCCACTGCACACACAATTCTCCCCATGGGAGTGGATGAGAAAATGAACTACATGTGACAGATGCTAGTCATGTCACTTCATGTACTACTGTAAAGTGTTCAGATACTACAATGATGAAGGTTGTATAAGAACCTAGGTAGACTAGACGAGACTACAATAGCCCCTACAGCTCAACCACACTGGAAAAAAAAAACTAAACAAAACACCAACTTTGAGTTCCAAATAAATGCAAGTTCCTTTGAGAAATATGAAGGAAAAAACCCATCCCAGTCTCACAAAGGTTTAATACGGTCTGTAGTCTCATGGACACTCACAGAATGCCTGGTGGAGATATAACTTTCTGCTGTCCGGGCTAGAGTATCTGTCATCTCCCCGAAATCATGAGGTCTAAGTTGCCCAAATTTGTAGTCCAGGCCAAAAGGCCCCTGGGGAGGAAGGCATGGAAAAGGCTAGGCCCATGAAGTGTGGGGGGAGAATAACTGTAGGAAAAGGAGTGACTGGAGGATGGGGCCTAGTCAAGTCAAAAGTGGAGTGGTTTGGGGGAACCTCTTAATCTCGTGTCCCTGAACCTGTCCCTGTGGAGCTTTGTGTTTGGCTGGAAGATGGGTGTGGGCATCTGAAAAACCTGAATGTGAGTGTGTTTGATCCTAAATTCAGTTTAGGCTCAACGCTACATGAAGGTGGTGTTGACTAGAACAGAGAGGAAAAGGAAGAATGGATCCTGTCTGTCCTGGCTGATTTGTACAGGTTCATGTAAAGTAGGGGATGTATTATTGTCCTGCATAAAAAATGTATATATTTGGTGTCTTTTTATTCATTCCAAATAGCAGAGAGACACTTTGCCAAGGAACTTGAGGGTCTCAATAAAGAATCAGCCTCCGTCTTTTCAGTTTCCGACTCTAGGTAGCTGCATGACACAAATACACAGGTAGTATTAGGCTATTCAGGCACTGAAATGCAGAAGTTGTAAGTAGTATGCTCTCCTCTCATTTACAGTGACTTACACACCACAAGATCTAGAGCCAATATTTTTCCTTTTCTTATACAAATGAGGGACTGAACAACATATAATTTGTAAATTATGAACACACTACAGGAGCTGTTGCTGAGAGCAGAGGTCAAGTGTCTTTAAATTTAAATTCCTTCTGCTTGCACATTATAGCATGCAGCAGGGTGACACAGCAGAAGATCAGAATCTCAGCTCAACAAGAGTAAGTGAAGCAAGTAATATGTACAATCAGATTTTCATGAGCCATTATGTGCACTAAAGAGATACAATAAGTGATGGGACATAAACACTCTCCCCTACCTAATCCTCAAATTTAATCATGTTTGCGTCTGGCTTCAAAGGCAGAGCAGAGATGTGTTTTTAGTTAGGGATGGAGGCTACATCACAAAGGCGGAATGTCTATTAGTTAATGGATAGTATCATTTTTCATGCCTTTTAAAGTCATAAATATTTTAAATATCAAAGCATTTTTCTTTGGTGCATGTATCTATTTCTCTTAAGTGCATTCCACTGATGTCCTCGTTTTTCTCTTCTGCTCTACTTTGTTTACAAAAGATGAGACATGATGTGGTCTGATAACCACTTTCAAGCCCTCACCTGGGGAAGATGTTCCAGGCTACCCATGAGTCATGGTTGCCATGAATGATTTTACAAATCCTGTTATCTTTGGGGACGGGAGGTAATTTTATAAACCTCAGTTTCATAGTGATACTAAATTCCCAAGGATGATGGAAAATATGATTTATTTCAATGTACCTGCCTTGCTGCAGGGAATATGCATTAAGTCAAGAAAAATAACATAAGGCAGTAAAATTCTTACTGCAAAACTTGCCTATGGGTGTTTGGAATGGAGGCAAAAGCATAAAGACAGGGTCTGTGCTGGCACCAGCAGCTTCTGATAGCATCTGAAGTGCAGGGTAGAGCCTAATGGCACTATTTGTCTCTGCTGAGTATGGAGAGTTGCTATTTGTTTCATCAGATGAGCTCTTCCCCATTTTACCTACCCATCATTTCATTTCCTTCTCTCCACCAGTGGTTACAGCATGCTTCTCTGGGTGAGTTTTTGGAGTGTTTTGACAGTGAGGAGTACTATTTCATTGTCTCTGTTTGATTTGTTCCACTTTAGAGAAAGGGAGCTGAGAGATCCCATTATTTGAGTGCTTAGGTACTGCTTTGTCTTTGTTGACATGCACGAAAGAGAGAGAGTCCAACTGGGGAGGTTATAGCACAAGTGAGTCATATGGTGAAGTAGCTGAGATAGTGGGTATGAAGCTACCCATTAAGACAACTCTCCATAGGGGAGATAAGACCAAGGTATGTCAGAAGGCATCTCATCTTAGGCTCCTTTGGTAAAATCCCCTATATCCTACTGAGAAACACTCATGTGGCTACGTTGGAATGAATAATTCAGGTTTCTGTTGCATAAATTTTTGGTTGAGTGATACCAGGTCTCATATGAATAAGACTAGTGTACTTCATGATTCATGAAGTGACCATGGGATCTGGTATGTCTTGCTGAGTCTTGGTTGCATGATGTTGATTCCAGTTGGGCATCAAAATGGTTGATCAATCTTAGGGAGAAGGTAGAGGTGGAGATGGCGGTGTAGTTGCAATAGTTTTATCCTACTTGCCGTACACAAGATGGCTAACCATGCAGATGAATCTACCTGAGCATCTGGCCATGACTTGTGCCACTACAGCAAGGTAAAAGTTCACTATTTTCATGGTGCTTAGCTCACTAGGTTCAACGCAGATTTCACAACTGAGTTTTTCGAGCTTTTTTAGAAGTCGTTATACATTAGTGGCATCTTGTGGAAGTGAAGGACTGTCTGGGACTCAGTCTCCTACAGGAATGGCCATAGGTTAAACCTCATCTTTATATGTGATGTAAGTTATTTGGGTCTCTAATAGTTGTGTGGTCAGACCATCACTTGGTGTGTTTGGAACAGGGGCTATGATGTCGCCATCCATTGCAGAGCAGGTGCAGTACTTTATAGCCTTGGAGACTAATGATTCATATGGGTTTTTGTAGTCTCCTGACTGCTGCTGAGGCATATCTGACTGCTATTTTCAAGGTCTGATCAACTCACTGACATCTGTAGTCATGTGTTGGATGCTTTAGATTAACTGACTCCTCTGGATTCTCTGGTTGTTGCTTTGTGCATTGTGTTTTAACAATGATCAGTCAGAGCTCAACAGCTGGGATCCAGATTGGACAGAAGATACCTATAACAATTAAATATCCCACTAAATGTTGTAAGCCCCACAAAAGGTATTAAAGGGATCTGGCCTGCAAACAATGCAGGGTGGTGGTGGTGGTGGAGAGGAATTCATTTGTCTACTGTGCAATTTCAGACAATTGAATTTAATTGGAGTTAATGAAGGAGATGCTGCCAATTGGGACCTGATCCAAAGCCCATTGAAATCAATGAAAAGATTCCCGTAGACTTCGATGGATTTTGGATCAGGCCCTTGTTGGTTTTGACATGGAATGGTAGAGAACTTTCAGCTTCTGGAATTTCTTTCAAATGATATTGCAGTAAACAGGTTTAACATAGCGTCAATGTTCAAATAAAAGATGACAGAATGGAAAATGTCAAGATTTTCATGGTGACTTTAGGTGATCCAGGCTAAAATAGTCAAACATGGATGCCTACAATTAAGCCCCTAAATCCATGTTTGAACGCCGAGATAAAAGAGGGTCATTTTCAGAGGTGCTGAACTTCTAGCAGGTCCTGCAGACGTCCATAGCAGTTGTGCAGGGTCAGTAACCTCTGACAAACAGCTCACTTATTTTGGTGCTTAAATATAGGTTAGTTTTAGGAGAACATGCTGAGAAAGGCTTCTGTAGTGAATACGCTTGTTTGTGCACAAATGCCTTCTATGCGTTAATATCTCCACTGATACAAAGAACAGCCATTCCCCAGATTTCTTACGAATATGTGAATGTTCATGGATATCAAACTACAGTCAAACTAACCAGCTGTTTGGAATTTGGATGAACATTTGTGAATGCTTTTTTGCAGTATTCAACCATTTCTAATATTTAGTTCATTTAATCATTTTTGTCAGTCTTTCTAGTTCCCTGATAACTTATGGTCCTCTTCTCAGAACACTTCCAACTTGTCAATACCTTTCTGATAACAAGGTGACCAGAACTGAACACAATGGGCAAGATTTTCAGCTGGTGTTAATTGGCATAGCTCCAGTGACTTCAAAGTCCCTTAGTCCTTCAGGTGTGGTCACACCAAGCATGTGCAGAGAGGGTTTATTATCTCCCTGCTCTGTGATGTGGTGCCTTTGTGTGCACAGCCTAAAACTGCAAAGACCTTTTTTGCTGACACATTGCAAACTCATGTCTAATTTGCTGTCCGCTATCAAAGTTAGGTCTCTTCCAGCACTACCTATTTCCAGGTTTCTCCCAGTGAATAATGTGTTTCAGATAATTTTCCCCATATGTATGACTTTATATTTTTGCAAAGTAGAATTTCATTTTGTCACATTGTGCCCATGTTTCTGATCTCTCTGATCTCTTTGTATTATTTCTCTCTCCTTGGTGTATTTACAGTGTTATTACTGGATACGACCCTCCCATTTTAGTATTATCTGCAGACTTCATTAAGTTGCTGTTTACACTCTTTTCCAAATCATTAACGAAAATGTCAAATAAAGTCATCCTTAACACATGCAGCATCTCACCAGTCACCTTCTGCCAACTTAATACATTGATGTTTATCATTAATACACCTTCAGCCAGTTTTCAGTCCACTTGATAGTTTCTGTACATGACAATTTTAATTTACTTTGAAATGAAGGTTTCATGAAACACCTTCAAATGCCTTACTAAACTCTGAGACCCAGGGCTAGAGCTGCAGCTGAGCTATGCTTGGCATAGCTCAGAAAGGGAGTCATGCAAATGTGGCTTTAAACTGCTTTTATGTTCCCCCAAATCTGGGGCTGTCTGACTGCCAGGCCAGTCCCTGATATAAATAAAAGCAGCTTCAGGGCTGTTGTAACTAATCTTGCTGTCAGTGGTCTGGTGGGGTACAGCTACACTGCAAAAAAAAACAACCAAAACCCCACAACAGTGAGTCTCTGGGCCATGTCAGCTGACTCAGGCTTGAGCTATAGGGCTAAAAAAATAGAAGTGTAGAACTTCCTGTCGGGCTGGAGCCCCGGCTCTGAGACCCTCTCCCCTCAGCAGTTTTCAGAGCCCAGGCTCCAGCCCGAGTGGGAACATCGGCAGTGCTCTTTTTAGCCCCACAGAGCAAGCCACGCAGGCCCAAGTCAGTTGATCCGGGCTCTGAGACTTGCTGCTGTGGGGTTTTTTTTGTTTGTTTGTTTGCAGTGAACACATACTGCAAGGACTGGCCTGGCAGCTGGATACCATGGAAGCCCCTGGTGACATCCCCCGTCCACATGCCTCTACACAGGAGGCTAGGAGAGAGGCCAGTGTAGGAAGTGCTATTATGGCTCGGCTCTGTGTCATCCAAGGATTGCCTATGCAGGGTGAGTCCTTAAGGGGCCATTTAAGATGGATTTAAGACTCCTTCAGGGCCAAGGATCTAGCCCCAGAAGAGTTTGAGGACATCTTCCAGGCAATAGGGAAGTTCTCAACAGTGTACAGAATTGAGCTGAAAAAGCCCAACTGCCCCACAATTAACAACCCTAGGAAAGTTCCTCTCACCCTAAGGCAGAGGCCACAGGAGGAGCTGGATGGGCCGATTGCCCTGAAAAACCACCATACGAGTAGAAGAACCAACAGAAAGGGTACACCCATTGGACATTGTAGAAAACAAAAGGTGGACTCCTTTGCTTACATATAGACCCCAAAGAATTAAATGAATATATTAAAAAGGAACATTTCCTACTGCCTACATGGAGAGAAATTTAGGGGAGTTGGCTGAAGCCAACTATTTGTCTAGGCTGGTTGCATCAGCAGGGTTCTGGCAGGTGCCCTTAGAAAAACAGAACACGTGTGTGCACATTCAACACCCCTTGGGAGCCACTGTTTCCACAGAGTGCCGCTGGGGTTTTGTTGAAGTGTGTCACCAGACAATACACCACACTTTTGATGGTACAGAGGGTGCTAAGGGTGCCCCAGATTAAATTTGATCTGAGGAAAGACATTGAAAGAGCATGACCAGAGACTCCAGGAAGGTTTGGAAAGAGCCAGAGCTGCTGGGCTAAAGTAACACAAACAAAATGAAAATTCTGTGTAACAGAAATAGCCTACCTGGGAGAGAAGTGAACACAGCAAGGCATACAGGGAAAGACAATAACCAACACGCTTGTCCTAACAGACTAGGAAGAGGTGTGACAGATACTGAAATCCCATAAAATATCTTTGGGGACCATATTGTGTTAAGTTCATGTATCACTGTCGGCCAGGGATTGTAACTCAAGGAGGGAGGGCTACCCCAACTCCTCCAGGAAACAAAAACAGTGGTGGGTGATTAAGATGAATCACTTAGTTATAGGCACCTCTCTGGAGGTGCCATTTCCCTGAGGAGGCTTGCATATATTGGTTCAGCCTGGGTTTTCCAGAGACCAACAGACAAAAGGCTGGGTTTAAACTGCCTCGGGGTCTTCTGACTGATCCAGCAAATGGACAGGACCTTCTTTCCAAGGACCCCAACCCTTGCTGAAGGGTTGGAGAGACTGTGGCCTGCAGGGACTCATAGGATGGATGGGGTGACCTCTGGCAAGTTTTTAGCACGTGTATAGGAACTTTTATTGTTTTGCATGTTTTCTCTGTCATGTTTTTACCTTGCGAATAGAGGTGCCTGTTTAGAAAGAGCTGGGTGGTAACTTGTAACTGCTGGCAAAACACAGTTTGCAGCCCTCTGAGAGAAAGCAAAGACCAGGCATGGGCCTTTACGCAGCCTGGCTTGCTGGGGATATCACAGTGTATGCAACCTTAAAACCCTGGTCAGGAGGGAGGGAGATGTGCATCTCTGCCTAAGAGAAGTGACAGCTGGGAGTTGGAAACCTTAAGTGGGTGCCCTGGAGGGACCAAGGAGAAGGGGGATACAGGTGCAGTTACCCTGAAACTATGACAAGGGGTACAAAGAGCCCTTGGAAAGGTGAACTATGGGTGGGACATTTGAGCCTCGTCTAGCTTCCTGAACCAGCAACCTGACAGTGCTACTGCGCAAAGATGTCCAATCAACATGGGATAAAAATCTTAATAAAGAGTGTGAGAAAAAGAAAGAGTTAATTAAAGAGGCCCCAGTCCTGGGGTACTATGACTGCGAGCACAAAATAAGTTGCCCACAGATTCCTCCAAGGAATGTATTGGCATAGTCTTCCTCCATCAAAATTGGAGACTAGAGGCGTATACGTAACAGGTGCTAACAAAAACTGAGTGTCAAAAATGCTCCAATAGAGGAGGCTTTGGCTTCAAACCAAGGGTGTAAAAAGCTTCCCATCTTCATTTAGTTGTGTGAGCTGAAACTGGCCATAAACCACTTATTGCCGTTGCCAAAAGAGGCTTTCCCCTCCCACCCTGGGAGAATATAGAGATTATTTTTTCAGCTAAAAATGTGTGATTTACAAATTGAGTACAAACCAGGGAGAGGTTTGGTGTTTGCAGACATACGCTAGAGCGTTTCACAAAAGTGCAGTCGAGAAAAGTTCCGAGCTAGATTTTGTACATGCCAATCTGATAAAAACTCCTGTTCAGTCTCAGGTGACGTGGACTGTGATTGGCAGAGCTGTTGCTCAGGAAGAGACCTGCCAAATGTAATTAAGGTTATTATCTTAGCACAGGGTGGCCAGACTTGGATATTCCTAGCTCCTATTATCATTTTAAGGGAAAACTCTTGATACTAGATGGGATTTTGTTTAAAGGCACCAGAATGATGATTCCTAAGGTGTTAAAGAAAAATATGTTTAAAAAGATGCATGAAGGCCATTTAGGGACAGAAAAATCTAAGGGGAAAGGCCTTATTTTATACTGGCCTCAAATGAACAGCAACTTTGAGAAAGCTGTCAAGGTTTGTTGCCTATGCTAAAAATACAGACTAAGTCAAGCGAAAGAGCCTATGTTGGTGGCACAGGAAAAATTGGCTCCCTGGAACAAAATTGGCTCAAAAACTATATACTTCCCCTGGACTATTATTCTCACTTCCCTGATACAGCCTTACTAGAAGATACTGCAGGTAAACAGGTGATTGTGCATATCAAATCTATTTTTGCTAGACAGGGGTGAAAATAACTTCAATGACTTACTGGTATGCAGGGCAGCCGGGGTCCTAGGCAAGGTGGGAGCTTTGGGCCCCCGGAAGGGGCGGGGCCTTGGACAGAAGGGGTGGGGCCAAAATGCCCCAGCCAGCCTTTTAGCACTGCCCGGCCCACGCCACCCGGGGTGAGTTAAAGGGCCGAGGTGACAGTAGCGTCGGCCGGGAGCCCCGGGGTCCTTTAAATCGCTGCCAGAGCCCCAGCGTAGAAGTGGCATTGGCCGGGATCCTCAGGGCTCTGGTGGTGATTTAAAGGCCCTGGGGCTCTGGCCGCTGGCATGGTAGTGGCATCATCAGCAGGGAGCCCCAGGACCTTTAAATCGCTGTAGGGAGCCCGGGGCCCCTTTTTTGTTCAAAAGTAAGAATGCCTTCACTGTTGGAAACTGATGACAGTCCTTGGGGACTTGCCAATGTATAAAAAGGCAGATAAGAGAAAACAACCACACCAAGATCATTTTGGATCCTGGGGTTTGCCACCATTTCATGAAAATGAGGCTGTGCATCTCTGTGGCAGGAGACAATGGCCACAAACAGCAGTGGTGTCACAAGAGGTTATTTCCTCCCCTCCCCCCTCAGTGACCGAAGATGAGGGCGGGGTGCTTAAGATTGTGCCATCAATGCACACTCAAACATAGAACTAGTCAGAAACCTGAATTTCTGTTCTGTGGGAAATATCAACTGTAATATAGTAGCTGCCATCCCAGTGCCCCCCTCCCCCTGTGGTCAGAGGTCAGTCTGTGATATTCTGGCTCTCTTTTCCCCCTCTTCATTGGGCACTAAAGATCCTCAGTGTATAAATGGTTAATCAAAGTGCCTTCATTCTCCGCCATATATGACATGGAAGGGTTTCTCCCTAGCTTAACAAGCACTCACTGCCATGCCCAGTCTTCTTTAAATAGGTTTATTTGTCCAAACATAAGTTCCTCAGCTCACCCTTTGTCTTAAGGTTTCATGGCCTCCCCTCCCAAGGGTGATTGGTAATCCTGCTTTTTTGCAGCTTCCCAATCCCAGCCAGCTCCCTTCTCACAGTCAGTTCTCATTCAGCCAGCTCAGCTCTCAGACAGCTCTTCTACCTTTCCGGAACACCAGCCCAGGGCATAGGCACTGACTCTGTGGGTGCTCGGGGGCTGGAGCACTGATGAGGAAAAATTGGTGCAAGATCCCCGCCCCACCTCACCTCCACCTCCACCTCCTCCCCTGAGCACACTGTGTCCCCACTTCTCCTCCCAGCGCTTGCTACTGCAAAACAGCTGTTTTGTGGCGTAACAAGCTCTGGGAGGGAGGGGGGAGGAGCGGGAACACAGCACACTCAGGGGAGGAGGCGGGGAAGGGGTTGGGATAGGAGCAGGGATTTGGGGAAGGGGTTGGAATAGGAGCAGGGAGGGGGCAGAGTTGGGACGGGGACTTTGGGGAAGGGGTTGGAATGGGGGAGGGGCAGGGGTGGAGTTGGGGTGGGGCTGGGGACAGAGGGGGGTCGAGCACCCACCAGCGCCAGCAGAAGTTGGCGCCTATGGCTCAGGGGTACCTCCTTGGGCACCTGGCCCCTTGTTTCAGGGACCCATCACTGGAGTTAGCACCACTCCTGTCCCCAGGCACAGCTTGCCCCAGTCACTGCTCCGCTTCCTACCCTGTGACAGGCCTTTATAGTCCCAGATGTAGCCCTGCTCCCTTTAATTGGCTCAACTGGGCCCACCTGCTCTGACACAGGGGAACTGGGCCTGATCTACTCACAAGGACCAGCTACTCTGTGACATCAACATTTTTAAAAAATTGCCTAGAATTGGAACAAAACCCCTAAATTTCAAAATGTCTTATGCAATGAGGGTGGGGGGAAAATGTTTGGCATAGTCAAAACATTTCACTTGGATGATGTTAAATCATGTAGTTTCAGTGGGGTAACAAACATGTCATTTTGACATTATCATTTTGATATATTTGTTTAGACTTTTAAAATATTAAATATAATATATAAACTATTGAATTAATATGTCTGAACAGAATGATCACATCAAAAAATTACCATATTGAAATGAAATGAGAAAGTTAAAATGATTTAGACATTGTCCCATCAAAAACTTCATCAAAATTGATGTGTTTCCATTTCAACCAAACTGCATTTTTAGTAAGAAAACTGTGTTTTTTTTCAAAAGTAGAGTTTCAGCTCTACATATACATGTATAAAATTAAATACAAAAAGTATGTGAGAAGAATGTTATTTAGGTTGCACGCAAGCACTTGAAAGTTAGGAAATACCTGATTAGAGGTTGCTTGTGTATCTTTTGCTTTTTCTCCTATGCACTGAATGAGGTAGGGATCCTATGGTAAATTGGTATGTAACCATGTGACTGTACCGTAGTGCATATGTACAAGGGGGCAGAGCTAAGGTTGAATGGGCAAACTTAAATCTAGCATTTATCAACTTTCTCTGGGGGTTCCACAGGGTTCTGTCTTTGATTCCCTTCTCTTCTCCCTCCACATTTTATCTCTGAGCAGTCTCATCTACAAACACAATTTCAATTACCTTCTCTAGGCTGATAACCCACAGATTTACCTCTCTGCTCCAAAGCTGTCTCCTTCTGTCCAAACTAAAATATTGGCCTGTCTCTCTGACATCTCATGGATGGCTAGCTGTCAAATCAAGCTAAATATGCCTAAAACAGAGCTCCAAGAGCCCCAAGTCTTCTCCCCTGCCTCCTTTCTCAGTTACAGTGGACAAGATCACCATCGTGTTTGTCACTTGCGCCTGTAACCAAGGCTTCATCTTCAATTCATGTGTATCACAAGGTCTAGCTTTTGTGGGACCTTCATATTGATCTGTTGATGCTCCCCTCCGATGCCCAGGGCACCATCCTCCACAGCCCACTTGTAAAATTTTCAAATAAGCAACTTTGTGCTTTCTCCCCTGCTGCCCCACATGCTTGGGAAGTGCTCCCTGCAAAAATCTGCAAAGTTACTTCATTCCCCACCTTCAAATCCCTCCTCAAAACTCTCCTATGTCGTGATATCCACACAAAACTTGACAACAGTTAGGCTGCTGATGTGCAGAGACCACAGACCTCATTGTTTACTTGTACTCCCCTAGCCTATGACTAGGGCCCCTAGGAACTATAATAATACTAATAGAGCTAATAATAATACCAACTTTCAATTCCTTGACTTCGCATCCTAAACAATGGTCTTTGAAAGTAGCTTTTGGTATGTATTTTCCTAGTTTTTTTTTTAAAGAGATACCGCAAAACCAAATTCTATTATGAGCAGCACAGATGTTTCAGTTAAACGAAAACAGTATTTCTCCCATCTCTTAGTTCATTTGAAACCCTGACAGACCTGAATCTAGGAGTTTGGTAGTCCTGCTCCAGCAGATGCCATCTAATCCAAACAGCCAGAGTGCATGTCTACACTGTAATCAAAGACATGATTGCAGCATGTGTAGACATACCTAAGAGGGCTTTGATCTATGTATCTCAAAGAACATTAGCAATGAAGGTGCAGCAGCAGGGGTGGCAACATGGGCTAGCCTCCTGAGTACATATTCAGGGTCCCAGGCAGGTTTATGAAGATTGTGGTACTGCCCAAGCTGCCACAGCTTCACTGTTATAGCATTTCAAGCTAGCTAGATCAAACCTAACTTGGGTATGTCTATACATGCTGCGCTCAGTGTAGACATACCCTCAGGCTCCTACTTGCTATCTCCATGTTGCCAATAACTTTTTATGTATTATGTCTTTTTTTTTTTTACACTGGATGTAGTACTGCTCCTATTCCATGCAGCCTCCCCGTTACTCTGGTGACACATCTTCTCAGTTGCATCTCCTCTTCCAAACGTCCTCCACCTTCTGTGAACACGTTTCTCCCTGCCCTCACTCGATCTACCTTTTCTTCTCACTCTTCTGATCCTAAACCTTCATCAACCCTTGTACCACCTCTGTTTCTTCATCTGCCTCGTTTTCTTCCATGTCCCTGGTGAGAGTTTCCCAATCAAAGCCCACTGTTCATGCCCAGCATATCCACATTCTGTACCCTCTTCTGACATCACATCCATCCCACTGACCAACCTCACCCCCATTATCTTCCGTCCTCACTACCACTCCTTTGGCTCCTTCTGGAATGCCCACTCCATCTCTAAGAAACTCACCATGATCTCTTACTGCCTTTTTTTACACACTCTGATGCTGCCTCTGCAACTGCACTCTCCCACAGAAGCCTCTCTGTCTCTCACAGCCAGTCCACTGGGCCCTTCAAAAAGGAAAACGGTGGCTGTGTTAGTCTCCCACACTTTGTCCCCCTTCAGGCTACATTTCACCAAGCTCTTCGTTCCCCTGTCCCTCCATGTCACTGTTATTTATTACCACCCAGAATCCTCCCTAATATCAGTCCCTGATTTTGACACCTTGCTCTCCCTCTTCTTATCCATTCAATCCCACACCCTCAGTGACTTTAACATTTGATTGATGTCTATGACCGAGTGCTTGGAGCTAACAGCTGAACCTGCACTCTGATCACTCTGGCACTAATTAGCTACCCCAGAAAGGGCTGATTGGGGAATGAAGTGTAATTAGCTAAACAGGATTGCAGGCTGGGTGGACTAAAGAATTAATTAACCCATCAGCTGAGGACTGATAAATAAAGGCACAGGAAGGAAGTTCCACTGTGGGAGGAACAGGGCTAGCTGAGCCTAGAGTCCGAGACCTCTAGGAAGGGAGACCTCTTCTTCTCTTGGGCCCTGAGAAAAGGGCTGGGGATACAAAGGACATTGTAAATAGTATTGCTGCACAAAATTGTAAAGATGTTGGTGGAGGGAACATAAGTAAACACCATGGTGTGGACACCCAACCAGTGGAGTCTATTCAGGTTTCTGTGGGCATGAAGGCAGGAGAGGGCAACAACCTGTTACAATGACTCATCCAGCCCCTTAAGGTCCCACTCCCTTGGTCCCACCTACTTCTTCTAGATACATAAAATCATTGATTCCAAGGACAGAATAGACCATTGTGATCATCTAGCCTGATCTTCCATGGAACATGGGCCATAGAACTTCTCCCAAATAATTCCAAGAGCAGATCTTTTAGAAAAACATCCAGTCTTTTCCAGCAGTTGACAAGAACATCTGAGGAACAGTCGGGAGGGGGGGGGGGCGGGGAATAAACATGGGGAAATAGTTTTACTTTGTGCAATGACCCATCTACTCCCAGTCTTTATTCAAGCCTAAGTTAATTGTATCCAGTTTGCAAATTAATTCCAATTCAGCAGTCTCTCGTTGGAGTCTGTTTCTGAAGCTTTTTTGTTGAAGTAGTGCCACTTTTAGGTCTGTAATTGAGTGACCAAAGAGATTGAAGTGTTCTCCGACTGGTTTTTGAATGTTAAAATTCTGGGTACTCTTCTGGCTCTGTCAGTCTGTTTCTTCACTTCAGCAGATGCTTGATAGAGATCTACAGGACAGGCCCAACGAAGCAAATAACAGAACGCCACTAGCCATCACCTTCAGCTCCCAACTAAAACCTCTCCAATGCATCATCAAGGATCTACAACCTATCCTGAAGGACGACCCATCACTCTCACAGATCTTGGGAGACAGGCCAGTCCTTGCCTACAGACAGCCACCCAACCTGAAGCAAATACTCACCAGCAACCACACACCACACAACAAAACACTAACCCAGGAACCTATCCTTGCAACAAAGCCCGTTGCCAACTGTGTCCACATATCTATTCAGGGGACACCATCATAGGGCCTAATCACATCAGCCACACTATCAGAGGCTCGTTCACCTGCACATCTACCAATGTGATCTATGCCATCTTGTGCCAGCAATGCCTCTCTGCCATGTACATTGGCCAAACTGGACAGTCTCTATGTAAAAGAATAAATGGACACAAATCAGACGTCAAGAATTATAACATTCAAAAACCAGTCGGAGAACACTTCAATCTCTTTGGTCACTCAATTAGAGACCTAAAAGTGGCAATTCTTCAACAAAAAAACTTCAGAAACAGACTCCAACGAGAGACTGCTGAATTGGAATTAATTTGCAAACTGGATACAATTAACTTAGGCTTGAATAAAGACTGGGAGTGGATGTGTCATTACACAAAGTAAAACTATTTCCCCATGTTTATTCCGTGCCCCGCCCCCGCCTGACTGTTCTCAGATGTTCTTGTCAACTGCTGGAAATGGCCCACCTTGATTATCACTACAAAAGGTTTCCCCCCGCCGCTCTCCTGCTGGTAATAGCTCACTTTACCTGATCACTCTCGTTACAGTGTATATGGTAACACCCATTGTTTCATATTCTCTGTGTATATAAATCTCCCCACTGTATTTTCCACTGAATGCATCCGATGAAGTGAGCTGTAGCTCACGAAAGCTTATGCTCAAATAAATTGGTTAGTCTCTAAGGTGCCACAAGTACTCCTTTTCTTTTTGCGGATACACACTAACACGGCTGCTACTCTGAAACCTACTCTTACTCAAATTTCCCAGCTTATGCGTCTCAGGATTTCATTAGATTTTTTGGCCACAGTATCCCAGTGGGAGCTCATGTTCAGGTGATTATCCACCACAATCCCAAAAAAATTTTCAGAGTCACTGCTTCCCAGGATAGAGTCCCCCATCCTGTAAGTATAGCCTACATTATTTGTTTATAGAATTAAATAGCCATATTAAAACACATATTGTTTGCTTGCACGTATTTTACCAGGAGATCCAGATCATTCTGAATTAGTGATCTGTCCTCTTCATTATTTACCACTCCCCCAATTTTTGTGGCATCTGCAAACTTTTTCAGTGATAATTTTAGGTTTTCTTCCAGCTCATTGATACAAATGTTAAATAGCATAGGGTCAAGAATCAATCCTTGCAGGATCCCACTGGAAATACACCAGCTTGATGACCATCCTAGTTTACAACTACATTTTGAGACCTATCAAGCCATTTTTAATCCATGTTCATTTTATATCATTCCACTTTATTAATCAAAATGTTGTGTGCTACCAAGTCAAATGCCTTATAGAAGTCTAAGTATATTATATCAGTACTATTACCTTTATCATCCAAACTTGTAATCTCATCAAAAAAAGATTAGTTTGTTTGACACGATCTATTTTCCAGAAACCCATGTTGATTTGCATTAAGTACATCCTTTAATTTTTTATTAATCAAGTCGCCCCTCTGATAACTTGTCCAGGATTGATTGCAGGCCGACAGGCCTCTAAATCCTGGCTCATCTGGTTATCCTTTTAAAAAATTGGCACATTAGCTTTCTTCACATCTTCTAGAACTTTTCCAGTGCTTCAAGACTTATTGAAAATTAACATTACTGGTCCAACAACTGGTCCTCAGCCAACTCTGTTAAAATTACTGGATGCAAGTTATCTGGACTCACTGATTCAAAAATGTCTAACTTTAGCATCTTCTGTATAACATCATCCAGAGATATTAATGGGATGGAAAGAATATTATCATCACCGTAGGATGAGACTATAGCATGTTTTTTGCAAGTACAGAACAGAAATATTTATTGAACACCTCTGCCTTGTCTGCATCATTATTGATAATCTACCATTTCCACCTTGTAACGGACCAATACCACTGTCAGGATTCTTTTTGTTTCTAATATATTTTAAAAATATCTGCTTATTGTCCTTAACTCTGCTGGCCATAGGCTGTGTGTCCCTTTACATCCCTTACCAATTTTCTACAATTCCTGACTTTTGATTTATATTCATTACTATTAACTTCCCCTTTCTTCAATTTGTTACATATTTTTTTAAAAGAAAAAAAATCATAGCTACCTTCACTTCCCCTCTAAACCAGGTCAGTGTTTTAACCAGTATAGCCTTCTGCCCCAGTTGTAGGATTGTGGCTTTGGGGCATTGGTAAGGTGTTCTTAAACAATTCTCAGTTGTCATTCACATTTTTCTGATTGAATTCTTTCTCCCTTCTTGCTTGATCTTGGATCAACTTGACCTCATATTGACAAAGTTTGGCTCCCTCTCTGACTTCACAGTTCCTGAGCTTCCTCCCTCTGACCTTAGTTCTTAACATTTGTCACTCACCCTGTCTGCACACCCAGTCTTTCCATGACATCTACCCATGAATATGGGCAAGGGTATAAAAGATCGGAAGGCCCAGATCTTCAAATGTATTTAGGTGCTTAACTTGTGTTGAAATCAGTGGGAGTTAGGCTCCTAAATACCATTTAAAATCTGGCTCAAAGAGACTTATATCTGGGCAGTAGACAGCTCATCAACATCTGTGTATCCCTTTGATTGTGCATGGGTTGAACAAAGGGCTACAGATAACTAATCGGCACTTCTTGCTTTTTCATGTCAGACTGGTGGCTAATTAAATCTCCATCACCCATGATTTACTCAGAGTTGACACCCATGATATAACTGATGTTAATGAAATACAGGTCAGGTGCCCATATTGATTTTGTTAGATCTATTTGATACCATTGATACTGTTGACTAACAGGAGTTGCTAATCCACCTGTGGGATTTCGAATAGGTGGGAGGAGTTTTTATTCAGAGTCTCTGTTTTTAAGTAGAGGTCTCAGAGGCTGGTAATAGGTAACTTCTCATTTTGTCCTGAATGTGTGGTCCTGAAAGGTTTGATTGTGTACAGACTCACCTTATCCCAGGCAGCCTCTTCGACATTCCTATGAGGCTGTTAGGGGAAATTGTGAGTCATGTTTAACGGCGATGCTATCAGCACACTGGCAACACTTACCCGTATGTCTCCTTTTCATCAGCTCCAGGCAGTAATTTCCACAGGTGTGGCTGAGGTAGGTAGGGGTCTGAATGATAACTATCTGAAGTCCAATTGCAGTAAGATAGATATGATGCTCTTACAAGAGGGAAGCTCCTAGGGCTGAATTGACAGGGTTGTAGCTGTTCAATGTAAAGGCTGAGTATCTCCACGCCTTTCCAAAGAAATTTTCATTCTTGGGGACTGTAACAGGGCGGCTGCTTCCTGAGTGGTCCTTCATGGCCAGAGTTCCCTTGCAGTGGCTTCCCTCTGTTATCACTCTTCAGGGCCCCTTTACAGCCTCTCTTATCAGGTCAGCCGCCCACCACTTAGGGCTGATTTAGTGCCCCAAAATAGTTCCAAACAGTCCCACCAATAAAGTTCATCTCTGCAGTCCAAAGGTTCATACTTATCTCTGGCGCTTCTGCCCTGCACACAGAACTCTTTCCCTGCCACAGCCTGGTCTTCGCAGGGTCCCTTCTAGGGGTGAAAGTAACTTAAAGGACTAACCGGTATGCTGGAGTCCTGAGCAGGGGAGCAGGGCCTCAACTGGAAGGGGTGGGACCTCAACCAGAAGGAGCGGGGCCTTTAAATCCCCTGGCCCCTTAAATCACAGCTGGAGCCTTTTAAATCACTGATGGAGCCCCGGGGGCTCCCAGCTGCCACCACTACCCCGGGGCTCTGGCAGCAGGGCTCGGATGGGGATTTAAAGGGCCTGGGACTCTGGCTGCCGCTACCACAGCAGAACCCCGGGCCCTTTAAATCGCCGTCCGAGCACCGGGGCTCCCGGCCGTCTCTGCTACCAGGGGCTCCGGCAGCGGGACTCTGGCGGCAGTTTAAAGGGCTCGGGGCTCTGGCTGTTGGAGCATATAAAATCTGTGCTCCATGAATTGCACTAACTGTCACCTGCTTCAGGGTGCAGTTCAAAGTTAGTGGTTTTGATTTAAAAAGCCCTACATGGTTTGGAACCTGGTGACCTGAGAGATCCCTCTTTTTCCGTAGCAAACATCAACAGCAGCACATTTGCTGACTCTCTCTAAATATGCAGTCCTGAGGCCTAGAGGCAGATTATCTTGAAACAAGAGTCCGCAGCTGTAGAGGTCAACAGATCCTTGAGATCATGATGCAGAATACTACCTATGATCATCACAGGGGAGGTTTGGGCCACTAACCAAAGGCACAGCTACAGGAGGAATGGGAGGACATTTTCCCCTCCAGCATTTTACACCAGGCTTTCTACACCCCAACTTTTGGCAGGGTCCATTTCTCATATAAAGTTCTAAATCTTGGGTCCAGATGGGTGAAAAAGATTCTTGAAGTCCTTTTGGCTGTCCAGTATCTTCATGAAAGGAGTTTTTTCTGCTTAAAGTGGCCTGTGCCTGAAGAGGGCTGGATGTTTGAGAGGAGGAAATCTTTGGAGGAGGCTGTGCTTGGGGTAAAGGTTTTTAATCGGTTTTGCTTTATCAGATTGCTGCTCACTTGTTCGTGGTTTTGTTTATTTTGGGTTAATTTTTTGTTTGTTCTTTGGCAAATAATGGCACCACAATCACACGCCCCCATCTGTTTGTTTTATCCACCCATTGTCTTGTCATGTATTTAGATTAGAAACTCACTGGGGGCAGGAACATTTTATATTTACATGTACTGTGCCTAGCACATTGGGACCCTGATTTCTGATTAGAAAAACATCTGATTGGGATCTCAAGGCACTGCCACAATACAAATAATAAATGGCCTCTTTATATCCAAGAATGAAGGGTTTAGACTAGTATGAAGTATGTTAAAGGAACCAAGATGATTTTAGAACTTAAAAGTGAGCAGGGGGTTGGACTAGATGACCTCCTGAGGTCCCTTCCAACCCTGATATTCTATGATTCTATTTTCATTTATGTAGGGTTGTAAGCTCAGTCTTGAGTACTGGCAACCATTGTGTGGTTCCCACCAACTTCTACCTCGTGGCTGTACCTGAGGCAGGGCTAGAAGGTGCTGTCTGCAGTGATGAGAATGTAAACACATCTTTTAAATAAAGTGTAAAAGTTCCCTGCCCCCACCCACCCGTAATTTACTGTACCTCTCCCTCTCTGCTTTCCTAGATCTGAGTGCTGTGGGGGCTTTAACTGTGACACCAGAGGTGAAAGGAGAGTGTCAGAATTGATTCACCTGGCTAGAATCTCCTCCTGGAAGTTTGAATTCCAGTGCGAATGGCAATTCACAGCAGAAGCAAAATGAGAGTGATTTACCACCTGCTGTGATGGGGACTAAGGGTATGTCTACACTACGGAATAAGGTCGAATTTATAGAAGTCGGTTTTTTAGAAATCGGTTTTATATATTCGAGTGTGTGTGTCCCCACAGAAAATGCTCTAAGTGCATTAACTCGGCGGAGCGCTTCCACAGTACCGAGGCTAGAGTCGACTTCCGGAGCATTGCACTGTGGGTAGCTATCCCACAGTTCCCGCAGTCTCCGCTGCCCATTGGAATTCTGGGTTGAGATCCCAGTGCCTGATGGGGCTAAAACATTGTCACGGGTGGTTCTGGGTACATATCGTCAAGCCCCCGTTCCCTCCCTCCGTGAAAGCAAGGGCAGACAATCGTTTCGCGCCTTTTTTCCTGAGTTACCTGTGCAGACGCCATACCACGGCAAGCATGGAGCCCGCTCAGGTAACCGTCACCCTATGTCTCCTGGGTGCTGGCAGACGTGGTACAGCTTTGCTGCACAGTAGCAGCAACCCATTGCCTTCTGGCAGCAGACGGTGCAATACGATTGGTAGTCGTCCTCGTCGTGTCCGAGGTGCTCCTGGCCACGTCGGCTGGGAGCGCCTGGGCAGACATGGGCGCAGGGACTAAATCTGGAGTGACTTGACCAGGTCATTCTCTTTAGTCCTGCAGTCAGTCCTCTTGAACCGTCTTATGGTGAGCGGGCAGGTGATACGGACTGCTAGCAGTCGTACTGTACCATCTTCTGCCAGGCAGGCAAGAGATGAGGATTGCTAGTAGTCGTATTGTACCATCTTCTGCCAGGCAGGCAAGAGATGAGGATGGCTAGCAGTCGTACTGTACCATCTTCTGCTGAGCAGCCATGAGATGTGGATGGCATGCAGTCCTTCTGCACCGTCTGCTGCCAGCCAAAGATGTAAAAGATAGATGGAGTGGGTCAAAACAAGAAATAGACCAGATTTGTTTTGTACTCATTTGCCTCCTCCCCTGTCTAGGGGACTCATTCCTCTAGGTCACACTGCAGTCACTCACAGAGAAGGTGCAGCGAGGTAAATCTAGCCATGTATCAATCAGAGGCCAGGCTAACCTCCTTGTTCCAATAAGAACGGTAACGTAGGTGCACAATTTCTTATTGGAACCCTCCGTGAAGTCCTGCCTGAAATACTCCTTGATGTACAGGCACCCCCTTTGTTGATTTTAGCTCCCTGAAGCCAACCCTGTAAGCAGTGTCGTCAGTCGCCCCTCCCACCGTCAGAGCAACGGCAGACAATCGTTCCGCGCCTTTTTTCTGTGCGGACGCCATACCAAGGCAAGCATGGAGGCCGCTCAGCTCACTTTGGCAATTAGGAGCACATTAAACACCACACGCATTATCCAGCAGTATATGCAGCACCAGAACCTGGCAAAGCGATACTGGGCAAGGAGGCGACGTCAGCGCGGTCACGTGAGTGATCAGGACATGGACACAGATTTCCCTGAAAGCATGGGCCCTGCCAATGCATGCATCATGGTGCTAATGGGGCAGGTTCATGCTGTGGAATGCCAATTCTGGGCTCGGGAAACAAGCACAGACTGGTGGGACCGCATAGTGTTGCAGGTCTGGGACGATTCCCAGTGGCTGCGAAACTTTCGCATGCGTAAGGGCACTTTCATGGAACTTTGTGACTTGCTTTCCCCTGCCCTGAGGCGCATGCATACCAAGATGAGAGCAGCCCTCACAGTTGAGAAGCGAGTGGCGATAGCCCTGTGGAAGCTTGCAACGCCAGACAGCTACCAGTCAGTTGGGAATCAATTTGGAGTGGGCAAATCTACCGTGGGGGCTGCTGTGATGCAAGTATCCCACGCAATCAAAGATCTGCTGATACCAAGGGTAGTGACCCTGGGAAATGTGCAGGTCATAGTGGATGGCTTTGCTGCAATGGGATTCCCTAACTGTGGTGGGGCTATAGACGGAACCCATATCCCTATCTTGGCACCGGAGCACCAAGCCGCCGAGTACATAAACCGCAAGGGGTACTTTTCAATAGTGCTGCAAGCTCTGGTGGATCACAAGGGATGTTTCACCAACATCAACGTGGGATGGCCGGGAAAGGTGCATGATGCTCGCATCTTCAGGAACTCTGGTCTGTTTCAAAAGCTGCAGGAAGGGACTTTATTCCCAGACCAGAAAATAACTGTTGGGGATGTTGAAATGCCTATATGTATCCTTGGGGACCCAGCCTACCCCTTAATGCCATGGCTCATGAAGCCGTACACAGGCAGCCTGGACAGTAGTCAGGAGCTGTTCAACTACAGGCTGAGCAAGTGCAGAATGGTGGTAGAATGTGCATTTGGATGTTTAAAGGCGCGCTGGCGCAGTTTACTGACTCGCTTAGACCTCAGCGAAACCAATATTCCCACTGTTATTACTGCTTGCTGTGTGCTCCACAATATCTGTGAGAGTAAGGGGGACACGTTTATGGCGGGGTGGGAGGTTGAGGCAAATCGCCTGGCTGCTGGTTACGCGCAGCCAGACACCAGGGCGGTTAGAAGAGCACAGGAGGGCGCGGTATGCATCAGAGAAGCTTTGAAAACCAGTTTCATGACTGGCTAGGCTACGGTGTGAAAGTTCTGTTTGTTTCTCCTTGATGAAACCCCCCGCCCCTTGGTTCACTCTACTTCCCTGTAAGCTAACCACCCACCCCTCCTCCCTCCAATCACCGCTTGCAGAGGCAATAAAGTCATTGTTGCTTCACATTCATGCATTCTTTATTCATTCATCACACAAATAGGGGGATGACTACCAAGGTAGCCCAGGAGGGGTGGTGGAGGAGGGAAGGAAAATGCCACACAGCACTTTAAGCACAGCACTTTAAAAGTTTACAACTTTAAAATTTATTGAATGACAGCCTTCTTTTTTTTGGGCAATCCTCTGTGGTGGAGTGGCTGGTTGGCTGGAGGCCCCCCCACCGCGTTCTTGGGCGTCTGGGTGTGGAGGCTATGGAACTTGGGGAGGAGGGCGGTTGGTTACAGAGAGGCTGTAGTGGCAGTCTGTGCTCCAGCTGCCTTTGCTGCAGCTCAAGCATACACTGGAGCATACTGGTTTGGTCCTGCAGCAGCCTCAGTATTGAATCCTGCCTCCTTTCATCACGCTGCCGCCACATTTGAGCTTCAGCCCTGTTTTCAGCCCACCACTTACTCTCTTCAGCCCGCCACTTACTCTCTTCAGCCCGCCACCTCTCCTCCCGGTCATTTTGTGCTTTCCTGCACTCTGACATTATTTGCCTCCACGCATTCGTCTGTGCTCTGTCAGTGTGGGAGGACAGCATGAGCTCAGAGAACATTTCATCTCGATTGCGTTTGTTTTTCTTTCTAAGCTTCACTAGCCTCTGGGAAGGAGAAGATCCTGTGATCATTGAAACACATGCAGCTGGTGGAGGAAAAAAAAGGGACAGTGGTATTTAAAAAGACACATTTTATAAAACAGTGGCTACACTCTTTCAGGGTAAACCTTACTGTTAACATTACATACATAGCACATGTGCTTTCGTTACAAGGTCGCATTTTGCCTCCTCCTACCGCGTGACTACCCCCTCAACCTTCCCCCCTCCCTGTGGCTAACAGCGGGGAACATTTCTGTTTAGCCACAGGCAAACAGCCCAGCAGGAATGGGCTCCTCTGAGTGTCCCCTGAAGAGAAGCACTCTATTTCAACCAGGTGACCATGAATTATATCTCACTCTCCTGAGGATAACACAGAGAGATAAAGAACGGATGTTGTTTGAATGCCAGCAAACATACACTGCAATGCTTTGTTCTACAATGATTCCCGAGTACGTGTTACTGGCCTGGAGTGGTAAAGTGTCCTACCATGAAGGACGCAATAAGGCTGCCCTCCCCAGAAACCTTTTGCAAAGGCTTTAGGACTACATCTAGGAGAACCGCAAATGCCAGGGCAAAGTAATCCTTTCACATGCTTGCTTTTAAACCATGTATAGTATTTTAAAAGGTACACTCACCAGAGGTCCCTTCTCCGCCTGCTGGGTCCAGGAGGCAGCCTTGGGTGGGTTTGGGGGGTACTGGCTCCAGGTCCAGGGTGAGAAAAAGTTCCTGGCTGTCAGGAAAACCGGTTTCTCCGCTTGCTTGCTGTGAGCTATCTACAACCTCCTCCTCATCATCATCTTCTTCGTCCCCAAAACCTGCTTCCGTATTGCCTCCATCTCCATTGAAGGAGTCAAACAACATGGCTGGGGTAGTGGTGGCTGAACCCCCTAAAAAGGCATGCAGCTCATCATAGAAACGGCATGTTTGGGGCTCTGACCCAGAGCGGCTGTTCGCCTCTCTGGTTTTCTGGTAGGCTTGCCTCAGCTACTTCAGTTTCACGCGGCACTGCTTCGGGTCCCTGTTACGGCCTCTGTCCTTCATGCCCTGGGAGATTTTGACAAAGGTTTTGGCATTTCGAAAACTGGAACGGAGTTCTGATAGCACGGATTCCTCTCCCCAAACAGCGATCAGATCCCGTACCTCCCGTTCGGTCCATGCTGGAGCTCTTTTGCGATTCTGGGACTCCATCATGGTCACCTGTGCTGATGAGCTCTGCATGGTCACCTGCAGCTTGCCACGCTGGCCAAACAGGAAATGAGATTCAAAAGTTCGCGGTTCTTTTCCTGTCTACCTGGCCAGTGCATCTGAGTTGAGAGTGCTGTCCAGAGCGGTCATAATGGAGCACTCTGGGATAGCTCCCGGAGGCCAATACCATCGAATTGTGTCCACAGTACCCCAAATTCAAGCCGGCAACGTCGATTTAAGCGCTAATGCACTTGTCAGGGGTGGAGTAAGGAAATCGATTTTAAGAGCCCTTTAAGTCGAAATAAAGGGCTTCATTGTGTGGACGGGTGCAGGTTTACATCGATTTAACGCTGCTAAATTCGACCTAAAGTCCTAGTGTAGACCAGGGCTAAGAGAGTAAAGGGGGAAACTTCTGTTCAGGGGGAAGTATTGGGAAGCAAATCTAAAGGTAAGTTAGAAAGCTCTTCTCCACAGGTACCAAAACTCTAATCAGTCAGGGTCTCACCTACCTCCTCAAACTGCCTCCACATGCCGAACCATTAAGGGCAGAGCTTCATATATGTTCAGAGCAATTAGATTTGAACAAAACAAATTGCAGAGGTCACCGTTGTGTTAATTATTGTGCTGCTCAACTAGAAAGAACTGGCCCCTTGCAATTGCCTTTAGCAGAGAGGTTGTTGGATAGCATGTGAGAATGATGGATTGGGTGTTGGGGGGGGGGAAGCGAGAGAGGGAAGTGTCCTGGCTCTTCGAGCCCCTGTTGAGTTTGATTGGAATATGTGACCAGGAGACTCACAAGGAATATGGCGCTGATAATCGAAAACATGACAGGGAACAGATGTTGCTTGCTTCAGTAACTTTCCTCAGACATTCAGCACAATGGAAAAGGCTCAGATAATAAAATGGAGAGGATCCTGGCAAGAAATATAGTGTGCTGACACTTTTATGACCTGAGATGCTTACAAAATACAGAAACTGCGTTTTGTTTGCTTTCCGTGCGCAGCTTGATATCACATGCTCAGCTCTCTCTGCTGCCACTCGGAGTCAGGAAGGACAATATATTTTCTTTTCCAGATAGACCTAGTGATTCTAGTCAGGTGCAGAAAGCAAATAAATTACATAAGAAGATTTTTTGTATCTATTAATCAAGGGGCCTGTCATTTTCCAGGCCTTGATCCACATGAAAGAAAGTGAAGAGGTGGTTGGGGGGAGGGGGCTGGGAATAAGCAAGGATATGAAAGGGAGCAAAGAGAAGGTCTCTGCTGGAGACACAGAAAGGATTCTCATAAAACGATGGTCCACAGCTTACACAAACACAGAGAAAATAACTCCCTTCCCGTTCTTTCCCCTCCCTTGGAACCCTGGCTATACAAGCCTACAGGAGAGGCTCCAATTTGGGGGAGGTATGAATCAAAATGATTCCTAACTGTTTTAGCATTTTTTTTTTAAATGGCACATACACTTGTTCAACTAGATGTTGAGATAAAATACCTGCCAGGTGATGAAAGCAAATAGGCTTGACACCTTGTTATAGAGCTCCACGGTGAGACATGGCACTGATGTACGTCCCAACAGGTTCAGTTTGTAAATGCGGGTTTCTTCCAGTGGCATATTGCAAGCCTAAGGAAAAACCAGGCAGTGTGGTTGGTTGTTAGCACATATAGAAAAGCAGATCATTTGCATGATTGTGCTGAGTGGTAATGGCTGAGAAAGAGAGAGGATGTGTCTTGTGGTTTAGATGCAAAACTAGGAGCATATATAGCTGGGTTCTAGTCCTGGCTGTGGAACTGACTTGCTGTGTGATCTTGGGCAAGTCTTAAACTCATCGTATTAAGAAGTTAATATTTCTTTTTTCTTCATAGGGATGTTGTGAACCTAAATCAGTTCATGTTTATGCATTCTTTGAGATCCTGAAGAGAATGTAGTGGAGAAAAGAAAAGCATTTTTATATTAAAAACAGAAATTACTGATAAAAAATGCTCCACATTAATCAGCATAACATCCCAGCTGAAAACACAGTCAGGATTGTATAAAGATCTGACGTATGGCATAAGAGTGAGTCCAAAATTCATTTTTGAATCAAAAAAGGGAAAACTTAATTTGATTTAGAAACTCTTACACAGAAAATTCCAGCACAAAGCTAGCTCCACAAGCAGGAGTGAGGAGCTTGTATCTTCACAGAGCACTTCACCCTCAAATATTTCCTTTTCATTCATTATGCATTCTAAACTTCCTTACCATAATCACCCCAGCAACAAGATCTGCCTGCCCATAGCTCCACATAATGATACACAGGGAAATCATAGAATCATAGAATATCAGGGTTGGAAGGGACCCCAGAAGGTCATCTAGTCCAACCCCCTGCTCGAAGCAGGACCAATTCCCAGTTAAATCATCCCAGCCAGGGCTTTGTCAAGCCTGACCTTAAAAACCTCTAAGGAAGGAGATTCTACCACCTCCCTAGGTAACGCATTCCAGTGTTTCACTACCCTCCTAGTGAAAATTTTTTTCCTAATATCCAACCTAAACCTCCCCAACTGCAACTTGAGACCATTGCTCCTTGTTCTGTCATCTGCTACCACTAAGAACAGTCTAGATCCATCCTCTTTGGAACCCCCTTTCAGGTAGTTGAAGGCTGCTATCAAATCCCCCCTCATTCTTCTCTTCTGCAGACTAAATAATCCCAGTTCCCTCAGCCTCACCTCATAAGTCATGTGCTCCAGTCCCCTAATCATTTTTGTTGCCCTTCGCTGGACTCTTTCCAATTTTTCCACATCCTTCTTGTTGTGTGGGATCCAAAACTGGACACAGTACTCCGGATGAGGCCACACGAATGCCGAATAGAGGGGAACGATTATGTCCCTCCATCTGTTGGCAATGCTCCTACTTATACAGCCCAAAATGCCATTAACCTTCTTGGCAATGAGGGCACACTGTTGACTCATATCCAACTTCTCGTCCACTGTAACCCCGAGGTCCTTTTCTACAGAACTGCTGCCTAGCCATTCGGTCCCTAGTCTGTAGCGGTGCATGGGATTCTTCTGTCCTAAGTGCAGGATTCTGCACTTGTCCTTGTTGAACCTCATCAGATTTCTTTTGGCCCAATCCTCTAATTTGTCTAGGTCCCTCTGTATCCTATCCCTACCCTCCAGCGTATCTACCTCTCCTCCCAGTTTACTGTCATCTGCAAACTTGCTGAGGATGCAATCCATACAAGGACATAGAAGATGCTGTACTGGATTAGACCTATGGTCCATGGTCTCCAACAGTAACCAGGACCAAACACTTTAGAGGAAGGGGGAAGAAACCCAACAGCAGGTAATCTGTCCCCGATCACAGTTCCATCCTAACTCTTAATAGAGTGGAAACTCTGAAATGTTCGTAACTCTGTACAAAGCAGTTCGGGCTCCAGATCCAGCAGCTGACACTCCAGGCCAGGCTCCAGCAGCAGCTGAGCTTCCTCCTCCCCTCCTAGCTGGGGCGGGAGGGGTGGGGTGAAAGCAGCATAGACCCCAGCGCTGCTCCTGCTCTGCTGGCTCTGGCTGCCTTGGGCTGGCAGCCCCAGCGTCTTCACCTCCTAGCTGTAAGTGGCTGCCCCACATGCGGGGGTTGGGGTGAGGTGGCGACAGATGTGCCTACCTTTAAGATGCCATAAAGGCACAATACAGTATTTGCTTCTTTTTTTTTTGTCTCTTCTGCTGTCTGATTGGTTACTTCCGGTTTCACATGGTGTCTGGCTGCCTGGTCAGTCCATAATGCTGGCGTTCATATCTTTGAGGTTCAGCTGTAGTTAGGTACTGCCTTACTCCCTGAAGCATGATGCCACCAAACTCCTTGTTGTTGACACATAATGATATCCCTTCCAATACATTTTTAAGCATTCACTATTATAACTCTGGATAGTCTTGTTATCTCTATAAACGTCCAATCCCTCTTTGAATTTTGTTAAATTCTTGGTGACTTCCTGTGGGAATGTGTTCCACAGGCTAATTATACATTGTACAAAAACGTATTTCCTCTTCTCAGTTTTAAATTTGTCACCTTTTAATTTATTTGAAAGACTCCTTGTTCTTGTGTTATGAGACAGGGACTACAGACTTTCCTAGTTTACCATTTCTATAGCAGTCATTACTTGACATACTTTTACCATAGTCTTCTTATTTATCTCCTTTCTGTGGTAAAAAATCTCTACCTTTTCCATCTCTCTTCATATGAGAATTTTTCCATGACCCTTAATCTAATCACCCTTCTCGTAATCCCCTCTAATTCTAAACTATCCTGTTTAAGATGGGGTGACCAGTACTGCAAATAGTGCTATAGATGAGACTGCACCATCAATTTGAATAAGATTATAATTTTTTCCATATTATTCTCCATCCCCTTCTTTATATAACCTAATTTCTTGTTTGATTCTTTTAACTGCAGCTACACATTGAGGTGAAAACTTCAGCTGTACTATCCAAAGCAATGTCTTTTCTGAATTAATAAAGTTAATTTAGAACCCTGCAAGGTGTATGTTCAGAGGCAGATTAAGGTTTTCCAGGGCTCTGACAGGTCCGGCATCGCAGCGCTCCTTTGTGGCAGGGGTGGATGGGGTGTTGGGGCCTTGCCACTCTTGCCAGACTGAGCACCTTTGCAGGCTTTTATACCTAGTCTCCAGTTGGAGCATGCCCAGCAGGGCTTTCGGAGTGGGGCTTCCTCTGCCAGGAAGGAAGGGTTAACCTCTGCGGTACCAGTGCGGGACCACTTTGCCCCATCACAGGGACCCTGGGTCAGAGCAAGTTGGGGGCCCCTCCGCACCCCTTCCACCTGTGGTCCTGCCCCCATTCTGCCCCTTCTGCCTGTGGCTCCACCCACAGCCCCACCCCTTTCTGCCCCTTCCCCGAGACCCCACCCCTGTTGCACCCAGGGTCCCCCCCATTCTGCCAACCCCACAACCCGTTTGCTCCTTTCTTGCCCCCCACTGCAGCCCCAAGACCAGAGAAGCTCTGTCCCAACACCACAGCCCCAGGGCCGCAGCAGGGGTCTGGGTGCTGGGACTTCCCTGCCACCCCCCACGCTTCTGCAGGGGACCAGGGTTAGGGTGCTGGGGTTTCTCCTGCCCCACCCGGTGCTTCTGCCAGAGAGTGAGGTCGGGTGTGGGGGCTTCCCCTGCCACCCTGTGGCTTCTGCTGGGATGGGGTCAGGGCACTGGGGGTTTCCTCTGCTGGGGGGGCTTCAGATGGGGATGAGGTTGGGAGGTGGTTGGGGACAGCTGGGGGGCCTTCCCCCGTCCCACCGTTTCTGCCAGAGATGGGGTCAGGGACCACTGCGGGGGCTTCCTCCATCCTGTGGCTTCTGATGGGACGGCATAGGGGGGCACTGCGGAGGGGTCCCCCCATCCTGTAGCTCCTACTGGGGGTGGGAGGGCTGCTGCAGCAGTTTCCCCCATCCCACAGCTTCTGGGGATGGGGTCAGGGGCACTGGGGTCCCTCAGCTTCTACCAGGGACAGGGTTGGAGGGGGCACTGCAGGGCCTTCCTCCACCCAGGGGGTTCTGATGGGGTGAGGGTTGGAGGGCTGCTGCGGGGGGCTTCCCCCGTCCAGCGGCTTCTGCCAGCGATGGGGGTGAGGGCCACTGGGGGGGGTGCTTCCTCCATTCCACAGCTCCTGCTGGGGATGGCAGCTTCTGCCAGGGATGGGGAGTGTGGGGGCTTTCCCTGCCCCACTCGCCGGGCCCCAGTTGGCCATTGTCCCTGGGCCCAGACCCCGTGGGCCCAGTAGCTAATCTGCCACTGTGTATGATAGTTCAGTTTTCCCCTCCAATGTGCATTATTTTGCAGTTATTAAATTGAAGTTCATCTATCATCATCTTGCCCTGTCACCTAGCTTGAATAGGTCATCTCTAAAGTTCCTCACTGTCTTTTGTGTTTTTGACTAAACCCTGGTTTACACTACAGAGTTAGATCGATACAGCGCAGCTTACACTGACAGAACTCTGTAAGTGTCCACACTAAAATTTTGCTCCCGCCAACATAACTCACCCACTACACTGACTTACTAACGCCACCTCCATGAGTGGTGTAGAGTCAGTGTCGACGTAATTAGGCTGATGCAGTGTCAGCGTACACACTGCATTGCTTACATCGACTGCTGCTGGCTTTCAGAAGCCGTCCCAAAATGCCCCACTCTGACAGTTCAATCGGTCCAAGCGCTCCTGGTGAGGACGCACACCACCGACACAAGAAGCAAAGTGTAGACATGCACAAACGATGTAATTACTGTGGCGGCTGTATGCCGATGTAAGTTAGGTCTACTTAATTTAGTAGTGTAGACAGGCCCTATGCCAAATAACTTGGTGTCATCAGCAAATTTTTCCCCTTTGCTGCTCATCCTCCCTTTGGAGATCATTAATAAATATATTACACAACGTTTCCTTGTATGTAATCTTAAATTATCCCACCGTTAACCTTTTGTGATGATGAAAACTGACTATAGACACATTTACAATACCACTGCATATATTTTATTATTCCTGTTTAGTAGCATCCAAAATGTGTTAGGAACTGTACAGACATACAGGAACTGCCCTAAAATGTTTAGAGTCCAACCAGACAAACCAGACAAGGAATATGGGAAAGCAATATAGTTTACAAGCAAATCTGTGGTGATGGTAGTGCCTTTATTTATAAAATGCATGCATTTATTATACATTTGTAAGCTACCCCTTCCTCACCCTTTCTTCCTATGTATCCTGGTGGTCTAAACTGCTTCTCCATTTGCTATCCTGCTGTTAAATTAAGTGGTCTTGATTCTCCTTCCATTACTCCTGTTTTACACCAGTGTAATTCCACTGAAATCAAGTTACAAAGAATGTTACTTGCATCTTGTGTTGTCACGTACTCATGCAAAGTGAGAATAAGACTGATGTATGTGAGTGGAGAATTAAATTTGTTAGCACTTCACACTGATTCTGGACAATTGTAAACAACCACACAAGATGCAAGGGAGTGTCAAATCAGACCCAGCAAACTCTCCCCACTCCCAGCACTTCCTGCCTTTTATTTAAGATTAATGAAGAAAAATAAGCAAAAAGAAAAGTCAAGTCTCCATGAAAAAGCACAGTGTGTTTTTCCTCTGAATCAGGCTGTAGCAACTGAAATCAATGGACTGGGTAGAAGCTTAGTCTTTCTGAAAATCCAGCCTAACTTGGGCACATAAAATTAATAGATACTTTTGCAAATATTGTTCTTAACCTCTCTGAGGTTCAGTTCGGTACCTATAAAATGGAGATAATATAAAATCTATCTCACAGGTAGGGGTTGTGAAGATGTATTCATTCATTTACATTGGTGAGGTACTCAAACTCTACATTCAGTGAGTGCCACAGAAAAGCCTTTCAGTCAATATGGGCGAGGATATGTTTAGGGAGGGGTTTGTAAACCAGGTAATTAGACTCTTTAGGAGTAGGAAATCTGGTCAACGTGAGTAGTTCATTTTTTTAATTCAACAAAATAAAAGTAACAAAACCCCCAGAAGATGAACACGGTTTTGTAGTTTATATTCTATGAGAACCGTTAACACCTGTAAGAAATGTAAAAGCATAGCAAACCACAACGTCAGTCTTGCAACTGGGCCCCCCACCCCACTTCCATAGTACTATACAATAAAAGCCACTAGAAATTCTAGGGCACAACTCTGCCATGAGGGGCTTTCCCACTAGAATAAAGCAGACACATTTGGACACTTTGGCTAAAATTTTCAAAAGCACCGAAGTGACTTAGGTGCCTCAGGCCTGGTCTACACCTAAAACTTAAGTTGATGTAGCTACATTGCTCTGGGGTGTGACATATTTCACACCCTGGGCAACAGTGACGGGGACCTAACCCCCGCTGTAGATGTAGCTAGGTCAAAGGAAGAGTTTTGCAGGAAGCAGCTATACTGCTATAGCACAGTAGTGTAGACACTTGCTACAGTGAGGTGGTAGCTAGGTTGACGGAAGAATTCGTCTGTTGACCTAGCTGTATCTACACTGGGGCTCAGGTCAGCTTAACTACACCTCTCCGGGGTGTGAAACACCTCCTAGTGCTATAGCTAAGTCATCCTAAGTTTTAGTATACACCAGGCCTTGGGTATTTAGAAGCCTACATCCCACTGGAATTTAAGCTTTTAAGTGCATGAATCATATTTGAAAATAGGACTTAGGCCTGGTCTACACTACAAAGTTAGGTGACATAAGTTGCCTTGCATCAACCTATTTGTGCATGCGTCTATATTCAGATTTCAGTCTGGCCAATGGAAGTGCTCCATAGTCTTGACGCAGTAAAACTACCTCCTTGAATGCTGTAGAGCCATGATGGACCTACTAATGTCAATGCAGTGCAAGTGTAGACCTGCGTTGACTCTAACAGTTCTCCAGCAGCTGTCCTGCAATGCCCCATTCTCTGCGACAATGACTGCTCTGGTCACCATTGTAAACACCGGGGTCATGGAGACTGGAAGCCACCATCCCTCCCTTTAAAATCTCCCAAGGTATTTTTGAAATGCCTTTTCCTGATTGCCCAGCTTGGTGAACATACCTAGCAGCTCTCCCTTGTTATGCGCAACTGACCAGTTGACCATGCCAACTCGATGCAGATCATTGTGGATACCTTGGAGGATCCTGAAACAGAGACTTCTGCTGTGAACAGCAAGGAGGAGGAGGGGACAGACATGGCTGGGGTCCAGCCATGCCACAAGTCAGGACCTATTTGAGACTCCATCACAGTCTAGTCACTCCTGCCATCCAAGCAAGAGGAGTGTAATGGAGGGGAAGGGACCTTGGGGTAAGTGTGTGCATGCATTTTTCCTTACAATGCTTAAATTTAAAGATAGCATCCAGACCATTGCCCTGTACTTGTTCCCATGGAATAGGGAACAAAATTTTAGTCTTTCATGCAACCATAATTCCTTCCTCCTCTTCCCCTGTGGTGAGGCCATATGCACCATGGCTGCAGCTGGAGAGCAGTGTTCTGCAGAGGTGCTCCAAAGCTGTCAATAAGCATGTCTTATTAAAAGTTTTTATGGGAAGAAAGGAAGGGAGTTTTGAAACTTATCTTTTCCTTTCTTTTGCGACTGTAGGTCCGATGGTACAATCCAATCCATCTGCTCTTATCAGCAGTTGCTGCCTTTGCAGACTTGAGGGGTGCCCCCCCACACACACCTGCAGAGCGACTGACCCTGAGGAGGAGGAGAAAGAAGAGGACTAGGGAGTACTGTTCAGCTAGATCCTGAAAGCCAGTGCTGCATTGGACCAGAGGCACCATCTTTCTGAGCTGCCGGGAGGTGCTCGACCCACTGCACTCCACCCCTTCTCCCAAGCCCCCACGCAGCTTCTTTCTGCCCCTGCTCTGCCCCTCCCCTGTCTCTTCCCACCCCCGCTCCATCCCTGCCCTGTTTCTACCTGCCTGTTCTGTACCCTCCCCAAAGCGTGCCCTGCCCCCGCTCCTATCCCTCCCCGGAACCACCTCCTGCACACCGCTGAACAGCTGATCATGGGGGGGAGGCTTTGGGGGTCAGGGGGAGGAGCTGCTCAGGGGGCTGTTAGTGAGTGCATTTTTTTCCCTGGGTTCTCCAGCCCCGGAGCACCCACAGAGTGGGCACCTATGCATTGGACCATGAACAAAGGGCCTTGAGGGCCAACATGGCAGACTACATGGAGAAGGAATGAGCAGACAAGAGCAAGTACTATCAGGAAAAGGAGAGGGAGATGCACCAGGACAACATGGGGCTTCTCAGGCAGCAAATACAAATGTGCAGACCCTGATTGACCTATAGGTCCAAAAATTGCAGACTCTCCATCTTTTGCAGTCCTTAGAGAACTCCATGGCAACAGTTCCCTATGCTCCCCAACATACCACGTGGCATCAAGGGCCACATCTTTACCCCTAATCACTCCATGCGACAGCAAGGCAAATGACAGCTTCCTATAAACTGACCTGCAAGAAATATGGCTGGTGTATGTGTAGCCGCAACAGGCTACATTTGTGCACTGCAATGGACAGAAATGTCTGCTGTAAAGTTCTGTTCCATTAATCTATGTTAAAAGTTTTTATTGCACGGCCTGTGGTTTTCTGCACATTAGTTTTCTGCACTGTCACTCAAAACGTTTCTATTTTTTAAAAATAATTTCATCTTTATTAGTGTACAACACGTATTGCAGAATGCGTAGTGGGGCTCAAAGCATACAATGGTTGTACATGTATGACACCACAGAGCTCAGAGGTTCAGGAAAACACCAAGTCATATTTGTAAATGTACAGCAAGCACAACACAATTCCTCACACTAACCAAAGCTTCAGGACGAGAGAACAGTCTAGGAGAGAACATTAGTGTGACTGACCGTTATAGTGCTCTTTTGAAGCCTCCATCAACTGCATAGCTCCATGTTGAGCTCTTGTAATGTGGTCTTTGTGTCTGGCTGTTCAAAGTCAGCAGACAGCTGCTTCACCTCTGCCCACCCCACTGCCAGCAGCTTTTGCCACTTTGCCTCACTGACATGATGCAGGACGCAATGGGCAGCTACAACCTTTGGAATATTTTTTTTACTGAGATCCAATCTAGTGAGAAAACTCCACCACTGTCCCCTTCAATCTACCAAAAGCACATTCAACAGTCATTGTGCATCTGCTGAGCTGATAGCTGAATCTTCCTTTGGGGCTGTCAAGATGGCCAGTGTATGGCTTCATGAGCCAGGGGAGCAAGGTCCCCCAGAGTCACTATTGGCATTTCAGCGTCTCCAATGGTAATCTGCTGGTCGGAAAAGAATGCCCATGCTTTCAACTTTGAACGATCCTGTGTTCTTAAAATGTGAGAGTCATGCACCTTCCCTGACCAGGCCACATGAATATCAGTGAAGTGTCCCTGGTGATCCATCAGTGCTTGCATAACCATAGAAAAGCAGCCTTTTTTGTTGATGCACTTTCTAGCAAGGCGATCTACTGCTGAAGTAGGGGTGTGCATGCTATCTGTTGCCCCTCTCCAGTTCAAGAATCACTTTGCTTCAGATCCATGCACTATGTCCTGGACATTGCCCATAGTCACTGTCCTGCACAGCAGGAGATGATTAATTGTCCTACACACTTGCATGATGATGGCCCCCATTGTGGATTTCCAAACTCCAAAGTGATTGCCCACTGAACAGTAGCAGTCCAGCACTGCAAGCCACTCACTTCTCCAGTGATGTAATTCAGGTATCTGTGTGCTCAAAGGCTGAGGGGAGCTCAGCACACAGATCTAGGATCTGGCCTTTCACATCCAAAAGTTCTTCAGCCACTGTGCGTCATCCCAAGCCTGCATTACAATGAGATCCTAACAGTCAGTGCTCGTTTTCTGGGCCCAGAAGCAGTGTTCCACCATCTGCACCTGCTCTTCGAACACCACCAACAAGCTTGTATTCTTTTTGGTATGATCCTCAGCAAACTGTCCTCCAAGAAATCATCATAGAATCATAGAATCATAGAATATCAGGGTTGGAAGGGACCCCAGAAAGTCATCTAGTCCAACCCCCTGCTCAAAGCAGGACCGATCCCCAATTAAATCATCCCAGCCAGGGCTTTGTCAAGCCTTAAAAACTTCTAAGGAAGGAGATTCCACCACCTCCCTAGGTAACGCATTCCAGTGTTTCACCACCCTCTTAGTGAAAAAGTTTTTCCTAATATCCAATCTAAACCTCCCCCACTGCAACTTGAGACCATTACTCCTCGTTCTGTCATCTGCTACCATTGAGAACAGTCTAGAGCCATCCTCTTTGGAACCCCCTTTCAGGTAGTTGAAAGCAGCTATCAAATCCCCCCTCATTCTTCTCTTCTGCAGACTAAACAATCCCAGCTCCCTCAGCCTCTCCTCATAAGTCATGTGTTCTAGACCCCTAATCATTTTTGTTGCCCTTCGCTGGACTCTCTCCAATTTATCCACATCCTTCTTGTAGTGTGGGGCCCAAAACTGGACACAGTACTCCAGATGAGGCCTCACCAATGCCGAATAGAGGGGAACGATCACGTCCCTCGATCTGCTCGCTATGCCCCTACTTATACATCCCAAAATGCCATTGGCCTTCTTGGCAACAAGGGCACACTGCTGACTCATATCCAGCTTCTTGTCCACTGTCACCCCTAGGTCCTTTTCCGCAGAACTGCTGCCTAGCCATTCGGTCCCTAGTCTGTAGCTGTGCATTGGATTCTTCCGTCCTAAGTGCAGGACCCTGCACTTATCCTTATTGAACCTCATCAGATTTCTTTTGGCCCAATCCTCCAATTTGTCTAGGTCCTTCTGTATCCTATCCCTCCCCTCCAGCGTATCTACCACTCCTCCCAGTTTAGTATCATCCGCAAATTTGCTGAGAGTGCAATCCACACCATCCTCCAGATCATTTATGAAGTCCTTTATCATGTTCCCCCTTGTTGTGGTTCTTCATCCAGGTCTGCAAAAAAAAAAAAAAAAAAGGGGGAATCATGCGTCCCATATTTGCAATGTTCATGAGACTAGGGCAAAGCATTGTGGGATCCAAGCTTCTGTTAGAGAAGATAGACAGTGAAAAGTCATGTGCAAGTTTGTGGGATATTTTTTAAAAAGTGCAAAAATTATGGGATACGGATGGTGTTCTGAGATAGAGAAAGTTGTATGATACAAACTTGATGCCTAGGTCCCGGAGATACCTGAGCAAGTCATTTCTATCCCATGAAATGTTGCAAAAAGTTCCCAAAAGGCATTGCATTAGATGGTGGTGTGTGGCACACTGGGATAACTACCTGTGGTGCACTTTGCATCAACGCAAGTACTCCTGCTGAGTGTCACAGTGCTGACACAAGCTGCCAAGTATGTTCACACCTGATTGTTATACAAACTTTGATGGCTGTACACCAACATAACTTGTGTCAACCAAAATTTGTACTATAGACATGGCCTTAGGCTCCTACACTACTTAGGAACTTCTGAAAATGTTACCCTTAGTTTTAGCACTGGCTGATTCATGTTTTTGTTTTTCCTCCTGATATCTCAGACTGAGTCCTCAATGTATTGGACGCGTGGGAAGAGTGAATGAAGACCTATTTAACAAAATGTATTGAAGAGGGAGTAGGGAAGCCAGGACAGCAGTTCAGATTAGGAAAGAATGAGAGAACTAACAACACACGTGCCCAGTATTTCCTCAGACGCTTTGCTTATATGTTATATCTCCTTCCCATATTCTTATCTGTCTTGCCAATTCAGAGTGTAAGTTCTTCAGGGCAGGGACTACATGTCCTGTAAGGTCTCTGAGACACCTTGCACATTTTGGGGTGTTGGGTATACAGTGGAGTTGCATCATATGCACATTTAACTTACGTGAATTCAACTATACTGTCAGGATCATTAAGCATTTGAATAAATTGCCTAGGGAGGTTGTGGAATCTCCGTCATTGGAGATTTTTAAGAGCAGGTTGGACAAACACCTGTCACGAATGGGATAATATTTAGTTGGCCTTGAGTGCAGGGGACTGGACTAGATGACCTCTCAAGGCCCCCTCCAATCCTACGATTCTATGATTCCCTCTGGCAGGGCCATCTTGCTCTCACCCCCTTCTTATTGGCTTCGTCAGCCTTCCATCTCCCAGGGTTTGTCCAAATCACAAAGGTCAACATACATACCCTTTACTGGCAAGGAGAATGCACTGCAGTCTTCCCCATCTCTCATCTACCTGGAAAGAATATTTTCCTCCTTTTCATCTGCCCCATTGACTCTGGTCACATTGACTTTATGCAAGAGAGCAAATAACCCATGTAAGTCAATTTTATTCATTAAAGACAAAACAGTACAATACAGAAAGGAAAGAATTAATACGACAGCAATTCAATTTTGAGAGCAATCAAAGCACTCACTACCTGTACCGGGACACAGTACTAATGTCTTGTCTCTTATTGGTTTTCTATTTGCCTTTGCCAAGAGCTGAGTTCAGCTATGAAAAGTTTTATGGGAGATGTACCTTAGTATGAGCAGAACAACATTCTGGGGAAAGCATAATACATGTCAGTTAACAAAACTACCCCACATTCATATATTATATAATGTACACAGTATTAATGCCCTTCGACATTAATGTGGTGTGTGAGGTGCTGCAGAAAACCTGTGGGGAGATCCTGGACTGGAATAGTTGGGACTTCCATGGGTTTGGATTGAAAGGCATCAGTAAAGCTGTGGAGTATCTAAGCTAGAGTAGCAGGAGGTTCTGCAAGCCATGATTGAAATACTGTAATATTCATTTCTACAAATCAAAGGATTTATTGGGAGACTGCAAGTAACAACTCCACCATACTGGACTTAACTTCCTGCAGCTCCCCCAATTAGATACAACAACATAACATCAAAACAAGACAACAACTTAGCATTAAGATAATGGTACAGCATCACTTCAAGGAGTTCTGCCTCTCCTTGCTAGCACTTTCCTTTCTTGACAGGTAAGACAGGAGAGTACCCAGTCCTTAATATCTGCAGCCTTGACCAGCCAAAAAATCCTGTTGGATACCCAGGTCAGCTCTTTTCATACCTTAGAATCATAGAATATCAGGGTTGGAAGGGACCTCAGGAGGTCATCTAGTCCAACCCCCTGCTCAAAGCAGAACCAATCCCCAATTTTTGCCCCAGATCCCTAAATGGCCCCCTCAATGATTGAAATCACAACCCTGGGTTTAGCAGGCCAATGCTGAAACCACAGAGCTGTTCCTCCCCTCTTAGGAGGCCTGTTGCTTTGTTATCATGTAGACACTCCAGTACTACTTTCTGTAAGCTTGCTGACAAAGCACTGCTGTTACCCTCCTGCACCAGCAAGTTGGTGTTTCATTGTGTACACACAAAGACGTTAGACAAAACATAAAATACTCTTGCTGGAAGACTGCAACATAACTACTTTATTTCTTAGAATTCAAAACGATAACACACGGGAATCCAAAACCAGAAAGAGACAAAGCAGGCTACTCCATAAAACAGAGAGTCGCAACTCATCCCACCTTACTCTAGGCTGTCTGTCTGCAGATTGTCTCTGATCTCTACACTTCTCTGCAGAACCCCCTGACTGCAAGCAGAACCAGAAACACTCTTGAGAAGTTAAAGTGATGGATCAGAAGTTTAATACTGTTTTCTATACTCCTCAGTTGGTAGCTGGATCAATAGTTGTTCCTGAACTATGCTGAACCTCCCCAATCTGGATCTCCGTCAAGAAGTTTGTTGGTACACCTGAAATAACTCAGAGCTCTTAGACTGTTCTTGCCAGATGATGTCACAAGACTAGTCTGAGTCTATTCTCACTGCCATCATCCAGCAGAGAACATCTGCGTCCAGATTTTCCTTTCGAGGTATATGGTGAATTAAGACAGTTGTGAATTCATCTCCTCAGGTGTCCTTTAGGTTGTGCTTTTGTAAGAAGCCACTGTAGGGCACTGTGGTCTAGGTACATTGTGAATTCTGTACCTTGAGCCCTCCACAATAGCCGTACACTTCATTTCTGTAGCCAAATACTTGGTTTCCCTCTCCATTTAATTTGCGACCCCAAAAGCCACCAGTCTGTGCCTACCAAATTCATCAATTTGTTCTAGAGAAAATCTGACGGCAGCCTTTGAGGCATCACAGGTTACCACAAGTGGACAAGATTGATCTAGGAATTTATACCCAGCATGGTTTAGAAGTCCTTCTTTCAGTACTTAAATGCTTTTTGGTGTTCTAAGTTGCTCTTAGTTGGTATAATTGCACTGTCCACTCTGAAATTTTGTACAAATCTCCTATAAAATCCACAAAGGCCCACAAACTGTTGTACCCCTTCCAGGTTTGTAGGAACCTTCCAGTCCTTTATAACGTTCTGTTTCATGGGCTGGGGTTCAAACCCATCCTCACAAACTATATGTACTAGGAAGGGGGTGCAACTCCTTGCAAACTGACATTTGTTTCCTGCAAGTTTAAACCCTGACTCCTTGAAAAGCTTTAGAATCCTTTCCACTCCTACCAGATGTTCCACCCATGTTTATGGAAACAAATGAAGTCATCCAAGTACATGAGGATTTCTTCAGTTCTCAAAACATGGGTTAGATCATTCACTACCCTCTGAACCATCCCTAGGGCATTCATGAGTCCAAAAGGAATCTGCAGAGTTGAAACAACAGAAAGGGTGTCAAAAAGGTAGTTTTTCCTTGATCTTCAGGTGCCGCATTAATCTGAGGGTATCTGAATATCAAACCAAAACTAGAAAAATATTTTGCCCCTGACATTTTATCCACTGTGCTATGTGGGGAAGTGTGTAGCTATCTTTAACTGTGAATTAAGGGTATGTCGACACCGCAATAAAAGACCCGTGTTATGGCTGCGAATGGCCTGGGTCAGCCGATTTGGGCTTACAGGTCTAGGGCTACGGGGCTATAAAATTGCAGTTTATATATGCGGGCTTGAGCTGGAACCTGAGCTCTGAGATTCTAAAAGGCAGGAAGGTTTTTGGAGCCCAGGCTCCAACCTGAGCCCAAACATCTACACTGCAATTTTATAACCCCACTGCCTGAGCTCTGCGAGCCCAAATCAGCTGATTTGGGCTCTGAGACTTGGTGTCGGAGGGTTTTTATCATAGTGTAGACATACCCTTAGTCTCCTGTAGTCAATGCATGACCTCTAGTCTCCACTGGGTTTTTTTACAGTTACAACTAGGAGTGCCAAAAGTGCTGTAGACTGCTCAGTCAGGCTATCTTCCAGCATGCGATTTAACTTCTTGTTCACTGTGACATGAATCCAGTGTGGGGACTGCCTCACATGAACACTCTCTGGCTTAAGCACAATTCAGTATTGTGCTCAGTCATATCTCCCAAGGTCTTCACTATTCCTGGAGAACACACCAGCGTATCATAAGAGTAGTTGTTCTAATTGCTTCCTTTCAATGCTTCTGACAAGTAAACCTCTAGCGCTTTTGCTGTCTGGGGCTTCACAGCTTTTGACCTCTGCCCCATGGGAGGCTTTCAGATACCAGCTACTTTGGACACTATCCTCATGGTCTGTTTTTTCACTAGCTGCACTTTTGGATCAATCACATTAATTGCTTTTACTCAGAACTCATCCTTTGGTCCAGCTCAAAACAGAGTTCTGCTGAGTAGTATTCCTGACTGGATACAGATAGCTTCAAACACTCCTGCAAGTCACTGCAACAGACCTGTGTCCTTAGGGATATTATTGCTTCACCACTGGCTTCACCACTTTATTCTGAGACACCCCAGGGAGCAGTTCCTCTCTGCCACCTTGTAGGCATGACAGAGGCACTTCTAAGCCCCCAAGAGTTGCACCCCAGGGTCCACACTTCCTCCTACCCATATCCAGCAGGGAGTAGCTGAATATTGCCCAGAGACAAGTTTGTCTGATTAACACCCCAAGAGTTCTTGTGATTCCCTTGGATGAAATCGCTCCCAGTACAGCAGCACTAAAAATATTGGTCAATGCATCAAAAGACTGTTTAGTATGCAGAGACCCCATGTTCAATGGAAGCTGGATTTCTCCTGTTACTTGCAGGGGCTGATGATTAATAGTCACCAATTTAATCCCTGCACGACATTGTGTTTCTTTTCAGCAGTGAGGGTTCTCCATGGATCAGACTTATTTCAGATCCGGAGTGCAACATCATTGTGATTTTTCAGCCATCAGTGCCTCCAGGCACCTACAATGCAAAAAAAACCCAACCAAACAAAAAACCCTCTGCAGCAGCGAATCTGAGAGCCCACAGCTGACTTGGGCTTGCGAGACTCACGGTAAAGGGCTAAAAATAGCAGTGTAGATGTTCCCACTTGAGCTGGAGCCTGGGCTCTGAAACCCAGTGAGGGGTTGGGTTATGAAGCAAGTTACGATGTTCCCTTTTAAACTGTTTATAAACTGACTTTTCACATGGGATTCTGCCATAGCTTGCCATTGGGCATGGACCCTCTCTGCACTGGCAGCTCCAGATTCAGTGCAGGAGGTTGTGCTTCACTCGAGCCACTTCTCTGCCAGGGTGGTGCAGAGAAAGCCCTGTCTGACAGTGTCCTCAATACACACAAATAACTGTGCAGGGATTCCCCTCCCTGCCCCCTCCTGGCCGGCCATTCCTTCAAGTATTTCAAAAGAGCCAATCTCCCCTCATAGCGGTTGTATAAATGTCTGCATAGCTGTCCATAAAAACCACAAACTACACTGGTAAAATGCTCTGGCGTCACATCCCAAAAACACTGCTTGGTATTGTGCTGTTTTCTCATCGGTCCGCTCCTTGACAGAGAACAACAACTCAAAGTCTGTCAAGTGTTCGTAGAGTCCAGTCTCATCTGCATGACCAGGAAACTTCTTCTCAGGCAAAAGTGCTTTTGCCATCTTGAAGCCGCTGTCACCAGTTGTAATATTCACTTAACAGAATCACAGAGATTTTATTGAAACACTGCAGTTACCAACTCCAGCACTTCCTACAATCCTCCTCTCCCAGGTCTCCACCACATTTGATACAACAACAATATAATATCAAAGCAAGACAACAACGAGGGGCTATCTACACTAATCATTACAATACATTGGTAGAGCTCTAGGATTTGAAGCTTGTTCAAGGGAGTGGGTGATACAGGACTAGAGTAATAAAGAATTAAAGGAGGGTAAGATAAGTAATACCAATCAATATGGGTTTATGGAAAATAGATCCTGTCAAACGAACTTGATATCTTTGATGAGATTACAAATTTGTTCGATAAAGTAATACTGTTGATGTAATAGACTTAATCTTCTGAAAGGCATTTGACCTTGTATCACATGACATTTTGATTGAAAACCTAGAACGATATAAAATTAACATGGCACATATTAAATGGATTAAAAGCTGGGTAATTCACAGGTCTCAAAAAGTAATTGTAAACAGGGAATCATCATTGAATGGATGTGTTTCTAGTGGGGTCCCATAGGGATAATGTCTTTGCTCTATGTTATTTAGCTTTTTTTATCAATGACCTGGAAGAAAACATAAAATCAAGACTGATAAAATTAGCAGATGAGACAAAAATTGGAGACGTAGTAAATAATGATGAAGACAGAAGACTTATACAGGACCATCTGGATCATTTGGGAACCGAGGAGCAAGCAAATAACATTCATTTTAATATGGTAATATGTAAACATATACATACATCTAGGAAAAAAGAAGTAGGCCATGCTTACAGAATATGGGACTCTATCCTGGAAAGCAGTGACTCTGAAAAAGAATTGGGGGTTGTGGCAGATATTCAACTGAACATGAGGTCACAGTCTGACAATATGGCCAAAAGAGCTAATGTGATCCTGGGATGCAGGAACAGGGGAATCTTGAGTAGGAGTAGAGAATTTATTTTACCTCTGTATTTGGCACTGGTGTGACCATTGCTGCAATACTGTGTCCAGTTCTGATGTGCACAATTCAGAAGGAGGGTTGATAAATCAGAGAGGGTTCAGAGAAGAGCCAGGACAGTGATTAAAAGATTAGAAAACCTGCCTTACAGTGAGAGACTTACTAAGCTCAATCTATCTATCTTAACAAAGAAAAGGTTAAGGGGTGATTTGTTTATAGTCTATAAGTACCTACGTGGGGAACAAATATTTAATAATGGGCTTTTTAATCTAGCAAAGAAAGGTATGACACAATCCAATAGCTGAAGGTTGAAGTTAGACAAAGTCAGGCTGGAAATAAGGTGTAAATTTTTAACAGTGAGAGTAATTAACCATTGCAGCATTTACCAAGGATTATGGTGGATTTTCCATCACTGACAAATTTTAAATCAAGATTGGACAATTTACTAACAAATATGCACTAGGATTTTTTGTGGGGAAGTTCTATGGCCTGTATTGTACATGAGTTCAGACTAGATCACAATGGTCCCGTCTGATCTTGGAATCTATGAACCTATGAGTTGCCATACAGGCTCCATACAGGCTGCTGATGCAGCTCCTTATGCAGCTCCCCGGCATTCTGAGAGGACCACCTAGATTTTCTCAGAATGCAGATTATTGTTAGGCAGTGTAGTATATGTGGATGCACAAACTTGGTTGGCGTATGGTTGTGTTGTGATAACAGCTGTTGTGTAGAAACAGTTCAGCCATGTTTGTTATATTTGTGCAAATTCAAGTGTTACAAATTGGAAACAAAAGTTATACTTTTGGTGTTCTAATGCTCACCACTTTTTAAAGAAAACAAAATATGTTCACATCATTTTACCTCAAACATATCAAGTGAGTAATTGATGTGTCAAAGTGTCCATTAATAATTGGTCTATAGCAATCCTGAGTTATGAACACCAGTTCTTAAACCAGCCACTTTATCTCCTTCAGATACCTTGGAATGAGGGAAATGGCTTTTTTGGGGGGTGGGAGAGGAGGTAAATGTTATGATTTCATTTTTCCTTTGCAGGGAAAAAAAAATCTGTGTTACTCTTGGAAAGACAAGGGAGGGAACTGAGGTGTCACGCAGCTAGCTGCCAGAAACATATATGAATGCAGCCCAGTTGGCAAAGAGCAAATGATTGGTCCTGCCTGTCAACTCCATGTGTTTCCTGGTCTTTATTCTCTGCAGTGTTTCCACATGTCACAGAATAAGTAACAAAGCATTAACCGTAATTGCAGGCTTCCCACCAAAATAAAAACACAGAAAACAGCTCTGCAATTTAATATTTGTAACAAATTATGAAAAGATGACTCAGTGCTCCTGAATAAATGCCCAAATTCACCAGCTTAACTCATTAAGGCTTCTGTTCTGGGAGGGAGGAGGGGAAACCAGGACTGAGGCTATTTAGATGATGTCATGTGGTAGACAGCACTTAAAAGCCATATGGGGAACACAGGATGGAAGTTTTCTCTCCTGATTCTGGCTCCCAAAAAATGGTGCAGAGATTATTCCTCAGATCCTATGTGACTAGAGCTGCAGAGCTATTGTACCAAGGGGCAACACACATATTCTCTATATTTCAATATATATATGAAAAACCTTAAACCCTTGGCACACACACGTGATGGAGTCTCTGGGCTGTTGTCTGGTGGATTCTCTCCCAGGTTGCCCTGAATACAAGGTCAGACTGCATGATTTTCCAAAAGAATATGCAGTTTCTGGAAAAATTAGAATTTTCCACAGAAAAATTTTGATTTTGCCAACAATTTTCAATTCTCCATCATATAAGGGCCTGTGACCCAGTTACTCTAACCCTGCCTGGATTCCCAGTGGTTATTGGTCTGCACTAGTCTGGCTTTTAAACTTACTGGAGATGGGCTGAGGAGGAGGCAGTGTCCAATATAGATACGGATGAGGTCCCGGATGGGGGTTTGATAATGTAAAAATCTTCTAAGCTGTTCATGGGTGATTTCAGCTGCCACAGAATCTAAGCCAGAAAACAGGCCTCTTCTAACGTGCAACCAAAGTGACAGTGCAGGGATTTGAACCCCAGTCCTCCAGGGACAAAGCGGAGGTTACACTTTTAGATGCAGGTCTAAAACTCCCACCCCTCAAAAAAAAAAAAAAAAAGAAAGAAAAAGAAGTGTGTACAAGGCATGAGATTAAATTGTTTATTCCCCACATCTGCTTGGATTCTTAGTGTGGCTATCCCCACTATTATGAATATGCTTTACCACATTCTGGGTGGGAGTCAGCCTTGAATTTAAAATAAAACAAAACCAACGGAATGAAATCACGTTGTCAATAAATATGTTTTGTTTCATTAAAACTTACAGTTTATTTTAATCAAACCTCTCAAAATTGACTCTGCAGAGTGACTGTTCTAGATAAAATACAGTAGATCATGGCAGGAATGGATTCCTGCAAATAAAAGTAAAATGGCTTTAAAATGAGGGGGAAGGGCTGTTTTATTTTAATTTGCCTGTTTTGCTAACGCTCTGAGATCTGTCAGAATAAAAATGCTGTGTAAAGCATAAACATGATCTACGATGCAAGACAAAATTTATAATATGCTTCTAAAGTTATGTAATGCGGAAAACAGAAAGGCAATTAACCCAGCGAGGAAAGGAAGTTCTGCATTCAGCAGAGCATGCTTTCTCATCCTTGAAATGATGCAGCACGATGGAAACCAATTACTGTGGAGACGACTAGTTTCTTGCATGATGTATTGCCATGGGAGGGGTTGATCTATTTTTAAATCCATTTGGGGAATGATGACATTTTCCATTTTGTTTTTAGGAAAAGGAAGTTGCTATCCTTCCCATATGTTCTGAGATCAGTTTAGTCAACACAAGGCATTTGGAAGTTATTTTGTGTTTTATACTAAATCATTCCAAATGCTTGAAAAGTAAAAGATCATATTTGTGTGTGTGTGTGTAGGTAGGTAGGTAGGTCTGCAAAATTGGGTGTCTAATGTAACAGTGACGCACCACAGAAAATCCCAAGGTTTGTGCTATAACATGAACCCCCCTTTTTTCTGGTATCAGTTGCATCACTAATTAATTTAACTCAAACCCTACCTTTCTATCTATCTATTTTTACATTGTACCTTACCTGCTGCTTACTTTCAGTAGTTCCTGTGTAACAGATCCCGCTCGTCAGTGGGCGGGATCAAACCTGGGGCCTCTGGAACTTAGTGCATGAGCCTTTACTGCATGAGCTAAAAGCCAACTGGCTGTTAGCTAAGGCTGTAGAGCAGACTCATTTAACTCTCTCTCTAAGTGATCTCAGTGCCACTAGATGGGACAGAACACCACACCCAGGAGGTGCATGGGTTACACTTGCATGCCCCATTCAGAGCCATATTATTATTATTTATTTGTTTGTTTCTGATAGCTCACACTATGTGCTAGGTTGGAACTTTCCAAGCATAGCATTGTATCATGCGCCCATATAATATCAGATGTCACATGCATCTGCTCCCTTCCAAACTTATCATCCATCCACAAAGTATGATACCAACAGTGATCTTCAAATTCCCCTTGACCTAAGTACACACAGTATCCACATAAGGTATGTCATAGGATAGAATAATGCACCACGGCACACTATAAGATTGACCTTGTGATTCTGACAATATTATTATGCCATGTAATTGTACACCATGCAAACTGTTTTAAAAGACTCAAATGACACTTATGCACCTAATTTGCATTAACCTCCCAAAGAGCTAACAATATAATTGTAGGGCTGGTCAAAATTTTTTTGTCTAAATTGTTACTTGATGGAAAATTGGGTTTTTGACTAAACAAACTACTTTGTTTGTTTTTTTACCAAAAAAAACCCCTTACACCTGAAAACTGAAAACTTTTATGGCCAAAATCCCCAAATTTTCTGTCCAAAACCGAACATTTTTGGCTGAAAACCAAAAATGTCAATTCTGACATGCCACTGCGGTGCCTCATGGGAGTTGTCGTTTGCTTGCCTCATACCCCTTTTTTCCCCTTTGGGCCTGGCTCCCCAACCAGATTAGATTTCCCATGATGTGCTGTAGGCTTGGGACTCCCATTATGTAACACAGCAACTCAGCAAGAAGGAAGACTGTGGGAGATACACCATGGGAATTGTAGACCAGCCAGGAGCCCAGCTCATCCAGGGGAGAGAACCCCTTTGTTATCCACAACCTAGGCAACAGAGGGGTCAGCACAGTCTGATTCTGAGAAGGTGGATCCTCTGGCCTGCAGGGCTAGATATGCTGGTATCCTGATGTAAGGATGAAATTTAATAGTGAGAAGTGTAAGGTCATGCATTTAGGGATTAATAACAAGAATTTTAGTTATAAGCTGGGGATGCATCAATTAGAAGTAACGGAGGAGGAGAAGGATCTTGGAGTATTGGAGGACCACAGGATGACTATGAGCAGCCAATGTGATATGACCATGAAAAAAGCTAATGCGGTCTTGGGATGCATCAGACAAGGTATTTCCGGTAGAGATAAGGAGGTTTTAGTACCGTTATACAAGGCACTGGTGAGACCTCACCTGGAATACTGTGTGCAGTTCTGGTCTCCCATGTTTAAGAAGGATGAATTCAAACTGGAACAGGTACAGAGAAGGGCTACTAGGATGATCCAAGGAATGGAAAACCTGTCTTATGAAAGGAGACTCAAGGGGCTTGGCTTGTTTAGCCTAACCAAAAGAAGGTTGAGGGGAGATATGATTGCTCTCTATAAATATATCAGAGGGATAAATACCAGGGAGGGAGAGGAATTATTTAAGCTCAGTACCAATGTGGACACAAGAACAAATGGATATAAACTGGCCATCGGGAAGTTTAGACTTGAAATTAGACGAAGGTTTCTAACCATCAGAGGAGTGAGATTCTGGAACAGCCTTCCAAGGGAAGCAGTGGGGGCAAAAGATCTATCTGGCTTCAAGATTAAACTCTATAAGTTTATGGAGGAGATGGTATGATGGGATAACATGATTTTGGCAATAAATTGATCATTAACTATTCATGGTAAATAGGCCCAATGATCTGTGATGGGATGTTAGATAGGGTGGGATCTGAGTTACTACAGAAAATTCTTTCCTGGGTATCTGGCTGGTGAATCTTGCCCACATGCTCAGGGTTTAGCTGATCGCCATATTTGGGGGTTGGGAAGGAATTTTCCTCCAGGGCAGACTGGAAGAGGCCCTGGGGTTTTTTCGCCTTCCTCTCTAGCATGGGGCATGGGACACTTGCTGGAGGATTCTCTGCACCTTGAAGTCTTTAAACCATAATTTGAGGACTTCAATAGCTCAGACATAGGTGAGAGGTTTATTGCAGGAGTGGATGGGTGAGATTCTGTGGCCTGCATTGTGCAGGAGGTCAGACTAGATGATCATAATGGTCCCTTCTGACCTTAATATCTATGAATCTATGAAAGTGAGAAAACTGCTTAGTCAAAGATTGTAACTTGCTAAAATAAAGTTTTAGCCACTGGAAAGCACGTTTTGTTTCATTTTGTTTGTAACTCTACCTTTCTGTTTTTCTCTTACCTAGTATGACTTAAATCTCTGTTCTTTATTAATAAACATATTCTTCGTTTTCCTATAAGCCATCTCAGTGTGGTTATGGTGAAGTAAAAAGTGAGTCCTCAGCTAACCTAAGAGGATGTTGTGTACACTGTCTTGCTGAAGGCAGCAAATTTAATAATTTCTGAGTGTCCAGTGAGAAGGACTGGACACTGCAGAGAGCCATCTCTGGGGAACTCAGGAACTGGGGTTCACTGATTGTTACCTGGACATAAAAGTTGAGACTGACAGAGTCTCCAGGATTTTGCTGGTGAAGCAGGCAGATTGGTGTGGAAGGGATCTGATACACCATCTAGTCACCAGCAAAGCTCACACTTACTAAGGCAGAGGAAAAATAACGATGAGTCCTTGTGGCACCTTACAGACTAACAAATTTATTTGGGCAGAAGCTTTCATGGGCTAGAACCCACTTCATCCGATGCATGGAGTGAAAATACAGGAGCAGATATAAATACATGAAAGGATGGGGGTTGCTTTACCAAGTGTAGGTCAGTCTGAGATAAATCAATTAACAGTAGGATACCAAGGGAGGAAAAATAACTTTTGAAGTGGTAAGAGAATGGCCCATTACAGACAGTTGACAAGAAGGTGTGAGGCAGAGGAGTAACACACTTATGGTTCTAGGCTGTCCTGAGGCAGGGTGACCAGATGTCCCAATTTTATAGGGACAGTCCTGATTTTTGGGTCTTTTTCTTATATAGGCTCCTATTACCCCCCACCCCCGTCCTGATTTTTCACACATGCTGTCTGCTAACCCTCTCCTGTGGAGACTGTCACAAGGTGCATCTCTAGTATTAGTAGGATTAGATTAGGTAGAGCATGTAAGTGGGGACATTGACATGTGTTATGTCTATTACTCAAACCTGTATGCTCCTCGCACATTTCACTTTTCAGAGGTCTTATCACAGGCAGGTTCAGCCCTGAAGACCAGAGGAAGAAAAAATTGTACCAATTAAAGTCAACCCCAATTTCATAGCTACAGAGTCAAGGGAGAATTTATACTTCACGAGAGTCCATAGAGCATTGCTCCAGTGATATCAGAGTTGTCACATACAGATGATTGCAAGTAGAGCTGGTTAAAAACTTGCAATTTAAATTTTTTGAGAACAAAAAATGGGTTTTCATCTAAAATAATAGTTTTGCAGAAAGTGTCCGTTTTGCTCAAAAGGGTTTACATTTTCATCTGAAAATCAAAAAACTGAAAACCAAATTTTCAGCCAATATTTTTTGGGGGGGCTGAAAGTTTAATTTTGATCATTTCTAGCAGAAAATGGTTGGGTGTCAGGTTTTTAGTTTTTTTCTGGAAAGTCAAAGTTTTCTGACACCGTCTTCCCCCTATTTTCCAACCAGCTCTAATTGCAAGTTCCAGATTTTTAAAACCTGGGCTTCCTTTTGTGTTTATAATTTAAGAGCACAAGTTTGAATCCAGAATTATGTGCAAGTGCAAAGTAGGTCATTTTAATATCCAAGTACCTGATATGAGGGCACAGTCAAGTAGTTGTATATCTAAATGAGCTCATCTACAAAACTGCAGGTGTAAAGAGGGAGTCCTGATTAAGGTCTCATTCAAAATCAAGGCCCAAGTTGGCATAACCATAGTTACAGTGTTTGCTTCGCAATTTACATTTTGGGCTCAGTTCGCCATTTTGATCCACTCCTGTATATTTCTGAAGAGGAGACTATGTGGGAGGTGTTCTGAGCTGAAATGCTTAACTGAGATCCTGATCTTTCCTCTTTCCAGCATGACTTTCACATTTCTGCTATGGATGCGGAAAAACCCTTGGACAGTCAATTTTATCAAGATTCTTGTCCCTGTGAGAGAAAACACTAATATTGTAGCTAGCAGCTTTGTGGAGATCAGACCTGAGAATCTCAGAGGAAGAAAACTTTCCTTTTATCACTAAGTTGGCATCCTTTTCTGCTGCCTTAGCCCCTATGCCATGAATTCACAATAAAACATAAGAGCCTTCCTGTTAAATAAACCTATATATATATGATCTTCATCTTCTTATCTATGCAGCCCTTTCTTACTCAGTCCAGGTCCCTACAGGATCCACTGTGGTTAATGCAACAGGAATGTGCTATGTAAAATATAATCTACAGAATGTATCCAGAAGAATAAGGCAAAAAGAAATTTCTGTGACAGAGATTATTTGCTTTTCAAAACCAGAGCATGCACCTGGACCAGATCAGAGACACCAGGCTCAATGCAACATCCTAACCCAGATGCGTAGGCTTGGGAAGCAACATATGCCAAAGGGAAAGCCAACCCTGGGAGCTAAAGATACCTTTCCCCTAGGTGGAGGAGGTAGTATCTTTTGTTGGACCAACTTCTGTTGTTGAGAGAGACAATTTTCAAGCTTACACAGAGCTCTTCTTCTGGTCTGGAAAAAGGATTCTGAGCACCACAGCTAAATGCAAGATGGAACAGAATTTTAGCATAAGTAGCACATATTCTAAGGGACGGTTCAAGGCAGAGTGGCACATTAAGACTTATGCAATCATAGGGGGGAAAAGGGAGGTTAGTGGGTTACAGATTGCTATAATAAATCTTAATTCCAGTGTCTCTGTTCAGCCCATGATTTTCAGTGTCTAACAAAGTTATGAATTTAGTTCCCAGGCTTGTCTTTTGAAAGTGTTGCACAGGTTCCCTGTGAGGATGAGAATTGATAGGTCAGATATAGAGTGATTGCTTTGTGAAAAGTGTTCACCCACAGGCAATAGGGTGTTTTTGTCTTTTATCATTTTCCCGTGTGAGTTCATTCGAAAGCATAATGATTGTCTCATTTCACCCACATACTTGTTTTGGGGGCATTCAGAATCCAAACTGCCTAGCCCAAGCTTCTTTGTATAGTCCAGTTAAATTTTGAAATGTATTCTTTGCAAAGTAAACTCAGACAAAATTCCTCTCCCCTCCTGGTGTGTAGACACTATAATGTCTTCCTCATCCTCTGGTCAATTTGCTTTTTTTTATTGGCTTAATCACTTTGATTACCTTAGATGTAAATGTACTTCTGTTGTCTTCTGGCCTTAGAATCTATGAATTAACTTTGCAGTTAACCTCATTTTCCATAATGAGCTGAATCAGAATTCTGAATCTGAATGCCCCAGAATTTTAGACCATTGCATTTTTAGCCAATCTCTAGCTAATATCATCTGGAAATTTTCCCATTTTACAGGGACAACTCTGCTCACTTATCACATTTTCTGTCTTTCTCTTCCTCCATTTATTTAAAAATAGGGACCTTAGCATAAAACCAGAATCATCTACCCCTGGAATTCATCTAGCCCTGCTGCTTATTCCTTACCTGAAATCACAGTCTCCACAGTAGGGCTTAAATTCTCATAGAGTATTTCCTGGAGCCCCAAGGCTCAGGGCTTCAGCCCCACAAGGTGCACCAGAGCGTGGGGCTTCAGCCCTGCGGGCGTGCCAGAGCTCAGGGTTTCAGCCCCGTGGAGCAAGCCAGGGATCAGGGCTGAATCCCCACAGGAAGTGCCAGGGCTTGGAACTGAAGCCCCGTGGGAGGCACTGGGGCTTCCGTGGGTTTGAAAATATTTACCGGAGCTCTGCCCAGGATGGCTCAGGTTGAATTTAAGCCCTATTCCACAGCATCCACTACTGATGTGATAAACATAAACAAGAGTTCTGACATCAGTGAGGGATGAAAACAAAGAAGCTGTTTTCTTGAAAATGCCCCTAGAAATAAAAAATGAGAGACATAAGAAAACACAGGATGCCATATGGGCTGAGTAGTGCCACCCTTACCCACAGCACATGATTATTGTTAAATAGCTACATTGTGGTAACACCTATAGGCCAACTGGGCTGGGGCCCTATTGTGCTAGACACTGTACAAAGCCAGAGAAACTGATAATCTCTGTCCCAAAGAGCTAATAGTCTAAGTGCCAGTGACATTTTTGCCTAAAGAATTGTCAGAATTCAGAATTGTCTCCACATACAGTAGACTGTTTTTCATGAAGCATCAATGGGTCTTCAGAGCACTGATTCAGCAAGGTACTTAAGTACATGCCTTGCTTTAACCACATAAGTAGTCCCAGTGACGTCTTTGAACTACATGAGTGCTTTAAGTAAGGCATGTGCTTAAGTACTTTGCTGAATCAGAATCTAGAACATGACATTTCTGAGCTCATTCTCATTCTGTCCTCCAGAATAGTCTTAGGACCAATTGCATAATTAAGCCACCTCTCTATATCTGTGCTATGTTTGGCCAAACATACAAAAAGCATAAAATCAAATGACATAAGGGACATTTCAAAGGCTGTGAGAATAGGTAAACTCCAGTAGCAGTTCCACAGTCTGTCAAATTAAGTGTAGTGGAATTATTCTATGGAAGGAACATTCACAAAAATCAAAGCAAAATCTAAATGTGGTGTAAAATCAAATATGTACATGAAATCCATTCAAAATGGGTCTTCACACTTTCCCATTCTTGCATGTATATTGCCACCTTGGAAGCCAGGGTGGAAGCTTTCTCTTCTTCCTTCTCAACCATAGGTTTTCTCAACACTTATATTAATATTTTGCTTTAGTTCTTTTAAAAACTTTTTAAAGTTAATTTAGTGCCGATGAAAGATGGCAGATTAACAACGCTGTGGACTGAAGATCAATTCCCAGGGGGAGTACAGCACAGGTGGTGGCATTGCAGGTTTCCCCATATGCCTCCCACAAATGGCAGTGAAAAGGAAATATTTTTTCACACAATGTGTGATTAAACTGTGGAAATCACTGCTACAGGAAGTTGTTGAGGCTAAGCACTTAGCAAGATTAAAAATGAGAATGGACATTTACATAGATATCAAGAATACCCAGCGTTATTATAATTGTTTATATATTGTGTAGAAGAAATATTTAAACCACATGCTTCAGGGTTTAAGATAATCTCTTTTAGAGATAAGGATGAGACCTAATGTTGGGGGTGGATTACCTCACATCTTCTTCTGAAGCATCTAGTTCTGGCCACTATCAGAGACAGGACACTAGCCTAGATTGACCTCGGTTTGATCCGGTATGTCAATTCCTATGTTCCTAAGACCTTCCCTCTGACATGGAAGGACAATTTCTATAGCTAAGAAAAGAATTCACTTCACAAGAGCTTTTCCATCTTTGCCTTCTCTGCTGAGACTACTTATAAATAACATTACTTATATAGTGTTTTTCATCCATGGATCTCAAAGCACTTTACAAAGGTGGGGAAGTAATGTTATTGCCATCTTATGAATGGGGAAACTGAGTTCCCAAGAGCAGATGTGACTTAACAAAACCAGGAAAAGAATCCATGTCTTTTTTCTGACTCTGACAATTTAACCATAACTTCTTTTTTCTTTTAACCATAACTTCCCAGCCACTCTGAAAGAAGCAGATAATTTCTAGTGTGTTGTATAAGTAGCATCTCTGCCCACTGAATGCTGGCATTCAGCCGGCTGCTTCTCTCTAATCAGGCTCTGGCTTCTTGCACTGGGATTGCGGTGGGTTCTACTTTGAAATGAGATGCTTGAGAATGGTTGACACCTGCGGTGCTTTGGCTCTCGGGAAAATTTGTTAACCTTCAAGAAAAGTCTGGGAGAAGGGGGATTCTTAAGTTTTACAAGACAGTGAAGTTCTCTTTGGTTCCTTTAAAAAGCATTAGCAAAGGTCAGATTAACAAGTCAACAGAGAAACTAGATATGAGCAAGACTCCCAAAGTTGATGCAGAAAAGAAAAAAGGTGGGTGGGGACTGGGTGTGAGGGAGAAAGGCCCACAACACAACATTGGCTCTGATCCTTTCCCCCTTGTCAGGCCTGGGGCACTTGATAAGGTGAAGGGAAATTGTAAAATTAGACCTGGCAACCTACACAGAGAGGCCCAGTTCAAGGCCCTTGGCCTGAGGCAAGCTGAGAAAGTTGAGGAATTGTGGGGGAAAGGGGACTTGGCAGCCTAACTTCCTGTGGCTGTATCCAAGGCTAATTAGTTTTCAGTGTTCTGTGTGTGTTTGAATGGAAATGAGCCAGCACTGAGAGGCACGGGGTGAGGAAATCAAAAACACATGGGCTGAAAAAGAAGGAAAAAAACTGTCCTTTTTAGCTACATTTTCTTTTTCAGGAGGGGATCTCATCATTTCGTTTCATGAGCACTAAATCACCAAGGCTCCCCTGTCTATCACATCTCACATCTGCTGCAGAACTCATTAAACATCAAAAGACTGCCCTATCAGTTCTGCTTAGTTAGAAGGCTGAGTTACTAGAATTCTAACCGGGGAAGATTTTGTATGTTTTTAATAATAGCTTAAGGAACTTCTTAGCACCCCATAAATTACTTAATGCAACAAACTCTTCCTGTGGACCAGAAAATGTTTTACAGAGAAGTTGAATGCTGCCTTAACATCGTTGTGGTCAGTCCACAGTTACAAACAGACCAGGTTAAGTGAAACTTTAATCCACATTTCAATTTCTGATTTGTTTTCTTGCACATCATCTTCAAAATCCCTATGGTTGGTTGTTATTCCTATGCCTGGCTAACTCTTAGTTTTACTTTTCTATAGCTATGTAATAATTTTGTAACTTGAATTTCTATAGCACTTTTCACCCTGAGGGATCCCAGGGTGATTTACAAACATTAAAAAACACTTTATTCACCATTGAAATGTAGCCACTTCTATCATATCACCATAGTACTGAATATGCCACACAACCAGAATCCATGACAAAAATGTATATACATAAAGAGGCAAAAGCTCCTGTGGGTATTAAATGATTACTCTTAAAAATACCATTATAGTTGTTAAAAATCTACTGTGTACAGACCAAGTGTGATTTTCAAATGCTCATTACTTAGACAAAGCAAATCCAATTTTCACCAGAACACTCAAAGACTATTCCACTCAGTGAGGGCTATTTCCTTGCTTAATTTCAATTTTCCATAGCTGCTTTTGCACTGGAGCTGTTAAAAATGGTTGCAAGAATTCTTTCTATGGACTAGAAAAGTGTATTTTTCTCTTTCTTTCGTACTTGAAAATGACTGAACTGCTTTTGTTCATACTTTCTGGAAAAAAATTGACCTTTGGATAGACTTGATAGACTTGGATAGACTTGAAAATATCCACTAGGTGAAAATTTCTGAAATTACAAGCATTTCAAACAAGGGGTTAGAATGAAAACAGTTATGCAACCTTAACTATAGTAGTCACTCCCACTACATTGATAACTATTAACAATGTCACACAAGACTGTAACTATGATTGCAGCTTTCTCTTTTCACAAATGAGGTGGAAGAGATACAGATGTTCAGACTCTAAAACTCAGCATCTTCTCCTATTCATTTGTGTGAGGGAGTGCTGCAGGTAAGGATAAAAACCAAAGAACTTAGAAAAATCATCAACAAAGTATGGTCAAAATAATAGAAAAGAGACATATGTAAGCATTTCTCTTTACTTTTTCTGGTCCTTCTGCTACGACCTCTGCCTGGCCTTTAAAACTTTGAAGGATGGAGATTCCACCACCTCCCTAGGTAACCCATTCCAGTGCTTCACCACCCTCCTAGTGAAATAGTGTTTCCTAATATTCAAGCTAGATCTCCTCAACTGCAACTTGAGACCATTGCTCCTTGTGTAAGAGTCCTTTACACTCCTTGTGTAAGAGTCTTGAGACCATTACACTCCTTGTGTAAGAGTCTTCCTTCTAAAAATATTTAAAAATATTTTCAGAAATCTGAAATGTAAAAGTTATTAAAAGTAAAGTAAAAGAAATGCAAAGTGGATACCACTAGCCACGCCGAGGTTTGTATAATTTAGCTGTTTGTGGACTTAGTGGCTAGCAGAGAACCCCAAGATATTCATTTATCCATATGCAATGTAGTCAGTGGTTAGCCAGCACTTATATAAGGGCAGATGAGGCAACAAGGTACAGCAGATAGGCCTCTAGACTAGAAGTTAGGAGACAATGGGGCCCTAACCTGCTTGACCTTTGGGAGGTTGGGGATTTATACACAGCTTGTTGTTCTTGATCTCACCAAAAGTCATTGACTGAAACCTTCAATAACTTCACTGCATTTCAATACAGACTTTGCTTTAGTATCATCTTTGATGGCTTTAAGCCCATTTTTTACAGACAGATTCCAACGTTTCTTAAGATTTCTGAATGTAAAGGCTCAGATTCCTGTGCTGAGTTCTGTGTGGTACAGGAGGCAGGCAATTGCCAAGGAGCAAGTTGCACTTCCCTGATTTTCTTGGTGCCTTTGTACTGGGCCTGGCCCATTGGCATAAGTTAAAGCACCTTTGAGTTGCTCTAATTTACACCAGCTGGCTATCTCCCTGTGGGACCATACGCCTATCTAGAATTGGTGTAATGATGTAACGCCCTGTCCTGCCCCCTTGCCATTCCTAATGTGCCTCCAAAACTCTACCTTCCAGACTGTGTGTGAGGGGCAGTTGACATAGAAGCCAGCTACGGCAGCTGAGAGCTCCCCTATGGCCATAGGGCTAACTTCCATCGCTCTGTCTGCCTGAACTAGGCAAAATTATAAAAAAGTCAAAATATTTCATTTTGATATTTTTTAAATAAATTGTTTTCATTTTTTGGTTTGAAATGACTTTTCATTTAGAAATCTCCTTCAAATTTTTATTTTTTTTAAATGCAAAAATATTTTTAATGTATTGATATCAAAATAAAACTCTTGTTCTACTGAAATTCATTTTTTAACTTTTCAGTTCGCCTAAAATTTCAAATCAGTTTGTTCTTTGGCCAACCCAAAACTTTGGCTTTGGTTTTTGGGTTTTTTTTAATTGCCAGAGAGCTAAAAAATCTGTTTTTCCACAGAGCTCAAATCTCTAAAACCTTTTTCCACTGGAACAACTAGAGGAATCTAAGCCATGGGTTTCACTCAGTAATTTACTTTTAAGTAATTATCATTTTCTAAAGACTGAATAATTTCTGGATTTATTTTCCCATGCAATGTGTATATGTATCAATAAGTGTTACACTAAAAATGTAGGAAAGTGAATCACATCTTCTTAACGGGAGAGTGCCTACCACCTGGCTAGTTTGGGTCATGGTTTATTTATAATCATTCTAATGCATCATTCCAAGTCTAATGAAATTCATTGTGGTCTGTACCTTTCATCCTTGGAGAATCCTTCTTATGAAGGTTTGAATCAATAGATAATTATTGTTTAATAATAATATATCTGTAAATATTTAATCATCATCATCATCATCATTTCCTTTAGCTCAAGTGATAAAGATCTGTGCTTTTGATGCAGTATACCCTGGCTTTGCTAACATGTTAGCTGTATGTTTTATGGCCACAGTCTGTTATGAAGTGCACCCCAGCTGAGATCTGAACTGCTGTGGATCTGTCATGACAATTAACCTTAGAAGTTTGGGATGACCAGGAGCTGTAGTGATAATGTTTGTACTGTACGTGTATTCACACAGCAGGGACGGTACATCGAAAGTTTTGCTTGTGCATTTATTTACAGTGAGCATTTGCTGATAACAGTATGAAACCTGGAATGGATTATTTAGAGGCAGCCTTTTCTTTGGTTGCTCCAAAGTGCTAGTCAGGAAGTTGGAGAGATGATCCTAGGACAATACACACCCCAGATTCTTTTGCATCCATATTCCAGAATCATTTGACCTCTCTGAATGATAATAAAACCAAAAGATACCTGGGAAGGTACCATTACTGGGGCAGGCCTTATCAAATAGGTGGGGTTTGCATTTAGACTTGAACATGGTCAAGTTCCGACTCCACCCAGCGTCCTCTGGTAAGGTGTTCAACAGCTGGAATCCTCCTTTGGAAATATTCTTCCCCTGCACTCAAGACTCTTCTTTAAGCTGTTGCAGATGTGTATTCTACTCAGGTGTGTGTGCACCGAGTGCACCAAAGCTGGAGAACTTTGCTTAGCAGTATCTGTCAGGGCGGTGCTTTTGCCCTCTGGCCCTCATAGCTCCTCCCATAACTACATAAGGGTGGTGGTGCCCAGATTCCACTCAGTTCCTTCTCACCGCCTGCAGCTTGAGTTGGAGTGTTCATTGTAGTGTTCAGCTCACCTTTGTTATCACAGTGTTTATGTGGTTTAGTCTATAAATAGTGAGTTAGTTTTGTAGTACCTTCAGTATAAATTTAGTGTGGTGTTGTTTAAAATTAGAGTTTAGCCTGGGGTAATGCCTTCTCCAGGTTTCAAATGTTGCCATTGTGTGGAGTTGCTATATCTACTAGTGACCTGTAGATTTTATATGTATTGTGCCTTGGGGAAGGGCACATTAAGGAAAGGCGCTCTGTTTGCAAGTCCTTTAAGAAGAGAATGCAGGTGGTGAAGAACTTTAGTTTGAAGCAGCACCTAATGAAGCAGGCCATGAGGCCAGCTTTGTGGCTGGGGACCACCACATATCGTCAGGTGCCCCACAGAGTGCCAAAGCTGATACTGACTGGGGCTTGGATTCTTCACCCAGGAAAAAGAGAGATCATTCCTCTTCCTCTGATCCCCTAAGAAAAAGAACTCACAAAATGGACCAGGGCCACTCCAGAGTCTGAAGAGATTTCTCCTCCTTGTCTAGAAAGAGTGCAGACTGGCACTGTGAGTCTTCTGATACCCCGGATAGAGTGGGGCTGCCAATCTTCTCGCCTGTTCTGAGGCCTAGACTCCATACCATTGACTTCAGTACCACACAAGGGGTATCTGTGGCATCTGGGACTGATGACAGTGATGTCGTCATCGACAGTCTCCACACTGCTGACATAACAGGAGCAGTGAACTTGTTGTGCCTATCTCTTCCTAATTCACCACTGATTTAAGAGCATTTGACTGGTGACCTTGTCTTTACTGCACTGGTGACAGACTTCTTGGTGTTGGCACTCTGGTCTGCACTGCTTCATACCCAAGGCCCAGAGTTTCAGTCAGCTTAATGTTCTGTACCAAGGGGACTGCCAGCATGGTGCTGTCTTCGGTACTGACAACAATTCCAGCACAGTCTACATTTGCAGGTCCAGTACCAGCTTTGTCTTCTTCACCGATGCCAGCTTCAGTGCTGTTTGTATGTTATCTTCAACTATCCCACCATTGGTGCCAGGCTTGTTGGACTGTGGATGATGAGGCCATTTGTTAGCTCTGCCTGGAGTGCCTCCTCCATTACTACTGGACTACTTAGAAGGATCTTCAGGATCAAATGCAGAGATGTCTCCCTTTCCTTCACTGTACTGCTCTCTGAGGTTTTTGAAGCCATCTAGGGATCGCCATCAGAACCAGGATAGCCACTGCTTCTGCAGAAGGGAAAAAGTTTCCTGGCCTAGATCCTGCTGGCTGTACCCCTACTGACAGTGGCCTCTATGGAACCCCTATACGGCTCCTCAGATGGTGATGTCCCAATTGTCCACTTGTCCCACGGTTAGATCACTTGTTCTTCTGGTGGTCTCTCCAGCTGGGCCACCTGTGCTACAGACACAGACTTGGGGGGAGGGGAGGCTCCCTTTGATCTGATGCAATCTGAACCCTTGATACAGTGAGATGTGTTACCGCAAAAGATCCTGGTGGTTCCACTTCCCTCTTCTTCCTCTTCACTAGACAATGCTACAGAGCCTGAGGCTTCCTCTCCTGTACCAGAGGATTTTAAATCATATCAAGATCTCTTGAGAGGAATGGTATAATCACTGGGTATTCAATCTAAATTTGTTCAGGAGAACACCCATAAGTTAGTGGATATTCTTCAATCCTCAGCTCTCAGGAGAGTCATTCTCCCTATGAATGAAGTGATATTGGAGCTTGTCAAATCTCTATGGAATACCCCAGCCTCTAAAATGCTCACAGCTAAGCATACTGACAAGAAATATTATCCCCATTCAGGGTTTGAAGTGTTTTTCTCACATCCACTCCCTAATTCCCTGGTTGTGGTGGGCAACAAATGAAAGGATATGGCAGGTGAGGTATAAATCTACACCTAAAGGCTAAGCGTCTACAAGGTTAGATTTGATGGGGAGGAAATCCTGCTCATTACAAATGCATATTGCCAACCAGCAGGCATTGTTAGCTAAACATTGTTGTAAATTAGGACATCATGTCCAAATTTATGGGAATGTTACCAGAATCGTTGAGGGAAGAGTTTAAGGCGTTTATTGCAGAGGGCTGTCTAGTGGACAAGACATCTTTACAGTCAGCTCTAGATGTGGCGGATGCTTCATCCAGCCTTACTGTGTGATGAGGAGGACAGCCTAGCAGTTACAGAACTCTGTCATAGCTCCTGAGCTTCTACAGACTGTAGAGTACTTCCCATTTGACGGTCAGTTTTTGTTTTCTGAGAAAACTGATGAGACATTGCATTCTTTTTAGGACTCCCAGACTACTTTACAATCTGGGGGGAGGGGGTTACACCCAGGCCTCAATAACATGTCATTTTGGGGGTCAGCCGCAACAAGAGCAATATTGCCTCAGGTGATAGTTCCATTAGCCGTTCTCAGTCTAGTTTTAGCCAACCAGCCTGTCCTCCACCACCTTTGGGCAGGCAGCGTATTTGACTTTCATGCCAAGAGCAGCATAACAGTTATGAATGTTTCCACTTGTCACCTCAATTCTGGGACAGGCTGGGTCGCTTCTACAGTCCTGGGAAGCTAGAACAATGGGCAGATAGGTCCTAAGCACTGTGGGACTGGGTTATGCCACATAGTCCCTCTCTATCCCTCTATTCCATCCCCTTTCCCCATCCCTTTTCCAACAAGCAGGCACTCTTATTAGTCAGTGCTTTTTCAGCAGGTCCAGACTTTCTATGCTTTTGGAGCTGTAGAGTTGTTTTTTCATCATCATTGGGGAAAATAATTCTACTCCTGGTACTTCCTGATCCCCAAGTTCAAGGGAGGGATGATACCTATCTGTCATCTCCACAGTCTCAACAGGCGTATCAATTATATGTGTTTCTGCATGGTTGCCCTGGCTACAATTCTTCCTGCATTGAATCACAACTTGTTTACTTCTCTCAATTTTCAGGATGCCTATTTCGACATGGCAATTTTCCCAGGTCACAGGAAGTTCCTGAGATTCCTGGTTGTTGGTCAGCACTCTCACTGTATGGTTTTCCCCTTTGGCCTGTCATCAGCTCCACCTGTCTTTACCAAATGCATGATGCTGGTAGCAGCCTATCTCAGAAGGAAGGGAATTCATGCCTTCCCGTGCCTATATGACTGGCTAATGAGAGGCAGATCTGAGGAATAAGTTCTAAGTCATGTCCAGTTCACACTGGACCTCTTGAATTGACTGGGGCTGGTTTTGAACAAAGCAAAATTGACTTTGAATCCAACTCGAACAATTGAGTCAATTGGTGTCATGTTAGACTATAAATTTGAGGGCCTTTCTCCCACATGAGCAATTACAGACAATTTGATGCCTTTGTCTAGACTTCCAATCTCATCCTTCCACCATGGTCCTTGTATTCCTAAAGTTACTAGGCCATATGGCCTCATGCACTTATATGGTTCAGCAAGCTAGACTGAGTCTTTGTCCTCTTCAGTCATAATTGTTGAAGCTGGTCTATCACCTGAACTGCCAGTCTTTGGACACGCTTGTCCAAGTGCCTCCAGAGATACTGGACTCTCTACAGCGGTGGACAGATCAGAACAATGTTTGTGGGAGTGTCCCCTTTGCTCGTCCTCCACCGACCAACGTGGTAGTCACCGATGCTTCCGCAATAGGTTGGGGAATGCATCTAGGGACATTAAAAGTTCAGGGTTTGTGATTGGAGCATGAAGCATCATGTCACATCAATGTACTGGAACTTCAAGCCATTTACAAATGCATACCATGTCTTCCAGGATGAGATCAGGGGAACAGCGGTTCACATACTCACCGACAATACCACTGCAGGGAGAAGCCCACTTCAACCAGCTTTGTCAGGAAGCAATAACATTTTGGCATTTTTGCATCAAGAAAGATATCATGCCCACAGCAGCACAGTTAAAATCAGTTGGCTTTCAAAACCAGTTGGCCAACTATTTCAGCAGGATTTTCTCAGACAACCATGAGTGGTCCCCAAAGAACAGCATTGTGAGATCGATTTTCAGGGAATGGGGTATCCTGTGCTCAGTCCAGGGTCTTTAACTGATGCCTTCCATCTGAATGGGGGCAAGGTCTTAATGTATGCCTTTCCCCCTTCTCTCTCATCTCTCAGGTTATCATCAAACTGAAATTGGACCATGCCAGACTGATACTTATTGTGCTGGCCTAGCTGAGACAATGCTGGTTCTCTGACCTTCTCAGTCTGTCTGCTTGACTTCCAAAATCTCTTCCTCTCCTTCCTGACCTGCTGTCTCAGCATCATGGCCAGGTTGTTCATCCATTGCTGACCAATCTACACCTCACAGCGTGAATGGTACATGGCTAAATGAGGAAGAAGGGCAACACTTGAAAGCGGTTCAGAAGATCATACTTAATAGTAGAAAATGATCCATTGGGTCAACTTAATTGGCCAAGTGGAAGCAATTTTTGGTTTGGTCAATATCTAAGGTAATTCAACCCATGTCAGCTCACATTCAGGACATTTTGGACTACCTGTTATATTTGAAGGCCTCAGGTTTAGCTCTTAGCTCACTGAGGGTTCACCTGGTAGTGATCTTAGAATTCCATCCTCCATTCTAAAGGAAGTTGATTTTCTTGATCTCAATGGTAGTGAGATTTCTGAAAGGCATTTTCTGACTGTTTCCAGCTGTGAAGGAAATGGTACTGTTATGGGATCTTAATATTGTGCTGGCTACCCTCATGGGTCCTCCATCTGAGTGGAAAGCAACCTGCTCATTGTCTCTCCTTTCCCAAAAGACAGCCTTTCTGGTGTCTATAATGTCTGCAAGAAGAGTCAGTGAGTTACAAGCCTTAATGGCAGAACTTCCATACACTCAGTTTTTTCAGTGACAAAGTGTCCTTAAGACCACATTCAAAGATTGTGTCCAAGATGGTTTTGCAGTTTCACCTTAACCAGGTTATTTATTTACCCATATTGTTCCCTAAACTGCATTCAAATCCCAGATGAGAAGTGCCTCTATATGTTAGATGTGAGGTGGTATTTGGTGTTCTATCTGGAAAGGACTCAACCATTTTATTCATCGCGTCAACTTTCTGTCTTCTATGCGGATTGGGTGAAAGAATAGCTGGTCCCCACACAGATGATTTTCAGGTGGATGATTTCCTGTATTACCACGGCTTATGGAGTAGCTCAGGCTATGCTCCCACAATCCCACAGCGCAAGCGACATCCATTGCATTTATCAGCGATGTTTCAATATCTGACATTTGCAGGGCTACCTCATCGTCTTTCGTATATTCTTTTGCCAAACATGATGTAATTACCACAGCATCTAGGTGAAATGCAAACTTTGGGAAGGCAGTTCTGCAGTCATTGTGTAATTCGACTCCAAGCCCCACCTTCTAGGAGTACTGCTCGTGCGTCAGCTGTCTGAATACATGTCTGACAGACTCAAAACTTGTAACGGCTGTTCTCTGAGATGTCGTTTACGATGTGAATTCTACAGCCACCCTCTGTCCCCTCTTCACTGAAGTCTCTAGCTTTGGATTCCAGAGCAAAGGAAATGAAGGGGGTCAGGATAGCACTCTCCTTACATAGCCATGAGAGGGGCTATGAGGACCAGAGGGCAGAAGCAAAGTTTACTGGCTTCAGTGAGCTGGATGCATGTACACCTGAGTCAATACATGTCTGCATCCATATCTTGAAGAACAACACAATACAGGTAAGTAACTGCCTTTTCTTATCCAGGACAGTCTAACTGAAGCATCCCTGTAAAGGAAATGAGAGATTCTAAGGAAAAGAACCTCCATAAAGAGCGTGTATATGCATGTAGTTCCCACCTTTTGGTTACTGGATTCTCTCCCTTCATGTGAAGCTCATTCTGCCTTTACACAGAAACGTTACTACCTTGGGATGATATATATCTAACAGACAGTCGAAGAATATATTCACTTCCTGCTTTTGGATTATTCTAAGCAAGATGTTCCAAGCATACTGATTTTTTTGATGATAATTTTTTTTTCAGATTTTGTTTTTTCATCGAAAATACAGACACTTTCATGAAAGGCTATTTTTTGTTGAAAAAAATCAGGTTAAAAATTTCTACCAGCTCTGCTAATAACTCTAAAAGACTTTGTTAACTGTATTTCAATATGATGCACATGATGGTCAGCCCTTTCCAGTTAATGCACCATGGCTCAAGAAGTGAGAAGTATGTCTCTGAGAGGCATACAAATAGATCATAAAGTATTAAAATAATATTTATACCACAGAGAATGTTCATGCTTGTAGCTTGCACACCATCTGAAACAGATACCAATTGCCAGCATCACTCTTGTTTACTGTAATGAAGATCAGATTTACATTTGCTCTTGTCTGTCTTTCTATTTTCCATGACTTCAAAATAATAGTCAGTGCCACAATAAGAAGTGGAACTGTGATCCTTCAGGAAGGATGTTGATAAATTAGAGAGGGTTCAGAAAAGAGCCATGAGAATGCTTAAAGGATTAAAGCCTTATAGTTAGGCTTGAAAGGATTACATTTTTATTGGTAAATGTTAGTAAACATCCAGGTTTCCCTACAAACACAAACCTATGAGAACTTATTAGAGTTTGATTTAAGGCTATTGTATGTTTTGACATATGATGTTGACAATTTGTGGTTTAGCAGTCATAACTTTGAACTTTTTGAATCTCAGTGTCTGTTACATTAAATAATTATTGTCTCACTCCCCTAATCCTTGATCCCCCCCCTCATAATTTCCCACAACTGTGAAAGTTTAAACTGATTACAATTTTTAAAAAATGCTTAATGCACATAATTTGGCACAACTATGAACATTTAAATTGATAAAAAACATTGTGTTATATGCTGGAATTATAAAAACAGTAAATATTGAATTCTGCCAATCCTACTTATAGCAATAGACTCAAGCAGCTCAATCTCTTTAATTTAACAAAGAGAAGTTTGTGGGGTGACTTGATTACAACCTATACGTATCTAGATGGGGAACAAATATTTAATAATGGGCTCTTCAGTCTAGCAGAGAAACTAGACAAATTCAGACTGGAATTAAGGCATATATTTTTAACAGTGAGGGTAATCAACCATTGGACCAATTTCCCAAGGCTGGATTCTCCATCACTGGAAAATTTTAAATCAAGGCTTGATTTAAAGAAAAAAAAAGATATGCAGTAGTTCAAAAGGAATTATTTTGGGGGAGTCCTATAGCCTATGTTATACAGGAGGTATTATCTCAATGGTCCCTTCTGGCCTTGCAATTTATGAATTACTTGCCTCTCTAGTTTTTATGTACTTAAAGTTGCAGTTAACCACAATGGGAGGAGGTAATCAAGGGGAGGCATTCATCATAATTGGGGGTGCTATTGGCCCACTGGGTTCTTGGGAAGTAGCCTTGGCTGTCACAACACCCCAACTCATCAAATTACTAGGGAATTCACAGACTTGGGTGGCCAGTTTCCAGGGTTCTGTGACCTGCTTCTTGATTGTCCACATGGTCTTGACCCTGATTGGCTGATGACTATCTGTGAACTTCCTGCTTTCTTTCTGGCTTTGTGTGAGCAACAACATATTCCCTGCTAATTGGTATTCACACCCTGCTTGACCCTGCCTTGCTACCTTGCCTGATCTGTCTTGCAATCCCACCCAATTCTGCTTTGCACTGATAAAAATGTTACAGTGTAGGGCCAAGAACCACACTGGAAATGCACCTGTTCTATGATGATTTCCCTGTTACCTTTTGAGACATATCTGTTAGCCTGCTTTTTATCCATTTAATGTGTGCTACATTAATTTGATATCTTTCTAGTTTTTAAAATCAAAATCACATGCAGTACCAAGACAAAGACACTTCAGAAGTCTAAGTATATTACAACAATACTATTACCTTTATCAATCAAAATTGTAATCTCATCAAAAAAGATTGTTAGTTTGACTTGATCTATTTTCCATAAACACATGTTGATTGATATTAATTATATTACCCACTTAATTTTTTTTATTAATTGAGTCCGGTATCAGCCACTCCATTATCTTACCTGAAATGGCAGACTGAGAGGACAATAATTTCCTGTGTCACTCCATTTACCCTTTTTAAATATTGGTACAACATTAGCTTTCTTTTAGTCTTCTAAATGACATGTTCCAAGACTTATTCAAAATCAACAGTTCAGTGAACTCCTCAGACAGCTCTTTTAAAACTCTTGGATGCAAGTTATCCAGACCTGCTGATTTAAAAATGCTTAACTTTAGTAGCTGCAGTTTAACATCCTCCAGAGATACTAGTGGAATGGAAGGAGTGTTATTATGTGACATGACTACATCACGCTACAGTAATACCAACCAAAAGAGCTAAAAAGTCATGAGTCAGACTCAAACAAATCACATGACTGGCTTAAAAATCATGAGATTTTACAAAATAATAAATGTTCTGTTCTTTTTATAACCTTTCTGTTTTTTGAGTCTCTGGGGTTCACATATTGAAACTTTTCTCCACAACCATGCGGGTTAGAAATGTACTTTTTTGGGACTGAAAGCTGAGATTCATGACTCAAGGAGCTGGGTCTTTAAACAAAAAAACCACCAGCTATCACAAAACATGATAAAATTGCGTGTGTGAGTTGGCACCACTGAGCAAGATGGACAGGAATAATTCTAATTCAGCCTGGTTCTAGAAAAGCACCATAGCTCTGAGGAAGACTACTGGGTAACAAGAATTTTATCATCAAGCCATACTCACAATAGTGACAATGACAAAGCCCTGGTGGCAGGATATTGTTGTCTAAATTCCACAAGTCGACAGTATTGGTAAAGTGAACACCACTGCCCAGGGAGGGGGCCTGGCCAGAGTCGTTGGGAATGTGTTGAAACCACAGCCATTCACCAGCAGCCTTTGCCGTGACTCCTAGAGAGCTCGAGGCAAAAAATAATGTTGTTGCCTCCTCCCACAGGGGAACACGAAGGCATGGAGTGGCAATGCTGCCTCCCATCTCGAGAGTGAAACTTCCCAGAGGGCCAAGAGATTAACTGGAGAAGACAGGGTACAATTTTAACATCCCCACACTGTCCTTTCCCTCCCAGTTATCCCTGTACACATCTAAAATCTATTTAAGAATTTATATTGTGCTCATCACAGTAGTATTGGTGTGCCCTATGAAATGATTACTGCCATAATATAAAGGCATGGTCTAGTTTCTTTCCTCTCTCCGTTAAGCAGCTGAGGGGTTTTTTTATTTTAATTTTTCCCTTTTCCTCCTCTTCCAGTTCCTATCTTCTTTTTCTTCCTTGTTGTTTTTATTGTGGCTATAGAAAAGCTAAATTGAAAACAGACATTTTGTTTGTTGCTCTGAGATTGGTAAGGTCCCAGGTTCATAGGAAATTAATTGATAGCACTTGGCCAGCTGCTGGTAAAGTTCTGTCTTCTGCTCTCATGAGTGTCACTTCAAGTCTAGGAGTTTCACAGTGCTTCCTACATAACACTTAATATATAGTTGTAACCCTTCCGCCAGTTGGAGTTGGCAGCAACAAGGAATGAGTTCAATATCTAGGGGTTCCAGCTCAACCCCCCTGACAGTAACCTGGGACAATTACACACCATCCCTTGGGAGCCTCTAAGAGGCAATACTTCCCCCCCTTGCAAGCACAGAGTCTGAGTGTATAAAAGAAACTTTTAATAAAAAGGGGGAAAGTAACCCAGCATTAACTAGGGAAAACGCTGCAAGCAGGATTCATAAACACATGAGCAAAACACCTAACCAAGAGTTTATAGATTCATAGATATTAAGGTCAGAAGGGACCATTATGATCATCTAGTCTGACCTCCTGCACAATGCAGGCTACAGAATCTCACCCACCCACTCACTGGGCAGTGTCCTTTTGCCTCAGATTCTTAATTCCAGCTACCAAAAGTTCTTTAACGCACCGCTCCCTTCTCCCTCTACTGCACCCCAATCACAGTTGTTGTCCTTGGTCAGGGAAGACTAAGAGTTCAGAGGCACCTTGCTTGCTCTGCTGTCCAGGCACACACTCTGGCATCAGCCATCCTGCCAGCCACTCACCCTGCTGGCTGCTTGCCACGCTGCTCTGCACCCTCTGGGATGTCTTGATGTCCCACCGCTTCACACAGCTCTCCGTGATTTCAGCTCTCAGAGCGGGAGCCTGCTAGCGCAGACTGGGCAGCCTCTTGCATCAGAGACACTGTCCCAAATCAGGACTAATGCTCAGGCCTAGTTATGAGTATTTTCAGCTCTATTGGTCTGCAGCAAGACTCTCAGTTGAGGATTAATCAGTTCTGTTATTGGACAGTGAAGAGATAACAGATCAAATGGTGTCCAGAACCTTAAGCAGGCCCCCACACCACCAGGTACAAGCACCTGTCCCCACCTTTTCTCAACTCCACTGGACTTTGGCACCCATGTCCCCTGCCTAGTAAGTGCAGTTTAGTTGAGGATGAGTCCCTCAATCAGTGTATGACAGTTCTCATGCTCTTGATTCACACAAGGATAACAACCCTTTAATAACCCTGCTCCCAATAGCAAAGTGACTTGTGATCCAACGCCAGTCAAAAATAATGATTTGGGCAAAGCAGCCCCATCATGCTGAGCACCGAGGCAGGGTGGGTGTGCCCATGCAAACACGGTCAGTTCCTGAACTCCTCTTCTTCAGCTCATCACTAGATGTCAGGGGAGAGCTCATTCAGATAGTGCTTACACAGTACGATACCACATCAGCTGTATCTCCTCTGAAAGCATATATTTTCTCTCTTCGCTTATACCATTTAACTTCTCTCTGTCATGTCATTTAACTCTGTAAAGCATCTGGAGATACGCTTTGCATGGAAGATGTATTAAAGTCATTCCATACTATGTTTCCCCCCCCCCTTGCATTATTTTTTCCGTACTAGACAAGCTAACTCTAAAGGGGTGGTTAGCAAATTCTACTGCAGCTGCTGCGACTACAGCCTAGCAGCACTTTTCATTTTTAGCTCTCAAAGGGCTCTACCAAGAAAGTCAGTATCATTAGTCCCAATTTTTTACTTTCTGGAAGTCTAAGTCTACCATGTAGCGTAATTACCTCTATAAACCACATTTGTAATCTCGTCAAAAAACAATAGCAACTTTATTTGACAAGAGCTGATTTCCATAAGCCATGTTGATTGGCATTAATTAGGTAACCATCGTTTATTTATTTACTACTTGCATCCTGTATCAGCCGTTTCATGATTTTGTCCAGGATTGATGTGAGACTAACTAGGTTATGGTTATGTTAGTCCATTTACCCTTTTAAATATTAGCACAATCAACATTAGCTGTTTTCCAGTCCACTGGAACTTTCTCTTTTAGCCCAATTCTTTCAAAACTCCTTGGTGCGAGTTATCCAGTCTTGCAGATTTAAAAAGTTTGATTACTGGGTTCTGTACCTGGCAAAGTTATAGAATCATAGAATCATACAAGATTAGGGTTGGAGGAGACCTCAGGAGGTCATCTAGTCCAATCCCCTGCTCAAAGCAGGACCAATCCCCAGCTAAATCATCCCAGCCAGGGCTTTGTCAAGCTGGGCCGTAAAAACCTCTAACAATAGAGATTACACCACCTCCCTAGGTAACCCATCCCAGTGCTTCACCACCCTCCTGGTGAAATAGTGTTCTCTAATATCAACCTAGACCTCCCCCACTACAACTTGAGACCATTGCTTCTTGTTCTGTCATCTGCCACCACTGAGAACAGCCAAGCTCTATCCCCTTTGGAACTCCCCTTCAGGTAGTTGAAGGCTGTTGTCAAATCCCCCCTGACTCTTCTCTTCTGCAGATTAAACAATTCCAGTTCCCTCAGCCTCTCCTTGAAAGTCATGTGCCCCAGCCCCCTAATCATTTTCGTTGCCCTCCACTGGACTCTCTCCAATTTGTCCACATCCCTTCTGTAGTGGGGGGCCCAAAACTGGACGCAGTACTCCAGGTGTGGCCTCACAAGTGCTGAATAGAGGGGAATAATCACTTCCCTCGATCTGCTGGCAATGCTCCTACTAATACAGTCCAATATGCCATTGGCCTTTTTGGCAACAAGGGCACACTGTTGACTCATATCCAGCTTCTCGTCCACTGTAATCCCCAGGTTCTTTTCTGCAGAACTGCTGCTTAGCCAGTTGGTCCCCAGCCTGTAGCGGTGCATGGGATTCTTCCTTCCTAAGCGCAGGACTCTGCACTGGTCCTTGTTGAATCTCATCAGATTTCTTTTGGCCCAATCCTCCAATTTGTCCAATTTTGTCACTCTGGACCCTATCCCTACCCTCCTGCGTATCTAACTCTCCCTGCAGTTTAGTGTCATCTGTGAACTTGCTGAGGGTGCAATTAATCCCATCATCCAGATAACTGATAAAGATGTTGAACAAAACCGGCCCCAGGACCGACCCCTGGGGCACTCCGCTTCATACCAGCTGCCAACTAGACATCGAGCCATTGATCACTACCCGTTGAGCCCGACAATCTAGCCAGCTTCCTATCCACCTTATAGTCACTGACCCTCTTTCTGGTTTAATCACTTAACCTGCTCTATGATTCAATTTCTCCATCTAGAAAATATGAGTGCCAATGCTTACCATAATTAGGGTGATAAAGTGGAAAATTCTAAATTATTTTAAATAGTTTGTCCTTAAGGAGCATTCATCTGTCTATTGGTTGGGCTTAATGCTGCTTTATTTCAAAAGTCGTTTCTTTAGTTGTTCAAACCTTTTTTCTTTCATTTTCTTGTGGAAGACAAATTTTAAAAATGAATTTGGTATCTTGGCTATTATGAGTCATCGTTAATTTCATCTGCTTCTTCATTTCTTAATGGACTGAAACTCTCTCCAGCACTTCTTCTCCCCCGCACCCAGTACATTTATAAAATCCCTTCTTATTCCCCTTAGGCCCTTTAGCAGCATTAACAAATTCTGTGTTCTTTGCTGCCCATGTCTTTTCCCTTCAAATCTTAAATTATTCTTATTTGGTTGCCCTCATCCCAACCTTTTCATTTACAGTATAGCTATTTTTGTAAACTTCAGATCTCTGAGCAGTCCCCCATGACATACATTGGCTGCTTCTTGTTTTCTGGAAACTACTTTCTTAGAGGAGTTTTAGTTTTTTGTGCTAAAATTAGAGTGGGTTTGATCACATTCTCTGGGAAGAGGAAAGCTTTGTGAGGATCCCTTCACGAAAATTCTTGAATTGGTTGGGGGAGGGTCGCTGCCCCATAGAAAGGACAGCAATTCCATCCCCCAGAGCTTCTGACCCACAGGAATCTGCTGAAAGCCAGGCCATCTGTAGAGAGTTTCCAGGCTCTCTGCCCTTCTCCTGCTGTCAGATGTTCAGCATGGAGAGGGGAGTGTGGCAACGTAAATACAGCTTCAGACAGCACTCACTTTTTCTTGGCTTTTCCAGGGATTTGGAAGGCGATGGTGTGCATCCCTGTCCCCCCTTAAACTCTTCCAGCTGGGTGCCCAGCCTTCTTCCATACTGGTGAGTTTTCATACTCCCATTCATTGCACCTCACTCACTAGAGACCAAATCCTGATGTCCAAACTCAGTTTTATGCTGCTATTATTCAGGCAAATTCCCACTGGAGTCCATTGGAGTTGGTCTGTGTAAGCAGTGAGTCGACACTGAGTAAGGATCTAAGGATTTGGCCCTACATTTCTTAATTTACCAACATTTTCTTTTCTTACCCATGTATTGATGAATATGGTGATTCCCCCTCTTCTTCATGCATATATCTCATAGGAACGCCTTCTAAATTTCCTTATTATTCTCCCATTCTCCATCAGTTCCCCTCTCTTGGTAAGTAGCAAGGTTAGGATGGTCTCTTCTCTGATTGGAGTCACTCATTTCTGGACTGTACAGTTGAGTTCTATATAACTCAGACATGTATTTGATGCCTATTTGGCTGAATGAATGTGTTACCCACCAGATAGTGGCATTGGCAAAGCCTGCTCCATTCCCCAAAGCTGAAATCTTATGGTTTCAGTGTGGTGCAGGTTGGTTAAGAATATTTTCCTCTCATTCTCTTCCTGCCTTGATAGTCTGAAGCACATTTTTCTTTACCTGTTTTCATTTCTCATATCCTCACATAAAGATGTAATCAATACACTTTCCATTGCTGGACTGTAGCTGGCTGGCATTAGCCTCCCGCCCTTCCCCTATCCCATATAGCTCGCACTCCTCTGCATTGACATTTTCTCCCTTACTTATGTTATGGCATTAGAAGGAGAAGTCAGATTATTTATGTTAAGCAACAGCTTGCACTTTCCATCAAGTTTATATATATGTCATAGAGGCAACATCATCCATCATGAGTTCTTTACACCTGTACATGTCACCAACTCAAGATCATCCATGGGGTTTTGTTAACATATGTACATAGCACCAAAGTGAGATCACCTCTCACATGTTGTTTCCACATATGTGAAGCTCCTGCATGGAAAAGGGAATGTAGCCATTAATTGGAATAGTTATTTTGAAAATTTGAATAGGGGATTTAATTGTAGCTTTGCAATTGGCCTCAAATCTTCTCACCAAATCATCATTGACAAATATTTTGCTGAACTCCCCAAAGCCATAGCTCAGCTACACAAATAAATACTGTAGCAGATCCTGACAGGAAGACGTTCAGTCCAATCTTTTCCAGATGGCAGTGATGGATGGCTGTGTGCATATATTTATTTAGTTTCCCAGGCACTGGTGTCCTGCTTTCAGTGGTCATCACGTGTTTAGCTTTGGCTTGGAGACTGACACAGCAGTCTTTACAATACTAGGTGGATATTCTGGCAGGCTTGCTTCATGGCTTGGGTACCATGATTGCAGAAGAGGAGCAAATGTTTAATCTACAACCATTTAACTATTTTGCTGCCACTATCTTTTCTGGAAGCTTTAGCTTTCTCTCAAATTTGTGATGAGATCTTGTAGCAGAGCTTGAGACGTCTATATGTAATATGTGTTGGTTTATCACTTGTGACATGCTAGCTGCTGGGGTACCCTGGAGATGAGTACAGAAGGGGACCTAAAGTGAACAGAATGGGAAAACCATCCTGTGTAGTAAAATCCTACAATACAGGGACTGGAAATGTGGTTGCTATGTGGTTATATAATGCCATAATGTGCTTTACGTGAAGGAAAAGACAATGTCCCTGGCCCAAAGACCTTGAGGACAGATTTTCAAAGGTATTTAGGTGCTAAATATGCAGATAGACATCTAGTGGGATGTTCACAAGCTTCTAGGAGTTGCGAGTTAGGCATCTAGGTGCTTTTGAAAATTCCTCTAGGCATCTAAATGCATCATTAAGAGCCTGTATCTAGGGATATGGTGTCTCACCTCCACTGCTTTAATCTGGCCCCAGCTCAGTAATGAATAAATCTGGTGGATGTTTGGTGGTATGTATCAACTGACTATAATAATAATGGACAGGTTGTTTGTCATAGACACCCCTCCCCCCATGCACACACTCGCACATGCGTGCATGCACACACACACACACACACACACATACACACACACACAAATCCAAGGATAAATAGATACCAGAAGTATGAGCTATGTCCAGGTAAAACACAGAGTCACAAATGACTTCAGACAGTACTGGTCAGGCTGTTACCTGCTTCCTAGTAGGTACAACCAATATTACACTGTGCTTACTACAAAGCCTACTGCTAAACATGAGCCACCCAGATCATAACTGCATTAAGCGATACCCTTGTTGTCAGTTACAGTCCTGCATCCAAGAATTAGAAGGCTCATGAAACTGAGGAGTCAATGAAGTGGAAAGACACAGGGAGACTATTTCAAATGGTAGCCGGAGATGAGAAGGCTTGAATACGAACAATTGTGGGATGTAGTGTGGAAGGACAGATGGAGGATTGTGCTAGCAGAGAGTGAGTAGAAAGAGACATGGTCCATAAAATAGGCTGGGGTAAATCCATGGAGGGCATTAAAAATTAGAAAGACATGTTTAATCTGGATCCTGAAGAGACCAGGATGCAAATGGAATTGTCTGAGGGTATAGGTGTGCAGTCATGCTTCTTCGTACATGTGACTAGATGGGCAGCTGTATTCTTCATGTGATTGAGTTTTGACAACTGGGACTTGGGAAGGCCATAGACAAGGGAATTGGACTAGGTCAGAGGAGAGAAAATGAAGGGAAGGGTAAAAATTTCTTCATTTGAGGTGGTAGCTGAGGTTGTGGTGTGCATAGGTGCCGACCCCGTGGGCTGGGTGTGGGGGCGGGACACAACACATGACCTCCCCTTTAGATCATACCCCCACAGTATGGGGAGGCACCAATTGTCTAGGTGCCCTCGGGGGAAGGGGCAGAACGGGTGGGAAGAGGTGGGGTGGGGCAGGGCCTGGGATGGAGCGGGAGTGGAGCACCCCCCCCCCCAGGAAATCAGAAAGTCAGTGCCTCTGGTCATGTGTTCAGGCACAGAGCTTGAAAGATTCACCAACACCTCTTAGTCTACTTGCCAGGCTGAAATATATTACTACACAAAAAACTATGTTAAAAGAACATTATTAAGATTGCAAAATCAAGCATGCGAAATTTAGGAAATGCCAGAATTAACACTGCCTGTGCAACCTTAATTCATCCCCCTTGTTCAAATGCATAATGATACAGTCTTTAATTACATGATCACACACTATTTTTTCTCAGGACCCCTACCCACAAATTGAAAAATGGGTCATGGGTCCATCATGGGTCATCATATTGACACCTTCATGGCTCATCAGCAGGGTTGGAAACTTTAGGTCCAACACAAAGACACCTGCCAACTGAGCTAACGGAGTAACTGAGAGCAATTGTAAGTTGTTATCCTCTGTATGGACCAGTGCTAGAGGGAGGTGGGACACTCTGCCAGTGGCTTTCACAGGTATTTGCTGACAGCAGAGGAATGGTGAGACTCAGGGATCTTGAGTTCCATTCCAGGCTCTGGAGGAGAACGAGGAGTTTGGCTTATTCCACCCCCAAGCTTGACCCCTTCTGCCCCTGCCAGGTAAGGGTCTGTGGGTCTCAAACCTGGGTTCCCAGGCAGCCTTCACACCCTGGCCACTGTTGGGTATCTCACCCAGAACTACTGGAAGCAACTGGCAAGTCGAACTCTGACCCAACCCAGAAGCACTGCTCACTTGGGTCATGACCATAATATTTAAGCCGGAAGGAAGCACACAAAGTTGTCAATCGAACTGATCAACTTCCTTACTGGCTGCTCCACTGGACCTGACTGTTGTTTGATCCCTGGTTTCTGAGTCTGGCTCTGACCCCTAGCCTGGTTCCTGGACTCTGACAACTACCTCTCTGACCAGTAGGTCACACCACCCACATCCTGCTTCTGACATGTCTCTGCAGCCTGTCCCTGTCCAAGTCCTGTCTTTTTTCACCCCAGACTCCTCATCCCAGTCCCAGTCTCTTTGCTCAACAAGTCTGAGTATCATCACCCTGGACCCACTGTCCCAATCCTAGTCTCCCCTGCTCCAAGTCCCAGTCTCCTGGCCAACCACACCCAGTTCCCCTCAGCCCCCTCATTACTGTTCCCCAGTCTCCTTGCCTATTCAGTCCCACTTCTTCCCTGTCTCCTGTTTTATTGTCTGATCTGTCATCTCCATCTCTAGCCTCTAGTCAACCCTCTGCCCATGTTCTCCATTCCCAGTAGCTCCCAGCCCCAGTCTCCCTCCCTAGACTCCTCATCCAGTCTTAGTGATCCTTCCAGGTCCTTGTCTTAGTCTTTTTGCCCAGTCAGTCCATATGCTCCCCACTGTGACCTGTCTCTTTATTAGATCTGTTTTTCCCCCAACCCCACACCTTCTTCCTCCCACTGCATTGGTTCTCAGTCAGAGTCTCCCCCAGCTCTTCAATCAATCTGTCTCCCACCCATCCACTGGTGAGCTGTTTTCATATTACAACCATAGTAAAACCCAATCAAAAATAGTCAAGAATATTTGTTTGTGGAGGTAACTGAAAAGACTGCAGCAGTAACCTTAACTCTGTCCCGTTCTACATATTTATTACAAAAGAAGCTCTGATTACAGAATCACTGTCACATAATATTTGGCAAAAATATTATGGTGCTCACTGGCTGTGCTCTAACAATCTCTGCTTAAGGCCTATTAGGCTTGAGACTGAACAGATCATACATTCCAAAGAAATATAGATACATAGGTTCACAGGTTTTAAGGCCAGAATGAACCACTGTGATCATCTAGTCTGACCTCCTGCATGATGCAGATCACAGAATTTCTCACAGTAACTTCTGCATAAAGTCCATAACTTCTGGTTGAAAGATATCCAGTCTTGATTTAGAGACTTCAAGTGATGGACTGCCGACCACATACCTTGTAAATTGTTACAATATTTAATTACCCTCCCTTATACATATTTGAGTTTTATTTCCAGTTTGAATTTGTCTAGTTTCAATTTCCAGCCATTTGGTTGTCTTCTGCCTTTTTCTTCTAGATTAAAAATCTTCTCTCCATGTAGATTCTGATCAGGTCACTACTTAGTTAAACAGATTGAGCTTCTTTAGTCTCTATAAGGCAGATTTTCCAGACCTCACATCATTCATATAGCTCTTGTCTGAACACTTTCCAGTTTTTCAACATCCTTTTCAAAGTGTGAATACCAGAACTGGACACAGTATTTCAGTAACTGCCTCACTAATGCTGAATACAGATGTAATACCATCTTCCGACTCAATATTCCTTCGTTTATACATCCAAGGATCACATTAACTCTCCCAGCCACAGCCCTGCACTGGAAGCTCATTTTCAGTTGATTATCCACCATGACTCTTAAGATCCTTTCAGAGTCACTGATTTCCAGTGTACAATCCCCCATCCTGTAAGTCTGACCTGCATTCTTTGTTCCATTATTATATATCATTGCAATTATATTGAGCTGCCTAAAGAGGGTGTAAGACTAGACTGGCACCGATCTATTGCAGAATCCTGCACTTTGACAGTGCGTCTCCACAACAAGGTCCTAGAAGAGTAGGGCTTAGTGGCTCCAGCCAACTCCTTTTCAGATCACCTATTTGAATTAAATCTCCTGCTATCTAGAGAGCATGGCTGCTGTGTGAAATTTGAAATAGAGTCCTGCAGGATGCACTATGTAGCTCCAGAAAGTAGGAAATTTGACATAAAATTAAAACAAAAAAATATAATGGAGGAGAGGTATGGTGGGAGGGGTCCCAACCTAGACTATAACCCCTTTGAAATGTGGAATCCATTGCAGCCATATGCATGCTCAGCTAGCTGTGCAATGTGAACGCTAGATCATGTTCAGATCAGATAACCTCTTTAAGGTAAATGGATTGAAGGCAGAATTACAGTTGCTGTGAACCCATTTTAAATTTCCTGACTGTAGGACAACTGCATACTCAACATTTTACTCAACATTTAACATTCCATAAGCATTTCCCTTCCTCCTGACATTCCAGATGGAGATCATTTGGGGAGTTTGTGATTTCACTCTGCTAAGATCACTGAAGGGTGAGATCTATCAGTAAGGGTGGAGAAAAAGCACAAGGGGATTGAAATTAGAGTACCACATTCAGCCCTGTTGTATGTGGATACAGTTCCTTTGAAGGGTATGTAGTCCTACTTGCTAATGTTAGGATCAAAATTGGGGTTTATTGTCCATTCTCAGCATATTTTAGCATGTCTATAGACACTGACTGCAAATAAACTGGGATTTTATGATTAAAGCTCCACTACTTTTGCCAATGTACTGTTGAAGAACAATTTAATCTCAGTTAACTGGGGATGTTTTGAGGGAGAAACAGAGAGAGAAAAGCCAAACACATGGAGATTAAAATCAGCAGTTCCAAGAATGGAGAATCAAGATCTCTTCATTTCAAAATTTACTGGGCTCGAGAGGACCCAGGTTTGTATAAGCTTTGTGTAAGGGGACATGAACTAGACAAACTCTAGGTTGCCGGTGCTGTCAACACTGGTTGCTGAAGTCTGTTTCTGGCTGAATACCACACTGATTTACAATTTCAGCATCCTATCAAGACAGCAGTCTGTGTTATTCCTATTATCCTGCACTATGATTTCCACTGACCTCACTGTGGAGGGGGTGTCTACACCAGCCCTGTACCTTGTGGCACTGGCCCAAGATGGAAGGCCAGGGAAGAAGCCATAAGATCTGTGATTCTGTGGACCCAGTGGGGCTAAAACTGCACACAACAGGTGTAGAAGGGCTTCAGGAAGCCTGTGCGGCCCCATTTTCAGGCCACAGTTTGGGGGTGGATTTACCCTTGTTAAGCCCAGTTACTGGAATTTGACCCACAATGCACAGCTATAACTTTAATGAAGAAATCTATTGGGCATGCTCGGTTGGCAGCTTTCAAACACTTGTAACTGTGGAAAATCAAAAACAATTTTCCCAAGCTAACTAAGCCATTTTCCCCCGAAGCTTAGTCTTGAAAAAAATGTGGTTTGAATTTCTCTAAATCAGGAAAAATGGATTTTTTTCACCATTGCTGTGCTCAAAAATGGCTGAAAGGATTTTGCTCAAACATTACGAACATAGAGAGACAGATGGGCAGACAGCACCGAGCATAGTGAGATCCTAGGCTCCTAGCCACTGTGGGAATACGAATAGTAAATAATAACAGATGAATGGTGTAGCGAGGGGGCATGGCCTCCCTCTGAGATTGACAGGGAGGAACCCCCGCCCAGCCCCGATGAGCGGAGCCAGGTCACCTGTGCCTGCCCTGCCGGAAGCAGAGGGGCAGGACAGGAAGTATAAAAGGCAGGCCTTGCAGCTCAGTTGGGCTGGAGGAGAGAGATGCCTCCTGCTGCTGGGGTTTGAGCCTGAAGAGGACCCCTGCTGCACTGAGGATTTACCAGAGCTGCCAGACCAGGGCACTGAGGAACTGCTGAGACTGCTGCTAGCCGGGTACCTCAGGGAGAGAGAGGATGATCCTAAGCCACAGGTACACTGCGAGGGGACTGTAGGAAGTAGCCCAGGGATACCCGACAATAGTTTGGTTTTGTTAATGCCTGAATCCAGGTCAGTGTGTTTAAGGCAAATCCTAGCTGACCCAGTGGTGGAACACTCTGCCACTTTTAGGGCCCTGGGCTCAAACCTGGTGTGGTAGGGTGGGCCTTGGACCCCTACCCCTTGCTGCCATCCCCACCCCTGGGGTGGCAGCCTTCCTACCTTAGGCCAAGAGGCCTGCATTTGTCTGCCGTCTGCCAGAGCTAGGACATCAGACTGTTTGTGCTCCGTGCTGCCCAAGGGTCTGATCTTCTAGATTGTTGGGTGCTCTGCCATGTCTGATGGCCTGAGCCCATAGACTCTTTATTGCTCTGCCCTGCCTGCGGCCAGGGCCCTGGGCTACCTGCCGCTTGGGCCCACCTAGAGGGTCAGGGTCATAGAGACTGCTAATCTCCCAATAACTCTTGCCTTATTAGGGATCTGAGAGTGAGGGGGCATGGCCTCCCTCTGAGATGGACGGGGGGGGTGGCCATGCACTCCTACAGACAGACACAAATCACCTTCAAGCAAGCTTACGCATGGAAAAATTTAGTTCAAAGGGTGGATATTTCAAAAGATTGTGAACAGCTGAAAACAGGGGCTGAATAAGAACATAAGAATGGCCATACTGTGTTAGACCAATGGTCCATCTAGCCCAGTATCCTTTCTTCTGACAGTGGCCAATGCCAGATGCTTCAGAAGGAAGGAACAGAACAGGGCAATTATCAAATGATCCATCTTCTGTCGTTCAGTCCCAGCTTCTGGCAGTCAGAGTTTTACAGACACCCAGAACATACGGTAGCATTCCTTACCATCTTGGCTAATAGCCATCAAGGAACTTATCCTCCATGAATTTATCTCATTCTTTTTTAATCCAGTTCACATAACATAAGTACCTGCCTCAATGAAATTAATAGGTAGCAAGTTTAAAACAAGCATAAAGAATTATTTCTTCATACAATGCATAGTCAACCTGCCCTCACAACGAGTTACACGGGTTGACTAAAATTAATTTCATTGGGTGACCCCTGGTTCTTTTGTTATGTGAAAGGCTAAATAACACTTCCTTATTTACTGTTTGCACACTATTCATGATTTTTAGACCTCTATCATGTACCCCCTTAGTCATCTCTTTCACAAGCTGAATAGTCCAAGTCTTTTTAATCTCTCCCAATATGGAAGCTGTTCCATACTCCTAATAGTTTTTGTTGCTCTTCTCCATACCTTTTCCAATTCTAATGTCTTTTCTGAGATGAAGTGACCAGAACTACATGCAGTATTCAAGGTGTGGTCAAACCAAGGATTTATATAATGGCATTATGTTATCTGAAGATCAAAGCTTGTAACTATAGAAAAAAACTCTTTGTGGGATTTGAAGAACTGGCTCCTACCAGATCCCTTATTAGAGCTGGGGTGAGCTCTACCACCCAAGAGAGATGGTGGCAGAGCAGTTGGGTGCCTAGACTGGGTGACCTTGATGGACAACAGAGGAGGACTACAGGTGTGGTTGCCAAGAACTGTTGGGAGTAGTCTGTTTGAATAAGGGCTCTTTATGATAAAGCAGCTTCTAAGTTATACCATTTCTCATAACTTCTATAGTGCAGAATGCAGAGAGCTCCAATACACCACATTGGTAAAGGCTATTATTCTTATTCATTATTTGTATTACTGTATTACTCCCAAGCATGAGGGGCAGCATAGGTGAGAATAGGAATTGATTCAGGGGCTGTGGCTCTGTGATTTCTGAAGAGATGTACAAAGTAAAATGTCCGAATGGAAAACAGATAAACCAACATAGTTTGGAAAATTGTAATCAGTGAGACATAAACTACTGGTTTGCCTGCAGGTCAGTGTTAATTATAAAGATATCTGCTTATCATTATAGTTATTTGTGATGGAAGGAAATGGGTTTTCAGCTAATTTACAGATAATAATAAGAAAATGTACTTGTGGTTGATGCTTATTCCAGGTGGACAGAATTAGTACATATAATGAACTTCTGCTGATTAAAGCATTGAGGTATATGTTCGCTGCATATGGGTACTTGAAGGGAAAGTGTCAGATAATCATTCTCAATTTGTTTATGAGGAATTCGGTAACAAATGCTAAATCTGCTACTTCAACCCAGCAACAAACCAAGAGTCAGCTTCAAATGGGTTAGCAGAATGCTTCATGCAGACACTTATGTGGACATTAGAAGCAAATGAAGTCAGAGCCATGCAACACTGTATTGGAAATGTTATTATATGAGACTACACCACACTCTGCCACTCTGAAAACAGACTGACAGTTACATAGCTAGAGACACAACAAATACAAGCAGTAAGCTGCGGCACTGTAAATCACTGTTTCCATGTCTACACTAGGGGGTTTTCCCAGCATAGCCACATCAAAGTAGCTACACTAGTGGCTAAAAGCCAATGTAGACAAAGACTGACTCTGGGAAATCCAAGGATTCAGGAAATGCAAAGTTGGGTGAAAGCTCAGCCTTAACTCTCCCATCTTGTGCTTATGCCTTAAAATATGGTCTTTTATCATTATAAATGATTTGTTAATTATTATAACACAAAATTGAATTTCTTATACATCCCTAAATACAAGTTACAATATAAATGGGGCCAGGTTCTGATCTTATCTTATTTACACCAGTGTAAACCTGGAGTAACTTCATTGACTTCAACAGAGTGACTGAGGATTTACAGCAGTGCAGTTGACATCAGAAAGTGGCCCACAGCCTTTAGAGTTGTCTTGGTTCTTAAGTCTCTACAAGATTTACAAAATAAGCCAAATATGGAGAAAAAACATTTGATATTTTTTGAACATAAGAACGGCCCTACTGTGTCAGACCAAAGGTCCATCTAGCCCAGTATCCTGCCCTCCGACAATGGCCAGTGCCAGGTACTCCAGAGGGAATGAACAGAACAGGTAATCATCAAGTGATCTATCCCCTGTTGCTCGTTCCCAGCTTCTGGCAAACAGAGGCTAGGGACACCATCCCTGCCCATCCTGGCTAATAGCCATTGTTGGACCTATCCTCCATGAATTTATCTAGTTCTTTTTTGAACCCTGTTATGGTCTTGGCCTTCACAACATGGTCTGGCAAGGAGTTCCACAGGTTGACTGTGCGTTATGGATGTTTAAAGTAAGTCAATTGAAACTTTTTGAAACAACCAGACTATAGCCTTGAATAATCAGTGACCTGTTGCAGACTTTGATAGGGTCTTTGCTAATGGGGATGATACCTCTGTAAATTGGGGCTAAGAGATAAAAGCAATCTGATTTGGGGTACATTTTCAAAACTGTCACTGGACTGTAAGCTGTTAACTCCCATCAACTTTAACACAATGCTTTGAACATGTACCCCATTCAGAGGGTGTCTCTGCCTGCACCAGCAGAGTCTTTTCTACCACTTCTATGGGTGGGTGGAATGAAGGGGTATTTTTTTTTTTTTTTGCTGCAATGAGAGTTAGACAGTGCACTGATGCTGTTTGACAAGAAGGGAGAAGGAAATGGTGGGAGTTGGGGGGTGTTAGTAGACTATTGGGCAGTGGGTAGAGTTTCTGTTTGGCTTAAGTAGAAAGGAACATTTTGGGAGAGGGAGTTTTCTTCTTTGCTTTCCCATCTCAGGCCTCTAGCTTACTACCTTAGCCTCTGTGATGTGGGGGCTAGGAATGTTCAACAAGAAGCCAGTCCTGCTGAGCGAGAGCTCCATGGGGGTTGGGCTGAGAGTGATGGAGGGAAAGAGAATGGAACATAACCCTGTATACAAATTTGGGAGTCCTGTTTGGGGCATGTGGGGTTGCTGGGATTTGGCCTCTGCTCGCCTAATTTTTTTGAAGGCAGGAAATTATTTACAGTTGGTTTTTTATATTGATGGCATGGCATTACATTCTACCCTGGAACTTCTTGCCCTGGAATTCAGCTATGGCACAGTGCTCATTCAGTGGATACTGTATAATGACTAAGGGTTTGTCTACACTTACAGTGCTGGAGCTGTGCCACTGTAGCGCTTAGTGAAGATGCTACTTATGCCAGCGGGAGAGATTCTCCCCTTGGCATAGGTATTCCACTTCCACTAGAGGCGGTGACTATGTCGATGAGAGAAGCCCTCCTGTCAACATAGTGCTGCCTACACTGGGGGTTAGATCGATATAACTGTGTCGCTCAGGGATGTGGCTTTTCCACGCCGCTGAGCGATGTAGTTATACTGACGTAAGTTTGTAGTGTAGACCCGAGCTAAGAGAGCTCAATGGTGCTGCTGCAAATTGGGGATGTGGAGCAGCAGGAGGGGGTATTGGCTCTGCAAGCCTGTCATAACAGGAGGCTAAATGAAGTGGTGAGACCTTCTTCTAGATATAAACCAGGTATTGTCATTTAGCATCAGTCCCAATGGTCTCGTCAGCAATCCCATCTCTGGATCACAGGCCATTGGATCTTGTTATACCTTGTCTGCTAGATTGAAAAGCCCATTATTAAATATTTGTTCCCCCGGTAGGTATTTATATACTGTAATCAAGTCACCTTTAACTTTCTCTTTGTTAAACTAAATAGATTGAGTTCCTTGGCTCTATTCTATCAATATAAGGCATGATGCTTATAATGATCATACTTGCGGCTCTTCTCTGCTTTATCAACATCCCCTCTCCAATTTATCAAAATCCTTCTTGAACTGTGGACCCCAGAACAGGACACTGTACTCTAGTAGTGGTCATAGCAATGCCAAATGCGGAGATAATGTCATCTCCATGCTCAATATTTCCCTGTTTACACATCCAAGCTGCACATTACATATTCCTGGTGCACTGTGCAGTGTGTGCCTAGTTGCTGCATTTAAATACTGTTCTCACTCCCAGTCACCAAACTCCTGTGCATTTCCCCATCCCTGACCCCTAAAAGGACAATAGGCAGTTTTCACACCTCTGCTTGATCAGAGAAATCTTGAATAAATTCCCCTCTTCTGTTCAAGCAAAGGCTCCTGCCTCCACAGCCCGAGCCCAGGGATAATATTACAAATGCTTTCTTGCGTGAGAGGTGAACAGAAAGGCTGGGCTTGCTTAAGCCTTTGCTTTTGTAGTTTGTTGAGAAGAGTGAGGTACACTTACGTGTCGGGTTTCACAGTGAACCGTCTCCACTCAGTTCATTACCTGCCAGTCATGTATCCTTTCTTCTCCACAATAAGTAGCAGCATTTCAGCTCCAACATCAGAACATTCCCACTTATCCCAATCTCTCCTTGACTCAGAATAAAGGAGGAAAGAGAGAAGCACTTTGTACTTTACTCGTTTTTGGGAAATGACTCAGAGTTGTTAGTTAATGGTGAGGATACTAATCTGGAGTTTCTAGGGGCAGCGTTTTTGAAATATGGAAATTGTTCCTGTGAATGTAGCTGTCTCTGTGGGTAATCTGTGGAGAGAAAAGGGGTCGCTTAGCAGCTTGGGACAGCCCCATAGAGGGCTTTGAATATCAAGCCCAAACCTCCAATTATTCAGGGGAGCCAGCCAGTCACTCTTGGTGACCTGGGCTGGTAAGTGAGCTACTGTGTTCTGAGCCAACTGAAGCTTTATCCGAGTCATCAGCATCATTTCTAAGGATAATGAGTTGCAATAAACCTGGCGGTTATGAAGCCATGGACTGCCAAAGCCAAATCTGAATCTCATAGGATGGGTCCCAGTTTTCTCGCCAGCTGCAGATGGGAGATGGCATTATTAGCATGTCTAGTTTTTTGGGTATTCAGTAGCATGAAGGGCCCTGAAGAAGTGAGGCTGTAGACTGGCCTGATGGTAAGAAAGCAGATACCCTGGTTGGAGGAAAATATTCTGTTCTGATGATGATGAGTTTTTAAAAGGATTTCCCCCTTGCTCCTAAAATCCCCCCCGTCTTGCCAGGGTTCAGCACTGGCTGGCTGTTCTTTGTCCAGGTGCTGATGTCTCCCAGGCACTGGAACTGGTGCTGGTTGCATAGCAGGTGAAAGAGATGTGGAGTTATGTGTCATGCGCATGCTGCTTACACCGGAACCCATGCTGCCTTACAATCTTGGTCTATGACTTCAAATGTTGAATGGGGCAGGGAAGAGCAGTGAGACTTGTAGAACTCCATAGGTGAGAGGCAGAAGAGCAGTTCCCCATCATGGCTTTTTGGGATCAGAATGATTTCAGTGCTTTCTTGTTCAGACCTGCTCTGTCTATACAGCATGTGCATTTGTTTTTTGTATAGCATATTATGAAGACATGGCTATACTGTGACCAGATAGCAAGTGTGAAAAATCAGGATGGGGGTGGGGGGTAATAGAAGCCAATATAAAAAAAGGCCCAAATATTGGGACTGTCCCTATAAAATTGGGACATCTGGTCACCCTACATGGCTGCCATAGCCCCAAAGACCTGTGTCCTATGCACTAGTATAAAGTATGGGTGAAGTATAGGCCCCTTAAACTGACAAGGCTCCAAACCTCTATGCCTAATCTCTGTGTGCTTTGTTTAAACTGGATGTTTTCTGGGGCCAGGACTGTTTTGTCTTGTACAACACAGAGCACACTGATGGTGCTTAACAAATAATAAAATAAATAATCATTCTAAATTGCAAGGAAACACTGACTGTGGAAAGAACAAAACCAGTCTCATTTTCAAAAGTATCCTGACAATGTGTTTTACAGATTTCACGCAGTAGTTGGATGGCCTTTTGAATCGAGGCCTTTCGTCTCCAACTCAGCATTTATCTCTCAGCCCTTTGAAGCTCATCCCAAGTGGAAGAAAATGTTTGTTTGCTGCTGGCATTTGCTATTATGGCAGCAACGTTCACTTTCTGGAGACAAGAGCCCTTTGTGCTACACCACAGTCTGCTGCAGGAAGCAAGTGGGTAAAACTGCACCTCACCTCTTAGCCCAATTTCACACATTGGCTTCACAGCATTAATAAATTGGTTTCGTTTGCCACACATTTGGCAGGAGAATTTTCTAATAACATTTTTATCCCCTTTGAGAACATGAATCACTCACACGCTGAGTATAAAATTACTTCCCTCTCTGACTATTAAAGGTACCGCCCGTTAGCAGAGGTCAGACATTCAGCCTCACCAGTGGCAAAGTCAAAAACAGGGGCCATGGCTTGGAGGCACAATTGTAAAGCTCAAAGCTTTTCTTTCCTAGGGAGGGTAGATAACCTATTTAGCACTTGGAATATATAGTTTTCTACAGCTGTCAATCCTACCTGGTTGGGGTACAGATTGAGAAAATGTGTTAGATATACTGCATGGCTCACAGAGCCAAGCCAATAAATAAATAAATAAAATGTGTGCAGCAGATGTTTGCGTGTTCCGTGCCTACACGGACTTGCAGACGCTTCCTGTTTGGAACTGGGAATCTTCAAGGACAGATGGCCTTAGCTAGGACAGGACGTAGCACGTCAATAGCTGCAAACATGCAAATATCATGCGGCATCCACTCAACTAGCACACATGTAACATTGAAAATAGAACCCAGGACATCTGGCTTCAAAAGCATAGCCCTCCCTGCAATCGGCTAGCTCTTATTTTCTGAGGCCTCTAGCCACAAGGGGGCAGTGAGGGACACACTAGCCAGTCTGTTGCAAATTGTTTTGGAAAAGTAAAATTTATGTCATTTTTTTTCAACAGAAAAGGGCCTTTTTAATTTCATTTGACATTTTCTGGGGGGGTTTAATGAAAAAATTAAAACCATAATATTTTCAGTTTTTAAAAACTAATCAATTTTTTTTTAATTATTTGGTTTCAGTTTTTCACTGAAATGTTTCATTGGGAAATTTTGAAAAAAAAAATTTAAAAATTTGACACAAAAAAGCAATTGGCATTTTTGGCCAGCTCTATGATGAGTAAAGGACAAATTCTACTTGTTTTGAATACTTCTGAGCAATGATCACATGCACAGCAGGGGAGCGCAGCATGGAGGAGGAAGGAAACTTAAGAGAGAAATCATGTCACAACATGCACAGTTTGCTGAAAGCAACTATATGACTTTCATTGAGAATGTTGTTGTAGCCATGTTTGTTCCAGGATATTAGAGAGACAAGGTGGGTAAGGTAATAGCTTTTACTGGGCCAACTTCTGCTGGTGAAAGAAACAAGCTTTATAGCTTACACAGAGTTCTTCTTCAGGTCGGGGAAAGGCACTCAGAGCACAACAGCTAAATACAAGGTGAAAGAGATGTTGCAAGAGACCATGTAAGGTGAAGTGGGCAGTTAACACTTCTACAGTCATAGGACAAAGGAAAGTTTGCAGGTTCCAGATTGTTGTAATGAGCCATAAATCCAGTGTGTTTGTTAAGTCCATGATTTTTGATGTCTAGCCAAGTGATGAATTTTTGAAGGTGTTCTGCATGTTTCCTTTGAGGATGAGGACTGAGAGGTCAGATATGGAGTGATCATTCTATGAAAACTGTTCACCCACAGTACTGATTATTGTAACCGTGAAGATATGTTTGCAGGTTTTTTATCTGTTGTTATGGCAGATATGATAGATATGGCAGCTATGATAGATGCAAAACCTACAGACATTTCTCCACTGCTCTGACGATCTATACCCCCCCCCCCCAACTCACCTTTCAAGGTCCATAGGTCCTACACATGCCTATCACAACATGTAGCATATCTCAACCGGTACACTAAATGCCCCAGTAATAACTATCTGAGTGAAACCAGACAAGCACTTTGCTCTCAAATGAACTCACAGAAAAAAATGATAAAAGACAACAAACCCATAATACCCCTGGATGAACACTTTTCACAAAACAATCACTCTATATCTGACTTCTCAGTCCTTGTCCTCAAAGGAAACTTGAATGACATCTTCAAAAGATAAACCTAGGTCCTTAAATTCATAACTCTGCTCGATATAAAATGGCCTCAATAAAGACACTAGATTTATGGCTCATTACAACAATTTGTAACCCACTAACCCTCCTTTGTCCTATGACTGTAGAGATGTTAACTGCCCACTTCACCTTGCAATGTGTTAACTCCTTATCTGTTCCATCTTGTATTTAGCTGTGGTATTCTGAGTACCTCTTCCAGACCTGAAGAAGAGCTCTGTGTGGCTTGAAAGCTTGTCTCTTTCACCAACAGAACATAACATCAGAACGACCATATTAGGTCAGACCAAAGGTCCATCTAGACCAGTATCCTGTCTTCCGACAGTGGCCAATGCCAGGTGCCCCAGAGGGAATGAACAGAACAGGTAATCATCAAGTGATCCATCCCCTGTTGCCCATTCCCAGCTTCTGGCAAACAGAGGCTAGGGTCACCATCCCTGCCCATCCTGGCAGATAGCCATTGATGGACCTATCCTCCATGAATTTATCTAGTTCTTTTTTTAACCCTGTTCTAGTCTTGGATATAGAAGTTGGTCCAATTAAAGACATTAATTACCGCACACACCTTATCTCTCTATATGACTTTCAAAATATGCACTTATTATTAATTCTTTGCATTTCTGTAGTGCCTTTCCTTTAAAAATCTCAAAGCACTTTACTATAATGTGTGAGGATAGTGCATGCTATTGATGCAGATTAAGTCCAGCTTTCATTTTAATCTCTTGATTTGTTGCTAAGTGTCTAAAACATATTTCTATTTGGTCTAAAAATTGTCATATTTGATCTCACCCAGAGATGATTTTTTCCTTTTAAGAATAAATAAGGTTCCACAATTTTGAAGTTTTGAGTAAAAAAAGCCCCTACACCAAACAATCACCACCACATGCATACACTCCTTCCTAGGGTTACCACCCATCTGGGTTTTACCCAGACAGTCCGGTTTTTTTTTGCTTCTGTGTACCAGTACCATTTAGGTTTGCCAAGTGCCTGGTTTTCGACTGGAAAGTCTGGTTGGAAAAGGGACCTGGCAGTGTTCAGTCAGATGTACTGTCCGAACACCAAAAGCCTGGTTACTGCAGGGCAGGGAGAGGAACTGGGTCATTAATCACTGAGAGCCCCTGCTCAGCCAGGGCCGCCTCCTACATGCAGGCAGACTCCTTGTCAAGCTGCAGCAGCTCACATCCCCCCATCTCTGGAGCAGAGGGAACCCAGCTGGGGGAGAGAGAGGTGGAGATAACCCAGTGAGCAACGTGGGGAAAAGGAGCGAGTGATGGAAGCAGGGCCTTGGGGGTGAAGGGGCGGTACAGAGGTGGGGCCTTAGTGGAGAGAGTTGGAAAAGGGGGCAGGGCCTGGCAGAAGAGGTAGAGAAGGGGCAGGACCTCAAGGGAAGAGGCAGAGAAGGCAGGGCCTTGAATGAAGAGGCTGAAAAGGGCGGGGTCTTGGGGGAAGAGGTGGGGTAGGACGGGGCTTCGGGGGTTCAGTTACCAGCAATTAGAAATTCCCCATCAGGAATTCTGCACACAAATAGCTCAAAAATTGCAGGATTGCTCTTGTTCAGACATGACTTGTCCTGTAGATCTTATTGAGTGCTAAGAAATAAGCCATGGTGAAAGACAATTGGTTCCGTATGTCTAAAATTAAGGATAGAAGTTTTGTTCATGCACAGTAGAATGTCCTGCAGAGATACAAATCCCTTGCGTAATGGCCAAGAGTTTCAAAAACAGGTGCCTGTAGTTCGATTCCAAAATCCACATTTGGACAGCTAAATAAATGCTGATTTTCTAAAGCGTTGGGCACTCAGCTGAGCACTTTTGAAAATCCTTAACCCACTAACCCTCCTTTGTCCTATGATTGCAGAGGCGTTAGCCCACTTCATCTTGAATGGTCTCTTGAAACATGTGTTAACTCCATCTGCTTAACAATCTGTTCCACCTTGTATTTAGAAGTGACACTCTGATTATCTTTCCCAGACATGAAGAAGAGCTCTGTGGAGCTCTGAAAGCTTGTAACGTAGGTCTGGTCTACACTACACTACACTAGAACCAGCTACTTGGGAATCTCCATGGCATAAAGGGAATTCCACAGTAGTGTTGGCTTTATGCTGTTCCCTCACAGTGCCTGGCAAGGAGTGGTAAAACGTGTTGCAGGAGGGACAAAGGGGGGGCAGGAGTGCAGGGCACGCTGACTCTTCTAGTCTGCTACAGTGGCTCATAAAGCTCAGAAGAGCTTAAGGCCTGGTCTATGCTTTCAAGTTGGATCAACATAAATTGCCTTGAATTAACCTATTTGTGTATTAAAATTAATCTCTCGTCAAAAGAAGCAGCCTCTTACAGCAATGCAGTAAAATCACCTCCCCAGACAGCGTTGAGCTGCAATTGACCTACTGAGGTCAACGCAGTGCGAGTGTAGACAGTGTGTGACCTGTGTCAATCCTAACAGTTCTCAAGCAGCTGTCCCACAATGCCCCATTCCTTGTGACAGTGACCACTCTGGTCACAATTTTAAACTCATCTGCCCAGGGGTCACAGAGACAGGAAGCCTCCTTAAAACCCTCCATGTGTTTTTGAAATGCCTTTTTTCTAATTGCCTATGTTTGTGAGCACATCTGTGTACTGTGCAACTGCCCAACTGGCCACGTCAGCTTCATGCATACAGAGAGACATTAAATGTGATCCTGCCTGGACAGACAGGAAGTTTTGGACGTCCTGGGCCTGTGGGAGATAAGACTGTGCAAGCTCAGCTACAGACCAGCTCCAGAAAGGTGGACATCTACAAGCAGATTGCACAGGGGATGCAGGCAAAGGGGTGCAACAGGGATCAGCAGCAGTGCTGCATGAAAGCAAAGGACTTCAACAGGGACACCCCAAGACCAGGGAGCACAGCAATAGATTTGGTGCCAAGCCACTGACCTGCCACTTTTACAATGAGTTGAATGCCATGCTTGGCAGAGACCCCACCAGCACGCTGCAGACCACTGTGGATACCTGAGAGGAGCCCAAGACAGATACCCCTCCTATGAACAGTGAGGAGGAGAAGGAAGAGGAGAAGGGTAGAGCTGCCAAAGGGGACTCCAGCCAAGCTACCATGGGCAGCGAGTATAATAGGCCAGGGGAGGCCCTCCCCTGGTACTGCTGCAGCCTCTGGACCCCTGGTTGTGGAGTTTTGGGGGCAAGTTTTTGCTTTATTATGCCCCATGCAGGTCCTGGGGTGTCTGAGGAGGCAGGATGTGCTATTCAGCTTCCTGGGTTGATCAGTAATCTCCCTGGACTCCAGAGAGATTACTGAGGAACCCAGGAAGCTGAGTAGCTAAGTACTGCCTCCTCACCCCCACTCCCCCAACCTGCATGGGGCAATAGCAAAATCTTTTTCGCGAGATTGAGAGCTTTTCTCCAGGGCAGCTTGGGGTCTGGGGAGGGGAGGTGCACTGCAGCTGAGGATGGCCCGTGGCTCCCCCGGACAGGGGGAATGGGGGGCCTAGGGGCTTTGGCTGGCCAGGGGCTCCTCTGGGGGAGGGGAAGGGCTCGTGGCTCTGGCCATGTGGGTCAGGGGTCTCAGGACTTCGGCTGCGGGGGGGGCTCGGGGCTCTGGCCATGGGCGCTCAGGCCTCTGGCCAGCCTGGGGCTGCTCTGGCCAAGGGCGGGAGGGGCAGAGGGTCTCGGGGCTGCGAGTGGGGGGAGGAAGGGGCAGTGCCAGGGGCCAGCCTCCCCAAAGCGGGGTTCTTGCCATAGGTGCCAACTTTTCCCGGTGCTGGTGGGTACTCGACCCACCCCCGGTCCCACCCCGACTCCACCCTCGCTCTCTCCCATTCCAACCCCTTCCCCAAAAGTCCTCACCCCAACTCCGCCCCCTCCCTGCCCCTACTGGACTCCTTCCCCAAATACCCACCCTGGCCCCACCTCTTCCCCGAGAGCGCTGTGTTCCCCCTCCTCCCCCCTTCCTCCCAGCGCTTGCCGCTACGAAACAGCTGTTTCACAGCAGGAAGCACTGGGAGCTAAGGGGAGAAGCGGGGAAGGCGCGCTCAGGGGAGGAGGTGGAGGGGGAGTGGAGGCAGAGGTGAGCTGGGGTGGGGTGGGGAACTGCCGGTGGGTGCAGAGAGCACCCACCAATTTTTTCCCCCTGGGTGCTCCAGCCCCGGAGCACCCATGGAGTCGGCACCTATGGTTCCAGCCCCCACCCATGATGCCGCAAACCAGTAACCAGAGATTCTGCCAGAGCCTAGGCAGTTCTGCCTGGCAAGTGCAGATGAGCCTAATGAAGGGGAAAGGAACTCAAGGCAGTGTGTTCATGCATTTTTCCTTACAGTGTTTAAATTTAAAGAAGGAACCTGGCCCATCCCCCAGTTAGCAAGACAAAGGTAACGACGTTTTACTGTTTTACTCATACAGAAATGTTAGAGGTACAACAAACAGAGGTAGAGTTGGCATCTGCTTTTCATTCTCCTGTTGGGTTGGGGGCGGGGGGCGCATATGGAAGACTTTGTCTAAGTGAATAGCGACGTCCCTTTTATCTTCTGAGAGATCTTGATGCAACTTTCATGGAGACACTCTGCAATCCTCTCTTGAAGGTTTCTAGGGATGGCAGGTTTATTTTTTCCTGTGCAGTAGACACTTTCCCATGCCACTCTGCAATGAGTTCTGCCGGTACCATTGCAGTAAATAGGCTAGTTGCATACAGGCCTGGGCAGCTCTGGGTGCCAGTAGCTGTGTTATCTGTGCCTTTTGTGACCCTTAGGAATGAGATACCAGCTAAAATCACCACTGACTATGGAAAATAGTGCCAATATTCTGTGCCATTGCCCTATATTTGTTGTACCCATGGAATGGGACTGAAATTTTACAGCTTTGTGCAACAGAAAATCTTTCCTCCTCCCACCCCTGGTGGGCCATGCTCACCATGGCTGGGACTGGACAGTGATGCTGTCCTGTGACACTCCAAAGGTGACATGTTAATAAATATTTCTTATTAAAAGTATGTATGGGAAATAAGGGAAGGGAGTTTTGAAACCTTCCCGTGTGACTGTAAATCCAGTGATACATCTCTCTGTTTTATTTGCAGTTGTTTCTGTTGTGGCCTTGATGGGTTGACCCTCCAGGCCTGCAGAACCTCTGACCCTGAGGAGGAGAAAGAAGAGGACATATTCTATGAGATGCAGCATGCTAGTACAACATTGGAACATGAACAAAAGGCTTGACAAGCCAGAATGACTGACAGCATGGAGAAAGGCAAAGAGGATGGGGGAAAAGCCCAGGAGTCCCAGAAGAACAAGAATGGGGAAATGCACCAGGACATAACTGGTCTTTTGAGGCAGCAAACCCAAATGCTGAAGACCCTATGTCACAAGGCTGGCCCTTTAAAGGAGTCAGATGCCTAGCCTCCTATGACAGTCTCTACTGAAGGGATTAGGGAATGAGCCAATGCAGGCCCACCTGGGGATAGTTAACTGCCTAAGTTGCTGGAAGGCAGTTAATTTAGGAAGGACCACCTGGGCCTAATAAAAGGCTTAGGAGAGCACACTTGAAGAAAAAAGTTCCTGAGGAGAAAGGAAGCTGCAGAGGAGGGGAGCTCTGAGGGGACCGGAACTAAGCGAAAGCTCTCTAGGCAGGGAGGCCTCGGAGAATGTGATGGTTCATGGAGCACTCAAGACCATGAGTGGCAAGATGTGGCCTTGCCAGTGGTGGCTGGGTGTCAGCTCCCTGACACCATCAGCCATTCAAGCATTCCCCTCTGGGATCTGATAGCCATAACATCGCCTTGCATATTAACATTAGGGGCACACCAGTCTCCAAATCCCCTTCAAGTGTCCCCCTGTGATATCCAGCCCCTGACGCTGGCTACTCACAGAAATCCCAGATCCCCTGCCCCCCAAAGGAGCAGTGTACCCCAGTTTGCCAGTTTTCTCTTAAATCACCATTCCTATAAACCACACAGCACTTTTAATACAACAAAAGTAGGTTTATTTAAGAAAGAATAGAGATTTAACTGGAAACAAGAGAGAGTGGTGGAAACAAATGGTTACAAAACAAAACAAAATCATAAAACAGGAACCTGCGTCTACATTTATCATTCCTATCTAACAGAGCAGATTTCAAGTTCTATTTCTGGAGAATCCAATTATCTTTATTAGTGCACAATGAATATTGCAGAATGAATAGCAGTAGTCAAGCAAACAGTACTTGGAAGTGCACGCCAAGCACCATACAATTCATAGCTTCGGGGCAACACACAGCCTTTGTTATAAATATATAGCCAACACTGCACAGTTCTTAGCAGAACTCAAAGCTCCACGCTCACAGAACAGTCCAGCGCAGAACATTACTGTGACTGACCATTAAAGTGCTCTTTCAAAGCCTCCCTCAAGCACAAAGATCCATATTTGGTTCTTGTAATAGCCTCCGTGTCTGGGTATTCAAAGGCAGCAGACAGCCGCTCCACCTTCACCATGGTGGCAGCTTTTCCCCCTTTTGCCTCACAGATATTATGCTGGACCCAACAGGCAGCTATAACCATTTGGGACATAGGCACCGACTTCTGCTTCTGCCCATGGGTGCTCAACCGGCCTCTGCCCCTGGCCCCGCCCCTACTCCACGCCTTCCATGAGGCATCGCCCCTTCCCCACCCCCATTCCAATCCCTTCCCCAAAGTCCCCGCCCCAACTCCGCCCCCTCCCTGCCCCTATTCTGACTCCTTCTCCAAATCTCTGCCCTGGCCCCGCCTTTTCCCTGCCTCCTCCCTTGAGTGCGCCATGTTCCTGCTCCTCCCCCTCTCTCCCGGAGCAGCCAAACAGCTGTTTGGCAGCGGCTGGGCGGGAAACGCTGGGACGTAGGTGGAGGAGTGGGGATGCGTGCACTCAGGGGAGGAGGTAGGGTGGCGGGGAGGGTAGCTTGGCTGCCAGTGGGTGCAGAGCTCCTCTCCCGGAGCTCCCATGGAGTCGGCGCTTATGATTTGGGATATTTTTCTCACTGAGATCCCATCTAGAAAGTAAACATCACCAGTGTCCCTTCAGTTTACTAAAAGCACATTCAACATTTCTGCATCTGCTGTGCGGTAGTCAGATCTTTCCTTGGTGCTATCGAGGTGGCCAGTGTACTGCTTCATGAGTCAGGGGAAGAAGGGGTAGGCTAGTTCTCCCAGAATCACTACTGGCATTTCAATATGGTCAGTGGTCATCTGTGAGTCTGGAAAGAAAATCCCTGCTGGCAGTTTTCTGACCAGTCTTGTGTTCTTAAAGAAGTGAGCATCATGCACCTTCTCTGACCAGCCCCCATTGATATCAGTGAAGCATTCCCAGTGACCAACCAGTGCTTGCATCACCATAGAAAAGTAGCCATTTCTGTTGATGTACTCTGTGGCAAGTTGGGCTGGTGCCAAAATTGGGAACTGCAGTTTGGGAACTCCATTGCTGCGAATCCATCCACTATATCTTGCACGTTGCCAAGAGTCACAGTCCTGCACAGCAGGAGATGATTAATGGCCCTACGAACTTGCATGACAACAGCCTCCCACTGAGGATTTTCCAACTCCAAAATTATTTCCTACTGACTGGTAGCAATCTCATGTTGCAATTTTCCAGAGTGTGTTCACTGCTCATTTCTCAGCTGTCGGTGAAGCTCTCATTCTGGTGTCCACACACTGGAGGGCTGAGGCAAGCTCAGCACACAGATAAAGTTCTGCAGCAGCTGCTCATCATCCCAAACCTGGATTAGGATACGATCCCACCAGTCAGCGCTCATTTCTTGGGCCTAGAAGCGGCTCTTCGCCATCTGCAGTTGCTCCCTGTACACCAGGGGTTCTCAAACTAGGGCCACCACTTGTTCAGGGGAAGCCCCTCGCAGGCCAGGCTGGTTTGTTTACCTGCTGTATCCACAGGTTTGGCCGATCGCGGCTCCCACTGGCCATGGTTTGTCGCTCCAGGCCAATGGGGGCTCCGGGAAAGTGGTGGCCAGCACATCCCTCGGCCTGCGCCACTTCCCGCCACCCCCAGTGGCCTGGAGCAGCGAACTGTGGCCAGTGGGAGCCGCGATCGGCCAAACCTGCGGACGCAGCAGGTAAATAAACCGGCCCGGCCCACACAGGGCTTTCCCTGAACAAATGGCGGCCCTAGTTTGAGACCCACTGCTGTACACCACCAAGACGCTGGAATTGTTTTTTGCTCAGCAAACCCCTCAGCAAACTCCTCTGGAAGAAATCCTCATGTCCCCCATTGTTGCAGTACTTCCTGAAAGTCTGTACATAAAGAAAAAGCATACATCCTGTGTCTGCAACGGTCATTGGAATACTGCAGAGCTCTGCAAGCTCCATGCTTCTGTCAGAGATGACAGAGACCAAAAAGAGCTGCATGGGTTTGTGGGATTTTTTTACAAGTGGTGTGAAAATTATGGGATATGGATGGCATAGGATGGAGAAAGTTGCATGCTGGGAACTTGACCCATAGTGCCCAGAGATCCCTGGGCAAGTCATTACTCTCCCACAAAACCTCGCGAAAATATCTCAGAAGGCATTGTGCTAGATGGCGGAGCATATCACACGGGGATACTTACCCATGGTGCACTGCACTTGACATCGCCACAAGTTCTCATGGTGAGTATGTGCAGCACTGACACAAGCAGGCAGGCATGCACCCAAATGATATAGACACTGCAGTGGCTCTACACTGACAGCTTGCATTGACCAAAGTTCATAGTGTTGATATGGTCTAAGTTAGAGCAAAGTTTGGGCTCTGGGAGAAAAGTTAGAGCAGTCCCAGAATGCATGAAGTGCAAAGGTGGCATAAAGTCACTTTTGTCCTCATTTCTGCAGTTCCAGGACTGATCTCAGCTCACCCAGAATGGAGAATGAGGACCAGAATCTTTGCCGGTGATGCTTGAACCAGAAAGAAGCCAGCTTCTGTCTCTGGTCCCAGGTTAAGTTTGTGGAGGCAGCAGTTAGAAAAAACAGCATTTTACTTGTAGTCTAAACTAATTTGCTCTGGACTCATGAAAGACAATAAACCTGAAGTCCCACAATGATATGTTTACAGTTACCTTCCAGTGTAGAACTGCACTTTAACCTTATACTGTACAGTACATCCTGTATGTATGAAAGTATACAATGTAATAAACCCAGTGAATCATGGCTGTATTATAGTGTGGAGAATAAGGGAGTTAAGTGTATTATTTTTATTAATATCATATGCACCTCAGCTTACTTGTTTGATATTTGCCTGCCTGCCTACATAAATTTAAATCAAAGGAGGTTGTTAGGGGGCAAACAAGCAGGAAACAAAACAATGGCAGAGCTAAGGCTCCTTAAGGGAACAATGGAGGGAACTATTAACTGAGGAATGCCCCTGCCTGGCTCCAACCAGACTAGCAAGGTTTACTCTTCCCAGGCCCAAGTCTAGGATCAAAGGAGATATTCAACCATTAAAGAACCCTGGGTCTAGGCAGGAGAGTCGGGTTGAGTGGATGGTCAGCAGCTGCCAGGGGGAGATGCTGAGAGTGACACCTGGAAGGAGGAAGACAATGCAGCAGAGCAGTCTGCTTCCCCTGCCCTGAGATGGTAACTGCACTCAATGCACTTACCAAAGCTAGACAGGAAAAGTTGAGATTTAGGTAAGGGGAAATATCTATACAGGCCTTTGTTTTAACTCTTGTTTCTGACTGCTACATACATATGGGTGAATGAATAAATGCATATTTTCAATAAGTTGGTTTTGGTCACAGTTGGGTTGCCATCTGTCCAGGTTTTCCTAGGATCGTCCCTTTTTTGAAGTAGCAGTCCTGGGAAATCTGTAGTGGTGCTCAGCATACTCTGCCAGCTGTCTAGTTTTACGGGCTGAGGCTCATCCAGGATGTCCCTTTATTTCTACCTCAGAGATGGCAACCCTGGGACACAGGCTCCTGGAGGAAAAGGGTTTACAGGTGCCAAACACAACTGGGCCTGTCAGGTTAACTCAGTTGGTTAATAGGGGGGCTGCAGTTCAGAGATTCAGTCTAATTATGGTAGGACTTCTACCCAGAGAAGGGTGAGAGTAGCGAAACCTGTCCCCAAAGAGGTGCAATAGAGAGGGACTCAAACGGGTGAAAAGCACTGCCCTGTAACCAAGACATACAGCATTACAGTAATGACTCTGTAGTCAAGAGTGCAAAGGACAAGTCATACTAAAATGCCTCCTTTTCAGATGTAATTACTTTCTTCAAAAAGCTTGAGTGAAAAGGTTTTTGTCTCAGCCACAGGGGAATAGATCTTATTTGTTGAAAAGATTTTTTAAAAAATCCATGCAACCATTTTCAAGTTAAGAAAGTGGGTAGATGGATGAATTGAAAAATAATGTGATGCTCTTTAAATTATTCAGATCCTTTCCCTCTGAACATTCTGACAGCTGATTCTAAAATGATTTCGAATTCATGGGAAATGGCTAGTACTAAGGGAGGAATAGTTATTTGATTAGGTATAGGAAAAATGTGAAGACATAAAATTGTAAACAAAACAGAATTGCATGCTGACAGGTGCAATGTCTAATGGTCCCTGTCAATCAAGCTACTATTAATGACCTAAAATAACCAGAGCCCAGATTGTTTCCCTCCAAACTCCAGCTGGAGGGGATATTCTATGTCTGCATCTGCCCCTGACCTTGTAAGGGGTAGATTAAATATTTTGTGTCACTGTCTCCGCTGCGCTTGGCCCCACAGATGGCTCTCTATCGTGTCAGTATCTTCACTGCAGAGGATGTGAGGGAAATTCCCACACTTGAGCCATTCTTTTTTTAAGTGACAAATCTGAAGAACTGTCCCAGAATGAGGCATCAATAGAAAAAGTTTTTGAACAAATTGATAAATTAAACAGTAATAACCAAGACCAGATGGTATTCATCCAAGAGTTCTGAATAAATTCATATATGAAATTGCAGAACTACTAACTGCGGTATGTAACCTAGTGCTTAAATCAGCCTCTGAACCAAATGACTGGTGGATAGCTAATGCCATGCCAATTTTTTTAAAAAGGCTCCACAGGTGATCCTGGCAATTACAGGTCAGTAAACCTAACTTCAGCACCAGCAAATTTGCTGAAATTATTGTTAAGAACAGAATTATCAGATACATAGATGAACACAATATGTTGGGGAAGAGTCAACATGGCTTTTGCAAAGGGAAATCATGCCTCACCACTCTATTAGAATTCTTTGAGACGGTCAAAAAACATGTGGACAAGGGTGATCCAGCTGGATATAGTGTACTTGGACTTTCAGAAAGCCTTTGACATGCACCCTCACCAAAAGCTTTTAAGCAAAGTAAGCAGTTGTGGGATAAGAGGGAGAGCCTCAAGTGCCTTCTAGTAGCTAGGTCTGCAATCTTTTTTCTTCTCCTGGCATCCCCTATAAGTTGCCACCACAGCAAGGTATATAGCAGAACTGAAGCACAAGACAAAGACAAGAAAATGTACTATAGGGAATAATCTTGCATTGGCCTGCAGGAGGTGGACTGAACGATCTAACACAGGCGCTTTCATACATTTGCATAGACCACATGTTAATAAAACTGTGTTTGTGGACAACCACCCTCCCATTTGCAGTCTTGCAATATCGCTAAAATAAAATCGTCTAATGTATTATTTACTGTGATTCGCTCTCCTGACTTTTTATGACATTCATAAAAAGGTTAAAGTTCAAAAAGTGAGAACCTCCTTTTTGTGAATCCACATATCTCCAAAATACCTCATCTACTACGCCTTAAACATTCCAGAAATGTTCTACTCCAACCTACAACCTTACCTGTGAAATGTCAGCTTTGGTTTGCCCAAATTAGAAGTGGGGTTAGAATCAGGCTTATAATAACTGCCTCAACTGCAGTTATGTAAGAAACTAGCATCTCCTTAATAACAGAGAGTAGAATGTGTTAGATTGAGACACGATTATCAGCTAGGCAAGAAAGGAAGACAGATAGAAATGGGGATGGGCACTATGTTCTCTTTCATCGCAGTTTTTAGCTGCCAACCCCATCAATGGTTGTACAGTATGAAATGTTCAGTGTCTGACTCAACCACCCATTCTTCACCAGATCTCAGTGGGAATGCCTAACACTGAATCTCTGTGTTATTATAACATATCGGTAGATGCGCTGCAATATTTTCCTCTCTGCGTGTCATTGTAAAGTCTGGTGGTGGCATTCCATGATGGCAGATGATTTTCCAGCATCAGTGAGGTGAAAGGCAGCTGCCATTCGCCCCAGCAGCAGCTGGAGAAACCAGTGCTATGTGTAAAGAGTGTCAGAGGTGTCAGAGCCTCAGGGGCAAAAGAGGGAAGGGAATTGCATGACTGTAACAGGAACCTTGTCTGCTTGCCTATCTATCTGTCAGCATGGAGTTCTGAGTCAATAAATACTAGTCAAAATGCACAATTCCTGCTGACCCACAGTCCCCTCTCTGTCTCTGGAGAAAATAAACAGGAATCTTGGGTGCTGAGCAGTTTTGCCTTCTTCAGAGCTTCCATTGTATTTGTATTTGAAGTTTTCAGCCAAAAGCACTCATTAACATTTGTCTGGTAGTCCCAGGAACTTGGAGGGACTCCCCAGTTATTATGAGATGATCCTTTCACCACAAAATGAAGGGTTCTTTACTGTTTCCAAATCCAACAAAGGAGCGTTCTCTCACAGATGTCGAGGAGTCAGGATGGGCTGGGTGATTGATCTAACAAGTAAATCCTCTGACTGTTAGCTGAAGTTACCAGCACATTGTGACTCTCCATCCCAAGCATCCAACATGTCAAGAAGTTTTAGTGATTCTGTAGGTGGCACTCTTCCTCTGAATCAGAACTGAACGCAATGTCCCCCCAGCATAATGCTAGAGAACCCAGTGCTGCTGGAGGTGCCTCCTTTCAATGGGATGTGGTAATGAGGCCTTGACCACTTGGGCCCCATGGCACTTTTCAAAAACAGCTACACTACTACTTATAGGCTACTTGCTATTTCCTGACAACAAAACATTCTGTCTCAGGTCACGCAGGGGACAGGACACTACCCCTAAGGATAAAGGAACGTCTTTTATTCTAGATCTTTGCACAACCAATTGTGATTATTATAATTAATTGTTCACTGTAAAATTGCAGTACAGAGTTAGTTACGTATCTCCACCCATTGACTGACATCTCCATCCTCCTCTCCATATTTAACTCCACTGTGCCTCTGTGATGGGACACCCCCCTTGCTGGAGACCCTGCAGCCCTACTACACCACACACCAGGAAGGAGCAGCTAAGGTGGGTCTTCCAGGCCTGACTAGAGAGGCCTCATGAAAGCAGCCAATCAGAGTCCAGCAGGCTCAGATAAAAGGAGCAGGTCACTTCCTGACTGGAGTCTGTGGGGCAGAGAAGGGGGCTCTGCTCTAGGCAATGGAGCTTGGTGAGCTGCAAGCCTTGGGGCAAGGGGACCTGGGAGATCTAACCTTAAGGTCACAGGGAGAGGTAAGGAAACCTGGTGGGAAGAGGCTCTGGGAAGTAGCAGTAACTAATTAAAGGGAGCAGTGTGTAGCTGCTGTTTATACAGAAAAGCCTCTGTATTAGGAGAGATTTAAAAGACTGGGACTTTTCAGTTTGGAAAAGAGATGACTATAGGAGGATATGATAGAGGTCTATAAAATCTTGACTGGTGTGGAGAAAGTGAATACAGAAATGTTATTTACTTCTTCACATAACACAAGAATGAGCAGTCACCCAATAAAATTAATAGGCAGCAGGTTTAAAACAAACAAAAGGAAGTGTTTCTTCACGCAATGCACAGTCAACTTGTGGAACTCCTTGCCAGGGGATGTTGTGAAGGTCAAAACTATAATAGGGGTCAAAAAAGAAATAGATAAGTTTCTGTAGGATAGGTTAATCAAGGGCCATTAGCCAGGATGGGCAGGGATGCAACACCATGTCTGAGTGTCCCTAGCCTCTGTTTGCCAGAAGCTGAAAGTGGATGACAGAGGATGGATTGCTTGATGATTGCCTTGATGATTGTTCATTCCCTCTGAAGCACTTGGAATTGGCCCCTGTCAGAAGACAGGATACTGGACTAGATGGGCCATTGGTCTGACCCAGTGTGGCCATTCTTATGTTCTTATGAGGCAGGCCTGGGTTCCTCCACTGGCCTCTGCCAAAGTGGTCTAAGCCCTGAGAAGGGGACAAGTCTCCTTTAGAAACCTGAGTGAAGGGCTGATTTGAAAGGATCCAGGGACAGGGCTGAAGACCCTGGTGGGGGAAGACAGTTTGTTGAACTCTTTGCTACCCAGGAGAGGGTTCATTTATGACTCTGTGACTTGGCCAGAAGGCTGAACCACCGAAGACATACCTAATGAGGTTGGCAACCTACACAGGGTGCCAGGAGCAGAAAAAAAACTACAGAACCACACCCAGCTGATAGAAGGCACTCAAGAGGTGAGTGTTCTCTGTCGCAACCTCTTTCCAACTTTCCTTCCAGTCCTCAACCTTGGCTGTGCCCTGCATCTACTCCCTCTGTTCCTTCCCCTGTACTACCAAGCATCTTGAAAAAAATCCAACAACCATGCTGACTTCCACCTATAAATTTGTCTTGTTTGAGTTCTGCTATGTATCTTGCTTTGTTTCTTCTCCTTGAATTGCTCTATGTTCACAAACTTCATTCCCTCTTCTTCTTCAACTGTGTCCTCAAACTCTCTCTTCCCTCTTGGCCTGCACTCTTGCCAGTTTCCTGAAGGACTGACACCATCTGGTACTAGCTCTTCTTCTCCTCTTATCCCATTTGCTCCATAATCTCCCTTCCCACATGCTCCTACATGCTGAGAAGCCCCTTCTCGTCTCTTGGAAGTACGAATGATATATGGAAAGGAAGGAGAGAGATCCTAGAGGCCAAATTTAGGCTACTGGGTAAGAGATTAAAGTTCAGGACCTCCATGGTAGCATTCTCTGAAATGCTTCCAGTTCCATGCGCAGGGCCAGTTAGACAAGCAAATCTGTAGGGTCTCAATGTATGGATGAATCTATGGTTTTCAGAGGAGGGATTTAGATTTATTAGGAACTGGCAACCTTTTTGGAAAGGAGGAGCTGATACAAATAGATGGGCTCCACCTAAACCAAAACACAACCAGATTGCTGGCACATAAAATGAAAAAGATTGTAAAGGAGTTTTTAAACTAAGGGCTGGGGGAAAGCCAACAGCAATGGTGCAACAGTAAGCTATTTATAGCCAGTAAGTCGTACTGGAAAGACACAGGAGGAGCTGTACCGCCTCCAGCCCTTCTACGCAGCTGCACACCTGCATCTCCTGTCCGGGGTCTGTTCAGCAGCCCCATTGGAGGACAGGGCTTAGAGCAGGGCTGGGGGTGGTACAGCTGCACCAGAGGAGCTGCCAGTGTGAGGCCACCCAGTGGTCCCACATTCTGCTCCTTTCGCCACTGCCCTTCCTGGGAGAGCCCTGTGGTTTACAGAGGCAAAAAGAGCTGGCAGCTGCTCCGGTGAGGCTATACTGCCCCAGTCCCGCCCCCAGCCCTGTCCTCTGATGGGGCTGCTGTACAGACCCCGGACAGGACTCAGGAGACGCAGCTGCATGGAAGGGCTGGGGGCGGGACTGGGGGCGGTACAGCCACACCAGAGGAGCTGCTGGTTGCCGGTGAGTCTGGAAAAAAGTATTCTCTGCTGTCAGAGGGAGCTGGTTTGAAGCTCTTCTGCTGGCAATTTCCAAAGAGCGGCAGGGTCACGTGAGGAGTCACGGGGGCGGGTGTCACATGAGGAGGTCATGTGCATTCCCCCCGCCCCCAGCTGGTGCAGCCTACTGGTAAGAAATGAAATTTACTTGCACCACTGGCCGACAGGTGCAGAGGAGAACACAGTTCAGACAGGAGAGAATTTATTAAAGGGGATTTTCTATATCCTAGCAAAGAGGAGAGGATAGAAGTTGATAAAGAGAGACAATCAAACAAGAGTCCCATTCTGTTACATCATATGAAGGCAGACAACTGAATACTGTCCAATTTTATAAGTGCTTGTAGACAAATGAAAGTCAAAATACTAAGATGGGTAACCTTGGACACCTATTATGAAATGAGGATATTGATATAACTGCATGCCTGAATAATATGAGTATAACAGAAGGAATATACTTCAGACTGCCCAACCAGGATGGTTGCAATGATTGTGAAATGTTCAGGGAGATTCAAGAGGCTAAAATACCAGAAAATTGAAATCTTCCATTATTATTGGGTTATCCCCCTATTGATTGGGCCCATGTTACCTCAGGATGGGATGCAGAGATAAAATTTCTAGATACAATTAATGACTGCTTCTCGGGACAGCTAGGCCTGGAAACCACAAAGGAAGAGGCGCACAGGAGCTGGTTCAAGACATGACTATATCTGAACCGCTTGATAATAGCGACCATAATGTAATTAAATTTAACGTCCTTGTAGAGGGTAAAATACAAAAAAACCCAACACGCATAGCATTTAACTTCAAAAAGGTCGTTCCGACACAGAAATGAGGAAGCTAGTTAAATGGAAATTAAAAAGAACAGTCAGAGTGAAATGTCTGCAAACTGCATGGAAACTTCTTAAAAACACCATAAGAGCAGCTCAGAATATATGTATACCCAAATAGAAAAAAAAAAACCAGTAAGAGGACCAAAAAAATGCCACTATGGCTAAACAGAATAAAAGAGGCAGAGACACAAAGACATCCTTTAAGAATTGGAAGTCAAATCCTACTGAGGAAAAATAGAAAGTAACATAAACTCCGGCAACTCAAGTGTAAAAGTACAATTAGGTAGGCCAAAAAAGAATTGGAAGAGCATATAGCAAAGACTCAAAAATGAACAGCAAAAATATTTTTAAGTACATAAGAAGCAGGAAGCCTGCCAAACAATCAGTATGACCACTGGACAATTGAGGTGCAAAATGAGCACTCAAGGAAGATAAGGCAGTTGGGGAGAAGCTAAATAAATTCTTTGCATCAGTCTTCACTGCAGAAGATATGAGAGAGATTCCCATATGTGAGCCATTCTTTTTAGGTAACATATCTGATGAACTGTCCCAGATTCAGGTGTCAATAGAGGAGGTTTGGGAACATATTAATAAATTAAACAGTAATAAGTCATCAGGACCAGATGGTACTGAGTACTGAAGGAACACAGATGTGAAATTGCAGAACTAACTGCAGAACTAACTATCGCTTCATCATCTGGTACAGAGGCTGATTAGGCAGATAGCTAATGTAATTATTTTATTTTTTAAAATGCTCCAGAGGCAAACCTGGCAATTACAGGCTGATAAGCCTAACTTCAGTACCAGGCAAATTGGTTGAAACTATAGCAAAGAACAAGTATCAGACACATAGATTAACTCCACATGTCGGATAAGAGCCAATACAGCTTTTGTAAAGGGAAATCATGCCTCACCAATCTATTAGCTTTCTTTGAGAGGATCATCAAACATATGGACAAAGGTGATTCAGTTGATATAGTTCACTTGGACTTTCAGAAAGTCTCTGACAAGGTCCTTCACCAAAGGTTCCAGAAAAGTAGGTTGTCATGGGATAAGAAGGAAGGTCCTTTCCTGGATCAGTAACTGGTTTAAAGATAGCAACAAAGGGTAGGAATAAATCGTCATTTTTCACAGTGGAGAAAGGTCCCCCTGCCAAGGATCTTTACTGGGCCCAGTCCTATTTAACATATTCATAAGTGAGCTGGAAAAAGGGGTAAACAGGTGACAAAGTTTGCAGATAATACAAAATTAATTATCTTGAGTAAGTCCAAAGTGACTGGAAAGAGTTACAAAGGGATCTCATAAAACCAGGTGACTGGGCAACAAAATGGCAGATGAAATTCAGTGCTCATGAGTGCAAAGTAATGCACATTCAAAAACATAATTCCAACTATACATACAAAATTATGAGGTCTAAATTAGCTGTTAGCACTCAAGAAATAAATTTTGAAGCCATCATGGATAGTTTTCTAAAAACATCCGCTCAATGTGGAGCAGCAGTCAAAAAAACTAACAAAATGTTAGGAATCATTAGGAAAGGGATAGATAATAAGAATCATTAGGAAGAAAATATCATAATGCCACTATATAATCCATGGTATGCCCACATCTTGAATATTGCTTGCCGTTCTGGTTGTCCCATCTCAAAAAAAGATATATTAGAATTGAAAAAAGACAGAAAAGGCAACAAAAATGATTAGGGGTATGGAACATCTTCCATATGAGAAGAGATGGAAAAAAACTGGGATTTCTCAGTTTAGAAAACAGATGATCAAGTGGGGATATTCTAGAGGTCTATAAGATCATGAATGGTGTAGAGTAAATGAATAAGGAAGTGCTATTTACCCTTCATACAGCACAAGAACCAGGGGTCACCCAATGAAATTAATAGGCAGTAGGCTTAATACAAACATAAGGAAGTACTTCACACAATGCATAGTCAACCTGTGGAACTCATTGCCAGGGGTTGTTGTGAAGGCCAAAAGTATAACTGGGTTAAACGAATTAGATAAGTTCTTGGAGGATATGTCCAACAATGGCAATTAGCCAAGAAGATCAGGGATACAGCCTCATGCTCTGGGTTATCCCTAAACCTCTGACTGCTAGAATCTGGGACTGGATGACAGGGGATGTCTCACTTGATAAATTGCCCTATTCTGCTCATTCCCTCTGAGCACTGTTGGAAGCCAGGATACTGGACTAGATGCACCATTGGTCTGACACAATATGGCTGTTCTTATGATCCAATACTTGACCCCAAGTTTTCACATCTCCTGATCTCCCTTCAATCCCCCTACTCCATGACCCTTCCATTGTACTCATTCTCAGTTTTTTTTCATCTGGCTCTTTTCCCTCAGCCTCCAAGAAAGTACCTGCTTCTCCTATTTCCCTACAAACATTCCCTCAACCCTCTCTGACTCCCCAACTACAGCACCATCTCCATCCTCCCTTTCATGTCCAAGCCCCTAGACTTTGCAGTTTACTCTTGCTCCCTACTAATTCACTCATTGACCCTTTGCACTCTGGCATCACTCCACTCAGGCTGCTCTCATTAAAGTCACTAATGACCTCTTCCTAGCTTCCACCTCTTTTCCTTCTACACCTTTCCTCTGGGAGAGCTCATTCACTTGCATCGCTTCCATCACCTTCACAACACTAATGACTGCTTCTCTCTGCCCTTCCTGATACCCACCTGACTCTCTTCCAGTTTAACAAAATGCTGCCAACAAATTCATCTTCCTCACCTGCCACTCTGACCGCATCATATTCTCTGCTGGGCCCCTTCACTAGCTCACATCTCCTTCTGCATCAATGTCAAACTCCTTGGCCTCATTATCAAGGATCTGTCCATTCCTATAAATTATCACTGGTCACCCACCACTCTCCTGATTGGGCTATGCAATCTAACAATTCTTCCTTGTTACTTTTGTTCCCTTCTATAGGTGCCTCTGCACAATTTCCCCATGCTGCCCAATGTCTGGAATGTGATCTCTAGTTCTGTGTAATACCTTCCTGCAAATCCCTCCTCAAAACCCACCTTTTCCCACAAACAAAGATTCTCTAATTCCCTATAAATTGTAATAAGTAATTATTTAAAATAAAATCAAGGAACTAACCTGCTGTGCATGATGCCATTGAAGCAGACACACAGGATCGTCTCTATTTCTTCCTTCCTTCCTCTTTTCCCCATCTTGCCTGTCATTTGCTTCCATCCCACATTCCTTTTTCTGTATGTTGTCCATTTAGATTGTAAGCACTTTGAGGCAGGTTCCTCTTTTACCCTGTCTCTAAAGTATCTAGTACAGTTTGGTTGTCATACAAATAGTAGATGATAGAATATCAGGGTTGGAAGAGATCTCAGGAGGTCATCTAGTCCAACCCCCTTCTCAAATAAGGACTAATCCCCAATTTTTGGCCCAGAACCCTAAATGGCCCCCTCAAGGATTGAACTCACAACCCTGGGTTTAGCAGGCCAATGCTCAAACCACTGAGCTATCCCTCCTCTCATTAGGTGTAAGAGCATTAGGTATTTCCTCTCTTAACCTTGTCAGCTATTGCAGTCACCAGCATTTATCTGCATGTGTTCACTGGTAAGTTGCCCTGCATCACATAGGGAGCAAGGCCCAGGCTCCTCCACAAAATACAGGGAATGAGCACACCTACCTACGATGGGAAATTAAAAGGCTTGAGATTTTCCTCCTGCTACCTGTCCAAATCCCCTCTCCCTACACACACTCCCCCTACATACATCCTGGTTTAATTAATGACTTGTAAACATTTTAATTTGTGAAGGTGTATTTGGGATGTTTGCTTGTTTGTTTTAAAATCAGAAGAATAGTCACAGACATTGAGTCAATTCTGACAGCAGAGAGATTGAAGAATTCAAGAGTTGTTTTCTCTTCAGCCTGTCTTGGCAGGATCTATCTTACTATTCCTCTAATCTATTTGAGGCTACCTTCGTGGCTGTGGCTGCTCCATTCATATGGACCTGAACGCTGTATCTACACCAACTGTCCTGAGATTTTTGAAAGAAGCCCTGCAGGCCCGAGGAATCTTCCAAAAGCCTGAATCTCATGCCAAAGGTCTGAGGTTAGGCTGGTGTAAGGGTGAGAGAGTGGCCTGGGGCGGATGAGCAGTGTCGCAAGATGCAAGGATGAAGCAATGATCTCAGAGACCTACGACAAGGGAGCAGGAGAGAGGGTACGGCAGTGACCTCTGAGGCATGGGGCAGTAGAGCAGCCATTGAGGATGCCAGAATGGTGCATAATGAATATTGAATGCAGCACATTAAGATGTTTATCAGATCTTGTAATCAGGGCTCCATGTTTCCCACGATTCCATAACTGTGGAATTCGCCACTTCCTGCAAAATCATGCTCCCAAATCTGAGCTTTCACTTAAAATAATGTTTCTAGTCATTAGAGCTGCAGAGAACATGAACCAAGAGTAAATAAATGCAGTGATGTTTGTCTGTTTAGTCTACAGTAAACCAAAAAACAGTACCTCTGAGAGATGTGAGCTGTTCCATTCATTTCAATCAGGGCCTCATGGACTCCATGACTCTGCTTAGATGGGATTCCCCCTCCCACCCCCGCTACAACTGAATTCAGTACTTTTACCGTTCACCATTTTGCTGCAGCAGGCTCCTGACATTTTTTATTTCAGTCAGCTTGCAGAGAGGGAGATGGGGAAGCTGGTGTAAGCTGGTGAGCTAGGCAGCCTGAAGAACAGTATAGCAGCTAAGACCCAGGATGATTCTAGGGAGATGCGCTTCTGAAGCCAGGTACAAGTTCCCTCCTTCCCTGCCCCATGAGAGGAAGAAAGCTCTGAGCCGGGCTACTTGGACTACATTGCTGGATTTGAGGCCTTGGGAATGGATCTGGGCTGCCTGGCAAGCATTGTGAAAGGAACCTTTCTCAGAAATAATAGTTGTTGAAAATAGTCAACAAATGTTACAGCTGAGTGTTTTCAGCTACAGGCCACAGATATGTGTGTGTTTGTGTGGAGATAGGGAGACAGAAATAAAGGTATTTCCTAGTGGTCACATCAATTGTTGCCACACAATGAAGTGGTTGTTGCTGAAGTACTTGGCCCCACTGTACCATGGAGTACACGGGCCCCTGCTTATAAAAGGATGCCCTATTGAATCCTATGATTCAGATCCTTAGTTGGTGTAAAGTATTGTATCTCCATTGAAGTCAATGAGCTACTCATTAATCAACTGAAGTCCATGGAGCTACATTAACTTATACCAGCTGAGGATCTGGCCCTATATATGTACTACACATTAAGGTTGGAAAGTACTCAAAAGTAAGAAATGCCCATGCAACCATAATTCAGTCCCCTTTTGTGTATGCATTATGATAGTCTTAAATTACATGATCAATGTGATGCTTTCTCAGGGTATCCAGACATGTAAGTCACCTTGTTATTCCTCTCTCTCAGTGAGAGAGATTTGCTGCTGCTAAACTGTGTGTCTGCACCTTGATGTTCCAATACTAAGCAATAACAATAGGGACAGAAAAGGTTACAAATAAAACAATGAAAAAAGAAAAGGAGGACTTGTGGCATCTTAGAGACTAACAAATTTATAAGAGCATAAGCTTTCGTGAGCTACAGCTCACTTCATTGGATGAAGTGAGCTGTAGCTCACGAAAGCTTATGCTCTAATAAATTGGTTAGTCTCTAAGATGCCACAAGTCCTCCTTTTCTTTTTACGGATACAGACTAACACGGCTGCTACTCTGAAATAAAACAATGGTATAATCATGCTTCTTAGAGACTAAAACTTAACTCAGCAGTGGTGGTTTTCTCCCTACAGCCACTTCAGTGTCATCAACCTGTGTAGTGGGGTATCCACCATTCATAGCGACAAAGAACACTGGCCTCTTAGTTCCTCAGTGATGTATAGCTATGGCATTCTCTCACCTTCTTCTTATAGTCCAGTAAACCATTGACATGCATTCTTTTGAAGTGTATCCCCAGATAAAGTTCTCTTTCATTGCTGCTTGTGCCCCAGTGAGCTGATGCCATGCTGCCTTCCTCACCCTTCTCTCAATTTGCTTTTCCTGCTGAGTCAGATGCAAATATAACTTCCATTGTCTCTGGCTTTAGGCTGACTGGTAACTCAACGTTCCTTTGGTGCTGGGATTGCTCCCATCTGATCCATTATCCCTGCAGGCTTGAAATCAGACCTCTTACCATCCAGACTCTCCCGTGTTCCAGGGGAACTCTGACTCATATCACGTTATGGCTGTGCCTAGTTTTCCTCAGCCAGATCAGCAAAGGGTTCTGTTAGTGTGAGTGTGGTCTCATGCTTTATTTACTGCACACTATTCAATCCCTGATCTGAAGACAGATTTATTAATTTTCTCATGGGATTTTTTATGGCAGTTATCACAGTAGGGCCAAGTGCTTCTCAAACATCAATGAATTTATCTTCACAACACCCCTCTGAGAAAAGGTGATATTATTATTCCCATTTTACAGATGGATAAATGAGGCATAGAGATGTTGATGTCAAAAGTGCCCACAAATTTTGGGTGATCATTGCACAGGCAACCCTAATTCTGGAATTTCCTAACTTTTGAGTCCTTGACTTTGCAACGTTAATGTTCCTTTATTATAGGTTTTTGTATGTAATTTTCTAGGTTTTTAAAAAAAAAAGGAAACTGAAAAAATCGAAATTCCATTGCATGGAATCATTTCAATTCCAACATGGTTCATCGGCAGGGTTAGAATCTTTAAATCCATAGCACAGATCTCTGCCACTTGAGGTAAATGGAATAACTGCTAGCAGTAGTAGGCTGTCATCCTCTGTGTGGACCAGCACTAGAAGGAGATAAGGCACACTTTTTGTCAGTTGGCTTCACAGGTATTGCTGACAACAAGGGAATCTAGAGACTCAGGAATCCTGGATTATATTCCAGGCTCTCGAGGGAGTGGACTCCAGTGGTGTAAGACCCTGTTCTGCCCTCTCCCTCACAAGCCTGGCCACGTCTATCCCAGCCATTCCCCCATGTCCCAGTCACCACTCCACCGCATCTTGGCTTCTTGTCTCAGACTCCCTGCCCGCTCTAGCACTCCTCCCACTCAGTTCCATGTCCCAATCCCAATCCTCCATACGCTCTGGCTCCATGTCCCTGTCCCCCACCCTGCCTTGACTCCTCATCCTGGGCCTTCCTCCCTGTCAATTTGTCATAGCCCCTTAACTCCACATGCCCCTTCTTTGTTTCAGCCTTCCCACTCACAATACCTGATCCTCAACCCTCTGCATTCCAATCACGAAGCTTACTCCTGCTACTCCATGATACCTGAGGCTACGTCTACACTACCGCGATAAGTCAACCTACACTACGCAACTCCAGCTACGTGAATAATGTAGCTGGAGTCGATGTACCTTAGGCCAAGTTACCGCCGACTTACCTTACTCTTCTCAGCGGGGGTAAGTACAATTTACTAGACCCTCTAAATTGATCGCTGGTGTGTTTGATCTCAGAGCGTCCATCATGGCTGTAGTGTAGACCTGCCCTGATTGTCAGCAGAGTGTAGTGAAACAGTCTCTCTGCTCTCAGTTCCTGCGTGTGGAGCAACCATTCGTGGCCTCGTGTAGCCAAGCGCACCAATTTCACGGAGAGGCCTGATCAGCCCCTACAGTCCTGAGCTGGAGCATGCCCAGTGCAGACAGAATCTTCAGGAAACTTAACTGCAAAACTATAAAAAGTCTATATTGAGCATGTGTGAACTGAGATTTTCAGAGGTTCATAATGTAGCCAAATTTGGGTGGATGTTGATAGCGGTAGGAGAAGGCATGATACCAGGATGTGAACCCTGCCAAATTTCAAGTCCAAAGCAAGGAGACATTAGACTTTCTCAACAAAACAGTTGTAAGATTTTTTGTTTTAACATGAACAAGACAACCATTTTCCTTTTAGCCTCCTTCTGAGAAATAGCAGAACTATTTTTGCAGACTTTTCTTTTTTTGTTGTTTTTTGTTCAGCCTGAGGCAGACATCTGGCACAGGAAATTTCAGCCGAAATAGTTAGAGTTGGCAAAGTTATAATTAACTGAAAACAGGGTCTTATAATGGAAAGTGTTGGCCAAGCTTAACTATAGGTGTAGCTATCTGTTCTGCCTATAATACCCATCTCAATTAATAAAAACTTAAAATTATTTTTGATTAAGTGAAAAACAAATCTGCTCTGCACATTATTTTAATCAACTCAGTAATAATTTGGTGATTGAACATAGCAGAGTTCATCTTAATTATAGCAATTACAGGCCAATTGTATGTATTAACCTTGGTTCTAAAATCTTGCAAAATGTTTAGCCAAGCAATTGTTAAAAACCCATTTTACTTTCTCTCTTTTTATCAGATAGATTTAATAAAAATGTTTGGCTCAGATAGTGTGATGAAGACTGTTCAATTTCATTCCTACAGTAAGTCAGTGGGCTCATTACTGTGTGGGCAGCATCACTGTCTTCCAATGTCAAAAAGGCATTTGACCACCATGAGGAATGGGGCTACCTCATCCAAGCAGTTAGTTGACTTAGTGAAGTGCCAAGGCTCATTAAAGGAACATTTCAATGAAATACAAAAGGCCATCTAAACACTACTTCTAATTACAAAACAGAATGAATGAGAATGTAAGTGTTCAGAAAAAATACAAATAACAATGATCAGGTTGCTAGGAAATTGCCACATTAATAGTCTGACAATGCAGGGGAGGCAATAGATAAGTCATATGAATACATGAGAAGAGAGAACTTCAAAACTTGCAAGAAAAATTGATCATTTTTTAAATTAACTAAATGGGCCAAATCCAGTTAAGTGCTGACTAAGAAGGAACTTGATAATTGTCTTCAATTTGAACTAAGTAAACACCAAGCAATATGAAGAATTGTTTAAAGTTGTTCATGGAATAATGGGATGGAAATGCGGGGAAAATATCTTGATAGTAAAGATCAAATAGCTGCTGGAACTGTCTGCTTGGAGAAGTGGTAGAAGCCCCAGTATCTGTAATCTTTAAAACTGGACTGGACAAAGCACTAGATAATACATTGCAGGGAACAATTCTGCTTTGTCCCAACTCTATCTCTTATGATTTTGTGATCAAAATCAGTACTCATTGTCAGTCTCAGACTCTCAGCAGAGAACCCGAGGACTGGGTCTAGACCATGGAAACTGACTTCCCTTCTCCTCAGAAGGGGGATGGGGTTTGCCTAGGGCATGGGTGATGTGCTTTGGTGAGGGAACTCAGTAGCTGTGCCCAGGCTGTACCTGTTTTGTGGATAAGTAAAGGACTTCAGTTTCTAAGGCTGTCAATTTGAAACCATTCACGAGAATCAAATGAATAAAAATGTCTTTAAAAAGTGAATAAAAAACATGTTAAAAGTGCTAAGTAGCCAGCGATTGATAGTTTGGAGCCCAGGGATTGATGGTGGAGAGTGAGCAGGGGGTCTTTCTCACCTAGGTAATGATTATATGAGCCCCATAAGGACATAGTTAAATCAAATATTAAGAAGACTGCACTTAAGAAGGGGAAAATATGTCAATCACACTTTGCCTTTGACAAAAGGAAATTCCTTGAAACTGAGAATGGAGAGAGAGCAGGAGGGAAAGTGTCTCCTCATGTGGGTGGCCAGGAAATTGGAGGCCAGAAAAGTACGAGAAAGAAAGAAAGTGTAAGAGACAGGAGGAAAAAAATCCACAAGATTGAATTCTAATCCAAATGCTGTGAGGCGTTCACACCAGGCCTTGTGAGAATATTAACAAGGTTACAGAAGAGGGGCCTTTAGCCTCGGGAATTATTAGTGAATATGGAATTATATTTGCACAAACACAACCAGATGCAAGCAGCTAAATGTTCTGCAGATGTGAAAAGGGCTGGAGTGTGTTACATGAAGCTGCCGCCCATTTGGATTTTAACCCTCCTTCTTGGTGCCTTGCTGCATGTTACAAAAGGGCTACATTTCTCAAATGCCAATAGTACCAGAGGTATGGGGGTTTCTCTCTTGTCAAAGCTGCATATATGGGTTCCGTTTTGGGAGTGCTCTTTTGCAGAGCCCCCAATACCTCCCAGGTGACAAAGCTGAAGAATGTGTCTTTACTTCATTCTTTTTCATTGTCTTGTACTTTTCCTCAGATGCATTTTCTACTATTTTAATTTCTTGTTGAATTTTTCCATTTTTTTCTATAACTTCTATGTCCTTCTCACTGTTGTATTATGGCCATTATTGGTATTACAGTTGCGCCTAGAGCCTCAATTGAGAATACAGCTCTATTATTTTAGACACTGTACAAACATAGTAAGAGGCATGCCCTGCCCTGACTCCATGAGGAGAAAAATCTAATGAGTCTTTAAACAAAAGTTTAATCTAATTTGGGTCCACAAACACTAAAGTGCCTTAATCATAACTGTGTGGTTTTCGGATGGTGTCATTCTAGGGCAGAATTAAGGATTTTGCTGAAGGAAAAAAACCTCAGTTATGAAGAATAATGGGAAAAATTACTGTTAATCATAGAAAAATATTCAAGTGTAGCCTATGGACGAGAGTTCACTGAGTTTTAATTATATGGGAAGTTTGACAAGTCCGTGACAGGGCCGAATTAAAGTTGTTTGGCAGCCTAACTGTGCATTTGTATACTTTCATATGTTAGGGCTTCTTTTAACTTAACTGTAAATTTCCTGGATTTGTAATGCTTGATTTCAAGATAATTACCTTAAATGTAGTTTACCCTAAATTACAATTGATGTGAGCTCTCAGTCTAAACTTAATTTTGAAGTATATTTGTCTGGGAATATAGACTATGGAGGCATTGTTAGTAATTCCATAGCTAAGACTGAGTTGAGTTCTGCACTTAAAGCAGGGGATTTAACTTCTTTGTCATGTATGCGGAAAAAAAAATTTCCTCCCCAAAATTGCAACACTTTACTTTAAAATTTTCTGAGTATTTGTGATGCATTAGTTAATTAGTTTAGGAATAAAAATTAATGAAAAATGGGTCCTTTAAGAAATATATCATCCACTGACATATCTCATTTTTGCCTCTAATAATCTCAGTAGCAGAATAACAGACTCTTCAAACTTCCCACATAGTTAAAAATCACTGAAATCTTATGCATAAACTACATTCAGTTTTGTTTTTGTTTAGAATCACTGTTTATATTGGGGTGGGCAAACTTTTTGGACCAAGGGCATCTGGGTATAGAAATTGTATGGTGGGCCATGAATGCTCACAAAATTGGGGTTGGGGCATAGGGGTGGCTCGGGGTGCAGGCTCCAGGCGGTGCTTACCTCAAGTGGCTCCCAGAAGCAGAGACATGTCCCCCCTCCAGCTCCTATGAGGAGGCACATCTGGGTGGCTCTGCTACGCGCTGCCCCGTCTGCAGGCGCTGTCCCTGCAGCTCCCATTGGCCATGTTTCCTGGCCAATGGGAGCTGTGGGGATGGTGCTTGGGATGGGGGCAGCATGCAGAGCTGAGCCACCTGGCTTCCCTATGTGTAGGAGCCAGAGGGGGACCATGCTGCTGCTTCTGGGAGCTGCACAGAGTGGCCCCCAACACTGCTCCCCGGCTGGAGCACAGGAGCAGGACAAGCCCAAGACCCCGCTCCACAACGGGAGCTTGAGGGCCAGATTAAAATGGCTGGTAGGCCAGATCCGGCTTGTGGGCCGTAGTTTGCCCACCCCTGGTTTAGATCATTTTTCAAGTTTTTCTTCATAACTGATTTTTTTTCCTTCAGCAGTGGCTGAAGGATAGAATGGCCTACTACAAAGAATTCCATAAAGAATTGCCCTCTTTCAGATGTCTGCCATGTTCCATTGCTCTCAGTGGGACTGAAGCCACAGTTGCCCCCTGTTGGTGTCCATTTTGAGAAGGTGCACTGTCTCTCTCATTGTTCTCAATGGGTCTGAATTTCTCTGATTCTTCACAATATAGTCTCTCACCATCTTCCCTGAGGGCAGCTGTCAGACTTCAGTTCCACTGAGAACATTGTGAGATGGTGGGCATTTTGAAAGGAAGCAATTCATGACAGATAAATTTTCAGTTATGAATAAGAATGGCACATATGATCATTCATCCTAAATATCTTTTCAAAAGCCAACCATTGCATCAGGTAGGCCTTGAGAGAGGGGGAAACTGGAATGTGTGTGTCCATGCAGGGGAATGTAGGAGGATACAGGAGGAAAGAAGAAACAGACATGTGGGTGCAGGGTCATGTAGACAGGTGCCAGAGGAAGAGGGAATTTGGAGTGTGTGCATAGGGTAGGTTTGCTAGTTCTGGTAGGATGTATTCCTGGAGGTTTCATCACATGACATAATCTTTAATTAAAGATTAATCTTTAATTCCTGGAGGATTGGAAAGCCTAGCACAGGGTAATGTAAGAAGGCGCAAGAAGCAGGGGAATTTTGTGTGCACACAAGGTAATGCTGGGAGGTGGAACAACAGGGGTAATCTGAGGGTTCTGAATAGTGGAACATAGGGAGGTGCAAGAGAGAAATGGAATTTTTGCCAGGACAATGCTGGGAGGTACAAGAGGCAGGAGAAATTTGGAGTATGGAAGACAGGGCTCTGAAACAAAGCAGCCATAAATCCAGTTTATATGACCCATAAACTCTGGCTCCTTTGTGTTGCTCCAGAGTGGGGTAAAGCAGCCAGAATGTATCAGTGAATCTGGTCATAAAAGTTAAAATTTAAAAAACAGATTTAAGGCTGATACTGCATATCTTCAAATCACTGAAAATATCAAATGCAACATTCTCTTTGAGTTTCTTATTTAGTGTTCTTCTATTAAATTTTCATTTAAAAAAGTTATTGTCTGGGAATTTCCTATGTCAAAATGGTTTTAAAGGTTAGAATAAATTTCAGTATTTAGGGTAAAATCCATGTTGTAATTATATATCAAATAAACAAAAAAAAACCCCACCCCAAACTGTTGTAATCCGAGGAAATTCACAGTTAAGTTTAAGATGAAAAGAAATTCAATCATGTTAAGGTACGGAGAGGCACAAACGAGGGCACTGAAACCATCTTAAATCTGCCTTGTCACAGACTCTTCAAAACTTCTCATATAGTTAGAGCTCAGTGAAATGTTATGCATAGGCTACATTTGAATCTATATTTCTTTAGAATTAATGGTCATTTTCCCCCACAAGTCTTCATAGCTAAAAGTTTCTTGATCTGCAAATACCTTAACTCTGCCATGTAGGACAAAACCATATGATTTATTATTATTATAATTACGGCATTTTAGGATTTGTGGTCCCAAATTAGAGTAAAATATTTTTTAAAACATTAGATTTTCTTCATTATTTTCTCCTCCTAGTTTACTATAGGACTGAGTTAAGGTTATTTGGGTGCCCTAACTGTGCATTTCCTTACTTTAACAGGTTTGGATTTCTTTAAAATTTAATCTTAACTGAATTTCCTGGGACCATAATGCTTGGCTTTTAGATAATTACAAGACACCTGTAATGTATTTTGTACATAAAACATCAATGAAGCACATATTAAATAGCTTAAAAACTGACAGATTTCCAAAAATAATTGTGATTGGGGAATCATCAGATAAGGGTGTTTTTATGGGTTTTCTGCAGAGATCTGATCTTGCTCTAATGCTCTTGAATGTCTTTTTTTCAACAATCTGGAAGAAAATTATTGCAGGTAGAGTTTGCAAATGACTAAAGTTGTTGGATTAGTAAATAATGTTGAGGATCAGACTGTTATACCAAGTGATCAGGATTGCTTGGTAAGAAAGACTCAGTCAAACAACGTCTTTTAATACAACTAAGTGCAAGGTCATACATCTAGGAACAAAGAACGTGGGTCATACTTACAGGATGCAACACTGTATCTTAGAAAGCAGTGACTGAAAATGATTTAGGAGTTCATGGTGAATAAGCAATTGAACATGATCTCCCACTGCTTCATGGTGGCTAATGCTATACTTGGATGTATAAACAGAGGAATATTGAGTAAGCAGGTTGAATTAAGTGAGACTGTTATTGGAATACTCTGCCCTGTTCTGGTGTCCCTGCTTCAAAAAGGATGTTGAAAAATTAGAAAGTGATCAGAAAAGAGCTACAAGAATGATTTGAGGGCTGAAAATCCTGATTTAGAGTGAGAAACATAAGAAAAATCTATCAAGCATTCTTACAACTACAATACCCACCTGTGGAAGTGAAGAAATAGATTGATAGAGCCAGAAGAGTTCCCAGAAGTCACCTACTACAGGACAGGCCTAACAAAGAAAATAACAGAACGCCACTAGCCGTCACCTTCAGCCCCCAACTAAAACCCCTTCAATGCATTAAGGATCTACAACCTATCCTGAAGGATGACCCAACACTCTCACAAATCTTGGGAGACAGGCCAGTCCTTGCCTACAGACAGCCCCCCAACCTGAAGCAAATACTCACCAACAACCACATACCACACAACAGAACCACTAACCCAGGAACCTATCCTTGCAACAAAGCCCGTTGCCAACTGTGCCCACATATCTATTCAGGGGACACCATCAAAGGGCCTAATAACATCAGCCACGCTATCAGAGGCTCGTTCACCTGCACATCCACCAATGTGATATATGCCATCATGTGCCAGCAATGCCCTTCTGCCATTTACATTGGTCAAACTGGACAATCTCTACGTAAAAGAATAAATGGACACAAATCAGATGTCAAGAATTATAACATTCATAAACCAGTCGGAGAACACTTCAATCTCTCTGGTCACGCAATCACAGACATGAAGGTCGCTATCTTACAACAAAAAAACTTCAAAAATAGACTCCAACGAGAAACTGCTGAATTGGAATTCATTTGCAAATTGGATACTATTAATTTAGGCTTAAATAGAGACTGGGAGTGGCTAAGTCATTATGCAGGGTAGCCTATTTCCCCTTGTTTTTTTCTACCCCCCCCCCCGACGTTCTGGTTAAACTTGGATTTATGCTGGAAATGGCTCACCTTGATTATCATACACATTTTAAAGAGAGTGGTCACTTTGGATGGGCTATTACCAGCAGGAGAGTGGGGTGGGAGGAGGTATTGTTTCATGGTCTCTGTGTATATAATGTCTTCTGCCGTTTCCACAGTATGCATCCGATGAAGTGAGCTGTAGCTCACGAAAGCTCATGCTCAAATAAATTGGTTAGTCTCTAAGGTGCCACAAGTACTCCTTTTCTTTTTGCGGATACAGACTAACACGGCTGTTACTCTGAAAGAAAAATCTATTAGTTTATCAAAGACAAGATAAAGGACTGACTTGATTATTTGGAGAGAAGATTTCTGAGAACAGAGGGCTCTTGCTGCGATGATTTACTTGGGGTTGGTCCTACTTTGAGCAGGGGGTTAGACTAGATGACCTCCTGAGGTCTCTTCCAACCCTAATCTTATGATTCTATAGTTTATTGGACAAAGGCATAATAAGATACAATGGCTGGAAGTTGGAGTGAAATTAGTTCAGACTGGAAATGAGGCACAATTTTTAACATTGAGAATAACTAGAATAATTTGCCAAAGAGGTTGGGGCAGGGGGTGGGAGGATTCTCTATCACTTGAAGTATTTAAATCAAGACTGAATATCTTTCTAAAAGATATCCTCTAGCTCAGCCCAAAGTTATGGGCTTTAGCAGGAATCACTGGGTGAATTCTGTGATCTGTGCTATGTAAGGTGTCAGTCTAGAGGATCATAATGGTCACTTCTGGACTAAAATCTAGGACTACGTGTTCACACATACATGGATGTATTTAACAAGATCCCCAATATGTTTCATGGTAGGCTTTACATAGCCAAACCATGAGCATACACAGGATTTAAGATGTCCTCAGCTTTAGGGAGCCAGACTAAGGGTATGTCTACACTACGGAATAAGGTCGAATTTATAGAAGTCGTTTTTTTAGAAATTGGTTTTATATATTCGAGTGTGTGTGTCCCCACAGAAAATGCTCTAAGTGCATTAAGTGCATTAACTCGGCGGAGTGCTTCCACAGTACCGAGGCAAGCGTCGACTTCCGGAGTGTTGCACCGTGGGTAGCTATGCCACAGTTCCCGCAGTCTCCACTGCCCATTGGAATTCTGGGTTGAGATCCCAATGCCTGATGGGGCTAAAACATTGTCGTGGGTGGTTCTGGGTACATATCATCAGGCCCCTGTTCCCTCCCTCCCTCCGTGAAAGCAAGGGCAGACAATCGTTTCGCACCTTTTTTCCTGAGTTACCTGTGCAGATGCCATACCACGGCAAGCATTGAGCCCGCTCAGGTAATCATCACTGTATGTCTCCTGGGTGCTGGCAGACGCAGTACGGCATTGCTACACAGTAGCAGCAACCCATTGCCTTCTGGCAGCAGACGGTGCAGTACGACTGGTAGCCGTCCTTGTCGTGTCCAAGGTGCTCCTGGCCACGTCGGCTGGGAGCGCCTGGGCAGACATGGGCGCAGGGACTAAATTTGGAGTGACTTGACCAGGTCATTCTCTTTAGTCCTGCAGTCAGTCCTATTGAACCGTCTTATGGTGAGCAGGCAGGCGATACGGATTGCTAGCAGTTGTATTGTACCATCTTCTGCCGGGTAGGCAAGAGATGAGGATGGCTAGCAGTCGTATTGTACCATCTTCTGCCGGGTAGGCAAGAGATGAGGATGGCTAGCAGTCGTATTGTACCATCTTCTGCCGGGCAGGCAAGAGATGAGGATGGCATGCAGTCCTTCTGCACCGTCTGCTGCCAGCCAAAGATGTAAAAGATAGATGGAGTGGATCAAAACAAGAAATAGACCAGATTTGTTTTGTACTCATTTGCTTCCCCCCCCTCCCCTGTCTAGGGGACTCATTCCTCTAGGTCACACTGCAGTCACTCACAGAGAGGGTGCAGCGAGGTAAATCTAGCCATGTATCAATCAGAGGCCAGGCTAACCTCCTTGTTCCAATAAGAACAATAACTTAGGTGCACCATTTCTTATTGGAACCCTCCGTGAAGTCCTGCCTGAAATACTCCTTGATGTAAAGCCACCCCCTTTGTTGATTTTAGCTCCCTGAAGCCAACCCTGTAAGCTGTGTCGTCAGTCGCCTCTCCCTCCGTCAGAGCAACGGCAGACAATCGTTCCGTGCCTTTTTTCTGTGTGGACGCCATACCAAGGCAAGCATGGAGGCCACTCAGCTCACTTTGGCAATTAGGAGCACATTAAACACCACACGCATTATCCAGCAGTATATGCAGCATGAGAACCTGGCAGAGCGATACCGGGCGAGGAGGCGACGTCAGGGCGGTTATGTGAGTGATCAGGACATGGACACAGATTTCTCTGAAAGCATGGGCCCTGCCAATGCATGCATCATGGTGCTAATGGGGCAGGTTCATGCTGTGGAACGCCGATTTGGGCTCGGGAAACCAGCACAGACTGGTGGGACCGCATAGTGTTGCAGGTCTGGGCCGATTCCCAGTGGCTGCGAAACTTTTGCATGCGTAAGGGCACTTTCATGGAACTTTGTGACTTTCTTTCCCCTGCCCTGAGGCGCATGAATACCAAGATGAGAGCAGCCCTCACAGTTGAGAAGCGAGTGGCGATAGCCCTGTGGAAGCTTGCAACGCCAGACAGCTACCGGTCAGTTGGGAATCAATTTGGAGTGGGCAAATCTACTGTTGGGGCTGCTGTGATGCAAGTAGCCCACGCAATCAAAGATCTGCTGATACCAAGGGTAGTGACCCTGGGAAATGTGCAGGTCATAGTGGATGGCTTTGCTGCAATGGGATTCCCTAACTGTGGTGGGGCCTTAGACGGAACCCATATCCCTATCTTGGCACCGGAGCACCAAGCCGCCGAGTACATAAACCGCAAGGGGTACTTTTCAATAGTGCTGCAAGCTCTGGTGGATCACAAGGGACGTTTCACCAACATCAACATGGGATGGCCAGGAAAGGTACATGACACTCGCATCTTCAGGAACTCTGGTCTGTTTCAAAAGCTGCAGGAAGGGACTTTATTTCCAGACCAGAAAATAACTGTTGGGGATATTGAAATGCCTATATGTATCCTTGGGGACCCAGCCTACCCCTTAATATAAGTAGGGGCATAGCGAGCAGATCGAGGGACGTGATCGTTCCCCTCTATTCGACATTGGTGAGGCCTCATCTGGAGTACTGTGTCCAGTTTTGGGCCCCACACTTCAAGAAGGATGTGGATAAATTGGAGAGAGTTCAGCGAAGGGCAACAAAAATGATTAGGGGACTGGAACACATGAGTTATGAGGAGAGGCTGAGGGAGCTGGGATTGTTTAGCCTGCAGAAGAGAAGAATGAGGGGGGATTTGATAGCTGCTTTCAACTACCTGAAAGGGGGTTCCAAAGAGGATGGCTCTAGACTGTTCTCAATGGTAGCAGATGACAGAACGAGGAGTAATGGTCTCAAGTTGCAGTGGGGGAGGTTTAGATTGGATATTAGGAAAAACTTTTTCACTAAGAGGGTGGTGAAACACTGGAATGCGTTACCTAGGGAGGTGGTAGAATCTCCTTCCTTAGAGGTTTTTAAGGTCAGGCTTGACAAAGCCCTGGCTGGGATGATTTAACTGGGAATTGGTCCTGCTTTGAGCAGGGGGTTGGACTAGATGACCTTCTGGGGTCCCTTCCAACCCTGATATTCTATGATTAATGCCATGGCTCATGAAGCCGTACACAGGCAGCCTGGACAGTAGTCAGGAGCTGTTCAACTACAGGCTGAGCAAGTGCAGAATCGCGGTAGAATGTGCATTTGGACGTTTAAAGGTGCGCTGGCGCAGTTTACTGACTTGCTTAGACCTCAGCGAAACCAATATTCCCAGTTATTACTGCTTGCTGTGTGCTCCACAATATCTGTGAGAGTAAGGGGGAGACATTTATGGCGGGGTGGGAGGTTGAGGCAAATCGCCTGGCTGCTGGTTACGTGCAGCCAGACACCAGGGCGGTTAGAAGAGCACAGGAGGGCGCGGTACGCATCAGAGAAGCTTTGAAAACCAGTTTCATGACTGGACAGGCTACGGTGTGAAAGTTCTGTTTGTTTCTCCTTGATGAAACCCCCCACCCCTTGGTTCACTCTACTTCCCTGTAAGCTAAGCACCCTCCCCTCCTCCCTTCGATCACCGCTTGCAGAGGCAATAAAGTCATTGTTGCTTCACATTCATGCATTCTTTATTCATTCCTCACACAAATAGGGGGATGACTACCAAGGTAGCCCAGGAGGGGTGGTGGAGGAGGGAAGGAAAATGCCACACAGCACTTTAAGCACAGCACTTTAAAAGTTTACAACTTTAAAATTTATTGAATGCCAGCCTTCTGTTTTTTGGGCAGTCCTCTGTGGCGGAGTGGCTGGTTGGCCAGTGGCCCCCCCACCGCGTTCTTGGGCGTCTGGGTGTGGAGGCTATGGAACTTGGGGAGGAGGGCGGTTGGTTACACAGGGGCTGTAGTGGCAGTCTGTGCTCCAGCTGCCTTTGCTGCAGCTCAACCATACACTGGAGCACACTGGTTTGGTCCTCCAGCAGCCTCAGCATTGAATCCTGCCTCCTCTCATCACGCTGCCGCCCCATTTGACCTTCAGCCCTCTCTTCAGCCCGACACTTACTCTCTTCAGCCCGCCACCTCTCCTCCCGGTCATTTTGTGCTTTCCTACACTCTGACATTATTTGCCTCCACGCATTCGTCTGTGCTCTGTCAGTGTGGGAGGACAGCATGAGCTCAGAGAACATTTCATCTCGAGTGCGTTTTTTTTTTTCTTTCTATGCTTCACTGGTAGGCTTGCCTCAGCTCCTTCAGTTTCACGCGGCACTGCTTCGGGTCCCTGTTATGGCCTCTGTCCTTCATGCCCTGGGAGATTTTGACAAAGGTTTTGGCATTTCGAAAACTGGAACGGCGTTCTGATAGCACGGATTCCTCTCCCCATACAGCGATCAGATCCCGTACCTCCCGTTCGGTCCATGCTGGAGCTCTTTTGTGATTCTGGGACTCCATTATGGTCACCTCTGCTGATGAGCTCTGCATGGTCACCTGCAGCTTGCCACGCTGGCCAAACAGGAAATGAGATTCAAAAGTTCGTGGTTCTTTTCCTGTCTACCTGGCCAGTGCATCTGAGTTGAGAGTGCTGTCCAGAGCGGTCACAATGGAGCACTCTGGGATAGCTCCCGGAGGCCAATACCGTCGAATTGTGTCCACAGTACCCCAAATTCGAGCCGGCAAGGCCGATTTAAGCGCTAATGCACTTGTCAGGGGTGGAGTAAGGAAATCGATTTTAAGAGCCCTTTAAGTCGAAATAAAGGGCTTCATCGTGTGGACGGGTGCAGGTTTACATCGATTTAATGCTGCTAAATTTGACCTAAAGTCCTAGTGTAGACCAGGGCTAAAGGTTAAAATGGTTGTAAAATGTCCAATAGCTGGTGTGAGGGGAAGATAGGATGGGTGTTGGATACTTTGTTGGTGTGTATATGGTGAGATGTTGATGTCTTGTCAATGAAGGGTTGTTGCGGTTCAGTGATGAGACAGAACACAGCTTTATGCAAGCAAACAGGCTGGTCAGCGGAGATGGGCTGTTCTGCCCCCCTGCCTTCCACCTTCTCCTTTTATTATATTTCTCCCCCTAAGCATTACACACTGCTACACAAAGGAATGTATGACGTTGATTCATATGCTTAGTTACCATCCTCTATCTACTACAATCCTGGTTCTCAGGCCTTGAGCCCAGGCTAAAGAAACCTCCCACAGTTGCTGTCCAAACAATCAAGTTCTCAGGGTTCATATCTAGCCCTTGTCCTTGGATAGAGCAATGTGTGCATTGCTCCTAGGAAACAGTCAGGGTGTGCCCCGCCTGCTTCCAGGTGGAATAGCTAGACATTAACCCTTCATCTCCCCTTTTTTTGTTTATTGATAGTTGGCCATCTCATGGTAGCCGCCAATTTGTTTTGTCATGCTATTTAACTCCCAGACAGACAAGGACATAACTTGGGGAGCTTTCCAGGGCAAAAATTTTACAAAGTCTTAACAAGGAAGGAATACATTGTACACAGCAGCAACAAAAAAATAAGCCCAATGATTACAAACACAAAATAACCAAAAGCTTAACATCTGCAATATAATCATCTAAAAGGGGTACACTTCTTTTACTACAATTGTAACCAGCAAAAGGCAATATAAGTATCATTCTACTAAGACAGCAAAGGGTGCCATCACTTAAATTTGCAGGAATATTATTAAAGGTACATGAACCACAAGTAAAAACCCATCCTGATGGTAGGATGATATGGCCATAATTATATGAAACATTAACAGCATGGGAACAATTTAAAAGGGATTGAGAAATTTTTTGACAGCCCAATGGCACCTTTGTACTAGTGCAGTTAACTACACGCGCACAGGTGACATTGTGAGCCCCGGCCGGGTACGGTGTGTGAAGGGATATAGCCGTGCGAGGCAGAATATAGTTGGCCGGGCCCCAATTAGCCATGCTAGAGTACTGGGAGAAAAGATTAGCATAAGCAAAGAGCAGTATCTTATTCTCCTTCGGACTTGTAACGGGGGAGGCGCTTCCGAGCCAACCCCTACAGAAAATAACAGGCACAAAAGGCACACAATCATCACAGAATTAGCAGTGATTTGGGCGAGAATTGCCACAAACAAAGTCTTAGGAGTTTCTGGCTGCTGATCTGCTGCCAGTTTTCGTTGAGCCGTGGCGACCAATGCTTTTACTGCTCCCCATGTCACGGGCTGGCTTGGGACGCTACGCCTCCTCCGTTTCCGTCCCGCCGTTGTCGACTCGGGGGGCAACGCGGTCTCCTCCAAGGTCAGCTGAAACTCTGGTATGGGATTCGACAGCCCCTGGTGCCATGCCATGTTGTTTAAGTGCTGTGGGATTCGACAGCCCCTGGTGCCATGCCATGTTGTTTAAGTGCTGGTCGCACAGCACTTAAACAACATGGCATGGCACCAGGGGCTGTCGAATCCCATACCAGAGTTTCAGCTGACCTTGGAGGAGACCGCGTTGCCCCCCGAGTCGACAACGGCGGGACGGAAACGGAGGAGGCGTAGCGTCCCAAGCCAGCCCGTGACATGGGGAGCAGTAAAAGCATTGGTCGCCACGGCTCAACGTCCCTCGCACGGCTGGAACCCACAACGGTCCTGCAGGGAGAGACACAGCAGCATATCCCCGACCCCAAGTGATTAGAGGTGCTGGGCCCAGCCACTGTGGATCGGGCAGCTGACGGTAAAAGACACGCGGTCTTTCCAGTACCTCAGATTTGTGAAAATGCCGATCCGCAGGGGTCTGCTGATCTGCATTCAGTGTTAAATTATTTAAAGTAAACAAGAGGATATACATTTGTTGTTGAATGTCTCCTAAGGTTCGGAGATGCAGCTCCCCTTGTTTTAATTGTTTATCTAGCAAGGTTTTGAGTGTGCGATTGGCACGTTCAACAATGGCTTGGCCCGTGGAATTATAAGGGATTCCGTGTTTAAGACGGACGTCCCAGCGGGCACAAAAGGTGGAGAGGGCTGCAGAGCAGTAGGCTGGGGCATTATCTGTTTTAATTTGGCAAGGGCGACCCATAACAGAAAAGCAGGCCAGCAAATGGTGAATAACTTTGTTAGTGGCTTCCCCACGTTGTGGGGTTGCCCAAAGGAAGCCTGAATAAGTATCAACGGAAACATGTAAAAATGAATAGGGGCGGAATTGTGGTACATGAGTAACATCCAATTGCCACAGCTGATTTGCTGCGGTACCTCGGGGGTTAACGGCATAAGAAAAAGTAGGAGCAGCAGCAGCACAGTGGGGGCAGGAACGAACAATGGAACGTGCATGATCAGCAGGAATGTAAAACTGCCGGGCCAAAACAGAGGCAGACTGATGAAAAAAGGCATGGCTTTCAATGGGGTCAGAAAAAAGGGAATTTACGTGACCACGCAACGTGCGATCGGCGCGTGCATTGCCCTCAGTGAGTGGCCCAGGCAGAGGGGTATGACTGCGAATATGAGCAACAAAGTAAGGGAAATGACGAGTGGCAAGAAGATGCTGTAAAGACAAAAACAGGTGAAGGAGGTCTGCATCAACCTGAGGGGTAATGAGGGCAAGGGGTAAATGATCAATTACCTGATAAACATAATGGGTATCCACAATTAAATTAAAGGAACAATCAGCAAAAAGTTGAAAGGCCAAAATAACAGCAGCTAATTCTGAACGCTGTGCCGAACGCTGAGGCAGTGTAAAACGAGAATGCCAACGAGGGGGGTCACCCAACTGATAAGTGACTACACCTCGGTGGGGAGAGCCATCAGATGTTAATATCGAGGGTGGTGTCTAACTTTGTAAGTAAATCACGGCCCCAAATATTGAGGTGGACAGGGAGCACAAAAGGGCGGATTGTAGCAAGGGCACGGCCTCCTGGTTTAGAGACCGTGACCCAAGACAAACTTTGGCGCCCGGGTTTGCTACCCCCAATCCCCCACAACTCTTTAGAAGGAACCGTAGGCCAACTAACCGGCCACTCCAGATCACGAATCACTGTAACATCAGCTCCAGTGTCCACCAGCCCTGTAAAAGGAACATCATTTAAGAGAAGTGTTAACTGAGGTTTCGAGGGGCAGACTGACATTGTCAGAGCAACAAGTGGAGAAGACGCGCTGTGAGACGGCGAGTGAGACAACGTAGATCCAAAGCCTCCTCCACCCCGAGTTCGATCCTCGGCAGCTGGCACCTGATAGGGGACTAAAATCAATTGTGCAATTGACCGTCCACGCGGGAGCGACTGTGGAAGATGAGTCCACACCTGAACCTTAATAATGCCAGTGTAATCAGCATCAATGACCCCTGGAATGACAAAAAAGCCCTGTTTCCCAGCATGTGAGCGAGGGAGAACAAGACCTACAAAGCCGGCAGGGAGAGGTCCCGTCACCTGTGTAGGTATGGCACAGACCTCCCCTGGCAGCTGAAAGTCAGTGTCCTCCTGCAATCTGTTGGTAAAATCCAAAAAGGACTCTAAGGCACCCTGACGGATACTGACAAAGCTTTTGGTAGGCTTGCCTGAATCCGGGACCTTCTTGAAAGCATGCTGGGCACAGGTGGAAATAATGGGGAAGACGGCCTGAGGGAGTTGAGACTGCATCTCAATAGTAGCAAACTGGCCCTCCCCTGCCAAATGCTCATAAATGATACCTTGCTCTCTATATACCTGGGCTTGGCGTTCTGCCATCTGCCGATACTCACTAAGCCAAATAACATACTGACTGGGTGACAACATCATGCGCAGCAGCGTTTTCTAATCCTCAGGGATTAGGGAGTACCCAGCACCCATCCCTTCAATGAGACCACGCACAAAGGTGCTAGTCAGGCCAAATTCACGAATTGCTTTCTTTACCTCTCTAACCACCGAGTATGGCAGAGTGGTCCAGGTGCCCACGGGGTTGCCCTGGTCATCATTCTGCCAGGTCACCGGGCAAACGGAGACCAGATCAGCCAGCTCCTCTGCTGTAAGATCTGATCGAGCTTTCGCTGCGTGAACCATCTGTTGCACCAGCGAAAGCTTCTGAGCAGATGCAGATGACTCTCCGGGGGGCCCCATGGGGGGAGGGTGATCACACACCGGCTCCGGTGGGGAAGGCCAGGGAGGCGGTGGTAATAGAGGCACTGGGGGCGAAGCAGGGGGAGGGATGGCTGCAGGAGCGGACGGGGGTGGCAGGATTGGCAGCTCCTCTGTTGGTGCTGGAGAGGGCCTTTTCAAGGCGACACGCTGTGTCGCATCGCCAGGAGGGGGGATGGCTGCAGGGGCGGACGGGGGCGGTGAGAGCACCAGCCTCGCGAGGGAGGGTCTGTCCGAGGCGACACGCTGTACCACGTCGCGGCAGAGGTGCCAGGCATGTAAAGCCTGCACGGGTGCCCGAGGCTCTTTGTGCAATGTCTGGCCCAATCGCTCCCAGTCCGCTAGCTTAAGGCTTCCAGCTTCAGGATACCACGGGCACTTGGCACGCACCTCCTGTAGCAGGAGAGTGAGTTCTCGAGCCGGGCAGTCATGCTGAGCCTTACGCAGCAAATACTGCAGCTCATTGCGGTGTTGCACTTGCAAAGCAGAGAGGGAGCTTCCCATACTTACCACAATGAAAAATACTCACCGGGATCCACGAAGTGGATGAGTGACGCGTCTGAAACCCTTGCCGGGCGAGGTGAGTGCTGAGGGCCCCACGTTTGGGCGCCAGTTGTTGCGGTTCAGTGATGAGACAGAACACAGCTTTATGCAAGCAAACAGGCTGGTCAGCGGAGATGGGCTGTTCTGCCCCCCCTGCCTTCCACCTTCTCCTTTTATTATATTTCTCCCCCTAAGCATTACACACTGCTACACAAAGGAATGTATGACGTTGATTCATATGCTTAGTTACCATCCTCTATCTACTACAATCCTGGTTCTCAGGCCTTGAGCCCAGGCTAAAGAAACCTCCCACAGTTGCTGTCCAAACAATCAAGTTCTCAGGGTTCATATCTAGCCCTTGTCCTTGGATAGAGCAATGTGTGCATTGCTCCTAGGAAACAGTCAGGGTGTGCCCCGCCTGCTTCCAGGTGGAATAGCTAGACATTAACCCTTCAAAGGGTGAATCTGAGAATAATCTATGATCACATTGATGGAACACACCACACAGCCATCTGTCCTCCCTGGGGTAAGGGCACTGTATTGGAAGTAAAGAGGTCTGGGTTGAATTCTTGGGCCCATCACAGACTCCTATGTGACACTGAGTAAATCACTTAATATCTCTGTGCCTCAATCTCACATCTGTAAAATTAGGATAATACTTCTCCACCTCCCAGGTGTGTTGTGAGAGTAAATTCATTCATTCATATTCAGAGGGAGGTTCACCCAAGGGCACTGGAACAATTTTTATAGTGGGGGTGCTGAAAGCCATTGAACGAAACTGTAATAAATCCTGTATATGGTGGAAACCATGTCAAGCCAGGGGGTGCAGCAGGCCTCCCCCAGCACCCCTAATTCCAGCACCTGTGGGTTCATCTAACTACATGAGACAGATATTTTTCTCTTATGTTATAAATATATATTACAATCTTAGCACTATTTTAGCATATTTTTGTTTGGGAATATCACTGTCAGTTTGGATGCTCTGCAGACAGGTTCCATAGATAAGAGTAAAGGAGATAAGATCTACTAACTCTCTTCAGAGTAAAATCCTTCAGCTCTACTCCATGAATAGTTATTTAAGCAGATGGTGCAGAGTATATTAATTTAATCCAAGAAAATAATATAGGGCCCATTGCAGATGTTTTGCACATATTGCCATTCCACATGACAGAACCTTCTCAGCACCCAAGAAGAGAATGATGACTGGGGATCTATTGGAGAGGATGAAATTTAAATGTTTGCTGTCAGAACTGTACTGATTTATTATAAAGCCTGCTTGATCTCTGTGGATCAGTGTAGGGAGGAGTCTGTGACTCTGGTGGAAACTACTTTGGATAATATTTTAATTTGTTAAGCTACATTGGTACCTGGAAGTTTTAAAAGGAAGAAGTGTGTGGGAGAGAGGGGGAGAGCAGTTGAGGTGACATCCCAGCCATTCAATCCCCCCACCCCCATACACTTATGGGTCACGTTCTTGTAAGATTGCTGTATAATATGAGGAAATACTGTATATATCTGCCCCCCCTCCTGATAGTTCTCTCTCATACACACATACTCTTCTTCCCTTCCCATCCCTCTCTTGTATTCTGGAAAAGCATATAAAAGTAGGTACCAGATCAGCACTAAAACTTTTCTTCATATTGTCTGATTTGGATATTGATGCATCCTTTTCTTTCAGCCTGGGGAATTCATGTCATTTTAAGTAGATAGATATTTCCACTATCCCCCTTATTACTAATTCATATTATCAGCATCTAAACAGCAACACTGCTACAAACTGAATTTGGGAAGCAGGAGAAATGAAAATGTAATTATTAATTATTATTTCTGTGGCATCCAAAAATGTGCTAGGCACTTTACGGACATGAGATAAGACAGGGCCCTGCCCTGAATATGATTGGAGCTGTCTTCAGACATTCAGACTGGACAAACTACTGGAAATAATCGCTTTTTTTATTTACCGTAGTAAAGCAACCTGGTCTAGAAACTCCTTATTGCTACAAACTAAAGGTGTGTGTCTGGGGAGGGAGAGCTTTTCCCCTTGATGTTCCAGGACGTGGAAACACAATCCTTTTTCAGACACAGATGTTTGCAATAGAAAACTTTCACCCTGCACTCCTCTGTTTTTAATCTACCCATGACAGGAAACACAGATTCAAAATGAATGTAAGAACAGAGTCACCACAATGGGTGATAATACAAAAGAACTTGTAGGAAAGATCTCCTTCCCCCAAAATAGTAGAGAAAGAAAATTCCAGTAGATTTTAGGTGTATGTATTTCTGCTATGTTATCAATGCAAATGTTTTTCATGTACTTCAGAGAAAATAATCCTTACCAAACTGTGCCATATAGTACTGTGCGAATATATCTGGTTTTTGTGCACAATACACATTTACTGTCTCTGCCAGATACTCAGCTCTTTTCAAACTGCTAAACTGCTTCATGTGAAAAGCTCTGAGTACAAAACAGAAATATCAGTTGTTAAAGCTTCCTCTTCTTATGTGTGTAAAGTTTTTAATGGAACAGATATGATTATTTGATCCACTCCCTAGCCCCTCAGCCAGTCTCCAGCCCTGCTCTAACTCCTTAGGCCAGGCCTGCTCCCAAACTCTGTACCCACAAATACAGGTTTCAGAGTAGCAGCCGTGTTAGTCTGTATTCGCAAAAAGAAAAGGAGGACTTGTGGCACCTTAGAGACTAACACATTTATTAGAGCATAAGCTTTCGTGAGCTACAGCTCACTTCATCGGATGCATTCAGTGGAAAATACAGTGGGGAGATTTATATACAAAGAGAACATGAAACAATGGGTGTTACCATACACACTGTAAAGAGAGCGATCACTTAAGGTGAGCTATTACCAGCAGCAGAGCGGGGGGGGGGGGTGTGGAGGGGACAGGGACGACTTTTTGTAGTGATAGTCAAGGTGGACCATTTCCAGCAGTTGACAAGAACGTCTGAGGAACAGTGGGGGTTGGGGAGGTGAGGGATTAACATGGGGAAATAGTTTCTTTGTGTAATGACCCATCCATTCCCAGTCTCTATTCAAGCCTAAGTTAATTGTATCCAGTTTACAAATTAATTCCAATTCAGCAGTCTCTCGTTGGAGTCTATTTTTGAAGTTTTTTGTTGAAGTATTGCCACCTTTAGGTCTGTAATCAAGTGACCAGAGAGATTGAAGTGTTCTCCGACTGGTTTTTGAACGTTATAATTCTTGACATCTGATTTGTGTACATTTATTCTTTTACATAGAGACTGTCCAGTTTGACCAATGTACATGGCAGAGGGGCATTGCTGGCACATGATGGCATATATCACATTGGTAGATGTGCAGGTGAACGAGCCTCTAATATTGTGGCTGATGTGATTAGGCCCTATGATGGTGTCCCCTGAATAGATATGTGGACACAGTTGGCAACAGGCTTTGTTGCAAGGATAGGTTCCTGGGTTAGTGGTTCTGTTGTGTGGTGTAGGGTTGCTGGTGAGTATTTGCTTCAGGTTGAGGGGCTGTCTGTTAGCAAGGACTGGCCTGTCTCCCAAGATCTGTGAGTGATGGGTCATCCTTCAGGATAAGTTGTAGATCCTTGATGATACATTGGAGAGATTTTAGTTGGGGGCTGAAGGTGATGGCTAGTGGTGTTCTGTTATTTTCTTTGTTGGGCCTGTCCTGTAGTAGGTGACTTCTGGGTAGTCTTCTGGCTCTGTCAATCTGTTTCTTCATTTCAGCAGGTGGGTACTCCATTTCTTTTTGCACCCACAAAGACATTTCAACATGTACTTCTCAAATACATATTCAAACATTCACATGTACAAAGATCATAGAAGTGTAGACTAGAAGGGACCGCAATAGGTCATCTAGACCAGACCCCTGCACTCAAAGCAAGACCAAGTAAGAACTAGACTAGACCATTCCTGACAGGTGTTTGTCTAAACTATTCTTAAAAACCTCCAATGATGGAGATTCCACAACCTTCCTAGGCAATTTATTCCAGTGCTTAACTATCCTGACAGGAAGTTTTTCCTAATGTCTAACCTAAATCTCCCTTGCTGCAATTAAGCCCACTGCTTCTTGTCCTATCCTCAGAGGTTAATGAGAACTATTTTTCATTCTCCTCCTTGTAACAACCTTTTATGTACTTGAAAACTGTTATCATGTCTCCCCCTCAGTCTTCTCTTCTCCAGACCCAAAAAAACCATTTTTTTCAATCTTCCCTCACAGGTCATGTTTCTTTAATCATTTTTGTTACTGTCCTTTGGACTTTCTCCAGTTTATCCACATCTTTCCTGAAATGTGGCACCCAGTACTGGACACAGTGCTCCAGCTGAGGCCATATCAGCGCAGAGTAGAGCAGAACAATTACTTCTCATGTCTTGCTCTCAACACTCCTGCTGATACATCTGAGAATGATGTTCATTTTTTTGCAACAGTGTTACACTGCTGACTCCATCTTTAGCTTGTGATTTACTATAAACCCCAGATCCCTTTCCATAGTACTCCTCCCGAGGCAGTCGTTTCTCATTTTGTATGTGTGCAACTAATTGTTCCTTCCTAAGAGAAGTACTTTGCATTTGTCCTTACTGAATTTCATTCTATTTACTTAAGAAGAACATAAGAAAGGCCATACTGGGTCAGACCAAAGGTCCATCTAGACCAGTATCCTGTCTTCCGACAGTGGCCAATGCCAGGTGCCCCAGAGGAAATGAACAGAACAGGTAATCATCAAGTGATCCATCCCGTTGCCCATTCCCAGCTTCTGGCAAACAGAGGTTAGGGACACCATCCCTGCCAATAGCCATTGTTGGACCTATCCTCCATTAATTTATCTTGTTCTTTTTTGAACCCTGCTATAGTCCTGGCCTTCACAACATCCTCTGGCAAGGAGTTCCACAGGTTGACTGTAGGTTGTATGTAAAAAATACTTCTTTTTGTTTGTTTTAAACCTGCTCCCTATTAATTTCATTTGGTGACCCCCTAGTTCTTGTGTTATGAGGAGTAAATAATACTACCTCATTTATTTTTTCTCCATACCAGTCATGATTTTATAGACCTCTATCATATCCCCCCCTTAGTCATCTCTTTTCCAAGCTGAAAAGTCAGTCTTATTAATCTCTCCTCATATGGCAGCTGTTCCATATCCCTAATCATTTTTGTTGCCTTTTTGTAAACCTTTTCCAATTCCAGTATTTTTTTTTAGATGGACGACCACATCGGCACACAGTAGTCAAGATGTGGGTGTACCACAGATTTATATAGAGGCAATATGATATTTTCTGTCTTATCTATCCCTTTCTTAATGATTCCAAACATTGTTAGATTTTTTGACTGCTGTTGCACATTGAGTGGATGTTTTCATAGAACTATCCACAATGACTTCAAGATCTTTCTTGAGTAGCAACAGCTAATTTAGACTCCTGCCATTTTATATGTAGAGTTGGGACTTCAGACCATTTCTCCAGTTTGTCCAGATCATTTTGAATTTTAATCCTATTCTCCAGAGCACTTGCAACTCCTCCCAGCTTGGTATCATTCACAAAATTTATAAGCATACTCTCTATGCCATTATCTAAATCATTGATGAAGATATTGAACAGAACCGGACCCAAAACTGATCCCTGCAGGACCCGACTCGATATGCTCTTCCAGCTTGATTGTGAGCCACTGATAACTGGTGAACCCACAGAATCAGCACCTATGCTGATGTGGTTGTCTCTCAATCTCCCACTGAAGTTGTTCCACTTTATATGAATTAAATATTTATTTGGGCAGAGAAAGAATGAGTGACTCTATGGCCCAGTGGTAAGAGCACTCATTTCAGAGGTGGCAGATCCCAATTCAAATTAACTTTTAAAACAGTATTTACATGCCTAACTGTTTAAACGATTAAAAATATTTCTTTTAAATCATTAACCAATTAAACAGTTGAGGCTGATCTTGCCAGCCAGCTGGCATGACTGGGGCTGCTCCAGCTGGGTGGCATGGCTGGTCCCTGCTCTGGCCAGGCAGCACAGCTGGCCCCACTCCAGCTGGGCGGTGTGGGGCAGTAGGGCTAGCCGGTCAGCCCAGGGTTAATGGTTAAGTCGGGTTAACCAGTAAGACTACTACTTACCAGTTAACATTTTACATCCCTAATTCAAATCCCCTCTTATCAGGCAGAGGAGGCTCTCCCACATCCTGGGTGAATACCCTAACCACTGGGCTAAAGTTTCAGAGCCCCTCCTCTGGCTCCAACTGTTTTATGGAGGCAGCCTCTAAGCAAACCTACTGGATTGGACTCCACATGTGAGGTCGGTGGAGGAGCACCTACCTCCTCTAGTTCATGGATTGTTAGCAGAGAGAGGCACTTTCCTGCAGCCTGGACCTAGGCACTGAACTCTGAGAGAGTGGAGGGGCTTAGCAGCATCTCACATTGGCTATCTTAGGCAGCTCCCCGCCTCATATGCTGACTTTGTGAATCACTCTAAGGCACCTATCTTTCCCTGTTTATTGTGTTGGAAGTTTAGGAGCCAAACTCAGGCTTTGTGGATCAGTGTTGTTCCAGTGATTTTTTTTTCTAGGTGCCTATAAATTAGACATTGTGATACTCACTGTCACAAAGTCTCTCTGTAGATACAAGCCTTAGGCCCTGATTTTTCAGAGTACTTAGTGTTTTTTAAAGTACATTATATATTCAAAGCAAATCTCCAACTAAACCCAACAACTGGAATTAGACCAAGGTATTACAATCCTCAGAAGACTAAAACTATTCATAGATTCTAAGGCCAGAAGGGATCTTTGATCATCTAGTCTGACCTCCCCAAAATAATTCCTAGAGCAGATCTTTTGGAAAAACATCCAGTCTTAATTTAAAAATTGCCATTGATGGAGAATCCACTATGAACCTTGGTAAATTGTTCCAGTGGTTAATTATTGTCACTGTTTAAAAATGTACACCTTATTTCCAGCCTGAAGCTGTTTAGCTTCAACTTCAAGCTGTTGGATCATGTTATATTGTTCTCAGCTAGATTGAAGAGCCCATTATTAAATATTTGTTCCCCCCTTAGGTACTTATAGAATGTAATCAAGTCACCCCTTAACCTTGTTTGTTAAGCTAAATAGATTGAACTTCAGTCTTTCACTAGAAGGCAGGTTTTCTAATCCTTTAATCATTGTCGTGGCTCTTCTTTGAACTCTCTCCAATTTATCAACTTTTTTTTTAACTGTAGACACCAGAACTGGACACAGTATTCCTTGCAGTGGTGGCACCATCGCCAAATAGAGAATAAAATAACCTCTCTACAAGTTGAAATTTCCCAGTCTATGCATTCAAGGATTGCAATAACCATTTTGGCCAGAGTCAGCCTGGGAGCTGACATTCAGTTGATTATCCACCAATGCCCCCACATTTTCTTCAGTCACTGCTCCTCAGGATAGAGTCCCCCCCGCCAGTAAATACAACCTACATACTTTGTTCCTAGGTGTATACATTTAGCTGTTTTAAAACACATATTATTTGCTTGTGCCTAGTTTACCAAGTGATCCAGAGGACTCTGTCAGTGACCTCTTCTCTTCATTACATTAACATTTTAATTAAGTAGACTGCATAAGGATTAATTTTTTCAACAATCTGACTCTAAATTGAAGTATTTCTGTGAAAATTAACTTTTAAGCAGTATTGTATGTGTGCTGAATGTCTCTGTTCTAACGTCAGGCTACTAATCTGATCTAACCTGCACTAAAACATAATGTGTGCAGATGACCTGAGGTTGAAAATAAAAGCCGAGCTTCCACCTAATGTTTCTTTGTAAACTCTATCAAATGGCAGAAATGCCTCATGTTGCGCATCTGTGGGAGCATATTATGGATTGACACCCATACTAGTAAAGCCTGGAATATATTACCCACAGTAGGACGTTGGGGTTAGTATTGACTCAGAGAAGAGTGCCCCCTCCTGAATTAGTAATGTCACTCACTTCCTCCAGCCAGAAGTGGATTATGGCTAAACAGTAGCTAGAGCCACCAAAACGGTGGGAGACCCCCTCCCCCGTAGACTGGTAGTCTTGCTCGAAAATTTACAGGCAGCTGGAAGCAATCACCTGTGTGTTACGTACTGTCATCTTCTGCTCTGCCATTGGTCCACTGCTGCATCTGGCTCTTCCTAACTGTTGGGTCTGAATTACACAAATCCCGCAATAATCCACCCCTGCTTTTAGCACCGCGCAGGTTCCCGGTCCTGGATCTGAGCCTGCCCATCTCGGTTCAGCTTGAGCTAACTGATCACAAAGCTATCAGGGAACAAATCACCTGTTCTTTATAACTCCAGTGATGTGTATTGCTCTTGGTTCTGTTATCCCGAGCATCGAGAGGGGACGGGGGTGCAAGATCGTGCCGGATGGTTAGGGAGAGGTGATGGCCTGGGGGAGAAGTGGCCGATTTCTGGCAGGGATGGGGCTGGCGGTGCCCTGTGTAGGTGGGGTCTGTTTGGAGTGTTGGGGGGACGGGGACGAGACTTTGGGGTGATTCTGGGAGCAGCCTCGGAGGAAGGCCGGGCGGGGAGGTTCAGTCTGACTCTTGGGCTGGGGCTGGAGCCGGGAGGGAGGAGAGCTGGACACCCGCATCTCTGTGCGGGGACATGGCCCTGTGCAGGAGTCTGCGTGGGACGGGACGGGGGAGGCGCTGGGAGAGGGGAGCTGTGCACGCGCCGGGGCGGGCACGGGCCCCGGGAGAGGCGCGGGGGCGGGGGCGTAGGGGGAGCTCGGACGCTGCGCGAGAGGGGCGGGGCATGAAAGCCCTGGCTGGGGGAGGCTGGGATGACGCAACGGGAGAGGAGGCAACACGCGCCGGCGGCCGCACCACTGGGAGGAGGGGGTGGGGGCGGGGGACGCTGACGAACCTGCCGGCCCCGCCCCTGGGCCGGGCGGTCGATGATGTTCTGGCCCCGCCCCTTGAAGGCGGGTGCCGGGCGCGCAGGCGCTAGCAGTCAGTCAGGCCACGTGCGCAGGCGCAGGCTCCCCGGCTCGCTTCTCCCCTCCCCCAGCCATGGCGGCGCCGTGCGGCGTGATCCGGGCCCTGCACCGCGGGACCCTCACCCAGGTAACGGGCCGGGGCCCCTCCCCTGACCCTCCTGGGCGGGGCCCGCGCGCCTCCTCGCCCCGCCCTGGGCGCCGCGCCCGGGCACCGGCCCCCGGCCCCACGCTGCGCCCCGGCCTCTCCCTGGAGCCGCCCCGAGCGGGGAGCCGGAGCGTGGGCCAGGGGCCAGCCCCTCTGCGCGGCTCGGCCCTGCGCCGCCGCTCTCTGCCCCGCATCGCACCTCGTCTGGCCCCGGGCCCCGCCCCGCATCACTTCGCTGCCCCCGGCCCTTCCTGTGCCTCTCTGCAGCGCATCGCCGCGCCCGCCTCCTGCCCCACGCCGCCCCGTGCCCTGCCCCACCAGCCTCTGCCTCGCACCACATCCCGGCCCAGCTCTGCAGCGCATCGCCCCGCTCTCTGCACCACATCCCTGTCCCTCCCTCTGCCCTACACCACGCTGTCCTCTGCCCTGCTGCCCCCCGTTCCCACCCTGTACTGCCCCATCCTCTGCACCACATCACCGCCCTGGTGTTTGCTCTGCAGCACATCAGCGCACCTCCGCTCTGTATTGCCCTGCCCCTCTGCAGCATTGTGCCACATCTCTACACTGCATCCTTGCTCTGCGTGCCCTGCCTGCACCACTCTACCAGATCACCACCTTCCTGCTGTGCTGCAACAATGCACGACTGTACTGTCCTGTTACCTTGTATTTACTGTAGGAAAAAAAGTCAAATTTAAGTTAGGCTTAGCTGGCACATGTGTGAGCTAAACCCTACTTTACACTCATTCACTGTCCCTAGTCCAGACAAAGCCTTTGGCCTTGTCTGGACTAGGGAGAGCTAGTCCAATTTAGCATGTTAAAGGAAGGCCACTTTGTCTCAATGAGACTCTTAAAAGGTAGGTTTCAGAGTAACAGCGGTGTTAGTCTTTATTCACAAAAAGAAAAGGAGGACTTGTGGCACCTTAGAGACTAACCAATTTATTTGAGCATAAGCTTTCGTAAGCTACAGCTCACTTCATCGGATGCAAAGCTTATGCTCAAATAAATTGGTTAGTCTCTAAGGTGCCACAAGTACTCCTTTTCTTCTTGAAAGGTAGTCACTAACCATCACACCATGAAATCCTAGTCTAGACAGTATTTGGTAATAGTTTTTCTCAGGGTGATGGGGAGCCAGAGCCTGACTTTCTAACCTTTTTTCCATAGTTTACTGTGTTTATATGTGCGTTTTAGAATTTTTCAAAACAAACCCTTTGGGCTGAAATTTATCAACCTTCTTCTCAGCCAGAGGTGGTATAGTTGGAAAACTGGTAAACTGTTTACAGCAAAGTTAGGTGAATCAGGGTGGAAGGGAATAATTCAGTTTATCCAAAAGTATGTGTAATAAGATTTTTTTTTACGAATAGTACAAGGTTTTACCTGTCTTCCTCTTGTAGAAAAAATCTTTTTCAAGAAAAAGCTCACAAATGTAAAGAAGAAATAGGCCCCTGGGGCCAGCTGTATCGGCCACTGCTCGAGCAATCTGTGTAGCTGTCTCCAGGGCCGCCTGAGCAGCTGGCCCCAGTGCCAGCTGCTCGGGCCCCCCTGGGATCAGCCACACTGGCTGCTGCAGAAGTCATGGAATCTGTAACTTCTGCAACCTGTGTGACAAACATGGAGCCCTACATATGCTAAACAGTCTGTTACATTTTGTATTTAGCTGTGACGCTCTGAGGGAAGGTCTACACTTAAAATGCATCAGTGCAGCTGCATTGCTATAGCACTTAAGTGAGAGGTCCCCAAAGCAGGGACAGGAATGTGGGGGTGGGGAACCACCTAGCCCCTCCCTGTCCCTAGGTCTGCTCTGGTCCCAGCCCCCACCACAGCCTGGGTCTGGCTCTGCTCCTGCCCCCAGCCTTGGCCCCTGGCCATGGCCCTGCTTCCAGCCCCCCACCCCACTGTGTTCTTCCCCCCCCAGCTGCAGCCCCGCTTCCGGCTCTGGAGGAGTGGGGGAGTGCAGACAGAGGTAAGGGGGGTGTGACCCTCAAAAGTTTGGGGAATGCTGGCTTAAGCGAAGATGCTCCTACAGGGAGCAGAGAGGGTTGGATGGGGGTGGGGTCCTGGGGGGGCAGTCAGGGGACAGGGAGTGGGGGGGGGGTTGGATAGGGTGCAGGGTCCCAGGGGTGTGTGTGTGTGGTTAGGGGCGGGGGGTCCGGGGACAAGGAAAAGGGGGCGGGGGTTAGATGGGTCGGGGGTTCTGAGAGGGTTGGAAGTGGGGTTGGAAGTTGAGAGGGGGTGGGGGCTAGGCTCTTTGGGGAGGCACAGCCTTCCCTACCCAGCCCTCCATACTGTTTTGCAACCCCAATGTGGCCCTCCAGTGAAAAAGTTTGCCCACCCCTGCATTACCGGGTGGTTCCTACTGAACAAAAATTTTTCACCTCTGAGGAATAATGTTAGAAAAAAGGCCACTAATCATAAAAATCAAAACGTAGCCTATACCTAAGACTGCACTAAGTTTTAATTATATGGAAAGTTTGAAGAATGTGACAAGGTGAAGTTAAGATTGTTTGGATGCTGTGATTTGCAGTGGACACTACACTGCGGCCTATCTCATTGTTCTTGAGAGTGCAGAGACATGAGGATGATGCAATGTTTCTGGGTGAGGTGGAAGTTGGAAGCGGCAAAGGTCTGTTTGATCCCAGACCATCTCGTGGGGGCCAGTGCAGGATTGTTTAGTACAGTGTAATTTTCATGGTTTTTTTTTTTAGTCCAGTTTTAAATTACTTCAAATGTGGCTTCCATTGCTTCCTTAAAAGACTGTACACAGAAGAGCTGGTACATGATATTCTACCTCAGTTTTCTTTTTTATTACTATTATCCTTCTCCTAATTTTATGCCTTTGAACTGTTAGTGTTGGGTTTGCTCCTAGGCCTCTCTTACCAGTCTTCTGTTCTGATATAGCGTATTGGGTAGCTTTACAGCCATTTGCACTAAGGATTGAATATCCCTTTCAGATATCTCTTAGGACAGTGGTGGGCAACCTGTGGCCCGTGGGCTGCACGTGGCCCATCAGGGTAATCCGGTGGCGGGCCACCAGACAGTTTGTTTACATTTGCAGAGTTGCCCGCAGCTCCCAGTGGCCTTCATTCTGGTGTCTTGGCAGGGCTTGGTTAGAGTCCTACCACTCGTTTCCTCTCTAGCCCGTAATTGAATCTCTTCGTTGAGCCTGATGTTAAACTGACAGTTCCAGATGCCGAAGTTCTCTGTAAATATCCCCAGAGCAGGTAGTAATTGTCACCATTTCAAGGTTAACTGCTCCCTCTGCCCCCCCAACCCCTGGTCATCCTTGAGGATATCCATTTAAGTTTCAGGCTCCCGGTAGTCACCTCTCGTGGGCAGAGACCTGTGTCTCTTTCCCTCCAAGCTGGGAGATTAGATTAGCAGTCCCTTTGCACTTCACTGTGGTTTTCTCAGCAGGTGTGACCAGGTTCTAGCACCTATGGTTAACCTTTCTCCCGGGGCTACAGCAGTGTATACCAGTTACCAAGCAGCCTTCCAACCCTTCCGCAAGGATTGGGGATCCTCCTCCTTGGACAGAGGGTCCTTTCTGTTTACTGGGTCAGAAAAGAAGGCCCTGTGTCCCAGGCTTTTGGTATAAACTCAGCCTGTTTATACCAAAAGCGCTTTATTTGTTTGAGTCTCTGGAAAACACAGTGCGAACCAATATATGCAAACCTCTCCAGGAGGTGATACCGCTGTAGAGTAGTTTAGTCTCAGTGACTCACCTTAATCACCCCCCTCACCAAACACACGCACCGTTTTTAGTTCCTGAAGGACCTGTGGTAACCCTTCCCATGAAGTAGAACGTAGTCATACATAAACCATGAATACATTTAGTACACTGGTCCCCAGAGATACTGCCTGGTGTTGCAGTATCTACCTGTCATCGCACAACAGGAGACTAGAAGGTTATAAAAGGGCAGGAGCTGCTCTATTCTGCATCTCCAGCCATTTTCACCAGCCAAAGCTGAAGAGAGCTGCTGCTGCAGGAGCCTTGAGGAGGCAGGGGGAGACCTGGCTGTCTGAACAGACAGACACTTAAGGGTTGGGTGAGCTGGAGTAAGGGGTGTTGCATTCAGGATGCTTGTTTTCTAAATGAATTGTGCTTTCTCTTAAGTAAAGAGTGACTGAGTTAGAAAGACTGTCTTTTGCTATTTGCTTTCCACAACCAGAAGGCTCACAAGGTATTCTGGGAAACGTGCAAGAGCTGCTGGGGAGCCTTGGGGAAGATGGCTCTAGTTTCAGGACTTAGCAACTGGACCGTGTGGTCCTCATTGCCAAGAGTGGCATCAGATGCAAGGTCTGCACCTGGAATGCATGCGTAGAGGCCCAAAGGCAGGGACAGTGCCTAAGCTCATCTTGCTGGGGCTGAGCCCATGTTATGTGTCTTCAGTGTTTAGATCCCCTCACAGCTTTCTGGCAAGTCTGCCGTAGGGGGAGCTTGGCCAGACCTGTAACAAATACAATGGGGCAGTGGAAAACTTCCTCCAAACTGGCCTGCCCTCAGAGAACCACCTCTTGGGGTATGTCAAGAGTAGAGTGTGTAGTCCTGTATTAACTGAATTTAACTGACAATTTAGTTAACTCAAGTTAACTAAAATATGATTATAAATGCAAGTTGAGACACTCCACAGCTCTTTGTTACAGGACACCAAAATTGTTGGTTTACACTTGGACTCCAAGGTTAGATGGACAAACACTTGTGGAATTGACTTTGTTCTCCTATTGTAATTCAAGTTCTGACAAACCTGAAGATTGAGGTCAGTTAAGTCTCCTTGGACCATTTAGCCCTTGACCTCAGCTGAGTTTGCATATAAGAGGGCTGATCATAGTGGTTTTTAGTGAGTTGAGCATCTGTTCACTAGGAAATGGGCTGACACCTTTCCCCTTTATTCAGACAGGCCAATGAACAGCCTTCAGGAGCCTCACTTGTTTCTGTTGGGTTTAAAAGATTTACCTAGTACCTGTAAGCCAGAACAAACAGGTGTCCAGCTTGAAAGTGCTCCCAAATCTCTGCTGCAAGGAGGAATATTTTCTGTCTTTGACCAGTCCCACACTATTTCCATCTGTCTGCCACAAGGGTGGGGGAGGTCTCTGTTACTCTTAGCCCCCAGCTTCTATTTCTATGGTTCTTCCAAGGCTTGCTGCTGTTTCTCTGAGTTTTTCTAAGCAGCAGAATGAAGTGGACCAGATTCTTATTCGTTTCACTGATTCCTGCAGGACTTTGAATAGCAGCAGGGACAGCTTGCTGTACTCTGGTCAGTTTTCATGATAATGCACCTGGTGATTAGCAGCAGAAGTAGAACCACGTCAGTTATAACATTTTGTGTTTAGACTATAAAGGCTATACACATTTTTTTATTTTAAACGAGAGCTTATAGTTAGTAGGAGTGGAGTTTTCAAGCCCTGAGGGTAAAGATTTGCTTTTTATGCAATCTTCACACTGGGCTTTTTCGGCCACCCTAAAGAGCTGGGTCTCCTACTATCTAGGGTTGGGCATTTGACCAGTCCAAAAATAGCTAGTCATTTGACCAATTACATATTAGTCACATATTGTCAAATAATGTCAAAAATGGTCAAATATTTTAAAGCATTAATTTATTAGAACAATAACAACAGTAACAAAAAAAGAGTAAGACTTTATGGTCTCCAATAGGCTTAGCTTTATGTACTTATGCCTAATAACAAAAAACATTTATGAAGCAGAGTTATTTTAATGCAGAAAAATGTATAACACAATGAAATTAAGATAAAAAATGAAAGAATGGTGCAATCAAAAAGGGAGGCAACTGCTTATATCAGGATATTCTTGCTGGAGTATTTGACAATATTTGGCTGTAGTCAAATAATAGGTGCTCAACTGGCCAGTCAATTGACTGGCTTGCCAAGCCTAATCTGGTACAGTGGTAGCACTTTAGTGTGCCTCGTAAAACGGAGATCCTACTAGTTTAGAATTGACACTAATATCTATAATTGTCATACTCAGCACCCTTCCCATGTACACACCTCTTGTTACAGCAAATGCGTACTGACATACATAAGGATTTGCACTAGGAGGTTTCTGAGAGTGTAGCGTCTTTTGTGATGTGGACTGTTGTCCAGTAAGAGCTAAGGTGAGAGCGCCAGGCCTAAAATAGGATTTGAACTTTCCTCTCCAGAGGCTAGTGCACTTGTCTGTCTGGACTCCAAAATCTGCCACATTTTCCAGTTCAAATGATCTGGAAACTCTTACTTTCAACTTCTGATGTATGACTGTCCCAAAGCTAACGCAGTTCATTATAACTCCTTTTAACATGTGACTCTGTATAAGCAATTGTGCCCCCACCTCAAGCCATGATCCAATCACATATTTCAAGATGTGCCTTGCTGGGATGGGTCAGCACTTGGACTGGAGAAGTCCGGAGAATATGCATGTTCTGCCTGATATGGCGTTTGTGATAAGTACAGTCTTACTTTGTGAGTCAGTATTGAGCCAATGCTGGAGTGGTACTGGGGAAGGACATTGTGCTGCTGGAAGTGCTATCTACTAAGTAAGAAAAAACCTAGGTTCTTATATGGATTTGGTATTCACTTACTGTCCCAAGCAGTTAAACAGCTGCCATGTTCCACCTTAGAGGTTGCTGAATCATAGTGATTCCTGTGTATATTTTGTGTATAATGTTAAGCTTGTAAATAACTTTGGGATTCTTCAGGATAGAAGTGTGGCTATAAGATAATTAATAATCAGGAGAAAGTGAAAATTTTGGAACACTTATTATTTGGGGGGGGTTAAGATGCTTTCTTGTATCCAGGAGAAGATGCTCAGAAGTAGCTGTATCCATTATACCACCACATTGCTGTGTTGCATTGTCTTTTCCTCCAGGATGTTAGAGAAAATTACAGCTGGCATTTGGGATACACCTTTGCCACTACTCTAGTAGTGTCTGTCTCAAGGATGCACTACTGGAAAGTCAGCAGTTCAGGGGACATCTGTTTTAATGAAGAGACCATGCGTATACACAGCAATTCATGCTAGAGAGGCTGGATTCAGGAAATGAGGATTTCCTGTGTAATATCCTATATTTCTGTACAGCTCCTTTTAACGTGAAGGATTCCAAAAGCATCTTGTGACCTTAAACTGTAATGTACTGCTTAGATTCTTAGACTTAAAATTTTCAAAAGTGCCAAAGTCCCATTTTCAAAAGTGACTTAGTCACTTAGGAACCTAACTCTCATTGACAATCAATGGAACTAGGGGCTGGCCTACACAACGGAGCTTAAAGCACCTTTCTACTGGTGTAACTGTCCACACTAGGGGGTTGCATTGCTTTGGTTATTGTTTTCTAAACTCATGTTGTTATAGTTGAACAAAAGTTGTGCAGACCAGCCCATGGTCCCACTGACTTTCAGTGGGACTTGTAGTCCTTAAGACGCTTTTGAAAAGGTATGTCTGTCACTGTGGTGCCTGAGCATCTTCCTGTAATTATTCTACATAAACATCATTGCCATGCTTGAGATGTAATTGGGCATCAAGTCTTTGGTGCACAGCAAAACTGTGCAACTGTTTAGGACAGGAAGAGAAGCAGAATTTTGTATCCAGCTGAAACTGCAGGGGGAATTTAGTGAGGCAGGATGTAATATGAGGTGAGATTTCACCAGGATGCTGCTGTTAATGGCCCAAGCCTTACAAAAAGTGCCATAGGATCTTTAATAACCCAGTGTGGTCAGATTATCAGTTTTGCATCCCCTCTGAGGACTGATTTAAACAAGCTTGATTACAATGTTCAGTTAAGTTAAGAAGAAAAAAGCTTCAAGTGATTTCTTGACTTGTTCAAAGGATTTTGCTTGTTGTCCAACCCCAAGAGTCGTCTGAGAAGCCAGCATTTCACATCAGTTAAGTGTAGACCTTGAACTGATGAATTTGATCTTCTACCATCTGGATACTGTAGAAGGGATGATATTTTTGCATTGGCTTACTGGATACTATCCAGAAAATAACGTCTTGGGCATCAAAGAGCTAGATCAGAAGTGGTGCCTACGCTGTGGGATTGACTTTTTTAAAAAAACATGGTTATGAGACATCCTAGAATGAGATCAGAGTTGCCAAAATTTATGATTTTTCTCTTTTGCCACCCCTAAATATTCACTTAATTATTCAATTGTATCTTGGAATTAAACCTCATTGTCTCTCTAATGAGATCACTCCTGCCTGGGTAGCAGAACCAGGAGGGATGGGGGTGGGGAGTGGGCTTTGTCTCCTTGGAAACTCATGCACAGCAAGGGATGGGGGGAGAGGTGAGAGTGAGACCAGCTGCTCTAGGACCTGGGCTCATTCCAGGGAGCTGGAAATGGAGGGGCTAGAATGTGCCCGGGAGCAGGTAGGAAGCCCTGGGACCCTCCTTCCCAGCCTGGGACCCTCCTTCCTGCCTCCATGCTGGCCAAGTCTTAGTACCTCCCCTCACTCCCCCTCCTGTCCTGCTTCTGCCACCTCCTGACTCCTGCAATGCACTATGCATTTAAACAGAAGGCTGTGAACATCTCTGGGGCCTTAAACTCGGTGTAGTCTAATGATGGATGCCCAAACTTTACCATACTGAGAATTGTTTTGGTAATTTGTAATGAACCTATAGTCCAGTGGTGGGCAACTTCAGCCTGTGGGCCACATGTGGCCCTTCAGGATAATCCACTGGTGGGCTGCGGGACAGTTTGTTTACATTGACCGTCCCCAGGCACGGCCGCCCACAGCTCTCAGTGGCTGCGGTTCGCCGTTCCCAGCCAATGGGAGCCGCAGGAAGCGGCGTAGGCTGCCGGGACGTGCTGGCCACCACTTCCCGCAGCTCCCATTGGCCAGGAATGGTGAACCGTGGCCACTGGAAGCTGCAGGCGGTCGTGCCTGCTGATGGTCAGTGTAAACAAACTGTCTAGTGGCCCACCAGTGGATTACCCTGACAGGCCGCAGGTTGCCCACCACATCCACACCAGACTTGTATAAAAACATGGCAGATCGCAAATGGCCTCTCATCTTTCTTGCAGAGGAATGGCTCATGAAGACTACAGACCCAATCATGTGATGCTGCTTGGCTTAAGAGAAATAACAAATAAGACTGTGACTTTCATGAGATGCACTTTGGCCATCCTGGTCTTATGGGAAGAGTCCTCTGGATTTTAAATATCTTAGAACTCTATTAAGTGGCACGCTGCTAAATACCCTGGCACTTGGTAAGGGTGGAATTCACATTTTCACTTGTAAACTAATAGTTTTCTTTTAAGTCTACCCTTAGTCATTGTAACATTAAAGAAAATATGGCTTCCACTTTTGCAGCAGCCATAAAAACAACTGTTAGTTATGCTGGTGTCTGTTAAATATGCTGATATATTAGGTTTCTAGATGTGAGAGGGTGCTAGGTTGAATTGGTAGTTTCTTACAATGTTTTAAGTGAATGCAGCATTGGTGAAAATTCTTGGATATATACAGAAGTAGAGATTGAAGAGTTGTCTATCTGAAGAATAGGTCCAACACAATAAATGATGGTGAAAGCCTCCCATCTGCCCGATCTCCACTAGGGAGCTTCAACCCCAACGTAGATTGGGCTTCTTGAGGGGGGGAATGCAACTTCTGTTGCTCATGCAGTCTTTGGTGTGTCTGAGATTTAGGCCTGGTCAACTTTAGAAAAGATTTTTAAATCTTAGTTCAGTAATGTTGCAACACAAGCTATGTTGATTAAGTAAAGGTTAAAACAGTTTAAATATGTCTATGTGAGGGGTTCACGCTGATTTAATTAGTTCTATTTTAAATCCATTTAAATTGGTATAACTTTTCTAAAATGGGCAAGAAGGGCCAGTTGTGTTTTTTGTCATGTGCACATTTGCTCACTATGAGACTCCTAACTCACACACACTTCACAGTACCATCAAATGGTGTAAACTTTCATTTCCACCTGAGCTAGATTTGAGCCAGAGACCACAAAGTGAAAGTTTTTAAACAGGTGTGTTAATTTTGGCGCCGTATACAAAGTAGCTAACCTTTCCAGCCTTGAGGCAATTGCCAAACAAAATAACCAATAGAAAAATGTATCTTCTGGTTTTTAAGATGTATTATGAACAATTGAATAATTAAAACCCAAAACACACGTTTTTAAAAGGCCACTCTATATGTGACTTGATACTGTTTGTCCTTGTTTGTGTTTTTTGGGCTAGTCTTGCTAGCATACAACTACACACTTGAACCAGAAATGCAATAAAATATAAAAAGTTCCCTTCACCTGAAGGTCAGAGAAGGAGAAACTGAGATTGTATGTTTGTGAGGGATTTAGATACTACTGTGGTGATTGCAATATAAAAACTTAGCTAGCTAGTTCACTGAGAGGGAAGCAGGCAGTTGGGAATTTGGTTGCCCTCTCCTAAAGAGAAACTGGGAAATCTTTTTTACAAATAAATGAAATAATTGTTTACATAAGTCAGAGATCAGAAAAAGGAGGCATTCAATAAATTAGCTACTACCCCTTTGTATGTCCAATTGTCATTATTCTTAAAATAATGATGGATGCCCAAACTTTACCATACTGAGAATTGTTTTGGTAATAAAAGGTAATAATTACATACTGTCTTTTCATAGTCTGAAAATAAGTTTTGCCTCTGTATTGCTTACTCCTCATTTCTAAAATCACTTTTCTTTTTGGAAACAAATCAGACTTCTTTCCAGCAGTCTTATTTGGTGCAAATAAATGGAGGTTTCTTCTATTTCTGAATGATAGTACACACGAGGCTATAAGTACTAAATACTAAGCCACATTTCCTTGTTTCCAGAACATCTCTATCAAGGTAGAACACAGAATGGTTGCAAAATTGTCAGTGTTCAATTCTTACCTATAATGGGTTTTTATAATCGCTTCCCCAAAACTTGTCAGAATAAGACAGGCTCAGATCACATGATCCATTGAGCTTCGTTGTCATTTCTTGCACAACAATGGGGTTTTTTTGGGAGGGGGCTTTATCTACACCGGAAAGTTGCAGTTTTCAATTGACTGGTGTAGTTTAAAACAGTACAACCCTATAGTGTGGACATGGTTATACTAGTGTAAAAGTGCTCTATATCAGTACAATTATTCCCATATGGAAAAGGAAAAATTCCCCTGCTGTAGTATTCGAAGTGTTCTATGGCTCCCCCCAACTCCGCTTTTCTATCTTCAGTTAGTGGATGTGTTCCTCAAAGCCCATTGGTTACCACCTTCTTCCTCATGGCCCCTGCAGCCCTGCTGGGAGTGTGGAGGGGCTCGGAGGAGGGTAGAATCGGTAGCTGAGTGGCAGTGAGGTGTCCCCAGGATGCCACCTCCTATCCCCCTCATTGCCACCACTTCCTCAAAACACAAGAGGAATTTGCTGACTAAAAATTTAGTGCAGAGTTAAGTTTGACCAGCAGAGCATCTTAACCCTCCAGAATGTCAAATGAACCTATATTTAAACCTCTGAAAACCAGGAAGCATACCATCCCTACCCTGTAACAATAACTGTGCGTTCTCTGTGTGACATACCAGTGCGGCCCCTCCAACAGACGTCTGTGAGGACACAGCATGGGAGTGTGATAGGAGGAATTGTCAGCGCCTGTCCTCATTAAGGGAAAAGTTGTGTTTAGGGCAGGCTTAGTGGCACCAGCAGGCTACATCTGTCTTTTGCTCAACTCTTTCACCTGCTTTTCACAAACCATTCCAAAATTACTAGATGTTACCATCCTTTGACCCTTGTCCTAAGGGCTTTCTCTGCAACATACTTGCACCAACGTCTGCATTATTATGTATGCTAGCAGACTGCTACAGATCCGCATGGCAAGAATAGATTTTATGCTCCTGTGCTTGCACAACCCGCATAACTCAGCACAGAAACGAGGGGTCTGTGATCCCTTTGGGTGCACGTCTCTCTCCTGCTACTGCAGTGTTAGTTGTGTCAACCTGCTGCAGGTAATCCCTGCACTAATCAATACTGCTGTCTGTAACAAAGTAAAGTGAAGTTATAGTGTTTGTAGATGAATAAGATAATGCAGTTCTGTGGGACCAGCACATCACTTAAAATGGCCCATTTACTTCATACATTCAGTACTTGCCAGCTCCAGGTTTGGGGCGTGGCTGTTGTGTATCTTAAATCTTTCTTTCCTGGTTTTCAGAGTTTCAAGTATAGGTGCATTTGGCATTTTGGAAGGGTACAAGGCACTGCTGGACAACCTTACCTCTACATTAACTAAGTTTTGGGGCAGTGCATTAATATAGTTTCTTAGTGCATGTCTATATCCAAAAACTTGCGCGGAATAAATCTTTAATTTAATTACATCAGTGCAAACCCCTAACTCTAAATGCACTTAAATCAGTTTAAACTGCATTTATACCAGTTTATTTTATTTTGATTACCAGATTAAGCTAAACCAGTTTAAGTACATCTTACGTTAGGAGTGTGCACTGATGTAATTAAATTACTTTAGTTACATCAGCACAAAAAAATTGATGTCTAAACCAGCCCTTGGTTTCCCTGTTCCTTTTAAAAAGAAAGTGAAACAAATGCTTATACCTGATGATGATAGCACTTCAATGGCCCCAGTTAGGTTTTAAAATGTATACCTCAGTTTAATGCAGGGGTTTAATGAGTTAGGGTAAGTTCCTACCTTTCTTACTGCTTCAAACTTTTTTTTTTGTAAGTCTATGTTAACAGACCAGCATATCATTTAGAAAACAAAAGCTTTTTATTTGCAAAATATTAATAAGGGAAGTAAAAATTATGTGCAGACCCTAAAGATTCAAGAGTTCATATTTATAGCCAGAGAATTTCTCCTGTCCCTGAAGATGAGGCAAGGTTTTGTTTTGTTTTGTTTTCTTCTCCAACCCCCTCGGGAAGATCTTACTTATGTTTGATCAGGCACTTACAATGTCAGGCACTTTTCTTTTGACTGCATTCACTTATATATTGTTCTTTCTTCCTTCTGACACTCTGGTTTTCAATCTTGCATGTTTCTCTTCTTTTGACAAATTTCAAGATGTTTTGGTTGGAAATGTGACCTGCCTTGGATAAAATAACGATAAAAAGGAGAAAAGTCTGAGAGTGATTCTTCTCTGTTTCCTGAGTCATTCCAGCCCCATTAATCAGTGCTAGTGCTGTGGAGGCTGGGTGGTGTGTTATGTCGCCAGCACAGCAGCTCCTCAGTCCCTTTCCCCCACCCCCTGCCTGCCTACACAGTGGGGAAAACTAGAGAGGGAAGCCATCAATCTTTCCCGTCACCACATGCCAACAGTGATTCCCCTCTCCACTTCCTGTTCTCTCTGTCTTGCTCACCACCTGTGTTTAGAATTAGCTCTGAGTCTACTAATCTCACTCCCGTCCTTACCTGATCTGCTCCGAGAAAATAGCAAGTGGTCGTACTGCTATAGCATTTGTGAGGAGTGACTGCTTGAGTTTGGATTGTAAAATAATTTCCCTTATAATAATCTGTTGTGACTCTCTCCACTTTGTGTAACGTTCATTCTTATGGCTGAAACTTTGCTTGCTTTCACTTCAGCCCAGTGATGAACTTTTGAGAGTTTTAGAAAACTCTAGTTAGCCATTTATTATCTGCAGAGGTTGAAATATATATTATGCACTTTCTCATGAGAGGACTAAACTAGCTAGAGCAGAGGGGAGCAAACTACGGCCCACGGGCCCCTCCGGCTCGGCCCCTGAGCTCCTGGCCTGGGAGGCTAGCCCCCGTCCCCTCCCCCGCTTTCCCCCTCCCGTGCAGCCTCGACTCACTGCGCTGCCGGCACAATGCTCTGGGCGGGGGGGTGGGGGGGGCTGCAAGATCCTGGGGCAGCACAGCTGCAAAGCCTCTGCCTGACCCGGTGCTCTGTGCTGCAGAGGGGGCAGAGGAGTTTGAGGGGGTGGTCAGGGTCAGGGATGAGGGTTGGAGACAGCCTGCAAAGTAAGTCCATAGGCAACAGTTGGGTTAAAAGCCCAGTCTTTATGCTCAGCTACTGGGAGGGTTCTTATCAAAAAGCTTTTGTACCCTGGGCTTGGTCTTGATATCTGCATCTCGCTAGTGGGTGTTTTGAAAATTAGAAGTCCCATCCCCTCCTCTTTTGGCTACTAATAGATTGGTGCCTCCAGGTTCAACTCCATAATCTCATCAGTTTGTCTCTGTCGAATAATGTGGCCAAGTAAAACCTTTATTCTCGCTGTCATGTAGCTTGTAGCCTGATCTAGATTATGAATAAAATTCCCAGCTATCACTTTGAGCGTTGACAGGTTCTTGTCCAAAGATCAGACCCATTATTTTTAAAATTATTATATAATTGTGAACCCCGATGTGCACAGGTGCAACACTTACACTGTAGGAACTCTTTTATATTTACAAATAAATAATTTATTAATACATTTAGCAAAGTCTCCCACACTCTAACTCAGTAAGGTAGATAGAGATAATACAGAAAGTACATCTGAACATCCACACTCACACCATCCCTTGCAAGACAACCTGAAATGTTAACCATTATCTTCCTCATCACCATCACCCTCCTCATCTTCACCAGTGGCTATCATTCTGGCCCCTCCCAAGGGCTACATCTCTCCCCACTACTGCCTTGGGATGCCACTTTTATAATATTTTACGCTGACGTTACCATTTCTAATGCATATTCATTAGGGGTTTTCCCCCGCTTCCTTATGTGTATTTCCTCCCCTTACCAATGTTAAGGTGTTCTTCTTCCACAGGTTAGTGTATTTATGATTTCACCGCATTAACATATATGTCAATTCATTACTATGGCACTCTTGTGGTCGGATGTTCCGTCCAAAACCTTCCAGAAGCTGGTGTGAGTTCATGTGCTGTGATTGGCTGATGTCCTTATGGACAGAATTTCCCCCTGCACTCTATTTCCAGTTCCCCAAAATTTATGAGTTACCTAAGTTTATCTGTGCCAAAGTTCATAGGCCTCAAGCCTCATGCTAGCGGCTGAAGCCAATGACTTACAGGATACAAGCCTGTAGGTTCCTTGTATTACTACTGAATATAAAAAGCAGAATATAATGCAAAGCCATGAATATAATAGAGGTAAGCTGGCCCACTGGGCTACAAGCTTGTATATAAATAAACTTTCTAGGCAAAAAAAAATTGTTTATGGCATTGGTAGAGTTAAGGTTGTAAGCAATATGCTTCTCAATTATTTAAAAAGAAAGCTCTTACAGGAACGTTAGTAGTTTTTACAAAACTTCAGCAGCTGTTGGCCTGTCTGTTCAAAGCTAAGATTTTGCTAAAAACAACAAAATATTTGGAAAGAATGGAAATGCGCAGTTAAGGGCATCCAGGTAACCCTAACTCTGCTCTTGTCTGCTTCCACTCTTCTATTGCACCTTGAGTATATGATGGTGATATTCTTATAGACTTCTGGAGGATTTTTGATAGGAACTGAGCTTTAAATCCACTTTATGTACATAGTTTAAGTTGTCTGAGGAGCAGAGGAACAGTAATACATGTTTGATATATGTGATCCTGCTATAATCTCGATGTGTAAAACTACTTAATTTGGGGTTCATCCTTTATGAAGTTCATAACCCTAGACATGGTAGCCATGGTCAAAATTTTGCAAAGGTGAGTAGTGATTTTTGGGTCCCTCAATTTGTGGGTGCTCACTGAAGGTGCATTAATTGGCCTGATATTTGTCAGAAAGTGTATCCACAGCACTTTCTGAAAATCAGATCCTTGAAAGGTGTCTTAATGAGCACATACAAACTGAGGCACCCCAAATCAATAGTCACCTTTGAAAATCTCTGGTCCATGTGCCTATACTAACTTTTGCAGTATGACAGCACTCATATTTGAAATTACACAGAATATCATTCAGGATAATTCCTAAAAAGTGTTCACCTCTGGTCAAGAGATTTAAATCTGTATTTTTTTTTCAGTGACTGACTGCTTATGGCCTTAAATAAGGTGGAAGTATTTTGCTGTAGTGATGTAAAGACAGTTGTACTTCGGTTTATATGCTACAGCAGTAGTGCTCAGTTAATCAACAACAGTACAGTAATTTTAGTCACTGACACAATGATTAAATGTGCTTTTGAAGATGGGATTATCTACTGCCTTTCAGTTGTTCTCTGGGTTGAGATACAGGTCAGAGTTAGGGTTAGGTTTTCATGGCTGTTTGCTTTTTGGGGTTTTTTTATGTAACGTGACCTTGGAAGTTCCAAACTTATAATGTTACTGTAATTTGAGAAAACTACAATGTTGTCAAGCCTTTTCCTTACAAGATAGGTATTTACAAACTTATTTAAAGATTAAAGTTTTGCCTGAGAGTTTTTTTTAGATTTTTGAATGCGTTTTATTGCCGTTTCTGTCACTTGGACATCTGTTAGGGATGTCTAAAAGTTGTGTATACTGATTTGGACATCTGTACAGTTTGGAGAGGCATTAACAAAATAAACTTGTTTGCAGTGTTTAGCCTCTTTGGTCCCAGGATATTAGAGAGACAAGATGGGTGAGGTAATATTCTTTATTGAACCAACTTCTGTTGGTGAAAGAGACAAGCTTTCAAGCTTACACAGGGCTCTTCTTCAGTTTGCTGAAATAAACTTGAGTCAGTTACAAGTCATAGAATGCAATAGAGAAACTTTATTGTGAAACTTTGGCTGCAGCTGTTTACCTCTAATGGAGCATGTGACACACTACTCTGAATGGTGCACGAAGCATTAGAGATAACATAAAACATAGCACGTATGTCTGCCAGCATCCTAAAGTTTGAATGGCATAGCCATTTAGATGAGGATTTCAGGCTGCCATACTGGTCAAGAGCTTGGAAGTTTCTTCATGTACATTATGAATGGCACGTGGGGACCATGCCTTATCTTGAAGTATTTGTTTTAGTTCCTATAATAGATAATCCATCTCCAGACTCCTTGGAAATTGCAAAAGGCCCTCTTCCTTGATGTCTAAGGACAGCTCAGGAAAACATACCGGGGGATCTGGCCATTTTTCCTAGGTCAAACCACTTTTGATCTGTGAAGGGACAAAAACAAATGAGGAAACTTTTCATAGTCAAACACTCCATTCATTTTTGGCACTCCCGAATCTTGGAAATGTCTTCTCTTATTTGCTTCAACCTTTTCAGAAAATTTTTGTTCTGGAAGAGGGCCCTGTTTGCAAATGTTTGGACAAATTAAGTGGACCTTTGAAGTGCCTGGTGAGCAGTGGGTGTTCAAAATCAGCCTGATAATGGTATGAAGAATCTATATGCCGTGTGTGTGTGTGTTTGTACACCCCCAACAGAAGTAAATATAAGTGTACCCTTCGGGCGGAGGGATAGCTCAGTGGTTTGAGCATTGGCCTGCTAAACCCAGGGTTGTGAGTTCAATCCTTGAGGGGGCCATTTAGGGATCTGGGGCAAAAATTGGGGATTGGTTCTGCTTTGAGCAGGGGGTTGGACTAGATGACCTCCTGTCGTCCCTTCCAACCCTGATAGTCTATGATTCTATTCTATGAAATAAGCAATATAAGCCAACTGCTAGTGCCATTGTGGCTTGAAAAATGCAGCTTATGACAATAGTGCGGGGAACACTCGGATTTTCTGTCCTCGAATCCAGCAATTACACAACATTCTCCCGTTTCAACAGGTGGATTTCTTATGGAAACCAAGTTTGGAGGCTGAGGTCCAGATATTGTATGCATCCTTATCTTTAACATGGAGGTGTAGCCTCTTGAGAAGCTGGGTGGCTGCATGCAGTGCTCTATCTTGATGCCAAAAAGAAGGCAACATTGCATGCAGGGGCTGGCGGTCTCTAAAGAACACTCTAAAAATGAGTCACACGGTAGAATTTGGTGTGGGACATGCTTGGTTGTCCTGCAGTAAGTAGGGCCCTACCAAATTCATGGTCCATCTTGGTCAGTTTCGCAGTCAGGGGATTTTAAAAAATTGTAAATTTCATGATTTCAACTATTTAAATCTGAAATGTCACCCTGTTGTAATTGTCGGGGTCCTGACCCAAAAAGGAGTTGTGGGGGGGAAGAGGTTGCAGTACTGCTACCCTTACTTCTGCACTGCTGGTGGTGGTGACGCTACCTCCAGAGCTGGGTGGCGGCAGAGCGGCAGCTGCTGGACAGGAGCCCAGCTCTGAAGGCAGAGCGCTGCCAGCAGCAGAGCAGAAGGAAGGATGGCATGGGATAGTATTGCCACGCTTGCTTCTGCGCTGCTGCCTGCAGAGCTGGACCCTCAGTCAGCAGCTGCCGCTCTCCAGCCACCCAGCTCTGAAGGCAGCAGCACAGAAGTAAGGGTGGCAGGATATGGTACTGCTGTGTGCTGCTGGCGGGGTGCTGCCTTCAGAGCTGGGTGCCTGGCCAACAGCTGCTGCTCTCAAGCCGCCCAGCTCTAAAGGCAGTGCAGAAGTAAGGGTGGCAATATCGCAACCCCCCTCAAATAATCTTGTGTCCTCCCTGCAACTCCCTTTTTGGTCAGGACCCCCAATTTGAGAAACACTGGTCTCCCCCTGTGAAATCTGTATAGAATAGGGTAAAAGCACACAAAACACCAGATTTCACAGGGGAGACAAGATTTCACAGTCCATGCCGCATTTTTCATGGCAGTGAATTTGATTGGGCCCTAGCAATAAGGTAAGCACAGATGTTTTAGTTATGATTAGTCTTGGCAGGATTCAATTTAAATCAATAGATGTCGGTAAATGTCATTTTCAGATGACGCACTGAAATCAACAACAACAAAACCCATTGGTAACAGTTGTGGTGAGTGCAGCCTGCCCCTCACACCTTGCAGGTGTCACTGACCCTGCGGCCATGCAGGGAGCCCTCTGCAGCCCTGCTGTCATGGGAGTGAGTGAGCAGGGCTGTAGAGGGCTCCCTGCCCAGCTACATGGTCGGTGACACCTGATCCCTGCAGGCACAAGTTGCAGAGGAGCCTGCAGTCCTGGCAGACTACCCCACAGCCAGGAGGCAGATGAACCCCCTGGCCACAAGGGAGGCCACTCCACTGCTGAATGCCTCCTTGAAGGGATGGGGTGTTGTTGGCCCCTCAGTCATGCAGAGAGCCCTCTACAGCTTCGCTGTCACGGACCCACATTCTCACTCACCAGCCTGGAGTGCGAAGGCCATCCCAGGCTGGAATTGTTCAGCAGTGTGGTGGCCTCCCCCATGACCACTGGCTTCTCCTCCTTGCAGGCCTGGCTGAGGGCTCTGTTCCTGTAGGCCAGGACTGTATCCTTCCCCACACCTTGCACCCAGGGATCTTGAGCCCCTGCACTATGCTGGGAACCCCCTGCAGCACCGCTGTCAGCACTGCCCCACTCCTACCCTCCCTTAAATTCCAGCAACTGTAAAAATAGTTAATTAATATTGATTTTTATTTTTTATTAAGATTGGGGGAAAATATCAAATGGTACCAAGCCTGCTTGTGATCATTTAAGAGCAAGAGATATGGAAGTCAGTGGCCTACGCTTTTGCATTTGTCAGGAGGGGTAGCTGTTCATCTTCTCGTGAAAGATAGGATTTGGTGAAGGAATAGCTGAACCTTGCCACATTTCACATTTTATTTAAATGGCAAGACCTACCACCACACCTGGGTTGAGTAGCAAGTTCCAAAGTCTGAGGTGTGGAATTTTTTCCTTTGGGAATGCCAGGGAGTAATAAGTAGTACCGAATGCAGAAGCCTTATTGAAGGAAAATGTGATAAAGCAAATGAAGTGTCTGAAAAGGTTCCCCTTTCCTCTGACACACACTGTAGACTCGTATATAGATTAATCTGCCACACACAACCTTTATGGAGTTACATGCTCACCATGTAGACTTAAACACACACATAACAGACTTTCACGCTGCACATACTACAGATGCCTTAGAGAGAGCCTGAGGGCTAAGGACACCTGTCTTGTGGCTTTCACTCTGCTCCATTGGGAAGTCTTCACTCCTTTCAGTTTTGTCATTTTCTCACCTCTGTACTTTAGAATACACAACTCCTATCCCATGATTTCACAACTCCATTGAAGCACATTCCAGCCCTGTGATTTTATACTACCTGGCAGGACTCCCCTGCCATGCTGCTATGCTACCTACTAATCCTCACAGGGTGTTCAGACGAGAAACATAAACTGTGTCCAAAGAAGCAATGTTTTCTGTATATTTTTTAGTAGTAGCAATGAATCAGGGATGCATATAACGGTTTTTATACAGACATTTGCTAACACAATGGAATATTTCGTACTCCCCTACTTGTGAAACATTTCTTTCTTAATGGATAGAATCGAAGGAGTTAAAGATGAAAGGTTTCTAGTAAACTGGTCCCTCAGCTGGAAGCCAAAGGAAGATTGTTCCTTGCAATGTATTCTCTAGTGCTGTATCCAGTTCCAGTCTAGTCTAATTCTTATTATTCTGCTTGCTTGGCTTTGTGGTATCTTTTTTGCAACTTCACCATTTTATGTTGGATAATTGCTGAACTCAGAACCAGTTTAGTATTGCTACCATTTAATTCTCTCATTGACTCCACCATTGTTCAAGTACTAAGCGAACCTTGTATCATTAGCTATTTACCATTTGTACATACAAACAAAATTAAAAACCCCTTTTAAAAATTCTTTTAGCCCATTTTCAATATCTTGTCCATTCACAGATGTGTTGTTATTTGCCATGAATCCATTAACTCTATCCACAATCCGTATTGTGCTATGCTTGGGCTTTGCCTTGAAGAATATGCTGCCTATTCCACTGCTACACTGTGTAATAGAACATTAAGCCCATATTTAATTTTGAGCTCATCTGTAATCTTCCTCCAAATATTTATATCAATAAATAGCACAGGATCTGTATTTGAATGGGGAATATACCCTTTAAGATCTCAATATTTTCCAGTATCTATAGCACAAGGACCTGTCACATTTATTTGTGGTATGGAGGGGTCAGTAGTGACTCCATACTAAACTCTAGGTTGATTTGCATTGATTGCATGCTTAAATTATTTAGGGTACGTCTACACTTAAAATGCTCTAGTGGTACATCTACGCCGCAGAAGCTGCACCGTTGTAGTGCTTCAGTGTAGGGGGGTTAGGTCATTTTAACTGCATTGCTCGAGGGGGTGGGGGAGCTAGGGAGCAGGCAAAGTGACCCTAGCTTGGAGAGGCATGAAGTGTTGAGTGGGGGTTAGCAGGGAAGAGTGGGAGGCCTGGGAGTGAAGAGATTTGTGGGTTGGGGTGCTGAGTCTGTGGAGGTGAGCCCTGTGTCTTCATGCCAAGGCATTGGCACTGGAGCTTTTCTTATACTATTGCCACTTCTGCTTCTCTGTGCTCTACGACTCCTGGGCACAGAAGCAAACTTCTTTGGATCTCCTAGATCCGGAGCCTTGCTTTTCTGTAGTGCCATTAGTTAGGTCAGTAGTAAAGTGTATTAGAAGCTAGTTATTATTGGGTGCTATATTAGTAAATTTAGTTACTGTTAGAAAAGTGATTTTAATTTTAGTTCCATCAGAGCTGTAATGGCGGATCAGAAGAACAGAAGAGCAGGCTTCAAGGGACCTGCCTCATGTCTGGCAGTGTTCCTGGCATCAGACTCTCATCTAAGGTGCCTCTCGTATCTTGGTGAAGGATATTGTCAATCCAGATGTTCCATCTGCTACACATTTATCCTAAGAGTGTGTAGATGAAATAGGCTACAGGCACCCTTGATTCAAGAGGCTTTGGCAGTTCAGCCTATAGGGTCTGACTCCTCTCAGAGCATGGAACACAGAGAAGAGACTGCTGTTAGCTTCAGGTTCAGTTCTAAGACTACGTGGACTATGAAGACTCAGGAAATGGCATAGGACCGAACTCTAGAACCTTCTGTATGCATGGCACACAAGATGTGGGATCTGTTAAAACTGAAAACTCCTGAGGTCCCATCACCACGTGCCTTGGATCCATCAGAGGACGGGCCATGTGTAAGACCCTTGGAATCAGACCACATGGATCTAATGAAGGTGGCTAAGGAAAGAGCAGCCACTGTTAGCAGGGACGGATCCCAGATGAGAGACTCTTCAGATCAGTCAGGCCATTAGTATCAGTTCCCAGACTGAAAACTAAACAAGACATTTTGTTAGTGGAACCTGTGATTCATATGGATCCGAAGGTTATGGCAAAGGCATGACCAGACCAGATAACAGTGCTGTCTTTGGAACTGAATAGTACTAGGATGGTAGCTGAAATTTACTACATCAGCGGTTCTCAAACTTCGTTGCACTGTGACCTCCTTCTGACAATAAAAATTAATACATGACCCCAGGAGGGGGGACCGAAGCCTGAGCCCACCCAAGCCCTGCCACCTTGGGTAGGAGGGCCAAAGCCCGAGCCCCATTGCCTCAGGCGGGGGGACCAAAGCCGAAGCCCAACCTTAGCCTTGCTGCCCAGGGCTTTGGCTGTGGCCCCAGGCCCCAGTAAGTCTAAGCCAGCCCTGGAAATGCCATTAAAATGGGGTTGCGACCCACTTTGGAGTCCCGACCAACAGTTTGAGAACCGCTGTACTACATGGATCCCCAACTGGAATGATTTACTGATCTGCAAGAGGTATCTTCAGGGAAAGGAAGAGAAAAGCTTCTTCAGAAATGTCTGTTGGGATCAGTTCCTCTAATAAGTGAGGTAGAGTGGAGGAAATATCTTGCTTTTATCCAAAGTCTTCTCTACCTCCTCCCAAGACACCCTCAGATCCTCTGAATATATGGATGTTCCAGTTTTGATAGTGCCTCCAGTTGTCTCAGCTACAAATCCAAGGTTGCATCCACGTTGAGGAACCAAAGCAGGAAAGTCTTAAACAACCTGAGGCACTGCCTAGCTTCTATTCTACAGGAATGGAATATAATCCAGGAGATGATGCCTTTAGACCTACCTACCTTCCTAGTTGTAAAATAGTACTGGATGGGAGGATATTGGTAAGGTTGGCCTCCTTGAGCTGCAGGGCCCTCTTGACATTCAGCAAGGGAATTTATGCCATCACCTAAGTGTGGTAGAAGAACCTCCCTTCTAATAAGGATCCAGGAGGAGACTGTGGAATGGTTTCAAGTTTCCAAGATCAGTCTACCTCCCCTGCCTTCAGGGAACAATTCCCGATGGTAGTACCAGACACTCTGAGGAGGAGGAATGCTTAGCCCCACAAATGGACTTTCAGCATCTTGATATAGAATTAGAGGCAGATTGATTTGATAAAAACATGGGAATAACTTCAGCTTCCTTTCCCTCAGAGACTGCGCGACAATTTCATAAGCTGGTGGACAGAATGTCAGGAATTCTAAAACTGCCTGCTGTGCTAATTGTCTCTTCCCATCCAATTTTTGACATATGGAGAGCACCATCGAAGAGCAAGTTTTCTTTATCCATTTTGGATGAGTTACTACAGCCTGCCAAATATGTTGGGCTGAGAAGCTGGTGTAGACCAATTTCCAGAAAGGCTGTTAAGTTATACCACCTTCCCTATGAAGGATTGTCTTTTTTTCATTCACATCCTGCTTCTTGTGGAAGCAGCAGCTCTCAGCAGGTGAAGAGTAGACAAGGACATTTCCCACCATATGATAAAAAGGGTTAAAAATTGGATGTTTTGGGAAGGAAACTTTTTTTGTTTTCTTTTCTTGGGGATTAGAGTAGTAAACTATCAGGCAGTAATATCTCGTTACCAATTTCACTTCTGGGAAAAGATGGTTACCTTTATTTAAGTGCGGCCTGGTGGCCACCTCGAACTGCCTGAGGGCCAACTTAAGTTGGCTTATACCATTTTGACAGAGGGACAGAATATGGCTAAACATATGCTAAGCGCAAGGTTTTTTTATGCTTCTGATTTGTTAGCCAGAGCAGTAGCCTTGGCTATTATTATAGAAAGGCCTGCCTAGTTAAAATCATCTACTTTTCCTACTGAAACAAGGGTATAAGTAGAGGATCCCCTCTTTGAAGGTGATGGTCGATTTAGCAAAGGAGCTGCTAGAAAAACAAATGAGCTGCTAGAAAAACTAGAAGATCCAAAATCTACTGCTTGGTCCCTGGGATTAAGTCTGTCTGTGTCTACACTTAGATACCACCGTCAATTTTACCTGTCATTCTCTTTGCCACTCCTTATTCAGAAATGGACTGTCTCGCTTTATCAACAAATGGATGTCAATAACATCTGCCAAAAGGATATGGGAAATTATAGAAGAAGAGTATGGAGTTCAATTCAATACTGTGCCTCCATCCAGCCCCCTCATCCCCTTTCCTTGTTCTGGGACCTCTCTCACAAGCATATGATGTTATGGGTCGTACAGTCTCTACTGCTCTCAGGTGCTATAGAGGAGTTTTCCAAAAGAATTCTGGGGCTTGGATTTTTAATCAAATTACTTCCTCATACCAAAGAAGGAAAGTGAACTTTGTCCTATTCTGGATTTAAGAAAGATCAACACCTTTATCAAAAATGTTTGCTTCTGTTTGTTGACACCTGTGTACATCCCTTTTATTTCCTAGATTGGTTTGCAGCTCTCTGCCTCAAGGATGCTTATTTTCACATAGCTATAAGACCAACTCACCTCAAGTAGCTCTGGTTTATGGTGGGTCAAAGACACTTTCAATATAGGGTCCTCCCTCTTGGGCTGTTTATGGCCTCCACAGTCTTTTTATGAAATGCCTCTCTGCTGTGGCAGCTCCCTTGAGAATACAAGACTTGTTTGTCTACCCATAACTAAACAACTGACTTCTGAAGTCAACATCATGCGAGGGATTCCTCAGAGAAATTCAGTATATCATGTTTCTACTAAAGAACCTGGGTCTCTTCATAAATATAAAGAAATCTCAGTTATGCACCACACAGAGGGCTCCATCATAGGTGTAATCCTAAATTCTCTGTAGGGTAGCGCTTTTGTTCCAGATGACAGATTTCTCAGATTTAAACCTTGACAGTGTTCTCAGAAGGCAGTCGTTTTGTCCTAATACTTACCGGCCTAAAGGCATTGGGAATATGTGTCACGCACCATGTGCTTGTCTCATAATGAGGATTCTATAGTAGTGGCTATCTCTAAACTACTGACCCAGTTCAGACAGCATACAGAAATTTCCAGCGATACCACAGAATGTACTAAAGTTCTTGACATGGTGAACTTGAATAAAAGTTCTAAGAGAAATTTTATTCAGTCCTGCAACCTAATAAATGACAAGCACTTTGGATGCATCCAGCAATGGTTAGGGAGCTTATTTAAATTCCCTGATAGTTCAAGGACATTGGAGCTATCAGGAGAAGAGACTGCCTGTAAATCTACTGGAGCTGAGGGCAATTTAACTGGCTTTTGTCAAAGGAAAACTGGTTCTGGTGGTAACTGACAATACAACTGTCATATACTTTGTGAACAAGCAGGGAGAGAGGCTCACTCATCTCAAGTATGCAGTCAAGCTAGGGGACTGGTGCATTTTCATAGATTCATAGATATTAAGGTCAGAAGGGACCATTATGATCATCTAGTCTGACCTCCTGCACAATGCAGGCCACAGAATCTCACCCACCCACTCCTGCAATAAACCTCTCACCTATGTCTGAGCTATTGAAGTCCTCAGATCATGGTTTAAAGACTTCAAGGTGCAGAGAATCCTCCAGCAAGTGACACGTGCCCCATGCTACAGAAGAAGGCGAAAAACCTCTAGGGCCTCTTCCAATCTGCCCTGGAGGAAAATTACTTCCCGACCCCAAATATGACGATCAGCTGAACCCTGAGCATGGGCAAGATTCACTAGCCAGATACCCAGGAAAGAATTCTGTGTATTAACTCAGATCCCACCGCATATAACATCCCATTTAGCACAAGATTTATCCGTTAGCCCTGCACCTTGTAGGAGAGGAAAACAACCTAGTGGACCCACTGAGCAGAGAGGCTGTACAGCTGCATGATTGGTCTATAGAGAAGGAAGTGATACATGAGATCTCTAGAATATGGGGTTGTCCAGATATAGACCTGGTTGCAACAAGTCACAACACAAAGTATAGACTCTTCTTTTCCAGGTCAGGAAGCATCTGAAACTCCATATTGGATGTGTTTCTTCTGCACTGGAGAAAAGACCTACTCTGTGCTTTCCTCCCCTTCCATTGTATCACAGGGTGTGCCTGCCCTGTTGTCTGAATGTGGCACTCCAGGCACTCCCTGCCTCAGTTTCCTCCTCCCCAAGGTTTTCTGGTTCACCTGGGCCCTCTGGCTGGATCACTCTGAGTTCAATTCATTTTCGGCATAATAAGTCCAAACAAAAGTCCAAAATAAACAAAAGGATATTCTGGCCTTTAGGACTTCTCTGAAGCCAGCCTTCTGGGTCCTGTTCCCAGTCCCTCCTGGGTTACCTTTCAGTCTCTTTGTCTTTCCTTAAACAGGAGCACTAGCCCTCCTCCTGGAGCTGGATAATTCAGCCAGTTATTACTTTTCTCCTTAAGCCAGGAGTACCCAAACTCTCCTCCTTGGAGCTGGGGTGTAATTTAATCCACTGGAGGCCCTTAGCCAGCTTCTCCCTCAATTAATCCTCAAGCTGAGAAGGTTCAGTAGGGCAACATTCTATTGGTTTCTGCCCTGCTATGATGGAGGAGGCAGTATTTGGTCTGGTCCCCTTCTTCCAGTTCATCCCCAGATGGTTGGGTGATGGAGAGCTTTGTCCCCGCCTTCTCTGCAAGGCTCCTGGCCGTGCATCCTTAAAGACAATTGACCAGTAGATGTTAGCAGCTTAAATGGTTGAGATTTATGACTTGGATGCACATCAAACCAGAGCATTCAGAACTGGCTTCTCTTCAATATATTTTAAAGTATTTATTGCATTTGAAGCCTCTGAGGGCCTTTCAGATTCTTCAGAGAGGTTCCCTTAGTGGCTATATTGACAGACCATAATTAGATAATAAATTGGTATTTATACATGGTTCAGTTAAAAGGTTCCTGAAGGGACTTGCAAATCTATATCTACCAGTGAAAGATCCTGTACCTGCATGGGACCTCACTTTAGTGCTGGGGTACATTGCTACAGCAGCACAGCTGTACCGGTGCAGCTGTGCCACTGTAGCACTTCAATGAAGACACTACTATGCTGGTGAGAGAGCTTCTCCCTTCAGTGTAGTGAATCCATCTCCCCAAGAGGTGATGGTTATGTCAACAGGAAAAGTTCTCCCGTCTACATAGCACAGTCTACACGGGGGTGGGGGGGGCGGGGTGATTAGGTCAGTATAACTACATCACTCAGGGGTGTGGCTTTTTCACATCCTGAGTGACATAGTTATGCCGATATAGGTCTGTAGTGTAGACCTGGCCTAATAAACTTGTAATGATAAAGCTTGAACCTTTGGTGGAGTGTTCATTATTTCATTTGTCTGTTGAGGTTGCCTTTGTTATTGCTAGAGTTTCTGCTAGACAAGTTAGTGGATTGCATGTCCTTATCACACCCTCCTTTCACTATCTTTCATAGAAACAAGGTAGTTTTCAGGCTATACCCTAGATCATTACCATAAATTATGTCATTATTCCATGTTAATCAAACTATAAATCTACCAATTTTCTTTCCCAAACTGGTGTTAGGCACAAAGATTCTTTTTCCCAAGAATCAGGCAAGCACAGACAATACTGAAGGGGTTTATTCACGGTACCAGGAAGACTGACAAGCAGCTTCAAAAATATGGTGCCATAGTGGCCAGTTATATACATTCTCTTATCAGTTTATTTGTATTTATCTGTACATACAGAGACAGACATTGTTACAAATCAAGGGAGAACCCTAAACAAAGATAAAAATAGGAACAGTACGTAGGTATAGAGGTCATCCCGTTGTATCAAGCATCTATGGCTACCTTGCAGGGGAAAGAGGCTGGGTGGAAGGGAGGGTAGGGATGAGTGCTTACAGACATCCGGTGGGTTGTGAAGGGAGGGTTAGCACTGTTCTAAGAGCTGAGTTACTGGGCGGGCATTGACCATATAAGCTGAGCTAAGTTATCAGGTATTGACAGAAACTATGTCCTTGCTTCTCAGCAGTTTCTGTCTTTTCTGCTGGCTGAATTTTAACTCCTTCCTGACACTAGGGAATCCACTTTACATGATTTGGATGCTAAAAGAACCCTCACCTATTATCTTAATAGAACTCAGGAATTTTACAAATCCAGTAAATTGTTTATTTCATATGTGGACGCTCTTGAGAATCAGGCAGTATCATCGCCAACCATTTCCAGATGGATTGAACAATGTATTCAGAAAAATTATATATAGCAGCACTCTCCTCCCCTCTAGGTATTAGATTGCATGGCCATAGCGTGTTTTAGATGTGTCTGATCAGGAGTCATGTAAAGCTGCCACTTGGAACTCTACATATTTTCACAAAACATTACATGTCAGATCTGACAGCTCAAACTGATGCACAGTTTGTTAGAGCCGTACATCAGTCTTTTTTAATCCTCCTCCTGGTTGGAGTATTACTTGCCAAACTATCCCATAAGCGAGAATATGCAGGAGACTCTGGAAAGAAATGGAGGGTACTAACTTGTAACCAGAGTTCTTAGAAATGAATGCTGCATAGTCACACTCCCCATCAATCTTCCCCTCTTCCTCAGAGGTCTAATGAACACTTTCTCTGATGAACTATTGGAAGGAACTGAGGCAGAGAAGGGCATCCCACTCCTCTCTGTAACTTTGCCCCCAGGATGTTTGGGAGCAGAGAAGTAGGAGTGGGGACATAAATGCTGTAACAGGTACTGTTTGGAGGAGGTTCCACACTCTAGGCTCCAGCAGCTGGCACAACCCGTGAGTGTGACTATGCAGAGTCCAATTACAAGTAACAGCTTTCCTTTTTCTTGTCAGAGCAGAGCTTCTCTCCCATCCCCTCAACTTTTCAACCCCACATGTCCCACTTTTTTCTCATGCTCCCCTCCATTACTTCCACCTAGCGCACCCATGCTAACCCATCCAGGCCTCCCCCAACAACATCCCCACTCCCGCGGTGCTTTTCTAGTCTTCAAAAATCAGCTTTAGATCTCTGAAGATTAATTTGTACCAGTGGTGCTAGTGATAATCCAGGGTACATGAAAACATAAATACCTGTTGATGCTGACCCACTTATTTTTTTAAAAAGCTGGGAAATTCCTACACAGCTTTAACTTTGGGGTAAAGACTACATAATCTATCAGTGCAAATCACAAAAACCAAGGAATTAAGAGTTAAGTCATTCTAAACTCCACTTCAGATTCAGCCACCTCTCTTCCACTGCCCACAGACCAAGTGCATCTGGAGCTCCAGCTGTGAACATGCTATGCCAGTGTGCACACATACAGATTTTGTTTAATGACTCCATCACATACGTTTCTGGACAATCATAAGCTGGTATTTCACGTAAGAATTCTTGCCTCGCAGGAGAAAATCATAGAATCACAGAAATTTACAACTGGAAGGGACCTTGAGAGGTCTCTACTCCATCTCCCCTCGCTAAGGCAGGATGTTTGTCTAACATATAAAAACTATGACACTAACTAATGTGTGTTTTAACAGTCCTGTTCATGCAGGCTTTCCTAAACATGATAGATAAACAAGTCTCTTGGACCATCTCTCTCTCGCTTATGCACACAATACAAAACCAAGTACAGAACTATGTACAGTATGACTTAGAAAGACACGACAGTGCTGCATTAATGATCCAAACACATAGAAATATAACTAGTAAACATGGGGAGAGTTAAGACTGCCTGTTCCTTTGTGGTCATTACCCCAGTGATTTCATATGATGTGAGCTGCGGGATGGCAGATAAGAGAGGAAGTGTCTACAAGACAAAAATTCCCCCCCCAAAAATTCAACTTTGAAGAGAAATCAGTCCTGGAAAACTTCAGCCCAATAGCTAAAAATTGTGCCAACTTCTGAGTGATTGAAAACAGGGCCATAATGGAAACAGTGCTTGTGTTACCAGAGGCTAGTGGTGGTGGGGAGCTGACCCACAGGAGGCTCAAAAAAGGTTTCCTCATGCTAAGGATCAGTAGTAGCAAAACTTCACAATCCTGGGTACCCCTGAGCAGTGTTGCACTACTACATTATTATAGTGGTACAACATCGTATTATAGTGGTACATCATGATATCATTTTAAGGGACAACTTTTCTAAGTCCTCTAAAATCAATATGCTCAGTTGGATTTCTTTGAAATTTGGTGTGTTTCACAAAGGTGCAGAGTAGATAATGTTTATGACCCCCATTTGAGGTCATTTGATTGTGGGGTTCTACAGATATAAGCCCTGGAAAAAATAGCCACAACCAGGAACACTATTCCACTGTAACACAGTTGTCCTTTGCTCCCGGTATTGCATGTGAGTTGGGTTATAAGAGAAGGGAAGGAAGGGCAATATAAACATTTGTATACTAGGAGTGAAGACTGCAGGAAGATGTGGTTCCTGCTTGCGCAGGGGAGGCCATGGCATAGTAGTCAGGGAGGGGCCGGGTAGGAGGGGGGAACACATTGCCTGGGTTGAGGACATGGCTAGAGAAGGGTGCAGAAGCATGGCTGATAGGGCCAGAGAGGTGGGGGGACAGGCTGACTCAGTATGCTAATTGTGAGAAATGATCTGTACAACTGTCTAAATGACTACTAACTCCTAACAACTATATATCTAGGAAATTCAATGCCAAAAACCTCAGTGTTAACACAGAGTTAAGGTTGCTTGGTGACATGTCATCCCCTTGCAGATCATTTTGTTGAGCAAAATTCAAACTTCGGAAAACCGGGAAATGCAGAGTTCATAGATTCTAAGGCCAGAAGGGACCCTTACGATTATCTAGTCTGACCTCAGTTAAGGTTGCCCGTGCTCAACTCAGCATTCTTCAAGAGGACTGCTTACCACCACACACCATTAACTCTGCATGAACATAGTTGTTTGCCATTGATACATTATTTTTGCTTTAGCAAAGTGTCTTGGGATGAAATCATAGAATCATAGAATATTAGGGTTGGAAGAGACCTCAGGAGGTCATCTAGTCCAACCCCCTGCTCAAAGCAGGACCGAAACCAACTAAATCATCCCAGCCAAGGCTTTGTCCAGCCGGACCTTAAAAACCTCTAAGGATGGAGATTCCACCACCTCCCTAGGTAACCCATTCCAGGCTTCACCACCCTCCTACTGAAATAATGTTTCCTAATATCCAACCTAGACCTCCCCCACTACAACTTGAGACCACTGTTTCTTGCTCTGTTGTCTGCTACCACTGAGAACAGCCTAGCTTCATCCTCTTTGGGACCCCCCTTCAGGTAGTCGAAGGCTGCTATCAAATCCCCCCTCACTCTTTTCTTCTGCAGACTAAATAACCCCAGTTCCCTCAGCCTCTCCTTGTAAGTCATGTGCCCCAGCCCCCTAATAATTTTTGTTGCCCTCCTGTGGACTCTTTCCAGTTTGTCCGCATCCCTTCTGTAGTGTGGGGCCAAAAACTGGACACAAAATGTGTTGTGTAAACACAAAATATTAGAGTGGTGCAATTGGGTAGAGTGTACTGTAACCTCAGAATAATTGTTTTATTCGCACATCTCCCAGGAAACTGGTTTAATGGTAATTGGGACAGATTCTGCTAGTATATAGTAGTTTAATTGTGATCAGATGTTAAAGATTGCAGAAAAGGCTCCATTAGAAGTCCTGTATTTGCTTGCTCTAACTTTAAGTAAGAAAATTGACTTGACCTGAAGAGTGGTAATTTATTCTGAAGGCAAAGGATAATTTTTTTACCAAAGTAGGAAGAAAATTGGTTATGGTTGTCACTTGTGTCTAGTGTGGGTCACAACTGTGAGTGCCAATATTAGGTCAGACTGGCAAAACTTGGCAGACACTTCCAAACAGATGGCATATTCTATATTTAGATTTAACCAAGCCAGCAGTATATGCCTGCTCCTGGGTCAGGCCTGATCTTCACTACAGGGAGATCAACGCTGCTGCAATTGATGCAACAGGGGTCAATTTAGTGGGTCTAGTGAAGACCCGCTAAATCGACTGCAGTGTTCTCTGGTCAACCCCGGTATTGCAACTCCCCGAGAAGAGTAAGGTAAGTCAATGGGAGAGCGTCTCCCATCGATGCAGCACAGTGAAGACACTGGGATAAGTCAACCTAAGCTACATCAACTCCAGCTACGTTATTCACATAGCTGGAGAAGCATAACTTAGATCGACTTACCCTGTTAGTGAAGACAAGCCCTCCCTTTATTATCTCATCATAAAGCCACTGACAGTCCACTTCGCTCTCAAGCCTCCATCCAGACAAACTAGACTACTGTGATGAAAGGTTATTAAAACCAATAATCACCACACATCAAGTTTTGGCTCCAAAGAGCTAGTCACTTACCACCAGGTCAAGACAATGCCGCCAGCCAGTTACTTCAGTAAATTAACTAAAGTTTTATTAGCTAAGAAAAGAAATGAGAGTTATTTTAGAGGTTTAAATCAGGTAAAATACATTACTGAGGGGTTAGTTTGTCAATCCAAAATTCTAGCAGGGATGTTATATCTACTAGTTTTCTATAAGTCTGTGGTTTACCCAATAACAGTGGGGACCTCAGTCCTTTGTTCAAAATTTCCTTTGTCAGAGTTCAGCAGTCCAGAGATGTGGTAGGAAAGAGGGGGTCAGGAGCCTTTGTTCTTGCCTTTTATATCTTGACCCCTCTTCTGGAAAAATCCTGGCTGTGTCATGGAGTCAGATGGCTCCAGTGTTTATGTGCTGGATCAGACAGCTCCACTGGGCCAACAGTTCTTCATATGAATTGCAAATTTTGCTTCCACTTTCTGCGTGGTACATGCTGCTTAAGGTGTCTTTAGAAATGACATGTAGATAGCTCATTTGTTATTCCTGAAGGGCTAACCTGTGGGTGTTTCCTAGACTCACATGTTTGAGTTACAAACACATAGCCAGAATTTCATAACTACATACAGTGTTGATACACACATAATAATGAGATACCAATACACAGCAAATTATAACTTTTCCAGTGATACCTCAGAAAGCATACTTTGTATAGGAATTATCACAATTTTGTAAAAGTGGTGACCGTATTAGTATTATAGACAGTCACCTTCCCCTTTATACCGTATCACAATGTTCTTTTGAATTGCTGGTCATTTAAAAAAAAAAAAAAACAGTACCAATTTGAAATGTTACCTAAAATTTTGTATTTCATTACACCCATCTAGATTAGATATTAAAGGGACACAGTCAACTTGAAAGCTAGTGAATTAAAAAATTAAAAAATTAATTTCAGGTTTTACAGTTGCCCGAGAGTATCCCCGTTATTTTTTGTGGTTTTACAATCACATTTTTTTCCAATTTTAAAAAAAAAAAAAAGTCCACACATGTAGGAGAGACCTCCCACAAATGAGAAGCTGACCATCTAACTAGTCATGAAGGGGAAACAATGAAAACTGTTATAAACAAAATGCCATCAAGTCCTCAAAGTAAAACTGGGAGAAATTTTTTCTTGTCTTAATTATAGGAATCTTAGATGTTACTTGTAACAGTAGTAGATAATCACACTTTTATTTGAAAGATTTCTTTTAATTTGATGTCCTTTTAACATGTAAACTTCCTATGTTATGAATAATCTTTGTAGTGGTTCCATAGTTAAGATTGAAAGCAGGGTTACATTTGCACACTCTTAACTTTACAAAAAGTATTTTCACATAACATTGTTTAATTATTTTCAAAGTACCCAGGAATTTTTCTGGTAAATTTGGAGGTAATTGATCAAACCCTGCCAGCTTAAGTTTCTGAGGGTACATCTACAGTGCAAAAGGGAAAAAAATGTGGTAGCAAGTTACAGAGCCCAGGGCTACAGATTTGGGCTTGCCTTACAGCACTAAAAATAGCACTGTGGATGTTTCTGCTTGGGCTGGAACTCAGTCTCTGAAACTCAGTGATGGGGGTGGGTGTCAGAGTCTGGGCTCCAGCCTTAGTGGGAACATCTCTGTAGACCTGGGCTCTAAGACTTGCTGCCACTGGGAGTTTTTTGCAGTGTAGATGTACCCTGAGAGAATGATCAGCCTGAGAGCTGGGACAGAGGAAAATGAACTTTCCAAAAATGTTAGTTGTCATTTAACCAAACTGTATATATTAACTCTTTTTAATCTTTCTAATAGAACACTGCTGTCAATATTTTCCCATCAATAGGGATAAACCTTTTATGCTCACTGGAATGAGAAGTCAATTTCTTTTGATACTTGGAACATTTTCAGGAGAAATGTCTGGAATTCCCTTCACTGTCATTCTGAGCTTCTGTATCAGTATGGTTAACATGCTAAAAGAAAAATTCCCTTGCCTCTGTTGAAAAGTAGTCCTTACAGAATTCAATTTCAGCCAGTGCATTTGTTTTTACATGTAATCTGACTGGTTAAAATTATTCTAGATTTCAGTATTTATTTGAGGTAAACAGTAGGAAGTTTTAATGACTGATCACAATAACTGTTTCTGGGCAATCACGAGCCAGAATTTATTTTATGTAACAATTATACATACCTTGCAGGAGGAAATCATAGATGTCTAAGGTGGGAAATAGACCTCAAGACCTTATATATTCCTTCTAGCCCCCTGCACTGAGCAGTACCAAGTATATCAAGGCCATCCCTGACAGGTGTTTGTTTAACCTGTTCTTAAAAACCTACAATGATGGGGATTCCACAACCTCCATTGGTAAACTATTCCAGTGCTTATTATCCATGTCTTCCTTAAAGTGTGGTGCCAAAAACTGGACGAATGCCAGTGACAGCAGAACAGTTACCTCCCATGTCTTGCATATGATGTTCCTATTGTTACGTTCCAGAATTATGTGTCTTTTTGTCAGTTGCATCACAGTGTTGACTTATCTTCAATTTGGGATCTACAACGATCCTTTTCAGCAGTACTTCTGCTTTTTTCCGATTTTGTATCTGTGCATTTGATTTTTTTTCCTTCCTAAGTATAGTATCTTACTGTCTTTATTGAATTTTATCTTAGTGATTTCAGATCAATTAACCAATTTGTCAAGATCATTTTGAATTCTAATCCTGTCCTCCAAAGTGCTTGCAACTCCTCCCAGCTAGGTGTTATCCGCAAATTTTATAAGTGTTCTCTCAACTCCATTACTGAAGTCAGTGATGATAATATTTCATAATACCAGACACAGGACAGATCCCTGGAGATCTCCATCATATACATTCTTCCAGTTTGACATTAAACACTGCAAAATGAAGAGAAGGAGGAAATAGGGCGTAGGTGAGGCGTAACCAATGTCTGAAAAACACTGACAGCCACAGATGAAAGAAGCTGTGAAAAAGCAATGATGGTATAAATTATTAAATGTTTTCGTTACAGAATAGCGGTATGGATCGCATTTTCTCCGGTATTCAACCAACTGGGAAGCTCCACCTTGGCAACTACTTTGGAGCCATCCAGAACTGGGTGAGGCTTCAGGAAGAGTACAACTCCGTGTTGTACAGCATTGTAGATCTGCACGCTCTCACAATACCACGGGAGCCAGCAGTCTTGCGTCAAAGCGTCTTGGATACTACTGCCACTCTCCTCGCCTGTGGTATCAATCCAGAGAAGTGCCTCCTTTTTCAGCAGTCACAGGTCAGCGTCCCAGTTATTTAAAACTTGGTTCTCAGACATGGCCATATGGTGTTCCCCATGCACTTTGCTGAGCACACATAGCACTGTGCAAGTCTTTTATTCTTTTGTACTGATTGTCTAGAAATTCTTAGCAGTGTTCGATTCCAAGCTCCTGCCTTCACTAACTCTCTGCAAAGGTCAAAGATTTGTTCACAAAGTCCATCCTGAGATACATATATTTCCCAAACAGCCTAGGACTTTGTGGATCTTAAGTCAAACTTATTAGAAAACAGTGAGTCTTATTAGAAGCAAGTCTCCTGTAAAACTAACAAAAGCGTAGCTGCATAAAGTCAGTTTGTATAACTTACATAAACAAAATACACTCTGATCTCTTGGTGTCAGTATTTGTCAACCAAATACTTTTTTTGCCAAATTTGCCCGTTTCTCAGCTTCTTTTGCAGACAGTCAACGTGGCAAGTCTCATACAGGTCCAGCCCTGGACATCTGTCTCTCCTGTCTTCTCTGAGATCAGGTGTTTCCCTTTCTCCCATATGTGCGTCCATTTTTTTCACCTTTCCCACCTTCTCGAGCTCCCCCTTTTCGGAGACTTCCATTGCCCACTTGACCTGATGAGTTGTAAAGGAAATATTTGTTCCCACTCCAAAGTTCTATCTGGCCCACCTCCTGGGGGACTATTTAACTATCCTTGTTAAATTATTTCTATTTATTCTGTTGTGTGCTCAGAAACTTCAGAATACAACTTTGTTCATCTGTCTGGTCCTGTTAATTTTTTATAATTGCATCTATGCTGGGAAAATTTGCGTCCATAATTCACCCTGAATACAGCTCCACCCTTGGTAACAAGAGTGGAAGCTTGTAGTGTAGAAGGGCAGAGTCCACTCCTGCAATCACCAGTGGAGCTACAGAGGTGCTGAATAGAGGGTCTGAATTTTACCAGTTGAAGACAAGTCCTAGTTTTCATTATCTTGCTCCTCGAACTTGGTTCTTATCCATGGTTTGTCTGGAGTTTCCTGTGCATCTGTCAAACAGAAGTGCTGCAGAAGACAAACCTTAGAGGACTTCTTAATTCCCTGCCCTTTTGAGTGAGATTCTTAAGTAGGATAGATTTCATATAGCCTTCCTTCGCTAGTACTGCTGTGACTACTAAAGCCTGCTCTACATTAGAAAATTCCACTGGCGTAACTAAACGGATTTTAAATCCATCTAGTTAACCCAGTGAAGACTTCTATTGTAGATGCACTTAAACCAGCTCAACTTTTGACTAAACCTGTTTATTTCTATTTGAGAAATTATCTCATGGTTTGAACTGACTGAACCCTTGCTTAAGTGCAGTGGGGCTGGCACCAAGTTCACTAGATTGATTTAAATGGGTGATGAAACTTTTCTAATATAGATATGGATACACTGTGATCCTTTTGATCCTAAACATGCCAGCCTGCCTGTTTATAATATCTGGCGTCCCTCATAAAGGTATTTATGCAGAAAACCACCTCCCTAGAGAGACGGTTGTCTGTCTATTAAATGTCCATTGTGTGTTAGTCATTCTCTTGTTCAGAGATTCTCAATCTTTTTCATTCTGAGCGCGCCGCCGCCCCCCCGCAACAAGCAATAAAAACTCCATGGCCTACCTATGCCACAGTAACTTGTTTTCTGCACGTAAAAGCCAGGGCCAGCGTTAGGGGGTAGCAAGCAGGGCAATTGCCTGGAGCCCTATGCCACAGGCGTTCCTGCAAAGCTACATTGTTCAGGCTTCAGCTTCAGCCCTGGGTGGCAGGGCTCAGGGCCTCAGGCTTCAGACCCATGCAGTGGAGCTGGCCCTGCTTGGCAGACTCCCTGAAATCTGCTTGCAGCCCTCCAGGTCTCTGGTTGAGAACCACTGCTCTAGTTATCCTCTTTTGGTAAACCAGTTCAGAGGTTCCTTTTTTCCTTTCTGGTGTGTTTATTTTTTATTAGTTAACTTTTCAACCCGCATTTACAGCTTACCATCCTCTGGAAATTTGTCTACACGTTTTTTAACTTCCGTTAATGGACTGTTAACTAGCTCATGTTAGCTAACACGTTTGTACATGCTAGTCTGGACAAGTGTTTTGTAGAATGTCATTAGTATGTACGTACATGTTTGCCAATTAACTCGAGTTTAAAATTTCCTCCAGTGTAGACCTACCCTGGGTGAATGACTGTTATCAAAAATAAGTTTGGGATGCTAAATAGCTTCAGATGTTTTCTGTCCCTGACCATAGGTGTTGATCAAGAGATATCTCATTGTCTTTTTTGAGGCAGGTTTTATGTTTTGCCCATGATTCCTTTTTACCAGTATTTCTCCTTTATAGGAAATTTGAATTATTGACAGACCAGAAACCAGTCTGTCACGAGCCTTCATTTCGCCCAAGTGATTGTATGCATCATAGCTGAATTCTTTTGGGAAGCCAGTGTAGCTGCTAATTAAATTGAATTCATAGTTCAGTGTTAAACCCCAGTGTCCCCAGTGAGTGATTCCAGCTCCTGTGTTGCTGCTGTTTTATAATTTATAATGCAAACAAGATTTCTTAATTGTAACTGTGTTTGTGGTCACTGTATTCGTTCTTCATGTACTCCTAGGGTGTCCCAACTTAAGAAAATTGCTAAAGGCGATTTTCACCTGTTGATTTTAAAAGTGTAGCAACACAGAAGCCAGACTCACTCACTGGGGACACTGGTTTCACACAGAACTATGAATTCAACTATCAATTCAATTTATTGACAAGTATTTTTGAGTGATGAGTGTGTATTAGGTATATAAACAAGGTAGGGCTATAATGCAAGGCCTACAGGCTAAGACCTGTAAGATTTCAACTTAGCCATAGGAGGCCTCCAGCCAAAGGAGGCTTGAGATAAGTAGGTGACCCAGGAATAACCCTATGCCAGTAAAGCTACACCAGTTTACATTCTTTTTTCTCAGTCTTTAGGTGTAAACTTGAAGCCGGTTCAGTGTTCTCTTGATCTCAAATCTAAAGCAACTGGGATTATGTTTGCAAAAAGTTCCCCTTCACAGTTTTATTGTATGAATTTTTGACTTGAATCTCTGCAATTTGGAAACAGGTGTAAAAATGTTACTTACAGAGCTATAAATGTGAAATTTAAACCAATACATATTTTTATCGTATTTTTCCTTTATAATAAAGATGACTTTTCATAATGTTTTAAGGGTTGTTTGTATTATTTGCATTAAAAAATGAATATTGTGTCCTGTCTTCTAACTTTTTATTAGAAGACTTGGGCAGCAACTTGAGGATTGGGTTGTTGACATCACAGAAGTCTGAAAGCTGAGCTAATGTGGTCCAGTCTGCCTTGAATCAAGTCTTAGAATGCAATGGAAAGATTCTCTTGACTTCAGCTGAGTGTCTGAGTAAGGCTACTAGTCTCTAGCTGATGGTGGAAGGCTTTATGCATCTTGCACAACATAAGCAATGCAGAAGTTGATTCTTTCAAAGTCCCTTGAGAAGGCAATTTCCTAGTGCAGTCTGTGAGACACTGAATATCCTGAGCTCCCTTTGCCATCCTTAGGGGTTTAGGATGCTCAGTACCTTGCAGGATCAGGTCCTTAGTATTTAGTGTTCTCTTAGTAACTATAGAGATTATACACTACAAACTATCCATTATATTTCATTTATCATTAAGCCAAATTATAAATGATCATAGAATCATAGAATATCTGGGTTGGAAGGGACCTCAGGAGATCATCTAGTCTAACCCCCTGCTTAAAGCAGGATCAATCCCCAATTGAATCATCCAACAGATTTTTGCCCCATATCTCTAAATGGCCCCCTCAAGGAGTGAACTCACAATCCTGGGTTTAGCAGGCCAATGCTCAGACCCCTCCCCCGGTGCATCACGGTTTTTGGGGTAGCAAATTCAAGAAAATTCTAATTGTTATTACAGAGCCATGGTACAGAGTCAGCATCTTAATAGGAACCTCTGGATTTCAAGAACATTTGACATTAACAAGGAAGCATTCTCAAACATAAAGTTACTGCCAGCAGTGACTCTTCACATTATGCAGTGGGTAGACTGGCCTAAATTAAATTGATTCTGGTACCTTTGACCTGTGTTATTAATATGCTTCAATTATCCATTGATGGAAAAACATTCAAAGTTACCACTGTTATCTAGGGCTTGTCTGTGTTAGTGATCTCAGTAATTCCTAACTGAAGTAGAGGGATAGAACAGCTGAAGCACAAACAATTCGCTGTATCTGGATGTGCTGATTCACATTCTGAATCATTGCAGTTTTGCCCATGGCCACGCTACCGATGTTCAAAACTGTTTCAATTGCAGTGCTCTTTGAGAACTACCTAGTCCATAGTTGCCAGCACAGCTCGCAGAAGCAGTGGATTCTGGGAGATTTTAAAATGCCTTCGGAACACTGATGGACAGTCAGAGAAAGAGTATTTGAGTTGTTTGTGCTATCCAGATTGGCACTAAATTGTTTAAACTGGAACAATATTTAGACTTGCTGAAAACAAATGGCATTTGGCAGTCATGTAAACCTAGTGTCATACCTTTGTGTATATTTCGAGATGTACTACAAAAAAGACAAGGAGAATTCATAGTACTGACAAGATCATCATTACACCCTGTTCTGTACCTGTGCAGATTCCAGTGTTCTCAGTCTGATAATTTGCACTACTAAATTCACTCAGCAAGGAAGAAATAAAATTCAAGAATGGATAAAATTAATAAATATGTCAGTGCAGTAGCAGTGAACGGATTGATTTTTAAAGAAATTAAGGCCAATATGTTGCTTAATTTGAGGAAATTAAAGGCTACAAATTTAGGCTTCGTTTGTGCACATAAACACACACTTACAGTCCGTTTGCACATGAAAATCCAGGGTAGGTTTGGTGAAAACAGGTTTTGTGCATGGAGATTCTATCATTTGCATGTGCAAGTGATAGCGTGTCAATTACATGGGTACAAATGGAGGCTGGGTTGAGACACTTAAATATTAGGCTTTATGCATGTGCTCAAATAAATGTGTTAGTCTCTAAGGTTATGCATGTGCTCAAATAAATTTGTTAGTCTCTAATTATCTGCAGCTAGCCAGAGATGTCAAGAGTAACAAGAAGGGTTTCTTCAGGTATGTTGGCAACAAGAAGAAAGCCAAGGAATGTGTGGGCCCCTTACTGAATGAGGGAGGCAACCTAGTGACAGAGGATGTGGAAAAAGCTGATGTACTCAATGCTTTTTTTGCCTCTGTTTTCACTAACAAGGTCAGCTCCCAGACTGCTGCGCTGGGCATCACAAAATGGGGAAGAGATGGCCAGCCCTCTGTGGAGATAGAGGTGGTTAGGGACTATTTAGAAAAGCTGGACGTGCACAAGTCCATGGGGCCGGACGAGTTGCATCTGAGAGTGCTGAAGGAATTGGCGGCTGTGATTGCAGAGCCATTGGCCATTATCTTTGAAAACTCGTGGCGAACCGGGGAAGTCCCGGATGACTGGAAAAAGGCTAATGCAGTGCCAATCTTTAAAAAAGGGAAGAAGGAGGATCCTGGGAACTACAGGCCAGTCAGCCTCACTTCAGTCCCTGGAAAAATCATGGAGCAGGTCCTCAAAGAATCAATCCTGAAGCACTTGCATGAGAGGAAAGTGATCAGGAACAGCCAGCATGGATTCACCAAGGGAAGGTCATGCCTGACTAATCTAATCGCCTTTTATGATGAGATTACTGGTTCTGTGGATGAAGGGAAAGCAGTGGATGTATTGTTTCTTGACTTTAGCAAAGCTTTTGACACGGTCTCCCACAGTATTCTTGTCAGCAAGTTAAGGAAGTATGGGCTGGATGAATGCACTACAAGGTGGGTAGAAAGCTGGCTAGATTGTCGGGCTCAACGGGTAGTGATCAATGGCTCCATATCTAGTTGGCAGCCGGTATCAAGTGGAGTACCCCAAGGGTCGGGGCCGGTTTTGTTCAATATCTTCATAAATGATCTGGAGGATGGTGTGGATTGCACACTCAGCAAATTTGCGGATGATACTAAACTGGGAGGAGTGGTAGATACGCTGGAGGGGAGGGATAGGATACAGAAGGACCTAGACAAATTGGAGGATTGGGCCAAAAGAAATCTGATGAGGTTCAATAAGGATAAGTGCAGGGTCCTGCACTTAGGACGGAAGAACCCAATGCACAGCTACAGACTAGGGACCGAATGGCTAGGCAGCAGTTCTGCGGAAAAGGACCTAGGGGTGACAGTGGACGAGAAGCTGGATATGAGTCAGCAGTGTGCCCTTGTTGCCAAGAAGGCCAATGGCATTTTGGGATGTATAAGTAGGGGCATAGCGAGCAGATCGAGGGACGTGATCGTTCCCCTCTATTCGACATTGGTGAGGCCTCATCTGGAGTACTGTGTCCAGTTTTGGGCCCCACACTTCAAGATGGATGTGGATAAATTGGAGAGAGTCCAGCGAAGGGCAACAAAAATTATTAGGGGACTGGAACACATGAGTTATGAGGAGAGGCTGAGGGAGCTGGGATTGTTTAGCCTGCAGAAGAGAAGAATGAGGGGGGATTTGATAGCTGCTTTCAACTACCTGAAAGGGGGTTCCAAAGAGGATGGCTCTAGACTGTTCTCAATGGTAGCAGATGACAGAACGAGGAGTAATGGTCTCAAGTTGCAGTGGGGGAGGTTTAAATTGGATATTAGGAAAAACTTTTTCACTAAGAGGGTGGTGAAACACTGGAATGCGTTACCTAGGGAGGTGGTAGAATCTCCTTCCTTAGAGGTTTTTAAGGTCAGGCTTGACAAAGCCCTGGCTGGGATGATTTAACTGGGAATTGGTCCTGCTTTGAGCAGGGGGTTGGACTAGATGACCTTCTGGGGTCCCTTCCAACCCTGATATTCTATGATTCTATGATTCTAAGGTGCCACAAGTACTTCTTTTCTTTTTGCTAATACCAGTATAGGTATTGCTATATGAAAACAAAATCTATGTAGGTTGACTAAGTAGTGACTTAAAAGGAGACATAATGATAGTCTACAAGTATTTGAAATGTATAATTATCTAGGATCCCAAATAATTATTTAGGGTGGTGCAAGGGGGTTCGGTATAACTAGCTATGATAGACTGAAATTAAGCAATGGAAATTTTTAAGATGACTATTTAGAAAAACTTCCTAGTGTAAAATCTGTTAGACACTAGAATGGAGTCTGAAGGAAAGAAGTAAAAGTCCCACCATTATTTACAAACCAGGTACTATTAATTACAGCCTGGCCAGGTTAAAGAATTTAATAGGAAAATAACAGGTCACAGAGGAGTAATAAAAATTCCTGTAAAACAAAAGTGCTTGTTTCAGAATTTACACAAGTTAATAAGTCTTGACATGGAGTCTAGATGTAAATTAATGACTGGATGACTTCTCTCGATTACAATTAATCATTTTCTAAGATACGGGATAGGATGGTGTTGTCCTTGGTATGTGTTTTTAGTTCAATATGTGATGTGCTGTTTACCCTAAAACCAAATCATCTCAAAATATGCTTTCAGTAACATTCTTCTCCTGTTATGCTAAAAGATATGTAATGGAGTAATGATGCATACCACATACGATGAAAGTGCCATAAGAAAGATTAAATTAAATATAATTGTGGAAAATGGATTTTTTGTCATTGATAACTTTGTTAGGGCTTCCAGTGAGAGGTATATGTGAAATGAAAGACAACTGTCCCCTCTTTCTTCATTAGAATAAAAGTGGAAGAAGATGACTATCACCAGGAATTGGGAGGTAAGAGGCTGTCCGTCACTTTGCTCTTTGTAGGACTGGTTTCTCCTTTGGTTTGTAAGGATGGAGCCTGCTTTCACTGTGCCTTGTTGTGATGGGAATTCTTGGAGACTAGGGCTATAGACACTTCCACCTTGGGGCATTCCTACTTTCGCTGTGATTTTGGAATATCCAGACCATTAGTGGGACAAAAATTTCTGCCCTCCTCATAAAGGTGAGAAACTGTCTAAGGGGAAAAGCAATTCTAACTCCTAGAAATACCCTCTCTCATAACAACCGAATCAGCTGTAAAATCCTGCCCTGATTCTTCTCCAGAAGGAGCTTTTCCATGTCTTTCTTTTCCTCTGTGTCTCCTCTTCCAGAGAATGGACTCCATCTTGTGCAGCCTAGTCCAGATAGGAACATTCAGGTCAACATTTTTTCCTAGTATAAGCCCTTGGCCATTGACGTATACTCTTTGAAGAATATCAGCCTTGTCTCTGCTCTTTTTTCCTCACCTCCTTTCTCCATTATAACTTCTTTGCAGAGAGCTAGATCAGTTCCTCGATTTACTAGGGTAGAAGCGACGTTTGTAATATAGAATTCTGCTCCCATCCTTGTCCCTCTCCGTTTTAGCTTCTTCTCTGACGGAGGATAGACCCTAGACCTGCAAGTGTCTCAATCACTAATAAGCAGATCATTTTTTTCATTCATCAGACAACTTCTGCACCCATTGCTTCCTGGTCTGGGTAGCTGTTGGGAAAGGTTCCACTCAAACTCTGACACCTGATGCCCAGGCTGTTCAGAGAGTATGATTCTGCCGAGAAAACTGCACTTCTTTGCAGGTAGATTTCCTGTGTTCAGTTCCTGAGGTCATCTTCACATACCATTAGATCCTTCCCCAGTACGCACCTAATCTCGTGTTCATGGTGTGTTTAACTCCCTGCTGATAGGTTGACCTATCCCTTTAATCTCAACTCAGCCCTAAGTCTGCATGGAGGTGGCTGCCAAATTTTGATAGGAAGGTTTTCACATTTATCCCTATCTAAGCATGTGACTGTTCTGGGACAGTTTTGCCCTTTCTTGATAAGCCGGGACAGAATCCATCACTGCCTCTTGGAATGTGGATTCCTTACCAGTTTTGAGAGGCTATGCCTGGACTCTTCACAGGCCCTTATTCTCTTTGGCCTAATCTGAAAGACTCTGCGCAGGTGAGAGTCTTCCTCTGGATGGCTTTGAATCCCACCAGGAAATGCATTCACACTGTCTGGGTGAGCTCAGGGAAGACATCATCCACTGCAGGTTGCTGCCACTGCAGTCTCTTTCCTGCAGCTTTGTGTTGCCCTGTCTAACCCTCTCCATCACTTTTTTTGCTCTTCAGCCAGCCATTTTACCACAATCTTTAGAGTCTGGTATTCTACCAAAAATGCTAAGCTGGCTTCATATGTCTTTGGGGAACAAGAAAAGTTAGTGCCAATGAAGATTACTTTCCTAATCCCTCCTTTACAGATCAAATCTGTAGTGCAGGTTTCCAAACTGTGATCCACAGAGCACTTGCTCAGGAAGGTGACCAATTGTGTGGTGCTGCCTGGTCCTTATTTCCAGCTGCTAAACTGCATTAAAGAAGCTAAAAATATATTAAATGCTTCCACATAGCAACACTTGCTCCAAGGTTTTTTTGTAGCTGTGCAGACCACCTCTCCCCATATTCACAATCTCTGTATTAAAATGTTGTCCACACTATGAAAAAGTTTGAGAACTCCTGTTCTATAGGATATGAGATCAACTGCTCACTCTAAAGCCCTCCTTAGTGCCACATAGAGTTGGTTAAATACTTATGAATTCACAATTTATATGAAATTTTTCATCAAAATTTTGAATTTTGATTAAACAATTTTTTGAGAATTTTGATGAAAATTTCTACCTATTTTTCAACCAGTCTGGTGTAATCATGAGCATGACATTTGTTAAGACTTATGTTATTGACTTACAAAGTTGAGGTTGTTGCTCAGCTCCAAAATTTGAGGCCCAGATAATCCAAAAAACAAAACTGTTCCCAATTATTTGGATGGGAACAAGCATCTCAGACCAGGCTGTGTCTGCATTTCATCTCCAGTTACACAAGGACAATGATCGCCCCTCAAGTGAATCATGAGTATCAATTGCCTTGAACTCATGGCCATTGTCCTAGTTTGCATTAAAATACAGAATTCCCAATTAATCTGTTATATTCCAGTGAGATGACACAATTAACCTGTCACATTCTAGTCAGATGACACAACTTCATGGGCTATGTAAATAATGAAATAGAGAACAAAATTACAAATGTTCTGTCGAATCCAGCTGATGGACCATTTTACACCAAGCAACAATCACAAGGTTGGACAGGGTGGTCCAGGGAAAGCTATGTCTCAGCTTTGTCAAAACATGGTAGTCTGGAAAATCAAGGAGGAAGCCATTATACTTCTCACTGCACCTCACAAGTCAAGGAGCCCCTGTTTTTTCAAACCTTATTGTCCTAAGATCAGAACTAATGGGAATTAAATAAGATCAGACTCGTTTATCCAGCATCTGATCTTTCTCTGTGAGCCAGGAAGACGTGTCTAGCACCTTGAAATCTTAAAGGGGGAAGACTGACCTAGCAAGGGAACTCCAAAATGGCCATTTGAAACGGCTATGGCACCCAGAGAGGACTCAACCAATATATTATTTTCCAGGCTACTAAAATTACTACTAAAATTAATACATTGGGGTTCAAATGAGCAGATTATATTAATATAATCACTTCTTATAATGTATTCAAAATTGATTATTAGGGATAAACCTAGTTCCTTGAAGGGCTTTGTCTCAGTAATTGCCAATATAATTGGATGAGACAGACCAGGGCATATCTTTCTATTCCCCCTGTAAGAAAATTGTCAAAGGCACTTGTTCAAAGTCTGGAGCCTTAACTCTGCCCTTGGAGCCCTAACCCTTTCATCATTTCGACACCTGAGCTCAATTTCCTTATTTTTTTTTTCCATTAAAGCAGCCTTTTTTCACAGTGATCACTTGTTAGAAGAATTTCAAAACTAGTGACTCTAGACATTGTCCCATTGTTGCACTTACAGTAAAAACAACATGATTTTATGGACTAATCCTGTCTTTGTTCCCAAGCCAAATATTGTTCGGAGATCTTAGGATATCCTGCTGAAAGATCAGTCTACCCAGCTGTCGAAGTGGATGCATGGTTGATGTCTAAAGAGCAATCAACACTTTTATTGAAAGGTTGGATTCAGCAGGTACTGACTGGTGTCATAGCACCACTTCTCTGAGAGCTCCATTGGTTTCTGCAGAATTAAATCTGCAGTTTCTAAAGAGAATTAAGTTTCTAGCCCTTCTGGTTGTGATAGACCTTTGAATGTAACTGGACGCACTCTTGCAATCTGCAGGTAAATTAAAGCAGAACTCAGAAGGTGGAAATTTACCTACTCATCTCAGTGTGGTCTCAATTCTGAAGCCAAAAGATGACAGTTTAAATGATAACACAAATTACTTCACTGCTGATCATTTTCAGAAACATAACTGGTAACTTCTAAATCCATTAAAATATACTCAACTGGCATGGACCAAGAAAGACTATATTTAATAAGAAGAAATATGTGAATAGTTATTTTAATTCAGATAATTGTCCCTCCCTAGGATATTCACAGCGGTTTATATCACACAGTGGAACTGAAAGTTGTGGTTAAACGGGAGAGGGATTTTTTTCTCTTATTATCCATGTCTGTCAGTCTAGCTCCCCCATAAATTATCTGGGCACATCGGAAGGGCATTTGAATTAATATTGCAATTTGGAGTAATTTCATAGTTCTTCGAGGAATGCCCTTGTGGGTGCTTCACTTCAGGTGATGGTATGTCTCTGAGAGGAGGACAGCGCAGGCACAACCAGATGGGCACTGCTGCTGAAAGGCACAGGACACTCCATCACCTGAAGTAAAGCACCCACAGGGACGCCCATCTCAAAGAACCTCAGTTACTGCATAGGGTGAGTAACCTTCTCTTCTCCTTTAAATATTCCATGGCATTTTTGTAAAAGAGGAGAGAGAGAAAAACACCACCCGCACCTGATTATTCTGATCTTTCACTTGTTTAAATGCTACAAGCTTCTCCTAAATATTAGGTGAACATAAATTATCAAGTTAGGCAAATATTTTTCTCTTTCCTCTGCTAAGTAATAACAGGTAATCCCTGTGGCAATCCAGAAGCCATCTTCCCCAACTCAATACTTTGCTCTTTATTTTTGGTCCTTCAGCTAGTCTACTGTCCATCTAACAATGATCGTATTCAAGCCAAGTTGTATTAATTTCATGAGCAAGAATTTGAGATACCATATCAAGTTTCCTAAAATCCAGATAGTACTACTATTGGTTCGCTCTCACCCAGTAACTTTTGTGAATTTATGAAAAGAAGCAATCTGACTTGCTGCTTATTGTTCATGGTTCTGTTCTTCTTTATACACTAGTGATTTTTCTCTATTTGCTTATTATATGGAGGTGCGTTATCAGCAACCTTGTCAATGTTGCCTCAGGCTTTAGACTTTGACAGAACCTTGCACCTCTTTGTAGTTCAGCCTAAAAATGGAAAACGCTCTTAGAGGTCTCTTGAATTCTTTGAGAGTATTGGGAGCACTAGCAGGTGCTCCTGAAATATGTATAAACCCTCAAATCTTTCACTTTTTTGAAACTTAGGATAGTCTCACCTTTATTTGTGTCTCTTCAGTTACACAACTCCAACCCCTAAATATCCCAAAATGCCCACACAGATCCATTTTATTTTGTGATCTTTGATGTTAAGTGACCATCTGTCATAAATATAAAGGGAAGGGTAAACCCCTTTGAAATCCCTCCTGGCCAGGGGAAAGCTCCTCTCACCTGTAAAGGGTTAAGAAGCTAAAGGTAACCTTGCTGGCACCTGACCAAAATGACCAATGAGGAGACAAGATACTTTCAAAAGCTGGGAGGAGGGGGAGAAACAAAGGGTCTGTGTGTCTGTCTATAGTCTGTCTATATGCTGGTCTTTACCGGGGATAGACCAGGAATGGAGTCTTAGAACTTTTAGTAAGTAATCTAGCTAGGTATGTGTTAGATTATGATTTCTTTAAATGGCTGAGAAAAGAATTGTGCTGAATAGAATAGCTATTTCTGTCTGTGTATCTTTTTTGTAACTTAAGGTTTTGCCTAGAGGGGTTCTCTATGTTTTTGAATCTAATTACCCTGTAAGATATCTACCATCCTGATTTTACAGGGGGGATTTCTTCATTTCTATTTACTTCTATTTTTATTAAAAGTCTTCTTGTAAGGAACTGAATGCTTTTTCATTGTTCTCAGATCCAAGGGTTTGGGTCTGTGGTCACCTATGCAAATTGGTGAGGCTTTTTATCCAACATTTCCCAGGAAAGGGGGGGGTGCAAGTGTTGGGAGGATTGTTCATTGTTCTTAAGATCCAAGGGTCTGGGTCTGTAGTCACCTAGGCAAATTGGTGAGGCTTTTTACCAAACCTTGTCCAGGAAGTGGGGTGCAAGGTTTTGGGAAATATTTTGGGGGGAAGGACGCGTCCAAACAGCTCTTCCCCAGTAACCAGTATTAGTTTGGTGGTGGTAGCGGCCAGTACAAGGACAACGGGTAGAATATTTTGTACCTTGGGGAAGTTTTGACCTAAGCTGGTAAAGATAAGCTTAGGAGGTTTTTCATGCAGGTCCCCACATCTACCCTAGAGTGTAGGGTACTCTAGAGTGTACCCTAGAGTTCAGAGTGGGGGAGGAACCTTGACACCATCTATCAGAGTCAAGCTTTGCTGGGTGGCAAGATAGATTGGAATGCCCAAGGGGACTCTGACACCATGCTACGGCTGTGTAGTGCCTGAGGAGTTTACACTTGTTACTTGGTTGGTGAAATCTATGTATAGAACACACAACAAGTTTGAGAGTTGTGCTTGCTTCTTCACAATCTGCCCTGAGATTGGTATTCTCGCTCATGAGCTACTCCAGACAGTGTGACATTGGTGTAATCTTGGCCCAATTCACATGCCACTGGTCAGCTGGATTTATAGATCATAACCCAGTGCTGTTAAAAGTTTAAGCTTGATATTGAGAGTTTTAAGGATTAAAGAATAGACACAGTAAGTGGGCCACCGTTATATGATGGTCTTGTCACAAAAGACCTTGAACAGTCACGCACGGAGAGGGGAATATCTTTTAAAAGGAAAGCCCCAAATCTGGAACTGAGAGCTTTGCTCATAAGTTTTGACCAGGCATCCAAGGACCCTGCTGCTCTAGATACAGTTGGGGAACTGGCCTGATTGTAGTACTTGGTAGCCCAGAAAGAACGTAAGCACGAGAGAATGATGGTAGAGCTGCGGATCAGGGAGACTGAGGCAATCCAAGCATCAGTCAAAGCCAGTAAGAAGGTTGAGGAGAGAGCCCACCAATGATGCATAGCTAACAAACAGGTCAAGGAGAAAGCCCACTGAAGACATGTGGAACAGCTAGAAGCTGAGGAGAGGGCACACCAGAAACAGATGGAAGTTCACACATTGCAGGTCAAAGTACTGGAGCAGCAAAAGGAGTTTCCTCAGCCAGTGATTACACCCTCTCCCTCCTCCACAGTAGCAAAGAGACTAATTGCATAGAAGAGTTCCTGTGACACTCCACCAGAAAAGTAGATCGCATCCTGGAATGGGCCACCCAAATACCCCGAGAGAATCTGCTTCAATACAGAAATAAAACCGTCTCTGACCACACACCACTGGTTATCACACTGCCATCCACACTGGAATCCATATGGGGTATCATCAGATAAATTCATGGAGGATAGCCATCAATGGCTATTAGCCAGGACAGGCAGCGATGGTGTCCCTAGCCTCTGTTTGCCTGAAGCTGGGAGTGAGCGACAGGGGATGGGTCACTTGATGATTACCTGTTCTGTTCATTCCCCCTGAAGCACCTGGCATTGGCATTGTTGGAAGACAGGATATTAGGCTAGATGGACCTTTGGTCTGACCCAGTATGGTCGTTCTCATGTTAATTACAACTCATACTCATTTGGGACCCCATCCTGAAAGACATCTTCCCTGAACCTGCACTTTTGGCTTTCAGACAACCCCGACCTCTCCAGGCTTATCATCAGACGCAAGCTCCCCACAGACCAGGACACATCAACTCAAAGCAGCACCAGACTCTGCCAGAACAACAGATGCAAAACATGCAGATATATCTCCACTGCTGCAATGATCAATACACAACACACCTTTCAAGAGTTATGGATCCAACATTTGCCTATCACTACATTTGGTATACCTCATCCACTGCACTAAGTGCCCCAATAACAGCTGTGTGCATGAAACCAGACAATAGTTCTTGAATGAACTCAGAGGAAAATGATGAGACAAAACCAACATATCACCTGTGGGAGAACACTTTTCACAAAGTGATCATTCTATATGTCGACAATAAGTCCTCATCTGCAAAGGAAGTCTGCACAACGCTTTCAAAAGACAAGCCTGGGAACTTAAATTCATAACTGCTAGACACTAAAATTCATGCACTTAATTAAAACACTGGATTTATGGCTTATTACAACAATCTGTAACCCACTGTCCCCACTTTTTGTCCTATGACTACAGGGGTGTTAGCACATATTCTAAGTCAGGGGTTGGCAACCTTTCAGAAGTGGTGTGCCAAGTCTTCATTTATTCACTCTAATTTAAGGTTTTGCATGCCAGTGATACATTTTAACATTTTTAGAAGGTCTCTTTCTATAAGTCTATAATATATAACTAAACTATTGTTGAATGTAAAGTAAATAAGGTTTTTTAAATGTTTAAGAAGCTTCATTTAAAATGAAATTAAAATGCAGAGCCCTCTGGACCAGTGGCCAGGACCCAGGCAGTGTGAGTGCTACTGAAAATCAGCTCATGTGCCACCTTTGGCACGTGTGCTGTAGGTTGCCTACCCCTGTTCTAAGGGACCAATGTTAACTACTTACGCTGAACTATCTGTTAGATCTTGTATTTAGCTGTGACACTCTGAGTACCTTCCCCATACCTGAAGAACAGCTCTGTGTAGCTCAAAAGCTTGTCTCTCTCACCCACAGAAGTTGGGCCAATAAAAGATATTACCTGACCTACTTCGTCGCTCTAGAAGAGTTCCTGTCTACCTCTGAGAGACTGTGTGAAATCCACAAGATCCCAAAGGATAAGTGGATGCCTATCCTCTTCACCAGATTAACTGGGATAGTGAGACAAGTTTTTAATTATATGGAGGAGGCGGATGCTATGGTGTGGAAGAAGTTTAAAGAAAGTGTATTGAAAAAATTAAAGATCACTCCTGAGACATATCGACTGAAGTACAGAAATCTTAAAAATGTTTGACAGTATTACTCATGTTGAATATATACACAAAATGTCAAATTTTATGAGAAAATGGATAACGGGGATAAGGGCTGAAGGTGATTATGAAAAACTGTTTGATCTGATGGCCCAAGAACAATTGTTATGGGTAGTTACAGAAGAGGTAAAGGTAGCCATCTGTGACAAAAAACGTTCCATAGACTATAGAAATTTCTGATGAATATATTGAATCAAGGGTCCATGGAGGATGCAAATCCCAGGGGAAAGGAAATTCCCTGTCACCCCAGTTAAGAGGGAGGAGGAGATTGGAAGTAAACCTAAACCCAGTGTTGATAAGAAACCCCAGGGGAGCCCAGCTTTTGAAACCCTCTACCCTAAGGGAAGGCAGGTAATCTGCCATCACTTTGTGGGGCTCCTGGCCATATAAAATTAACTTGCCCAAAACTCAAGGTAACCCTATGATCCACAACCCCCATTGTGACGCCGCTACAGTGGTACCAGAGACAGTAGTAGAGAAGGTGCAGGACCCAGTGAACTATGTAAGGACTGAGTCTTGGGAAGGCAGTGAAGATTTATTAAGGATGCTAAGGTAAATAACATAGATCATAAGGGCTGGAGGAACACAGCACCCCAAGTCACTTTGATCAAGGAAAGTTTCGTAAAGGAGAAAGACAGACACTGGTAAGAGTTTAAATATATTAGCTTTGGCTGAATGCTCTGTAGCTGTGCCTCTGGCTAAGGTCCACCTTGAGTGGGAGGATTTTAAGGGTGATGATATTGTGGGCATTAGAAATCTGCTCCCTGCTGATATTTTAATAGTAATAACATTTTAGCCATGTCTAAGCAGGTTGATATTATAACTCGCAGCCAGAAAGAGTATAGCTCAACCACACCTGCTTTGTCTGTGGACAGCAGGAAGGGCTGCAAGTAGGAGGGAAATGCCCTCAGTCCTTTGTCAGCTGAGAGCAGCGGGTTTTGTCTTCAGAGGAGGAATTTGAAAATTCCACTGCTTTGCCAGAGTCTGCTGTGAATGTAAGTGAGACTCCAAAGGACTTTACTGAGGCTTAACAGGCTGATCCTTCCCTGGACCAGGAGAGGGTTGCGGCTCAGAATAATATGCCAGGTGGAGAAGGAAAGGGTAGATTTTTTTTCTTTAAGGAGTTTTGTTGTACCAAGAGGATTCCATAGGAAAAAAGAGGTATGCTGTTGAGGTTTGCAAGCAGGTGCTTGTACCTGATAAATACAGGACAGAATTTCTGCAGTTAAGCCCTGATTTTTTTAAGCTGCACATTAAGGAGTAAAAGGAACTGGTGACAGGCTTAAACAGAATTTCTATTGGCCTCATGTGTGAGACAATAAATAATTACTGTAAGAGCTGTGACTTGTGTTAGAAGCATGAGAAAATAAAAGGACTTTGTAAGGCACCGTTGCAGCCATTGCCCATCATTAACGTGGTGTTTGCCAGAGTGTCTCTGGATATTGTGTCCATAGCGTCCAGGATTGGAAAGAAATACATTCTTGTTGTGGTGGATTCTGCCACCAGGTACTCTGAAGCCGCAGCTCTGTCTAACATAGAGCTGAGACCATGGCCACTATCCTATTCAGCATTTTAACAGAGTAAGTTTTCCCAGAGATTTTTTGTCAGACCACAGTGCAAACTTTAAGTTATGGAAATTGTGTGAAGTGAGACTTACAAAGGCTGCTCTCATCATCCAGAAACTAATGGTCTGATGGAAAGAGTTAATGGGACTTTGAAAGCTATGCTGAAGATGTATGTTATCAGGCAAGCGAAAGACTGGATGTGTTACTCTCTTATGTGTTATTCGCACACAGAAGTGTACCGCAAGAATCTACTGGCTTTGCCCCCTTTGATCTTCTTTATGGAACACATGTGAGGGGATGATTTGAGGCTCTTGGGAGGGTAGTACAAAGGAGACAAGACAGCCTATAGGGGAGTATGTCATTCATTTTAAAGAGAATTTAAAGGCTATGATGGATTTAGTGCAGCAAAACCTTGAAAGAAATCAGGTGACTCAAAAAGTTTGATACGGCAGGCATGCTTTTGACATAGGTGATTTGGTATTGGTGTTGATTCCAGGGAGGAGGAACAAAATGCAGGATTGTTGGGAAGGACCTTTTGAGTTGATAGAGGGAATGAGGTCACTTACAATGTAAGGAACCCCCGTGGCAGGGGAGTCTGTGCAAACAGCACTTGTTGCTAGAATGAAGGCTTATCATAAAAGGGAGAAGGGAGTGAATATGATTTGTTGTGCGGATCAGGGAACGTTAAGTGCCCCTTTAATTGATTTGGGAGAGTAAGAAAGAGATCCCTCTGGAGAGCCTTGATATATGGGAGGGTTTGAAACCCACCCAAAAGCAGGAAACACTGGCCCTTCTGCAACACCACAGGTGGCAGGTATTTTCCAACTGGCCAGGTTTAACTGACAAAATCGTACATTCCACTGAAACTACAAGGGTAGCGATCAGAGGAGTGCAGCAGTCAGCTGGTAGAAGAGAGCTAGAGTCTAGGAGAGAAATTGTTGCACAGGAGAAGCTCTAGGAACAATCAAGCTTTGGGATAAGGTTTGGGTCTCAATTTGTTAGTTTATTAATAAAGTCAAATGTCAAGAAGAGGGTGCTTTATTAGAGCAGCATGGGAATTGCAAATGATCACAGAATCCTAAGGTGTAGAGAGAAGAGTAGACAACTGAAAAGCCATTTGTCTGTATGGAGGGACAAACTGGGCTGCAAACCAGCACAAGTTTCCTTTGGATGAAAGAAGGGAAACATATGCTGGAGTTCCAGGGAAGTGCTTGGATCATCCACATGTAACCATGTTTGCTGTAAATGTCACTGAAGTTTTTAAAAGTCTGAAAACAGATTAAACATAGACCAAATGTGAGCCCCACAGGAAAAAGGTTCAATAGTTTGCACTGGAAATAACTTTTATCAGTGATTAGCAGGAAGTACTCTCGTGTTGCTGTGCTGATTTGATGCAATGAAGATTGAAGGTGCGGGGACATGAAACCTCTACATCACTGTTAGGAGTAGGGAGGCGACAGTCTCAACCTGATGAGAGGTATTAAGAAGTTTTTTGGCTTGTGAAAAATGTGGGAGTGGGAGAAGAGAAACAGGAAGACTAGAACTTGAGCACACAAACATACAGAACAGACCAACAGCACAAACTTGATGTATTTAGCAAAGGTGTGATCTAGGTGGCCAAATAGAGGGATTCATCGTGGATGTGAAAACTACTAAATGAGAGAGAGCTAGTTTCCTAAGGGAAACAGTAAATAGGGGATTTGTAAGTCTTCAAAATATCTTGAGCCAAGTTGCAGGAAGTATTTTTTGATATTTATATCCTTCAGGACACAAAAGCAGCTGGAGCTGACATGCAGGATTTAATGGATTAGATTAGATAGCTGCTACTTAGGGTTTCTAATGGTGATGTTCTAGTAGGTTGACTTGACATGCAGTCAGTGACATCTCCTAAATTGCGGTTTTGCTCATTGCAGAAGAAATCCTAGAGCGCTGCTTTGGGAGTTGGAAGATATGCATTTGCTTTGCTCCATGTATGGACTTTTTTTGGTTTTTCTTTATCTCCATCCAGCACAGACATCTGCTGACTGCTCCTTCATGCAGTTGCTTGAACTCTAGTTATATTGGCTTGTTAAAATAATCTGCAAGACTTGTGGAAAGCTTAGAGAAGATTTTACTCTTACTCTTTCCTATTAAATTTAGCAATTTGCAAGAATGCCCTTTGAACCGCCATTCTCTTCCCAATTCTTTCTGATCAATTTACATTACCTTGTGCATATGTAATCTCTTATGAATTTTGCTATAAGCAGCGCTGACAGTTACATCTCTAGTTAACTTTGCCAAACACTTTCTCTTATAAGAGCCTGTTTTCAGTTGCTTGCAATTTTGTACAACTTTAATCACTGGAGTTGAAATTTTTCATTCCAGATGCCTGATTTTTATTTTTAATTTAAGCATCGGTCATTCTTGATAATGCAATTTGGTAAAAATAGGTTGTTTTGCAAATGTTAAATTTCACAACCATTAATTGAGAAGATCTAGTTCCTTACTGCTTCAGTGCAGAGTCTTGAAATTTGGAGTGTGTATGAGGCGGAGGGATGGTGGCGAGGGGTGTTGTCACCTAGGGTGAGAGAAGTGCCTTTTTGCTATCCCATGAAAATCCATCCATATCTGGCCAAGTTACAAGTCTCTGAAAATCACTGTTTATACATGCTCAATAGAGGTTTGTTTAGTTTGGCATCTAAACTACCTGAAGATTGTCTGCACTCAGCATGCTCCAGCCCACTGCTGTAGAGGCTGAGCAGAACTTTCCCTATGGTTGTACCTCTTGGTTCCTGGGGCCCACTGTGGTACCTGGTGCTGGAGCTAAGAGCAAGGAGATTGTCTTGCCTGTGATCAGGGCTTCCCATGCTGATGCTGAGGCAAAGTGGAGGAGGAGGCAGCCTGATTCAAATTCAGAGGAGTGACAGAGGCAGGCTGTGGGGATAGAATCACTGGAGCACATTCCTCTCCACAACCTGGAATAGAATTTAGAATTCCAGATGTTATGCTTATAAGAAGCACACGGGATCTTTTTTAGGGAAAAAAGGCAATACGCTGCATTGATTGAGAATACAGCAGTTAGCATATGCTTTTCAGTCACACACACACACATACACACACACCCACACACACCACGCACACAGTCCTGCCAGTTGATGTTTATAGTTACCAGTCCAGAGTCTGGATCAATCTAGTGGCCAACCAGATTGGTCGCAGAGGGGAGCCAGGCTCTGTCGGTCACCATCCGATGCTCCTGGAGTTGTGGTGAGATGAACCCAAAGTCCCATGGCCAAGCACCCTGTTTTCATAGTCTTTTTTTCTCTGTTGAAGTCTATGGACTTTGCTGTCTGTGTTTACAAATTACTATGGTTACTCCTTAATTGGTCTTATCTTTTGATGTTAACATTTCAAAACACCTCCGAGAGGGTCATCCTGCCCTGGTTTTGATTTAATCAAAATCGTCTTGTCTTGTCTTTAGGGGTGCCAGCCTTCACCTTAGGGTCATCAGTCTGCCCTTCCTCAGTCATGCATGCATGTTGATGGTTCTCCGGTGTCCTTAAGTCTCTTCACTCCTTCTTCCTTGACTATCTGGCTATAACAATGGCCTTCACACTTTATTTTTTCCTGATGCATACATTCCTCATTCACAGTCTTTTACAGAGACCTTTAAAGGTATACAGCAGTTTTTATGTTGAGCAAGAAAGGCATTGTAAATTAAACCTTACTAAATCTTGTAATCAAAACAGTTCACATTGTGGCCTGGGCCTTCAACTTTCCTCTAATCTTATTAACATAGACACAATACAAGATCCTGTCTTTTACTTACTAAACCTCAAAACAAATAAATGTATATTTAACCAGAGTGCCTAATTTATAATACATATAGGAAACCATAGTAGACATTATAACTTATCCTAAAACAAAAGGGTGACTATAATCAGTCATAAGGATTGTTCTGGTCTGCCCCTGCCTTAACATCAGTACAGACACTGGCAGTCTGTCAGATGCGTTTCTACCAATGTCCCAGGGGGTCATTCTTTTCTGCTATTCAAAAAGGGTGGCTGGTAGGATGATCAAATCGTACATTAATTCTTATAGTACAAATATAAAATCCTGCTCCTACACAGAGTCCCAGTGTTTCCTCTGTTGTCCAGCAAATAGCTGTGAAACTAGCTCGTCCCCATAGTGGTTAATAGCCTACAAATGCTATCAGTTACTCTGTTATACAAAATGGCTCCTAATCTAGCAGAAAAAGGCAAGATAACAAGAACCAATAGCTGGAAACTGAAGCCAGACAAATTCAAATGAAAATTTAAATATATTTTTTTACTGTGATAGTGATTAGCCACTGGAAGAAACTACCAAGAGAAGTGGTAGATTCTCCATCTCCTGATATCTTCACATCAAGACTGGATGGATGCCTTTCTAAAAGATACGCTTTAGCCAAATACAAGTTATATTTTCATCAAATAAAAGTTATTGGGCTAACTAGGTAAAGTTTATTGGCCTGTGATATACAGAAGGGTAAGACTAGATGGTGTAACTGTCCCTTATGGCCTTAAACTCTATGAATGAGCTCGAGTGGTAGAGGTCTGTGATGTGAATCTGATGGTATGTCTAAACTTCAAGCTGGGGGTATGATGCCCAGCTCAAGGAAACATACTTGCACTAGCTCTTATCCAGCTAGTATGCTAAAAATAGAATGTAGCTGCAGTGGTGTGACCGGCAAGAGGGACTAACCACTCCGACTACGTACCTGTTCAAGACCTTAGGCATGTACTCAGGGCAGCTAGCCCCTCCCACCAGTCGCATGCTCATGACTACTCTGTTTTTAGCAGACTTGATCTGATTGAGCTAGCCCAAATATGTCTCCTTGAGCTGGGCTTCACACTCCCAGCTCAAAGTGTAGACTTTACATAAAGATTCCAACACTACCAGTCAATAGACATGGGAGTCAGTATAGTTCTACATGATGGAATTTCTGTTTTTAAGTTTGCTTTTTTTAAAACTTGAGAAACTTCATACAAAACTACATTTTAAAAAGTTAACATTGCAAAGTTGAGCACTCAAAAGTTAGGAAATACCAATTTTAAGGTTGCCTGTGCAACATTAATTCAGACCTTTTGTGCATATGCATTATGATAGTCTTTTAATTACTATTTTGCCTGCAGCACACCTGCATCATTCTGTGCACAGGATGGATGGTGCTTGGGGAATGAATCAGAACTATGTAGTTAATAAAGCTAGCATTTATGGGACCCCCACTTCGCCTGTTGAAGAAGTTAGTAGGTGTATAGTGAATGAGGCAGGGGATTCCAGGAAGAGAAAGGATGGTTTCATGGTTAAGGCAGTTGAATGCCACCTTGGAGAATTAGATTCTGTCCCCACCTCTGCCACAGAGTTCCTGTGTGATGCTGGGCAAGTCACTTAGACCAGACTTTTCACAAGTGGTCACTTATAGCATGTTCCTTCATTTTCTGGATAGGAAATGCCAGAAGTAAGGTTGCCCCTGTAGCCTTCATTTGGCCGCATTTCATGTATGCAATCTTAATTCTGGCATTTCATAAGCTTTGAGTGTTTGATTTTACAACCTTAACTTACCTCTTATATAACTGCCAATGAGTGTGTGTGTGTGTAAATGTAACTTTACATTTTAGAAGAGAAAACTGACAAAAATTCACCATGTGGAATTATACTGACCCCCCACATGGATCATCAGCAAGGTTGGAACTTTTAGTTTTCTGAGCGGCTTCTGTGTGTTCTCACTTCTGGGATGATTATTACCTCCTGGCATTGAGCTGTGAAATCTTTCTAGAGAGCAGTGTCCATTGGGGCCACTTTGCCTCTCCTCCCCCTTGGTTCAAAGAGGATTCAGAGGCTGTAAAGGGGGAGTGCCCCTAACTACCCTTCACTTCCTTTTTTAACCACCAAAGGTACAGCAAGCTCAGATATCGAGCAGTGCCTGTGACACTTTGCTCATCAGTTTCTTTGTTTTTCTTAGTGCAGTTTTTCTTTTATTAGAAGAACAAATTGAAAATGGTACCCCTTGGGCACAGGTATCATCTGAATGACCTTCAGGAACAAGAGGGCTTCCTCTCCTCTACCTATGTTGTGTTTCTCAGGCCCAGTCAACTTATTCTTGCAGTATCTAAATCCAGTATGAACTTCGTCTGGACGTTGCTAGCCTAAGATACTGTGCCCAGCTTAAGCAGTGTCTGCCTCCCTGGTCTTATCTGGGTGAGCCTGGCACCGTCAATGCAATGCCAAGGTCCCTGGATTCCTCTGTGTTGACCTAATTGGGCACTAACTTCCCAGCACTAAGGTCCTTGGATCCTTATAGGTTGACCTTATGTGTTCTGAGGTTCCCACACTGTAGACTTCCCTGGATCCATCCAGGCTGACTGAGTTCAGTGCTTAGGATCTAAAATCATGACCTGGTGACCTACTTAATGAAGTGGCCTGGTTCCAGTTTATGGGTCACTGTAACTGGCACTAAGGTCGACCTTAGTTGAAGTCAGGTACCCAGCTCAGGTGACAATAGGATCCATGGATTCATCTGAACCAACATAGCTGGCAAAGATTCAGCACCATTAGCTTGGATAAGCCACCAGTCAAAGTTGTTGTTTGTCCCATGTCTGCAGTACTCAGGGCTCTGGTGCTCAGGTCAACTGGGTCCAATGCTGAAAGTCTCTGAAGTGACATTTATTAGGAGAGTATTAGATTGTATGTCAGTATTACCAAGGTTCCTGATTTGTCAAGGTCAGATGAGTGTGATGCCAAAGGTCCCGCACCTTTTTTTATTCCATCAATGCTGCTTAGCAGATTGGTGGTGAGGCTCCAGAACCACAGGTTCAGAGTGAATCACATACTGTGATGTTCTATATTTAGTATAAGTGGCTCACAAGCCCCAAAACTTAACTCAGTAGACTGAGTCTGGTGCTGAGTGAAATTGACTCTGTTTATCTAGGTGGCACCGTAGTCTCCTGATCCTTTGAGCCCTACTTCATCAACACCCCTAAATCTGGCTCTACTGTCATAGAGCCTTTCCATAGTCAGATGCCTAGTCTCAAGTAGGCATTACTGATAGGTGATGTCTACTGAGGGCTTACACCCAGAGCTTGCAAGAATAGTCAGCTGAAACTGTAGGAATTCCTTTTGTGGGAGTCCTTCCAGGGGAAACCAGAAGAACTGTTCACATACCATGCTGGGGTTCTGCATACAACCCGAAATGGCCTTCATTGGCTCCTAAACCCTTCAGCTGGGTTCCCTATCTGAGGCGCCCTTGAGTGCTAAGACACCCTCAGCACTGAAACCTTGGAAACCTGTTCCCAGGCCTGGGCTGAGGTAGCTTCAGTGCCTGAGTCTCCATTCTGTGCCACGTATGGGCTCTGAAAATGACTTTGAAAACATCCAAGGCTGTGATTACCTGGAGACATCTAGGTTCCCAACACCTGTATCAGTGCTTTATTTCTGACTCCTGGAGTCCACTTCTTATCTACTAATGTTGGATTACTGGATCTGCATGTCTTTTTTATGTATGCAGTGTTGTTATAGCCATGTCAGTCCCCGGATACTAGAGAAAGTGGGTGAGGTAATATCTTTTACTGGACCAACTTGACAAGCAAGTGTGCATTGACATTTCCAAGTCTTTGAGTGAATAACAATGTTAAAGAAATTTTTTAAAGGAAATCTTGGCATCCCCTCCTGCTTTGGCACAGAAGGTCTTTATGATCAGATTGGGCCCTCCAGTGCCAGATCTCCAGTGCTTTTGTTCTGGAACCTATTCTTATAGCAGTGCCAGGAAGAGCTTGGACTTACATTCTCGGTTTGGGTTTAGCAAACAATCTATTTCAGGTGCACATGCCTCAGAAATGTTCTTACATACTTTTAAATTTACCTGAACCTGACTGCTTATGTAAGTAACCATGCCCAGTGGGAAAGAATTTAACTTATAAATCTGGGATTCTCAGCTGAGTTTAAGATCGCCATATTTGGGGTCAGGAAGGAATTTTCCTCCAGGGCAGATTGGAAGAGGCCCTGGAGGTTTTTCACCTTCCTCTGTAGCATGGGGCACGGGTCACTTGCTGGCACGGGTCACTTGCTGGAGGATTCTCTGCTCCTTGAAGTCTTTAAACTATGATTTGAGGACTTCAATAGCACAGATATAGAATCATAGAATATCAGGGTTGGAAGGGACCCCGGAAGGTCATCTAGTCCAACCCCCTGCTCAAAGCAGGACCAATTCCCAGTTAAATCATCCCAGCCAGGGCTTTGTCAAGCCTGACCTTAAAAACCTCTAAGGAAGGAGATTCTACCACCTCCCTAGGTAACGCATTCCAGTGTTTCACCACCCTCTTAGTGAAAAAGTTTTTCCTAATATCCAATCTAAACCTCCCCCACTGCAACTTGAGACCATTACTCCTCGTTCTGTCATCTGCTACCATTGAGAACAGTCTAGAGCCATCCTCTTTGGAACCCCCTTTCAGGTAGTTGAAAGCAGCTATCAAATCCCCCCTCATTCTTCTCTTCTGCAGGCTAAACAATCCCAGCTCCCTCAGCCTCTCCTCATAACTCATGTGTTCCAGTCCCCTAATCATTTTTGTTGCCCTTCGCTGGACTCTCTCCAATTTATCCACATCCTTCTTGAAGTGTGGGGCCCAAAACTGGACACAGTACTCCAGATGAGGCCTCACCAATGTCGAATAGAGGGGAACGATCACGTCCCTCGATCTGCTCGCTATGCCCCTACTTATACATCCCAAAATGCCATTGGCCTTCTTGGCAACAAGGGCACACTGCTGACTCATATCCAGCTTCTCGTCCACTGTCACCCCTAGGTCCTTTTCTGCAGAACTGCTGCCTAGCCATTCGGTCCCTAGTCTGTAGCTGTGCATTGGGTTCTTCCGTCCTAAGTACAGGACCCTGCACTTATCCTTATTGAACCTCATCAGATTCCTTTTGGCCCAATCTTCCAATTGGTCTAGGTCCTTCTGTATCCTATCCCTCCCCTCCAGCGTATCTACCACTCCTCCCAGTTTAGTATCATCCGCAAATTTGCTGAGAGTGCAATCCACACCATCCTCCAGATCATTTATGAAGATATTGAATAAAACTGGCCCCAGGACCGACCCTTGGGGCACTCCACTTGATACCGGCTGCCAACTAGACATGGAGCCATTGATCACTACCCATTGAGCCCGACAATTTAGCCAGCTTTCTACCCACCTTATAGTGCATTCATCCAGCCCATACTTCCTTAACTTGCTGACAAGAATACTATGGGAGACCGTGTCAAAAGCTTTGCTAAAGTCAAGAAACAATACATCCACTGCTTTCCCTTCATCCACAGAACCAGTAATCTCATCATAAAAGGCGATTAGATTAGTCAGGCATGACCTTCCCTTGGTGAATCCATGCTGGCTGTTCCTGATCACTTTCCTCTCATGCAAGTGCTTCAGGATTGATTCTTTGAGGACCTGCTCCATGATTTTTCCAGGGACTGAGGTGAGGCTGACTGGCCTGTAGTTCCCAGGATCTTCCTTCTTCCCTTTTTATAGGTGTGAAGTTTTTTGCAGGAGTGGTGAGTGAAATTCTGTGGCCTGCGTTGTGCAGGGGGTCAGACTAGATGATCATAATGGTCCCTTCTGACCTAAATATCTATGAATCTATGAAACATAATTTGCTTAGAATTGTTAGTGCTATTCCTTGAACACACAGTACATGAAAATTGCTACTTATAAGGTGTACTTGTGGCACCTTAGAGACTAACCAATTTATTTGAGCATAAGCTTTCGTGAGCTACAGCTCACTTCATCGGATGCAAGTGAGCTGTAGCTCACGGAAGCTTATGCTCAAATAAATTGGTTAGTCTCTAAGGTGCCACAAGTACTCCTTTTCTTTTTGTGAATACAGACTAACACGGCTGTTACTCTGAAACCTGTACTTATAAGGTGACATTGACATTGTATCACCTCTTCACAGGACAAACACCAGAGCCTGCTATACCAGTCCACCTCATTGAAAGTATCTATTAAATGCTTTTCTTTAAAAGCAGCACATAAATGAGAGAGAGAGAACCCTGCTATCTTGACTTGATCTTTGTCAATCAACAGGGCACTCATCTAGACTTGGGTCCACAGACAGGTTCCATAACAGCATAAATGGGTGCATACTCAGGCTATGCCTGTATCATAGAATCATAGAATATCAGGGTTGGAAGGGACCCCAGAAGGTCATCTAGTCCAACCCCCTGCTCAAAGCAGGACCAATTCCCAGTTAAATCATCCCAGCCTGGGCTTTGTCAAGCCTGACCTTAAAAACCTCTAAGGAAGGAGATTCTACCACCTCCCTAGGTAACGCATTCCAGTGTTTCACCACCCTCTTAGTGAAAAAGTTTTTCATGTAGCTCCATGAGACTGATTACAGAAGGAATCTTGATACTTACACCTGAGCTATTTATGTATCAAGTCATTCAAAAAACTGAAGGTGAAGATAACGTGCTTATTAAGGAATTCTCTTCCCTCCTTTCTTACAATCTGCAGTAATATTTCTAGATGGGATGTTCACCTTGTTTCCCAGCCCTTTTGAGATTTATGGATTCTGCAAGAGATAAAAGCTCCACATACAGGTTTGGAGTTGAAATCTGTTTGTTTAGCTCGTGAATCTTTCTCTCTTTTGATCAGAACTTACCTATACCCTGGCAAATTCTTTTACCAGTTTTCATACAACAGCATAAATGTCTTACCTCTGGCTGATATTTATGTGTTATGCAAGTGGAGACCCAACCAGGTCTCTTTATTACCAAGGTGAACATCTATTGTCTCCAGTTCTGTTTCAAAGTCGAACAAGACCCATTGTCATTGGCAGAGTCTCTTTTTTTGGACTGGAATCAGGAATTCTATGCGTTCCCTCTGATTTCCATTGGTTCAGGAAATCTGTCTGCAGATCATTTGGGATGGAACCAAGATGTTGTTAGCAGCCATAACCAGGTCTTGTAGGATGTTTGAAGACTAATCTGCAATCTGTTGTTAGCATTACTTTACCATGTACTGGATCTGCCCCTGCATCTTCTCAGACTGACATCTGGACTTCTGGATTGCCAACAGGCTTGATGAGAGAGTTTGTTGGAAGTTTAATGGTTCTTATCAAAAAGCAGCAATCTTTGACCAAACAAATCTCTTGCTTTTAACGTTGCTGTTTATTACACTTTGAACATTCAGAACCGTGTTTTGAGTTCTATCAAGCTTTCTGGGTGATGATTTCAGTTTCCACCCTCACGTGCTTAGGTTAGTAGTGCTCACACACTTGCAACACCATACTTTGCAGAAAGGCTGCACTGTGCACTACTAAGATTTCTGGAGATAATTGCTTTGTCCTTCACGCCTGTGTCCAAGGAATCTTTTTACAGGATTTATTTTACAGCAGCACATTTGTTTGTACTGTGAATACCACAAGGGAGACATACTCACTTAGCTGTCCTGGGAGTGTTCTCTCTAGTGCATATATTTCTTTTGATTTGGGGTTAGAGTCTTGTTTCACCAAGCTCTTGTCTGTTTTGTTGGAGTTTGCTGGAGGGAAGACGATGTTCCTCATAGGTGTAGCTACATGCTAGACTTCGAGATACCAGCCTAATGGCCAGTCCTCTATAAACAGTAGTCCATATGATAAGTGTGATATGATCAGTGTTCTCATCCCCATTTCCAGTCTCAAGTCCTCTCCTTTTCTGCTAACCAGCCTATTTCTGCAATCTTTTTTACACCCATGCTTAAGACTTGTCAGATGTTTATTCACCTGGATATATCAAAAATATTCAACTAATCCAAAGAAACATCCATGTAGGCTCCTGTCTTCATAGAATTTGAAAAGCTGTTACTTGAAGCTCTATATGTACTTAAAGCACCAAAAAAATAAACTAAATAAAATGTTGTCCCTTGCATTCTGATCTGGGAGAACAAAACTGTGGTCCCTTCTGATATCTCTTGACTTGCCATCCAGAGCTGATGCTCACTTTGGCAATTCTGAGTCCTTGTTCACTTAGAACTCAGCCCATGTTCCAGGGTCGTGGGGGGAAGGGTACTGCTCACTAATCTCCCACAGGTGGGAATATGTGGAAGCCACCCTAAGGAAAGAGGCTACTTAAAACTAACTGTTGGTCTTTGAATGCACTGCCTCTGCATATTCACTCTTCACCTCACCCTCACCACTTCAGAGTCTAAGGTAAATAATTCCAAAATTAGGGAAGGAGCTGAAAGGTGGTTAGGGTCTTTGGTTGCCCCTTTAATAACTTCTGAATCCTCCACAAGGGAAGGGTAGAGAGAGGCAGTTGACCCCAATACACACTACTCTCTAGAAAGATTCCATAGCAAATATGCAGGTGCAGTACACTTGAAGAACGCCAGCTACTGGCAAGGAACCTCTCTATCACCAGCACAGATGTATATCACTTTGAACTGATGGAATAACTGGTAGCAGTATTAGGCTGTTGTCCTCTATGTGGATTGGCTCCTAGAGGCAGATGAGACATGTGCTTTTTCTGTCTGTTTCATGTATGTAAAATGTCAGGAACCAGGATGTGGGCAGTCTGGCCTAGTGGGCAGAGCAGGTATCCAGGTCAGAGAACAGAAGTGCGTGGGAGACTTGGGGTCAACTGCTAAGTACCAGAGCCAGGGAGCTGAGCCAGAGTCAGGACCGGGAATCAACGCTGAGGATTGGAGCTGGGGTTAGATACCAAATGCCAGAGCAAAGGATTGAGCCAGAGTTTGAGTCTGTCATAAATATAAAGGGAAGGGTAAACACCTTTAAAATCCCTCCTGGCCAGAGGAAAAACCCTTTCACCTGTAAAGGGTTAAGAAGCTAGGATAACCTCGCTGGCACCTGACCACAGTGACCAACAAGGAGACAAGATACTTTCAAAGCTGGAGGGGGGCGGGGAAACAAAGGTTCTGTCTGTCTGTGTGATGCTTTTGCCGGGAACAGAAAGGAATGGAGTCTTAGAACTTAGTAAGTAATCTAGCTAGATATGCATTAGATTCTGTTTTGTTTAAATGGCTGATAAAATAAGTTGTGGTGAATGAACTGTATATTCCTGTTTTTGTGTCTTTTTGTAACTTAAGGTTTTGCCTAGAGGGATTCTCTATGTTTTGAATCTGATTACCCTGTAAGGTATTTACCATCCTGATTTTACAGAGGTGATTCTTTTACTTTTTCTTCTGTTAAAATTCTTCTTTTAAGAACCTGATTGCTTTTTTCATTGTTCTTGAGATCCAAGGGTTTGGGTCTGTGTTCACCTATGCGAATTGGTGAGGATTTTTATCAAGCCTTCCCCAGGAAAGGGGGTGTAGGGTTTGGGAGGATTTTGGGGGGAAAGACATTTCCAAGCGGGCTCTTTCCCTGTTATATATATTTGTTAGACGCTTGGTGGTGGCAGCAAAAAAGTCCAAGGGCAAAAGGTAAAATAGTTTGTACCTTGGGGAAGTTTTAACCTAAGCTGGTAAAAATAAGCTTAGGGGGTTCTCATGCAGGTCCCCACATCTGTACTCTAGAGTTCAGAGTGGGGAAGGAACCTTGACAGAGTCAGAACTGGGAGGTAGAGCCAAGATTGATAGTCAATGGTCAGGAGCAAAGTGAAAGGACAGTGTAATTAAAATTTTCTAACTGTTACAGTTATAGACAGGGTCTTGTCAGTAGCTCAGGTCAGGTGATGATGTGACAGAGAATGGGATGCCAACCTTCCATCACCTCCTCCCCAAATTCACAATCTTATCTCCACCACAAACAGGCCATACTCCCTCAGTCCCTACACCATCCCTTTTCTGCAGTTCTGTAAGGTTGCATACACTCAAGTGTTCGGAGAAGGTAGTGCTGGAAATCTGACATCCAAGGTGGGGCAGAGTTAAGGTTGTGGTACATTCTCTTAAGCAGATGATAGACTTAACTTTCCATGTCATTTTATTTTATTAGGGTTGTCGATTAATCGCAGTTAACTCATGTGATTAACTGAAAAAAATTAATCATGATTTAAAAATTAATTGCAATTACACGTAGTTTTAATCGCACTGTTAATAAAATTCCAATTGAAATTTATTAAATATTTTTGGATGTTTTTCTATATTTTCAGGTATCTTGATTTCAATTACAAGACAGAATACAAAGTAGACAATGCTTACTTTATATTATTATTTTTATTACAAATATTTGCACTGTAAAAATGATAAAAGAAATAGTATTTTTCAATTCACGTCATACTAGTATTTTAGTGCAATCTCTTTATCGTGAAAGTGCAGTTTACAGATATAGATTATTTTTTGTTACATAACTGCATTCAAAAACAAAACAATGTAAAACTTTAGAGCCTACAGGTCCACTCAGTCCTACTTCTTGTTCAGCCCATCGCTAAGACAAACAGGTTTGTTTACATTTACGGGAGATAATGCTGCCCGCTTCTTGTTTACAATGTCATCTGAGGTCACAAGGTACCAATGTGAGATTCACAAGGTCAGCTCCCAGACTGCTGCGCTGGGCATCACAACATGGGGAATAGATAGCCAGCCCTCTGTGGAGAAAGAGGTGGTTAGGGACTATTTAGAAAAGCTGGACGTGCACAAGTCCATGGGGCCAGACGAGTTGCATCCGAGAGTGCTAAAGGAATTGGCGGCTGTGATTGCAGAGCCATTGGCCATTACCTTTGAAAACTCGTGGCGAATGGGGGAAGTCCCGGATGACTGGAAAAGGGCTAATGTAGTGCCAATCTTTAAAAAAGGAGAAGAAGGAGGATCCTGGGAACTACAGGCCAGTCAGCCTCACCTCAGTTCCCGGAAAAATCATGGAGCAGGTCCTCAAAGAATCAATCCTGAAGCACTTACATGAGAGGAAAGTGATCAGGAACAGTCAGCATGGATTCACCAAGGGAAGGTCATGCTTGACTAATCTAATCACCTTCTATGATGAGATTACTGGTTCTGTGGATGAAGGGAAAGCAGTGGATGTATTGTTTCTTGACTTTAGCAAAGCTTTTGACAGTCTCCCACAGTATTCTTGTCAGCAAGTTAAAGAAGTATGGGCTGGATGAATGCACTATAAGGTGGGTAGAAAGTTGGCTAGATTGTCGGGCTCAACGGGTAGTGATCAATGGCTCCATGTCTAGTTGGCAGCCGGTATCAAGTGAGTGCCCCAGGGGTCGGTCGTGGGGCCGGTTTTGTTCAATATCTTCATAAATGATCTGGAGGATGGTGTGGATTGCACTCTCAGCAAATTTGCGGATGATACTAAACTGGGAGGAGTGGTAGATACGCTGGAGGGCAGGGATAGGATACAGAGGGACCTAGACAAATTAGAGGATTGGGCCAAAAGAAATCTGATGAGGTTCAATAAGGATAAGTGCAGGGTCCTGCACTTAGGACGGAAGAACCCAATGCACAGCTACAGACTAGGGACCGAATGGCTAGGCAGCAGTTCTGCGGAAAAGGACCTAGGGGTGACAGTGGACGAGAAGCTGGATATGAGTCAGCAGTGTGCCCTTGTTGCCAAGAAGGCCAATGGCATTTTGGGATGTATAAGTAGGGGCATAGCAAGCAGATCGAGGGACGTGATCGTCCCCCTCTATTCGACATTGGTGAGGCCTCATCTGGAGTACTGTGTCCAGTTTTGGGCCCCACACTACAAGAAGGATGTGGATAAATTGGAGAGAATCCAGCAAAGGGCAACAAAAATGATTAGGGGTCTGGAACACATGACTTATGAGGAGAGGTTGAGGGAACTGGGATTGTTTAGTCTGCAGAAGAGAAGAATGAGGGGGGATTTGATAGCTGCTTTCAACTACCTGAGAGGTGGTTTCAGAGAGGATGGTTCTAGACTATTCTCAGTGGTAGAAGAGGACAGGAGAAGGAGTAATGGTCTCAAGTTGCAGTGGGGGAGGTTTAGGTTGGATATTAGGAAAAACGTTTTCACGAGGAGGGTGGTGAAACACTGGAATGCGTTACGTAGGGAGGTGGTAGAATCTCCTTCCTTAGAAGTTTTTAAGGTCAGGCTTGACAAAGCCCTGGCTGGGATGATTTAGTTGGGATTGGTCCTGCTCTGGGCAGGGGGTTGGACTAGATGACCTCCTGAGGTCCCTTCCAACCCTGATATTCTATGATTTTATGAGAACAGGCCTTCGCATGGCACTTTTGCAGCCAACATTGCAAGGTATTTATGTGCCAGATATGCTAAACATTTGTATACCCCTTCATGCTTCGGCCACCATTCCAGAGGACATGCTTCCATGCTGATGACGCTCATTAAAAAAAAATGTGTTAATTAAATTTGTGACTGAACTCCTTAGGGGAGAATTTGTATGTCTCCTGCTCTGTTTTACCCACATTCTGCCATGTATTTCATGTTATAGCAGTCTCGGATGATGACCCTGTTGTTCGTTTTAAGAACACTTTCACTTCAGATTTGACAAAACGGAAAGAAGGTACCAATGTGAGATTTCTAAAGATAGGTACAGCACTTGACCCAAGGTTTAAGAATCTGAAGTGCCTTCCAAAATCTGAGAGGGACGAGGTGTGGAGCATGCTTTCAGAACTCTTAAAAGAGTAACACTCCAATGTGGAAGCTACAGAACCCGAACCACCAAAAAAGAAAATCGACTTTCTGCTGGTGGCATCTGACTCAGATTATTAAAATGAACATGAGTCGGTCCGCACTGCTTTGGATTGTTATCGAGCAGAACCCATCATCAGCATGGACACATGTCCTCTGGAATGGTGGTTGAAGCATGAAGGGACATATGAATCTTTAGCGCATCTGGCAAGTAAATATCTTGAGACGCCAGCTACAACAGTGCCATGTGAACTCTTGTTCTCGCTTTCAAGTGACATTGTAAACAAGAAGTGGGCAGCATTGTCTCCTGCAAATGTAAACAAACTTGTTTGAGCGATTGGCTGAACGAGAAGTAGGACTGAGTGGACTTGTAGGCTCTAAAGTTTTACATTGTTTTATTTTTGAATGCAATTATTTTTTTTAACATAATTCTACATTTGTAAGTTCAGCTTTCATGATAAAGCAATTGCACTACAGTACTTTTATTAAATGAATTGAAAAATACTATTTTTGTTTTTTACAGTGCAAATATTTGTAATAAAAAATAAATATAAAGTGAGCACTGTACAATCTGTGTTGTAATTGAAATCAATATATTTGAAAATGTAGATAACATCCAAAAATATTTAAATAGATGGTATTCTATTATTGTTTAGCAGTGCGATTAATCAGGATTAATTTTTAGTTGCTTTTTTTAATTGCTTTAAGCCCTAGATTTTTATGTGAAGTGTTATGTATAGAACAGCCTTAACTGATACACAACACTATGTTTTTGTGTATTAGTTTCCCAGGTTTTCAGATAGGATCCTCAGCATTTCAGTTACTTCTTTCAGAAAGAACAGGACCTTCATCAAAGAGTTTTTTTGAAGCTATTGCCCTTTGTGGAAGGAGCTGTTTGTTTTTCGAAGGTTTTGCTCTTCATTAATATTAGCATGATAAATGTTACGAAAGTTTATTCAAAGCTATTGAAAATTGAGTGACAGAGAGATGGGGCATGTCTTTTTTACTTTTGCCTATTTCTTTCTATTATATGAATTAACTCCACAGTCCCTTGTTTAGCAGCATAGAGAAGGACTTCCTGCAGAATTTTAAATGAATTAAATTCCATTGGGGCAATGAGTTAACAAGCTTTTTATTTATTTTACCCTGTGTGATTGTTTTTCTTTGTTTCTTCCATGCTTCTTTGTGCTCCCTCCCTGGCAGCTTTTCTTTACATTAGCATGTGCTCTTATCACTTTGTTAATAATGGACCGTGCTTCATGTGAATCTGGCTTTGGGGGCTAGAAGTGAATTAACTCGCTGCTTAGAGCCAGGGCTGCAGAATGGCTGACAGCTCAGTGTTCCGGTAACACATGGGATGTCAAAGCAACTGGCACAATGGGCATATGCAGCCTTGGTTGTGGGAGGGAGGCATGACAGAGGCATATAGTGAAATCTGTAGCTTTGAAAGAGAGGCCTTGTCAACAGCAATGCTGCAGAACAACATCCCCTCTTAGTTTGTGACTAGAAGGAAGAAACGATAAATTGTTTTGTACCAGATGGTGATTCCTCCTAAATGAAATAGGCATAGGTTAAGTCAGTTCCATCCAGCTCGGTTTACATTGCATAGAGGACACATTTGGTGCCATCTTGTCACACTTTGCCTTGTGTACTAAAGCCAGGCCGGCAAATGAACATGAGGGAATCAAAAAAGAGAGGGTCTGGGAGGCTTCATGTCATTGTAATCAGTTCCTGAGCTATTCACCTCAGGTCATCAGTTCAGCTGTGGACCATATCATCAGTGACCAAAAGTAATTACAATCTTAGGGCTATTTAATTATATTAAATTTAGTCACTTATGGAATCGGTCCTTTTCCAAGTCTACATACAACACCAAAATGATTTCTGCAGATGATATTAGTAATTGTCCCACTTGTTGTTAATAAGCACTTTTTAAAGCTTTTTATCTGAGCTCTCAGATCGAAACACAAGCATTAAGTTTCTCAACCCCTCTGTCCTAGGTATTATCATACCTCTGAACCCATACCTGCCAGCATGTGACAGAGGCAACTGAAATGTGTGGCAAGTGACCAGAAGTGGACCCTTGTTTTGTTGCACATTATACCTCATAAATTACCTCCAGACAAAAACAGTTAAAATGGAGTTAAGATTGAGAGTACACATCAGTGATTCATGGTGGGGTTTTTTTTAATAAAGCGATGTAATTATTTCCAAAACATGCATTGTAAACCCAGGAAATTCAGAATTAAGGTTAAACTTTAACAGGAATCCTAACATATTAAGGTGTAGAAATACGAGGGCACCAAACAACCTTAACTCTGCCCTGTAGTGAATGACACCATTAGGAAGGAAAAAAAATCTAAAACATATTTTAAAATAATCTAATCTAGTCTTACAAATGCTAAAATGTGTTAATCATTTCATTTCCTGAAGGCATTTTGGTGGTTGCAATCTCCCACATTAGATTTGGCATCCTGGCTATCTGCCCTATGCATCCTTCCCTAAGTCAATGGATATTTTGAGTCAGTCTTCCTCTTTCATTTGCAAAACATCTCCTGCCTTTGGTGCTGCAGAACAGGCAGGCTGATTAACCCAAAATGTAGAACATTCCACAAAATCCAGAATACTTAAGAGGTCTAGGTGTCCCCATTTTACAGACAGGACAACTGAAGCACAGAGAGGTTTTTGACTCCCACATCAAATTAATGTTGGAGCTAGGACTAGAAGCAAGGGGATCTGACTAACAGTCCTGTGCTGTAACCCCTAGCCCACTGCCTCAAGGTACTTGGCATTCTCAGCATAAAGGCCAAGATCTGAATGAACATGAAAATTAAACACCCGTCTCATCTCTGCAGTTTTCTTTCTTGGTCAGTTAGGGCAGACTGACCAGGTAGGGTGGGAAAGCTTGTACTGCTGTTGCAGGAGCTGTACTTGTACTATGGATCAATATAGGTTCTTCAGTCACTAGGGCTCTCTGTTACTTCTCACCAGCACTAAACTCACTGAAAAAATGTTAGCCAAAAATAAACTAATCTTACTAATCTTTGGTTTGATAGCCTTTACTGGCTGTACTTTCTCTAGACATGATGTGTGCAGGTGAAAATACATTAAATCTATTCTGATTTCTTATGGCTTTTTTTTTTTTTAGGTGCCTGAACATGCAGAACTCGGTTGGATTCTTGGGTGCTTAACTAGTATGCCACGTATACAAAGCTTTCCCCAGTGGAAGGTAAGGTTTATATGATCAGCATATTAAACTAAAAGGAGATTTAAGGGAATTTAATAAAAACAGTATTGTCCTTTCTGTTGCCTGTGGACCATAAACACTGGGCCAGTCATTCTTACTAAAAGGTGATGGAGTCACTTCAGGAAGAGGAAAGAAAACAACCCCATACAATGCTATTACTATAGGAGACATAACTGTATATTGTGAGTCAGTGAGGCTGCTGCTCTGGGAGGTTACAAAGTAGCATACCGGTAAAAGTAGAGAATACAGAGGCAGTTAAAGAAGGTTTTCAATTATAGACTGGTATTTTTAATCATTTATCAAAATGCTTAAAGTTCTTATTTCAAGCCTCATAACATAATAAAATGCAATGAGTACAGCACAACATTAAGGCTAAAAAATCAAGCAGTCACAAGTAAGGAAATTCCATAAGTAAGTCTTCTGCAACATTAGTTGGCCATTCTGTGTGTTGTATGGTATGGGATATATTAAGGTTTACATTTTAAAAGGGATACAGAAATAAACATAACTAAAGATGACTGTGGCTGAGTTGATGTTTTGAAAAATCTTCCCTTTTGCCATTCATGACATATGTGCTTAATTTCTTAGTATTACATCAACTGTTTTTTGCATTTAATTTCCGTGGGTTTTCTTTATTTAACAAGAAGAGAAATCAGAAGTGTGCTGGGATGTGTAAACCCCACGCTGACAGGGAAGGGGCTAGGGAGGTTCAGCGCTAAGGTAGCCCCACCTCTCTGGCCCTTCCAACCATGCATGGTAGGGTGGAAGGCATTCAAAAGAGGAAGCTGCAATCAGCAAGGGGGAAGCCCTGAGAATGAAGCGGCTGGAGAGTCTCCTGAAGCAGCAGGAGGAACCTCCACCATGCCAGAGACCCCCAGCTCTGGAAAGAGTCCAGTGAGCCCCAGAAGCAAGCCTGGCAGGGAGAGCATGATTGGGCTATCTAGCCCAAAGGACTCCAGTAAAGCTCCTACCCAGGCATCTCTGAAATAAGGTGGTGCCACTGACCTTTTTTTCTTTTGGACCCCTGGAAGGGCTTCTTTGTTGACTTTGAACTCCGCAAGGGTGGGGCCCACTGCAAGGGCTTAGAGGCGGTGGTCTTGACTGGGCTGACCCTGTGGTGGTCACTGGGCATGGCAAGGGGCCCCGACCGAGCTAGAGAAGTGCCCCAGAAAGAATCTCTTAAAAGTGGTGGAGAATGCGGGCACTTGGTCAGCTCTGCTGAAAGGGAGAGGAAAAGGGAGCAGGGAGTGGGAAAAAGGAGAAAAGAGGTTTGAGGCTGAGAAAATCCTGACAGAAACAACTTTGTAATGGATCTGGAATGGCTGTTAAAATGGGTCACAGAAAACCAGCAGCACCAGGCCATCCTGCAACAAAAACAGCAGCAGCAGCTGCTTCAACAGCTTGCAATCCAGCAACAGCTGGGGCAGCAGCAGCAATAGCTGACAGGGAATTAGCCACATGCCAACAGCAACAACAGAACCTGGAGCAACAGATGCTGTCAGTTCTCCGACCTCTAGGGTCACCTAGGGCTGTGGTGACCACTAACCCTGGGCCTCCCAGCTCAACACCCATCCCTGAGAAAGCTGTCTAAGATGGGCACCACCAGTGACCCCCAAGGCATTTCTCACTCCTTTTGAGCTGGTGGCATCTGCTGTGGTGTGGTCCTCAGAGCACTGGACCATGTTATTGGTGCCATCTGTCAGGACCGGCTCAAGCTGAATGCCATGAACTTGATTTGGCAACAGCCCAGGACTATAGGAGGGTCAGAGAGGCCTTATTTGACTGTTTAGATATCACCACCTCTCTGGGAAGAGTCCAGTGAGCCCCAGAGGCAAGCCTGGCAGGGAGAGAGTGATTGGGCTACCTGGCTGGAAGGACTCCAGTAAACCTGCTTTCTGGGCAACCCTGAAGTAAGGTGGTGTCACTGACCTGACAAAAGGGGCTTCTCTGTTGAGTTTGAACTTTTGCTTTTCGTCACCCATAAACAAAGTAAGAAGGCCTACAAGGACGGGGTGGTGGGGTCCACTGCAAGGGCTAAGAGGCTGGGGCCTGGACTGGGCTGCCCCTGTGGTGGTACTGGGGTGTGGCAAGGGGCCCCGAACCCGAAAGACGGTTTTACAAGGAGTCAGAAGAGAGACAAACAATGAGAAGAAAAAAAATCCAGAGCAATTTGGTTTGCAGAGTTCACAACTGGAGAGGGCTAAATACCTCCAGATGTTTTTGGGTGTTTTTTTTCCCTTCCTGTTTTTTCTTCTTAATTAAATAAACCCATTCAAATTTAAATGCAACAAATAGTGTTAATGCAAAACTTAGATTAAAGCCAAGCTTTTCAAACCTGTGTTTCTCAAGTTAGACTTGTAAAGCGATATTTAGACATCTAAGTATAAGTGGTTGGACTTTTAAAACCCACAAATAGGAGCTGCAGGTGCTTGGCATCAGGCCCCCCATATTTAAGAGCCTGGAGATGGAGACAAGACAGTGTGATCTGGATGACGGGGAGAGTAAAAAGATACAGGAAAATATAAAGAAGTCTGGACAGATTTTAAGGATTTTTTTAAATGTAGCTACAGTTAAAACAAAAAGCAGGAAACTAGATACTTGAACATCTATAGACCAGCTGGTCCAGATGATATGCATCTAGGGTGTTAAAGGAATTAGGTACTGAACTTCTGAACCTCTGATAATTATTTACAAAAAGGTGGGTTAATCTGGAGGGTATCAGGACTTTGGATAAAAACAAGTGCTGCATACCAGTCTTCTAACAAACAACAAAAAGAGGAGTGAGTTTGGCAGTTACCGTCCCACACATCTAATATCTCTCCCTAATAAAGTAATAGAATAATATTATGAGACAAGATCTATAAATATCTCTAGAAAATAACTGAGCCATGAGCAGTAAGTAGCACTGGACATTGAAAAAGCACAAATTCTGTTAGGCTTGCTTCTTTGCTAGAATGACAGTCAGTGAACGAAACGGACTCAGTAAGTAAAACTTACAACAAAAAAAATCAAAATCAGATGTTAACATCAGCCAAATGGATGATTTCCGTATGTCTTTCTTTTGCAAACAGGTAAAGAATGCCAGCCAGAATTCTGAAGGAACCGTTGGTCTATTCACATACCCTGTGCTTCAAGCTGCAGATATTCTGCTGTACAAGTAAGAGACAGAATGTGAGCCCACAGGCAACGTCTGTTCAACTGCTGTAAGACTAAAGTTCTATGGGTCAACATGTTAAATATCAAGGGGCGTGAATAGCTGAGAGGACTGGGAATGGATGGCACACTTTCATCTTTCAGTCACTGATTAAAATCTTGCTCAGGTTGATAGTGATTAAATATCAGGCCACTGGAAAACCATTGGATGGTATTGTCTAAGAAGAGTTGGTCACCTCAGAACAATTTAGTGCATGTCCCTAAAATCACCAATAAAACTAACACCAATTGACCCATTCAGCAGTTGCATTGGATTGATTGACTGAATGGGCCACAGAGATTAAACTAGTTGTGGATCCTCAAGGTCAGGGCTGAATCATGTTGTTACTTCCCATGATGGACCTGCTATGAAGCTAGAGAGATTTAGTGTCCAGACCTTTCAGTTGGGCACTTTACACCACTATTAAATTCACTTACATTTTTTTCAGGTTCTGGTGTAGATTATGCTGTGTCAATGGGTGAAGAGTTTTCTGCACAAAGGGGTAGCCAAACCTCATGTGTTGCCTCCATGAGAAAGTTGAGACCCATTACAGAAGCATAGTTCTATACTAGTCAATTATCTTTGATGTAAGATTAGCAGAGGTCCCAGCTTTGACCTGAGGTGTAATGACTGGCACCATCAGGATGTCGTGTAGCGATATGGCACAGTGTTTGAAGAAGTCTTCTGCAAATTGGGAAACTGTGAAGTCTCTTTTTTTTTTCCCCCACATTTTAACTTTTTTACATCCTTGAGGGGACGTTTCCTATACTGAAGAAATGTAGACAATATCCTTCTTTCAGTTACTCTTTCTTTTTTTCCTGGTTCTTCCCGCACGTCTCTTGTAAACCTAATCGCTCTTCTTTTCCCTGCCCACCTACCCAGTGCTAGCAGCCTGACTCCATGCTTACACCACTCCACTCCAGCAGCTTGATGGTTCCACTCCACGCTCCCGTTCTCCCCATACATGGCTGACCTATTAGCCCTTTATTAGTTCCTAGGCTGTCTGATGAGGCTGAGATCAAGAGCTGGTAATGTGGAGGAAGGTTGCATCTGTGAATGAAGCATAGTTAAGTCGGGTAATATGTAAAATCTTAATTAATGAATCTCAAAGACAGAGTAAATAGTACATTATGTTTGCAGATTATATTGAGTTGTGTGGGTTCATCAACTTCTGGGAAGACAGAGAAATGATACAAAAGGGCATGGAGGGTTTGGGAATATAGAATAGGCGGGAATAACAAGTCTTCTACCTGGAAAAATATATCTTGGGTAAAATAATCCAAAGCATAGAGTCAATGGGAGGGGAAACAGTCATGTCAAAAGACTTAGGGATGATATTGCTAGTTTATATATATCATAATTAGGAATATAGGGGTAAAAGTAGAGGGAAAATGTAATTTGAATATTAGAAAAAAATTCTTAACTGAGATCTGTTTGATTGTTGAATAGTTCCCCAAGGGGAATAATAGAAGCCCCATCAATTAAAGTAATTTTAATAAACAAAACACTGGCAACTTCACTGTCAGAAACCATTCTGCACTGGGCCCTGGGATGGACTGAACTACCTAGATCTTTTCCATCTCTATGTAGTAAGATTCTGTACTTTTGATTTGTACTTCCAGCTCATTTTAGCTCAACTTTTGCATATTAAGTGCTGGCTGACTGGAAACAGATGACAAAATAAGGAGGTGTCAGAGAGAGAGAGAGCACATATATTAAAAGATATATATTTAACAAGAGAGCTCTTTTATATTAAAAGGGATAGGAAATGGGACAAGAGGCAAGAGAAAATGGATAATTAGGAAAGGAGCAGCAGTCGTAGAAGGAAGAGCAGGAAAAGCAGACGCTGAAATGGTACAAAGCAAAACTAACTGCAGAAATAAGAACTCATAAAAGTGGCAGAAAAGATTCAGCAAATAAAATACCACAAACAAAATAAATGAATTAGGAGAAGGAAGTGAGGGAGAAATAAAACCAACTGAAGTGACCTTGGAGAAAAAAGAGGATTAGGAAGAAGAAAAAAAAGTTAATTAATAGAAGGTAAATAAATAGCATGTGAGAAGCAGGAGCAAAGACCGCAAGAAAACTAACATAAGAAAGAAAGAGTCATGCTGAGGTGTTTATAGAAACACAATATGTTTTCAGGCTAGTCGGATAACTTTGTGATTCTGGTACCATTTTGGCATATGGAAATGTTCCTTTTGGCCTGCTTAAGTGTATTGATTAAGGTAACTGTTTTTTCTGTGTTGTAAGACACTGTGATTTACTATGGGCTACTGTAATAGTTTTTAGCTTGTCTTGCTTACTCTTTGGTGGGTAGAGGGTGAAGAGATTGACCCCCTGTAATTTAGGATCAGAAGTAAAGAATACCATATTGAATTGAAATTGTCTGGGTATTTAGAGACGCAGAATTTGAATTAAATTAGAATTTGGCCAGGACTTGGTTTATCATACACCAACTCTTTAAAAGTGCAGTGGAAGCTTTAATAAACAAAAGAGGACATGATTTCAAGTCTATATCTCACCTAAAAAATCACAGGTTAACAGTGAGGGCAATTAATCATTGGAAAAAAACACAAGGGAAAGTGATGGATTCTCCATCCCTTAAAGTCTTCAAATCAAGACTGGATGCCATTCTGGAAGATATGCATTAGCCAAACACAAGTTATTGGACTTCAACACAGTAGTAACTGGATAAATTTGCATGACCTATGTTATACAAGAAATCAGACTAGATGATCTAACGGTCCCTTCTATCCTTAAAATCCATGAATGAATAGAAGACAGTGGGTAGTAGAAATCTTATGGAAAGTGGTAGATGCTTGCAGAACACAAGTGTACGTGCCAATATTGTTACTTTTTCTGGTATATTTCCCATTTACATTCAAACTTTGGTAAAAGGCTGTTCTTTTGCTGCTGATTCTGCATTTCATCCCATCAGACACAGCAGAACCGTATTAGACAGGATCCGTCTGGAATCTTGTTCACCCAGAGGAGAGCGAGTTAGCTGTGATTGAACATTTGGCTCCATCTGGCCCTCAACTATGGCAGGAGCCGTGACAGTCTCAGGTAACATTTCAATAGAACTAGAGAATTTTGCTGAGTTTCCTGTATCTGTCTTTTATTAAAAGGTCAACACATGTTCCTGTTGGAGAAGATCAAGTCCTGCACCTGGAACTGGCTCGAGATATAGCACAGCACTTTAACAAGAAATATGGAAACTTCTTTCCTGTGCCCAAAGCCATTTTAAGTGAGTAGGGAGAGGTGTGGTTAAATACTAGATTGCAGTGAGTTATTAAGGGTTGAGGTTGACTTACAGGTAGGGTGAATCTATGTGGGAACAACTGGAAAGGGGGCAAACTGATGGCAAAGTAGATTAATAGAAAAGAATGAATATGGGGCTTTGAAAACCCCCAGAAAGGAATGTGTACAGTATCTGCTATTCCAGTCCTGGGGCCCCCCACAATGCTCTGCTACTGCCTTTCAATCCTGCTTGGTTGCAGCCCCTGTCTGTTCGTGCAGGCATGGGCCTCTCATGAGGAGAGAGCATGTTTGATGGTGCCAATTAAGGAGCAATTTGTGATGCCCATTAGGGCGTTGAATAAGAGACCACCAACCAGCATAACGCGATAGTGTTTGCTAGTAGTAAATGCTGTAATTGAAGTTGCAAAGCAGTTTCTGTTTTATTACCTTCATTACCATAGCACCCAAAAGTTCACTAGGTGCTTTGACATATGCTTGTAAATTTCAAGAAGGCTCTTCATTGGCGCTAAACTTTCCATTCTTGGTCACAGCCTAAAGCTTAGGAGATTTTGAGGAAAATGTGTTCAGCCATTTTTCGCATTACGAGGCCATGAAAAATTTCTGAATCTTTCTGTAGAGCAAATGGCACATGTGGTGGGAAACATGAGCAGCTGAGTACAGAAAAAGTGTGGTATCTTTGCATTAGTTCATAATCTAGAGGAATGTGCACCCCCAGGGGCAGGGAGTTCTCCCCTTAGAAAAGATTACACTGCCAGAGTATCATTAGTAGCCCTCTTTCCACTTTAAAGCCCCAGTTAAAAATGAGAGGTCACCCATGAGAATACAGGGTGTTACAAACCTTGGTGCAGTGTCTTGTGAGCAGTTTGAGCACCAATACTGTGATGTCTATGCAACAGTGATTCTGTGCTATGTGATTCTAGTCATTAGCTCAATGGCTCACACTGCATTTTGTGTATAATAGTAACAATGGGAAGAGACTGTGAATTAATGGAGTGGTGTAACTAGATGAATGTTGCCACGTGCTTTATAGTACTGGTATCCTGTCTTGCATGCGTGCATGTGTCTCAGTTATTTCTAAGGCACCTATCACCCTGCCAAAATCTAAGCAAAATGTTTTCCCCCTGCCTAGTTTTTGGGTAGATAACACCTGGGAGGGAGCAATTTCTAAGGAGCTCTAGGAGAGTTTCAGGGGCTTCTTGTGTGGGGCAGCTTCTCATGGTGAGGAGGCTGGTCATTTTGGGACCCTGGAGTGTGATCTGATCCAGCTTCCCACTGTTACGGGATCCCTCACACACTTCTAGTTTGTGCTCCCTGGGTTACTCGCCTCGCCAATACCAGGTACCTAGAGGAGGAGGTGGATTGGTAGGGAAATCAGCATAGAGCCATAGCAGGCTGGAATCATCCCAGAAGCAGTAGGTAAATGGGGAGAAAGGGGAACTAGGTTCAGGTTCTTTGGGTGATTATGGGGAGAAAGGAGAATGGCTGGGGTGCTTTTGGTGGGAGAGAATGAAGATTAAGGATGAGGTGTATTTTGTAATGCTTGAGAAAGTAATTGTTAAAGCAAGGCAAGCAGCCAGGGCAACCTGCTATAGGCTGTAGTACTCTCCTAAGAAAAGTGCCAAATAAGCATGAATAGACAACCATGATCTGTTTGTCTTTTTAGGTACAACGAAGAAGATAAAGTCTCTCAGGGATCCAACAGCCAAGATGTCCAAGTCAGACCCTCAGAAATTAGGCACACTCAATATCACAGACAGTCCAGAGGAGATAGTTCTGAAATTCCGCAAGGCTGTGACTGACTTCACCTCCGAGGTAACCTATGACCCAGACTCTCGTCCTGGTGTCTCCAATCTGGTGACCATTCATGCTGCAGTAACAGGACTCAGCATAAAGGAAGTGGTGCACCAGTGTATTGGTCTTGACACTGCACACTACAAAGGGATAGTGGCAGAGGCAGTTATTCAGAAATTTGCGCCAATTGGGAACGAAATTAAGAGGCTCCAGGAGGACAAATCCCACTTGGAGAAGGTTTTACAGGCTGGAGCAGAGAAAGCCAAAGAACTAGCTTCCCTTGTGTATCAAGAAATAAGGAGATTAGTGGGGTTTCAATAGAACCTACTGAATAGTTGCAAATTTTCTTATTTCCTGCGATAGCTCTTGTTCATCATCTCCCATCTCAGAGTCTGAGAGAGAATTTTCTTTGTTCTGGAATATCAGACAAGAACAATCAGAGATGATTTTTTCATGTGATTGTGATACCATCTAATGGGAGCCATTCTGGATGGCCAAAGGACGGACACACAATTTCCAAAGAAACTCACAAGACCAGAACAGTGAAGCTGACCAAATGAATTGCCTGTTTTCATAGAGCAACATAAAAAGTTGAAATAGAAGCCACGATCGTTGGGATGACAGAGTTGCTGCATTCCTGATTACTCCAGAAGGAGAGGAAGTCACAAGCTTCATAAAATCCTCCCCTATTACACACACAACCCCACAGAGAAGGACAGTTACACTATGTTGAATGTGATGGCAGAATGTGCTTCTGGATAACCAGAATAAAAATACATACCAGAGACCCGGAATGCCCAGGACATTGGTAGTAGGAAAGAGAGCCTTTCACCTCTAAATCCCCAGTTCAAATGCAGCCTAGTTTGGTAATGACATCTAGTCTGTATGAAATGAGTTGGTCTCTTAGTCCATTTCCTGATATATAAATGTCCATATTACAGAAACCACCATGACCATTGAAACTCGGCTTCTTTTTGGCAGTCTCAGTAAAGAACTCATGGACTGAATGGAACCTGTACCCTCTATCCTGAACACCCCCTCTCACTTCTAAGTCATCTTAGTAGGTCAGGGCTAAGATACATTGGCAGGGGACTGTCTGTGTTGAGAAGCTTGCTCTGCAGCTGTCCATTTTGCAGCTATTCTGTAGAGAAGTAAAGGCTTCAGCACTGTCAGTCCAGCACCAACTACGTGATTCATTATAGAATCTGTGTCCAGCAGGGAAATGACTTTCGGCTGGGAAACCAGAGAACTGGCTGTAAAATTAACAAAAACTGCTTGTGTAAGTGACTAGCTGAATACAAAGCCATGGTTATGATCAAAGCATTTTTCTCAAAATGAATAGGCCTAGTAATGAGAGCTGCACTCAGCCTCCACAGATCTTATTCCTCCCAAGCCCCAGTGAGAGAGCCTAGAATGAGTGAGCTGCTGCTGAGGAGCAGAAGGAAAGGGAGAAACTGGCAAAAAGGAATAAACTATTCTAAAGGCAATGGAATGGAGAGGGCAGAGAAGTGTTTAAAGCAATGCAAAAGCAATTATTGTACTGTTGCGGAGAATTTTGCTGCATCAGTGTGTTGATGCTTCACATTTGAAACCACTGTATTAAAACTTAAACTAAGTTTATATATCACAACCATGGCAGGTACTGCAAAGAGGAAAACACAAATTTAAAAGTGTCTGAAACATGTCTTCACTGTTTCTTTCTCCTGAGTTGGGAAAGGTGGAAGTTATATCAAGAAACTAGAGCAACTTTATACTCGTGAATCATCATGAACTGATCTTTTTTCTGTGTAATACAGACCAATAAAAAGCTGATGAATTTGTTTACTGGTTGGAGTGAAATGGTGAGTGTTCACTGACTCAGAATCCTTTAGCTCCTGTGTATTGCAAAGCAAGAAATTCACAATTGGATGTCCCTACCATCCAAGCTAAGACCCGGGTTTATATTATAAAGGATCTGTAGAAAGAGGACAATGGGATGAGAATTTTCAGGTAAGACCATTACTAAAGCTAGTCAAGACTAGAGAAGGTATATGAATGGACACAAGGATGTCAGTTAGAAAACAAGTGCAAGGTAATGTACATTGGAAGGATTAACTGCATCTTTTCATACACATTGCTGGTTTCTAAATTAACACACAGGGAAAGACATGGGTGTCATGGACAGCTCATTGAAAATCTCTGCTCAATGGCCAGCAGTGGACCAGAAAGCAATTGTTAGGTTTCATGAAGAATAGGGTAGAACAGGGATCGGCAACCTTTGGCACGCAGCCCACCAGGGTAAGCCCCATAACATGCCAGGCCAGTTTGTTTACCTGCTGCATCCGCAGGTTTGGCTGATTGCAGCTCCCACTGGCCGCGGTTCGCTGCTCCAGGCCAATGGGGGCTGCGGGAAGTGGCAGCCAGCACATCCCTTGGCCCACGCCGCTTCCTGCAGCCCCCATTGGCCTGGAGTGGCAAACCGCGGCCAGTGGGAGCTGCGATCGGCTGAACATGTGGACGCAGCAGGTAAACAAACCGGCCCGGCCCACCAGGAGGCTTACCCTGGCGGGCTGCGGGCCAAAGGTTGCCGATCCCTGGGATAGAAAGTGCTACTGAAAATATTGTAACACCACTCTAAATTGATAATACTCAAGATAAAGATATACTGTTCATTTCTGGATGCCCCAGGTTAAAAAAGTTATAGCAGAAATAGAAGATGGTCAAAAGGTGAGGAATAAAAATGAGAGACAAAGAGATTGAAAAGATTAGGACTGTCTTCTTTACAAGGAAAAGAAGAGGGAGCCATGATAGAGGTATATATAATAAACATTATAAAGAGAAGGTGGATTACATTCATACATTGTCTTATAATATCAGAACAAGAAGTGTCCAATGAAATGTAAAAGACAACAAACTTAAAAACTGATTTTTTTAAAATTGTTTTACAGAATGTATGGCTAACCTGTGGAACTCATTTACACAAGATATTAAAGTGCAAGTATTCAGCAGGATTCAGAAAAACTTGCACATATATGAATAAAGAATATAAACCTATATGCTTCAAAGTATTAGACATGGACTATAAGCAACTGATTATGCTTAAGAAGAAACTTATACTGTGGGCTCTTTATTCCATATCTGTTCATTGTGAGGATTTTTGTACCTTCATCTTGAAGCATTTGGTGCTTAGATGGACAACTAGCCTCCTCCAGAATGGCAATTTCTGTATTTCTAAGGGAATTCTGTGCAACAAAATTCTGATTTGGGACTGTCTGAAGCAATTAGCTCACAGTTTATATCTATTTCTGTTTCTACACAGAAACAATTCAGTTCAAATCCACCCAATTTTATCAGGAAAGCGTTGGGAGGGTCTTGGACCTGCCACTAACTGAAGCAGCTTAGATTAACCAAGCTGCCCATCACTAGACACTGTGATTAGGCTCATTACAGTTCTTCAGTTATCACAGATATAGCCATACAGTCACATACGGAGATGTTTCTCACTGGTACAAAATAACTTATTGGCTCTGAATTGTTCAAACTGAGCTGGCCAGTCTTAAAATGACCTATAAAAGAAAACAAAAATGTTGTATACTTTTTCTTTCTTAATGATGTATGCAGAAGGCCCACAGGTATTTTTTTAATGTTTTTCCCTGCTTGTTTTTTACATTAGAAATTCAGCTCTCATCTGCTGTATTTTTCCTACGGGACAGCATGAAAGACTGGAGAACTCATATGGTTACAAATGACGTCAGAGGTACCAGGAAGATAAACCTGATTAATTGGCAAGGGAAGGGATTTTTATTCAGCCTGTTTAAAACACTCTCTTGATTTCTGTTGACACCTGTTTAATTCAAATGCCCAACAAACACTTTGGTAAAATATATTTGTTAAAAATTCTATACTGTACCACATCAGATAAGATTAAAGGCTCCCAATCCATTTCTTCCTCTTTCAAAGGGGGACCTCCAGCAAGATCAAGAAAGACAAGACAAATCTTGATATTCCTAGGGTTTGGTTTTGTGTTTTAATCTTTAAGTTGTTTGTTTTTTAAGAGAGATTTCAGAGCTCTGAAATATCAGAGCATACAAATTCTGCACAAATTCACACAAGCACTGGATGTGCAGACTGCAGCCACTCTGCATTGTGTTATGAATGTTGTTGAATTATTTTGCTTTAGCTCCATATGGGCTTGGGGTTCAATATTCCTCCCTTTCAAGCAAAGAAACAGGAGCAAATGTGCTCTTAAAATAGAAATCTTTCGTACCAGTAAAATAAGGAGGAGATGGGGACAAAAGAGAGAAACTCCTGGCATGTTGGAAGAGTGGATTGTCTCTACCAGTCTCCAAGAGGTGTCACTGAGATTTTTCTGAGAAGCCAAAAACTCTGCTTGGGGCAGGGAGAGTGGTTCTGACGAAGGTCTCTTGCTACTGTAATTTGGCTTTATTAAATTTAAGGGTTTACCCCTGTTTCTGGAAAATTTTCTTCTTTCTTTCCTTTTGTTTGCATTTAAGAGAACTGGTTTTTCCTTTTTATTTCTTTATTTTATTTTTCTTCCCTTAAACAAATTTTACACTTTTACCACATTTTTATAGAACATATTGATCATTTTATTTTCTTTGGGACAACCTAAAAGTATGATAAAAATCTGGGGGTTTTTTTTGGGGGGGGGGCTGGAGGTAGGTATTTTATATTTCACACATGCCAAGTTGAGAAGATAAATTATTAAGTATGATTTCCACCCTAGCACAGGCCAGTTGTGCAGCATATATAACCAATGCAGTTTAGTCCACACATGGATTAAAAAAATAACCAGGAAGGAAGTGTGAACCGTCCCATTCATCTCAATAGGTTTGTTTACTCTGAAACCTAATGTTAACTGTCAACATTATTTACTTTTTCGCTGTTGATCAAAGTACACACACACAAAGGAAGAGCCTATTATGAATGTTTGCCAGTCTACTGTGAATGGGATTCATTTCCATGGACGAAGCTGGAGAATACTACAGAGAGTGCTCAACTGTACCAGATTGTGCAGAATGTTCCACAGTGGAACTATCAGGCTGCTTGTTGTAAGAGAGTCTTTTCATTTAAATACCGTAATGTATAAAGGAAGATTTACTGAGCTAGGAGCCATGAGTTGTGGTTTCAGTTCTAGTGACTGCTGTTTATGCTTCAGCATACTTCCTAGCCCCTATCACTGAACAAAGCTTTATGCCCCAACCCTAGAAGGCAGTCAAATATTAATCCATTCTCTATTTTACATACAGGTTTGCAACAAAATTGTATGATGTCATTTCAAACCAACTGAAAATTGAACCCCTGCTCTCTAATACAGCAGAGCTAAACTTCATCAGGTTATCCATGCTTCCTTTCATACTGCATGAACCAAATCTATGTGCTGTAGTTATCCTATCTGTAACCACTCCACCATGCTCCCTGCCTGCAACTAAGGATAGAACCTGGGATTCTTGATCTCCAGTGTGCTTCTACTGTCATCAAAGAGTTGTGTAACTCACTGGAAAGTGTATGTCAAATCTCCCTGTAATATTTGGTCCGCATAAGGCTAGCAATTTCCGCAGTAGCTCAACTAGTTCAGCAATCTGTGATGTGGATTTAGAGGTCCAGGATTTGGATTCTGTTGTGGAGTGTGGTTTCACAAAAGATAGGCTTGTTTTTCTGGGGTAGGTTGTTTTGTTTGCTTGTATGTTTGTTAATGATTTATTTAATTCACACAGTGAAATAATATCCTTTAAATAGGCTTTATAGTTAAAAAAACATCATAATCTGTCAGTTACAGCATAACACACAAGATACAATAGCAGTCAACGTGCTCATTTGTCACACATCTTGCTGGTATCACACACTGTCAAGTTTGATGGTCAAAGAACCACCTTTTTATTTATTTTTAATCTAGCTGAGCTTTGGCTCCTAAACCTAACTACTCTCAAGCTGCTTTTGAGGGAAGAGGTTAGCTGAAGTGGCAATGTCTTTGTGATTTAGGAGAAAGTTTTAGTGGCTGATGTGTGCAGGTTGCCACTCAGGATTCTGAGTGGACTGGGGAGATTTTATGGATACTGGGACATTTGATGTGTTTTTTAACAAAATCTCCATAGGGCCTGGAGAAAAAGAAAAGTCTGATAAATTGTAGTAAATAAAGAGCAAATTCTCCCTTCAGGATACGCTCCTGCAACTGCACAGAAAATAACTGCATTAGTGTAAGGGCAGAGTTTTATCCCTGGTGTATAATGGCTCTTTATTACATGCCATGGTTCCCTGCTCCTTGAATTGGATTGTATTCTGGAGGGAGGAAGTTTGATCTTGTGAAAGCACAGGAATAGGAGTCTGAAGACCTGGCTTTGCATATGTTTCCTGTGTGACCTTGGGTAAGTTACTTTAGCCCTCTGTGCCTCAGTTTCCTCAGCTGTAAAATGAGGCTAATGAGCCTTCCTAAATTGGTTAGTCTCTAAGGTGCCACAAGTATTCCTTTTCTTTTTGCGAATACTGACTGACACGGTTGTTACTCTGAAACCAAAGGTAAACTACTGTTTGTCAACCTAGAGGTGTAGCATTTCAACCTGACACTCTATCACCAGCAGGAGAGTGAATTTGTGTGGGGGGGTGGAGGGTGAGAAAACCTGGATTTGTGCTGGAAATGGCCCACCTGATGATCACTTTAGATAAGCTATTACCAGCAGGACAGTGGGGTGGGAGGAGGTATTGTTTCATATTCTCTGTGTATATATAAAGCCTGCTGCAGTTTCCAGGATATGCATCTGAGGAAGTGAGCTGTAGCTCACGAAAGCTTATGCTCTAATAAATTGGTTAGTCTCTAAGGTGCCACAAGTCCTCCTTTTCTTTCTGCTAGTGGAGTGCATGGCATAGACAAACAATGAAACATGCCAGGGGGCAGACATTTCAGTCCTGCATAATAAATAAGGAAACCAATGAAAGCATTATGCCTTTGTGTCTTTCAAAAACCTACAGGCAGGACCTTCCTACCTTGGTTTTCTTGCTCTCTGCTCCAAGGGCTCAGCTGGCCTAAAAGAAACGTGCATGGCCCTGCACTGTTGCAGCCCCTTCATCTTTCCTCTCTCCTGGCAGCTTGAAAGGGAGGGCCTCCACTGAGGATCTAATATCAAAAGGGAAAGGGTAATGCCACTTCATGGAGGGGGGGAGTAATTACCAAATTTCCTGAATAGTAAACAGCTTTAAAACCCCTGAACGCTTTCTAGCTGGGCCCTAGTGGATGCCTGCACAGTTATATCATCCATCTGCCTGCTGCAGTTTGGGCTATTGTTGCAGCTTCCCTCCCCCCCCCCCCCAAAAAAAAAAGTTTGATTTAAAAGGTATCATAAACGTTAATAGCGGTGGGCCTGGCAGGACAAATTGAATGAATGCTTCAAAGTCCGTGGGCAGGAGGGAGTTTCTCCAGTGCGGCTTCCCCTTCTCTGCGGGGAATTCCACCGCCCCAGTGCAGAACCCCGCAGCCGCACGCGCCGGGAGCGCCAAGGGAGAGAAAGGGCCGGGGGACCAGTAGTAGCTCGGGACGGTCAGCAGGGGGCAGCGTGGTGACTTGGCTGCCGCGCGGTGAGTCTGGTCAGCGGGCGCGGGCGGCGGCGGCGGCGGGGCGGGTTACTCTCCGGAGGGGAACGGGAAGAAAGGGATGGGGCGGGGAAAGCGCTGCCCGGGAACTGCTGAGTCCGCTTTCTCGCGGCACAGATCGCTCCCGTCCCCCACGCGTCCCCCCCAGCCCGGCGCTGCTTCCTGCCGCTGCGCTGTGCGAGGCGAAAAGCCAACCGGGCTGGAGACGAGGGCGCAGCTCCGGCTCCCCGGAGGAGCCCAGCCTGGCTTTGCCGGTGGTGGGTGATCTTCCCTGGGGGCCCGCGGCGCTGGGGGGCAGCCCTCCAAAGCGCCGACCCACGAAGTGGCCCTAGCGCCAGAGGCGGGGGGGGGGTCCCAGCGGCACCACCCCTGTTCTGTGCCGGGGCAAAGCCCGCTCTCAAGCGGTCTGGTCCCTGGCCAGCCAGAAAGCAGGTCCCCAGCCCCACCCGGCTCCTCCGCCGCTTCCTGTGAGGCCCCCGGGGGTCCCACCGCCGCTGGGAAGGTCACGGATCGATAAAGGCAGGTGTCGCTTGAGATCAAGTTGCAGGAAACTCCCCGTGGCCGCGGAGGGACCAGCGCCGGAGCGAGGAGTGCAGGATCGGGCCCAGTTTCAGCTCCGAGGAGCCCGAGGAACACGTTAGGATCCGGGTGTTGGGGGTGAGGGTGGGGGGGGGTCCCTTCCTGCAGCACTGAAATATTACACCCTGTGGCCTGCCCCCTTACCGTGCAGATTTCAGAGCAGAGATGTCTCGGGCACAATCCCGCTCCCTTGGCCGGAGGAGGTTTGACACTTGGATCAGGCAACCTAAGGCGGTCAAGCGAGCCTGTCCCCGAAAGCAAAAGTGAGTTTAATACAGGGTGAGAGACGCGTGTTGCTCTTTGGAGCAGAGACGCTGAGGCACAGATGAGATTAAAACGGTGCCCCAACCGCTCTGCTTTTCTTAAACACACACACGACGCGAGAGGGGCCAAGGATCAGCTTGGGCCGCAGGGCCTCCCTGAATGTCTAAGGCACGTAGGGGGGGACGCACGCTCGATTTCACTGGAAGCTTTTAAATATTCCGTTAAGGTATTTCCCCCATGCATCTTGCTAACCACTGTTGGAAGCCCGGTGAATGCATCCATATATAAAGGACCGCTACTTGGATGTGTCACTTAAGTACGTTACCCGGCTCTTGGTTTGTCTTTGATTCAGTTCTTCGCCTTGATCTATACCAGTGGTTATGAGAGGATGGCTAAAAATATTCCTTCTTCTTAAGAGACTGCCGGTCCTCAGTGAGTAGCAAAGGCAGTCGCCCAAACTGCGGGCTCTTCCTCTCTGCACTTGCCTGTTCAATGCTGCTAAGGGCTCTGCATCACTGCCACGCGTTTAGTAACCACGTCTCCAAACAATTGCCATTGAGCGAATGAAGGTGGCGGAGGCTGGGAGCAGCCTCGGGGGTTGGGGCATTTTCTGGAACCCTTCATCTATAAAGTCCTCCTGGGGCTGCAGATCTAGATCAGGACTGGGTAGGTGGGAAATGCAGAATTGTTGCACCCACCCTAATTGCATCGCTATTCCAGTGGCTTTTAGGAGAATCATAGAATATCAGGGTTGGAAGGGACCTCAGGAGGTCATCTAGTCCAACCCCCTGCTCAAAGCAGGACCAATCCCCCATTTTTGCCCTGATCACTAAATGACCCCCTCAAGGATTGAACTCACAACCCTGGGTTTAGCAGGCCAATGCTCAAACCACGGAGCTATCCCTCTCCCCAATTAAGAGAATTGGTTTAAGTGAGTCTGCGTCAGGCTGATCGGAGGTCCACCGAAGTGTGTATGTTTTCGGAAGACAAAGAATAGCCTGCAAACTGCGATTTACCCCAAAATGGAACATTTCCAGCCCTGGCGCATTCGAACCATTTTGGCTGAGCACGAGGTCAACTTTACCCTTACATGAAAACCAATCCGGGAAACACACCAAGCGTTGGAGCTGGCAGGCAGAAACACTTTGCCTGAAGTGCAAGGGTCCTCGTTTTTCAAGCGTCTCAGAGGGGGGAATGAAAGTGATTTCACAAGGAAGGGGGGAAAAGCTTAAAAGAAACATAAAAGCACAAAACAATTACAGACCTGATTTCCTTAAAGAAGTTAAATCCCAAACTCCTGACAAAATTCCCTGCATAGAGTCCTTTAGTTCTCTGTTAATGCCCTCCCCCTTCCCTCCACGCCCGGTAAAGATTTACAGAGCCATGCATGCAAAAGAGGACTTCACCAAAGACTCTCGTTTGAACACTAGAATTCAGCGTCTAGAACATTGTACAACAGCGAACACTGAAAGCTGATACAGTTCTAGTTAGCTCCCTCGCCTGTCTTCCCGTTGTTATGAAGTCTGGGCAAGGAGCTCTCTGACACCACACATTTCTGGGATTTCAGCATTCAACTTCATAAAGTATCTTTTTTATATGGGGGGGGGCGGGTTTCGGAGCGAGTAAATCCGTGATTCAATTTAAAAAATCCTGGGTCCCAAATTCTTTCAAAGAATATTGCAAATTCCCTTGCTTGTCGGTTTTTCTGAACAAACATTTCTCTTCAAAATATGGACAGATTCCTTTTTATTTACTCGCTGTGCATTTCTTTATCTTGTAGTGCAATGCAGTGTTTAGTCTTGTACGCATGTGCTTTAGGGTCCGTCCCCCCCTTTAATTCTTGAGAGCCGGTCATCTTTGAATTAGGAAATGAGTATTTATAGGTGTCTGACTGTGTCCACATTCTAGCACAATACAATGTATATTGCGCCTTTGGAGAGCCATTTGGATACAGTCCTATTCAAACACACGTGAAAGAGGATTTCAGGGAGGAGACTCTGTATTTAAGGCATAGAACTCTGCATAGAAAATACAGCATGTGGGTGCATAGTCCGTGGGAATATGCATTTTGTATGGGTGTACAAAGAGACAGATTGCGTACAGGAGATTTGGTGTGTAAAGCATAAGCGAACAATAACACAGTGGGAAACAGCTACACACGCAATGTGATTGTCAGAAAGTGACACGCACACACGCGCTGTCTTTCTCGCTGTAAATACTGCCTGCCCTTAGGTACCTCTACCTCACCAAAGCAGTCATTTCTCAGCCCGGTAGCTCCATTGACTCATTGAGTCTACTCTCTGAAATAAATACCATTTCAGGCTCTGGAGCCATGGTGCCGTGGGTCTCGTGCAGGTCTTCTCCTCCCATGGCGCTTCCTCTTATCGAGCAGGCTGCACACGATGAAGTAAGAACCTTAATGTTTTGAAATGCAATGTTGAAAGCCCCGGGAAATTGATCTTTTCACTAGTTGCAAAATATTTTGGAGACTTCTTCCAAACCCCTCTCGGAAAGGAAGGTGCTTTTCAAACACCCCCTTAGCCACCGCAGATGCGGAGGGACCCCTTTGAGTGCAGGCGCTGTAGATATTCTGAAACCCTGGAGGGCCGCACCTTTCTTGATGTCTAATATCTTGGGACATGCTATCCAGTGGCAGTCACCCTGGCTTCATGCTCTCTCCGGAGAGCAACTTGCTCTGTGCGTGGTTTGGTGTATGCCTGTGTGTTAGCCTGTGTTTCCAGTGTTTCCGTGAACTTTATGCTCTGTAAGTTTGAAGGGTATCTCTGATTTCTCTCTGGCTTTCACACCCTCCTGTGGGCAGGCTGGAGTCCCTGAGTATTAATGGCGCAGCCCCATGGCTCTGACCTTCTCTTCCCAATATAAGGGAGCTCCGCTTCAATTCCCCATCCAACGGCTGGATGTTGAAGCTAGACAAATTCAGACTGGGAATAAGGGGTTCATTTTTTAAGGGTGAATGTAATTAACCTTTGGAACAATTTACCAAGGATCCCGGTGGATTCTGCGTCACTGACCATTTTTACATCAAGTTCGGATGTTTTTTCTAACAGATGTTCGAGGAATTACTTTGGGGATGTTCTGTGGCCTGTGTTATACAGGGGGTCAGACTAGAGAATCACAAAGGTCCTGCTAGCCTTGGAATCCAGGAATATCTGCGTTCCTAACCCATTCTACTCTGGGGTTTGTTTGTTTTTTTTATCTTCAACTTTTCAGCAACGCTTTATTCTCAGCTCTCCTCCCTGTCCTGAACTTCTAGGGAGGCAACAGAAAGATGCTGGTGAAACGTGTTTTGTGGGAAGTGATGATTTCAAGAGATCCATACAATTGAGCCTCCCACCCAAATAAATACATAAAAGTCACACCTATTCTTTTAAAGTCTCCTCTCCTTTCCAAGGTGAACTCTTGCCCCTTTTCTAACTTGCAGATCTACCTATCATTATAAATTAGATACATAGATACAACAGGTTAGGTTCGATATAAATGATAATGTGCCCCTCACTTCAGTATACAGTTTCCCTTGGCTGGTCTGTTTCTTGTGCAAGGAATTTAAAAAACAAAAACAAAACAATTCAAGACGTTTAAAAGAAAACCCCATCATCACCAGCCAGAAAAGCAAGGGACTTTGACTGATCGAGATTTCTATGACGGAAATGTATTTATCTGACTTGACTATAGCAATATCGTACAAACTCTCAGGCCATCAAAATTATGCCAATGCATAAAACAGGAATAACTGTATAGGAAAAAAGACAAAATTCAGCGCTCATCAAAGTCCTCTCACAGTCTATTGCTACTTTTCAAGCATAAACGTTATTTTTAAAATGTAAAAACCCGACGAGTTCTGATTTTCTTAATAATTTTCCTTTCAGATTTTCAACCCTTCTATTTTTTTAACTGCTCTTCCTTAGAAAACAAGGGAATCAGCAATGGTGGAGTCTTGCCTTCCGACTAAAATGTGAAGAGATAATGGCTACAACCCAATTTTGTTACTAGAGTGGGGCATTCGTTGGAAAATGGCAATAAAATTATAAAAATCATTAAAAGTGAGCCCCAAAGTGAACACATGAGCAGAACACCGTTGTGAATCTAGAAACTAAACAGGTCCCGATCCTGCAACTTTTGCTATCTAAAAAGTCAAAATTATTCCCTACTCGAGCCAATAGACACACCGAGTGGGGAGGCTGCAGGATCTAGAGCTGACCGAGGAACTGCTGAACTGACGGTTACTGCAAGATTTATGGATACGGACCTTCGAAGGCTTTAAACAAAAAACCAGCGGATTTAATGTCTTGGATTCGGAATGGCTGCATTTGGAGAGTATTTTGCAGCAACTGCTCATGATCCATATTGTATCGTTCAGGTATCCTCCCCCAGGCTACTTCTACCACCTGTGGGAGATTTCTCTTGTGATCTCTTGGGGGTAGTAGTTTGCTAAATGGTCTCCCAAAAAATTAAAGAAACTTTTTAACCAAGGCTTTTTTTTGCAGCCCTGAAAATTCACAGTCCCCAGGGGACCAATTATGAAATCTGAAGCTGGTATAGGTAACCCGAAAATCCTGCGCTGGAAGAGAAGGAGGACTCGTGTAGCATAAGCTGGTCAGTACTGTGCTGAGTCTTGTGTTTAAAGAATAATAAGGGAGATAAATATGGTAACTACAGTAAGGAAGCAGCTAAGAAAAACGCAAATCTGGCATAGAGAGGGATATGCAAAATCTGGTTTGCGCGTGTCAGCCTGCATGTCTAATCGTATGTTTATGCAGAAGAAAGGGGAAAGAAAAGGAGGGGTGCCAGGTTTGACAGATATCGTGTTCTGCATTGCTGTGTGGAAGAACAGTTGTGTCCCTTCTGCGCTTCTCTTTAGTGTAACGAAGCAGGTCAGTCGAGCAGCCCAGCTAGGGCAGAAGTAAAAGCGAGGTGATGGGCAGGACGATGGTTTGATCGCTCCGTGAGTCTTCTAGCTCTCTGTACCCGGGGCTGGTTACGGGAGGAGCACTATGAGACCACACACCTGCCCCCCGGGATACACACAAGGCAGCAACGAAGGGTGACCAGGGCATACAACTGCGCCAAGGCGTTTGTTTGCAGTAGCAAGGATTCCCCTCCCCGCCCAAAAGTGCAGTCGCAAGACTATCTTTAGGGGGATTGAATCCGTATTATTCGTGGCACGTTTGTCGTCTCTGTTTCGCAGCCAGATAGTTGTTCCGCCAGCCCGCAAGGTACCGGTCACAGCGTTAATCCCGCAAAATCCGCTCCATCAAGTAGGCTCGCCTGCTCATAGGAGCGAGGGGTTACAGGCCTGGTTGGGGCCTTTATTTTGCAGCGAAACCTCTTTTAGATCCATGCCTGGACCAAGAGCTCAGAATGAAGCCAGCAGTCCAACCCACGGGCTGGGGTGACCCTTCTCCCTCTGCTCCCGTCTCCTCCTCCTGCCTGGGGGCTGGGAGAACGGAGGCCCAGATCGCAGCCAGAGTCTGTCTGATATTTGCGGTGTTCAGGTATTAACGAGGAACAATCTGGGAAGACAATTATTTAGATAAGGAACGTTCACAACAGGGACCTGCGGCGGGGGTCCCAGGCCTCTCCCCCGAAATCTGACCCAGGCCGCCTTCTCTGCTGTCCCCCTTTGATGGCTTGGAGGAAGGGCTGTAAACTGCTCCTTATCCCACAGCCGGTTGGGCGCTGTCATTTCTCCTCCGCAGCCCAGCCAGGCGATTCCTTCTCCCTTCCTAGTGTGTGTGCTGCTCTATAAACGTCGCAATCACTCTTTCTAAAGGGGTCTGTTCCTAGAGCTCTCTGTCGGGCTCGGCTACCGACCAGAGGTACAGTCCCCCCAGCCGGCTTTTCCCCTTTTGCAGGAAACTCTCTGACAGACCAGCACTGCGAGAGGGGGCGAGAATTACAATGATTATATAACTGTGTATTGTCGATGCAGAGATCTGGACGTAGGTGCTGGAATTAGGCGGGCTGGGGCGCTGCCGCACCCCCAGCTTGAAGTGGTTCCCATCACGTACAGGGTTTTCAATTTGGTTCAATGGCCTTCAGCACCCTCGCTGTACAACTTGTCCCAGCACCCCTGGATCACGGGCAGGATCCTGCGAAAATTGCTACAGCGAAATCCAGGACATCCGTGGGAGTGGAAGCCAAGCAAGGAGAGTGGCTAAACGCTGGTACACCTGCCTACCTATTGACTAACTCTAGAGGCCTGTCTGTTATGGATATTCTTATCCGGTGGGTACGTTTCATTTCTTGGTATACAAGGAAATAAACATCTCTCTGGCACCACTAAGGACCTGACTGCATCGGTCCTCCACACCTGAGAATAACCTGCTGGGAGCTGGTTTATTAAAACAGACTAAACCTGCCCCCCACCTTGTATTATTGCACCGCATGCTACTGGGTTGTGTTAGGCTGTTGTGTCATGCAGGAATGTGATTGCTTTTTAGAACCTCCTATAAAAGAATAAAGCATAAGGCGCAGCCTGGCTCTGAAACTCGTTTTCCGGCGTGTTATTAAACTGCAGCCTTCATACTCCGCCAAACAACTGTGGAGATGGCGCAAGGCAGAGAGAAAGACCAGTCTTGTATCCCTCCCGTTTTATGGACAGAAGAAAGCTGCGCGAGGCGTTTCCTGTCTTGAGGTTTTGTGCAGCTCTTTAGGCAGGTTATTTCTTTGGAGCCCAGCCACCGAATCCATTGTCTTTATCTGATGCTTGAAAGATTGGGGGCTGGGGGGAGGGAGCAAAATCATGGTTGAAAACGCTTTGAAGTCGTCCAACTGTTGCAGCTCCACTTTTCCCCCCGCCAGTCTCCAGATGCACCAGAACTGCTGACTTTGATCTCACAAAGCCACGTTTTATATTTTTTAATTTTTCAAAAAATGGCTGAGTGGCTGAGAGCATGATGGCAACCATGCCGGGAGTGAGGTCATGGGGCGGGGCGGTGGCAGACAGTTAATGGAGCTGGGGAACCAAGATGCAGGGACGGGTTTTCTATCCACGGGCTCCACAGGAACATCTGCTCCCGGCCCGTTTTACAGCCATTCTTGTTCACAGAAGAAAAGTTTCCGCCAGTGCATATGGGCGTAGCTGCCGTATGCGATGCGCTCCCCTTTATGTGTAAACGGGTCTATTCGCGGGCTGCGAGAACTGGGGCAGGGTGCCTGGGAGGTGGCTCACACCCAGGGATTATAAACAGCCCGGGATCTTTTGAAACCGGGAAAGTTCGTATAAAAACAACGCGGGAGTTTGAAGTGGGCTGGGGGGCCAGGGCCAGGAGCCACACATACGGGAAAAGAAAAGGAGTACTTGTGGCATTATGCGACCCCCGAGCATGCTCAAATAAATTGGTTAGTCTCTAAGGTGCCACAGGTACTCCTTTTCTTTTTGCGAATACAGACTAACATGGCTGTTACTGTGAAACATAGGGAAAGCCACTTGCAAGGGGCCCACGTCCTTCCAGAGAGGACAGGAGAAGGGATTTCGTTTGCTTTGGGATAGGGCACAGCCGTTCCAGCCGTCCTGACTCGCTCCCCTAGCAAGGGGCTCAGTGAAACGAGACGGCTCGTGCAGTTTTGTGTCCGTGGAGTTTCATAATCCAGAGCGGCTGGGGATCAGGGAAAGAGCAGGATCATGTCAGCCAGAGCCGGGGCCGCCTGCATTCCTCCTACCCCTCACCAGGAGGGCAAAGGCTCTGGTTGCCCTGCATTTCCTGAGGCTCCAGATCTGGCTCCAGCAAAGTCACACACTTTTGCCACAGCCCCTCAGGCTGCAGTGAATGAATGTCTCTGGGGCGTATAGAGGGCGTGCTGCAAGGCAGAGACCCTGGGCAGCTTCAGGGGCCTGTAGCTGGGCAATCAGGGGATCTGGCCCTGCTTCCCCTAAAGCGCCGTGCTTAAAGTCCCCATTAACACCCCCCTAAAATCCTGAGCCGGGTCGATGGCCCCTTCCACCTGTCCAGAGCCTCTGATCATTTCAGGGGCTTCATCAGCCAACCCGCTCCGGACTTGTGTCTGGCCCTGACATACTGGAGCAGGAAACAAGACGTGATGGAAATCCGCTCGCTGCTCTTTTGGGAGAGGGTAGCGAATCCAGAAGTAAAACGCAAGAGAATCCCAGAGGCAGTGTCCAGTGCCCAGGGCTCTTTTAATATAAAAGTAAAAACTTGCGGTGAATTCCACGTCACTACTAACAATATTCAGATTCCTGGTGCTAGAGGGGACATAGTTGCTGTGTTATTTATTATGATATTTATTAGGATTAATGTTTTACTTTATTAATCTATTAGTATTTTATTTATTTCATTATTAAAACCCTTTGCCTTTCAAAGATGTAATCCAATAATTACTTTTAAAGTCTGTCTGAATTATTAAATACACTTTCTTCATATTCTCTTTCTTTCATTATACCCTAGCCCGCTCTCTTTGCCATTGGCTTTATTGGGAGCAGGATGCTACACAAGAGTCATCTATTCCTCTGAACTAGACGTCTCAGAGATCGCGGGAGCAAGCGTTACTGATTTCCTAGGAACTGAAGGTTGTCACTGTCACTGTGGAAGTGGATTAAATGAAAATGGAACGAGGCACTCTTATACCGGAATAGGAGTGTCCACACATGGAGTTAATCCGGAGTAGCTAAGAGCCTTTTCAGTAATGGAGTGTTTTGGGGTGTTTTTGAAAGGCTCCAGCGCCGACGCAATGCACGGAACATAATTATATTCGCGTTTATATTTCTACTGCACCTAATAAATAAATGAAACGAAATTGGTAGAGTTGCTTATAGTCCCGCAAAGCAAATTAGTTAATGAGATTAAATAAAAATTACAGGACAAAAACATCCACAAAAAGGATATATTAATTGAACAACAAAAAGTGAAGGTTGCTGCTTGGCGCAGGATGTCTTGGTTTTATATATCGCATTGCCAGGTTAATACAATTGCAGACCCGATCCTGCAAGCCCCCTGTTCACACGAGTAGTCCTTACTCCTTATTAGGAGCTAGTCCTTACTAATGATTTCAAAGGGACTTTTCATCTCACCTTCCTAAAGCTTTGCAGAATAGGGCCCACGTATAGTATATTAACCAAATGTAACCCCCCAAAATCAGATTCGGGGCAGGAATAGACACTATTGTGTGTGCACGTACAGAGCACATCTATATGGACCCAAAATGTGAATGTCTCGCACACAGAGACCCATTTCACACACACACTGGCATGCAGCCACACCACTTAGCACACTCATCGTTCACCAAATCCTCATGGACGAGCCCGAGGGACATTTCCGTTCGCTAACAAATAAAACAGCATCCGAATTCAGCTCGAGACGTGTGAGTCTGCCTGAGTGTGAGTGTGAAGAAGAGACAAATAGCTTGATCGCAAAATTAAGTTGTAGAGAAGAAAAAATGTACCAGGCTCCGTCAAAAGACGAAAGGAAAAATGAAGAGGAAAAAAAAAAGCGACAGAAATTGTTTGACGCGGACACGGAAGAGTCATGGGGAGACATCAACATTTGGTGCTTATAAACCACATCAAAGAATTGCAGAGCGACAACAAAATGTCTCGGAATACATTTTACTGTACTGTTTGCCTTGGGCAAGTGCACACGTGACGCTGACTTTGCCATCAGAGGGGAAAGAAAGCAGCACAGGAGGAGTTTTTGCCAACCTTCCCCTGAACCCCAAAGTCCGGGAAGAAAAGACAGATTTTTATCTCGAAGAGCCAGAGGAGAAACCACGCCAGCCGATAAGGACTAGATGCAGCAGGGCAGAATTGCTCGGGCACATCAGGCTGGTAAGAAATGGACTGATCTGTGGCCACACCTCTGTCCAGAAGAAAGCTTCGATTTTTACTCTAAGAAATGAGTCATACCCTGCAATTAAACTAAAGACCCTCGCCCCCAGGCCGGTGTCGGAGTGCACCGCGGGCTGAGGTTTAGGTCTCAGGGGACGGCGAGGTCTTCTGCGCGGAGATGCCCGTGTGGAATCGGTGTTCACCGGGGGCCACTGGAAAGCGCCGCCCCAGGGTGCCCGGCACACTGGGAAGGCGAGAGGCAAGGGCAAGCCTATGCTCTGATGGGGAGCCCGTCCGCATCCGGACAAACAAGTCCCACTAAAGGCCGTTTGCTTGTCACTGTGTCCGGCTTTGCCTTTCCCAAAGGCAGTAAGTAGCTCTGCAATCAGCCCTTGCCGCCTGGCACACAGCCGGCGTCTAGTTGTCGCAAAGGGACGAGCAGCCCGAAACAAGCCCCTCTTTAGCCGTGCGCCGCCCACCACACAAAAACAACCCTCTGCCGCGAGCCCAGCCCCGAGCTCCCTGTCTCAGGGCTTCTTAGCTGCTGCCTGCACGGGATGCCTCCCCCGTCTCGAGCTGGGCTATCAGGCACTTTACTACAGTGGCGCAGGCTCTGCTGGGTCTTTTTGCCGTCAGCAATTTTCTCCCTCTCCCCAATGCTGCCGGCACGAGCTCCCCTCGGGGTCTGACCTCCCGGCCTATGGCAATAGGCGCGAGCCTGACCCCTTTGGCCTGCGGTCCCTCGCCAGCCTTCCCATTGCCGAGGCAGCAGGTCCCTTGCAACTGAGCTGCACCCAGGCGCCTGGGAGGAGAACAGAGCCGGCCGCCGTTCCCAGCCCCGCTGGAAACACTTCCAGGAGGAGGCAGAGCTGTCAGCCACGCAGCGCGTTGGTGGGCCCGGGACCCAGCGGGCCGGGAGCTTGCTCGCTCCCCTTCGGGGATGTCAGCTGTCACTAGCTGGCCAGGTGGCCGCGGACTCGCAGGCTGGGCCTGTGGCATCTCCCAGTTCTGGCCAAGGCCCTGCCTCTGTAGCTGTGTGAGCTCTCGGCTCTCAGACACTGAACCAATTGACAAGCCTAGGTTGCTAGCCCTTCACAATGATGGGCAATTAAGCATTGCCTTCCTTCCCAGCGGCCAAGCCATGCCACTCGTTTCCAGGCCAGTGGCAGGCTTTCTGCGCTGCAGTCTTCCCCTGCAGGCTCTGCGGCTCAGGTACTAGGCTGCCACTGCAGAGACCCTCTCAGCTCTGAGCTCTAACCCCAGCTTTCTGCCTGACCCTGGGCTAATCTCTGATCCCACACACCTCCCTGTCTCACAGCCTGAGGGCAAGGCTAAATCTTCCCAGAGCAGGGGGGGGGGGGGGGCTCAGATACCAAGCTGCTGGGTGCCACATCATTCCCTTTTCTACGTGGCCCGCACAGCTTCCTGGGTCTTCAGTCTGCATCTTCACTACTAAGGCTGAGGACCTGGTGGGGAAGTTGTCTTCCTTCAGTCTTAAGGATAAACCTTTGGGATCAAAGTCTGGGAGCAGAACAGGCGAAATAACACAAGAAGTGAGTCAGGAAGAAAAGCGACCAGAACCGGTTACTCTGATGAGTGAGGCTGTGAATGTTCACATTCCTGGAAATGCAGGAAGTTTTAGAAAATTTTAGTATACATGACTGGCCTGACATTCTGTATCAGAAGGTGTGCCATTAGTGACCCATCAATCAGTATTTTCTTCTTTAAAAGGATTGAGTCGTCCGAATAGGCAGAAAAATCAACAGCCGATTTTTATAAATAAACAAATTATTTCCTAGAAGTCGGGAGAGGTGTCTTAGAAACTGCAAAGGGGATTAAATGTGCAATGAATACTCCTGACAACTAATAAATTAAGCAGCTGGGTACAAAAAGGTACAACAGCTATATATTAATAAAAACGTAGTAATACGATAAAAGGCTTTGCATGGCTGGCCGATCGAAATTAATCCTGGCAATTTTGTAAATGCTGGAGTCTGATTTATCTCACAAACTTCACTTATATTTGTTCAATAACTTATCTTGGTTAAATGGAGGAGTTTTACGTATAATCCCCATAATCCCCATTTGACGACTTTTACAAGCATGCCTTGCATTTACAGTAGCTATACAAAAAGTTATTGTACTGGCTATACCCTGCAACCCTTCCCTATTTGAATAGTCCCAGTGAAGTCTGCTATGCTTTAGGGTCAGGCCTAAAGTGGGATGTTTACAACATAATATACATCATGTGTGGGGATGGGTAACGCACAGGGCCTTTCCAGACTCAATGTTTGGTTCACAAGAGCTGTGCCCCCCCCATCCCCCAAACAAAACGCTCTTGTATTTATTGTTTTGGCTGAACGAACATTGGAAATGCCCTGCAAAGTTAGACTTTATACCCTGAAAAAGCGGGGAAATAGTTCTGTAGTCCAACCTGGATCCTGTTTCTGTAACAAGGGGTGGCTGTCCGGGTGCAGTAGGTCATGTGAGAGCCAGTGTGTGTGTGAGCCCAGCACTTTATGGGAAACGATTCACGTTTAAAGCGTGCAGCTTCCGGCTTTGAGTGCGCGGCAGTGGGAGAGTGGAATTTGCAAGGCGGGCCACGCACAGAGGGGGCAAATGAGGGATGCAAGCGGGTCAGCTCCCGTTGGAGGCTCACAGTTTCCATTGTTTTCCACTTTGCCTTAATAGCTCTCATCTTCTTAAAAAGAAGAGGAGGACTTGTGGCACCTTAGAGACTAACCAATTTATTTGAGCATAAGCTTTCGTGAGCTACAGCTGAAAGCTTATGCTCAAATAAATTGGTTAGTCTCTAAGGTGCCACAAGTCCTCCTTTTCTTTTTGCAGATACAGACTAACACGGCTGCTACTCTGAAACCCATCTTCCTAAAGCTAGTTACCCGCCGTCTGGGCCGGGGACTTTTCCTCTCCTGCCTCTGAAATCTCGCTCTAAGGAGATTGTTGCTTTCTCTGCTTAGTTCTAGTCCGGGTAGGGATGGCAGGAGGCTGCGGGGCGCCCAGAGAGATCCCTTCCCCTCTCTGATCCAGGGTGGGAAGGGATCTCTCACCAGCCAGATGGCCCTGATTCCCTTGAACAGAAAACAACCGGCCGAGCGCTTGTTCGCACTTCTAGCCAATAGAAGGGGAGTCTTCAGCGGCCTGCTCCGTTCTCCACTAGGGGAGGAATAAACCCAGGAAGGCGCTCCTAGGCTTGCAGAGCCCCATTGGACTGCCCCCGGCTTTGAGCACTCCGCACGCTCTCCCTGCCCTGCCCTGGGAATTTTCACGCAGGTTTGAGACAGACCCTGTCAAACCCGGTCTTCCTCCTTCAAAGCCCCCGCAGACCCCAACTCTTGAGTCACGGGGGACAATGGCAATGCACTTGCACCCTGCAACGCTCCCTAAGGCGAGCAAGGAGCGTTGGCAGGAATAGGGCTAGGCAGGAGAAGGCCTCTAGGTCGCCAGGCTGGGCTGTGTGTCCTGCCTGGCATCAGCCAGCGTCAGGAAAAGAAGCAGATTTGCTCAGACACCTTCTGGCGGTTTCCTGGGCCAGCTTTAACCTCTCCCTTGTGGAGACTCGCCTCTCAAAAGCAAACCCACCGTTGCTTCCCTGTGGCGCGCTTGTCCCCGGGGTGGGCTCCATGGACTCACAGCTCTCCAGAGCCGGCAAATCGCTCTGAGTTACAGGGCGAAGCGAGGCTTTTGGGGAAGAATCACACACGTTCTATGCAAAAAAACCGAACCCTGTTTGTTCCAGATCACGTTATTATTGCCCAGACTTTCTCACGCCGACACGTTCACGCCGCAAGTAATTAAAAAGCAGCGGGTGGGAAGCTAACAAATGTATGACTTTGCCAACAGTTTTGTGAAGAGTTGCCTTTTTATGAATTGCAAGTCAAACCGTGAAGACCTGATTTCCAGTAAGGTCAGTGGGAGTTTGCCTAGGGACTGAGCAAAGGATCTCAGAATTTGGCAGAACACTTTAAAATAGGGTCACATCACCAAACGATATGTTTAGGCGTTTAAATCTAGTTTGCCAGCCATAAAGCAACAGACAGTTTGTTGGGTTTTTTTACTCTCCATGAGTCTGACACGGAGTAAAATGACAGCAAAGAAGGTTCATCTGCTATCAGTTTGCAAAGAAACTATCCATTTTCCTTGGCTTCTCTGATTCTCCTAGGTCTGATTCCCTGGACTACAGTGTTTACCCATTGGCGCAAACAATGTAACACTCTTACACTATTGTATTTTATAGCCGCATACAGGCTGCTTCTATTAAAAGCTGTTTAACTTCTTGCTTCGAACAACGCGATATTGTTCCATGGTTGTTATATTTTATCAAATAGACTTGGAATGCTTTCGTGAAAATCTTTTTATTCCCAATTACCAGATAACCATGTTAACATCATCAGCATTTAAGAGTGACACCGTCACTACCATCATGTTTTACTGTTTTATTTTGTCTGCTACTTAATAAGAATATTCTTTGTTTCCCCTTATACACAGGAGAGAGAAAACTGAGCCTGTCCTCTAACCTCTGGGAGACGGTTGTCGTTTTGTGGCTGGATTATTACGTATATAATGTCCAGTACAAAAAGTGATCGCAGAAATAAATCTTCACACGCACACACATACATGTTCATGTACTTCTGCTGTTGCTGTTACAATAGACCTGCCTTAAGCTCTCGCTCTGGGTTAAGCGCCCGTCAGAGGTAAAGCCACTTGCCGTCTCGCCTCTGCTCTCAGTTTATCCCAATCATTTCAGGGTTCCACCTTCCCCATTTTCTTCACTCGCTTTCCTTTTCTTCTGAATTGTTTGTAGAAACGGACAGTTGAGGCTTTTAAAATATACGATCCCATTCTATAATCCTTCCTCTCCGTGGAAAAACAAATACACCTGCAAGCCAGGAGCAAAGCGGCCGAGGTAGGAGCCCACATGAAAACATAAAAACAACGGGAGGAACAAAGCACACGCCTAGTCTTTCCAGCCTGGGCTCCGGTGTGTCAGCACCCTCCGTGCCGGCTCTGTCCTGCAGGGCAGATGCAATGGCCAGCAAGGTAATAAGGTGAGCTGTGGACGGGGCACTTTGGCCCAGCTGATTAGACCCTTATCTGTCTCCTTGGCCTTCCCTCGGGTTCAGAGAAGCCGAGAACACTGGCCAGCCTTAAGTAACCCTATTGCTTTTGCAATCGCTGCTTTCGAACCAGCGAGCTCGGCTGCATTCCCGTGTGTTTCGGGTGCCCTTCGGGTAGCTCGCTTTTGTCCCGAATGATCTGGGTCCAGGGACCACCTGTCAACAGAGACCTCAGCAAGAGCAGGTAGCGAACTTCAAAAGAAAGTTACTCCACCAGAAAGCCGTGTGAGGGGGGATTTTGTGTACCGACGTGTGTTTGTGTGGAAGCTGTGTGTTTACGACTGGGGTGCTAACACCAGGTGCTAAAATGTGTAAATCAGTGTGTGGACGCGGATGTGCGACTCCGTGGGGGTCGCGATGTCAAAAGGCTTAAAACTCTGCAGACACTCTCTGGGCAGGAGGGCCCGGCGCAGTGAGTTTTAGATTTAAAATACAAATAGACCCGCCCGTTGCTCGGCGTTGCTTGGAGGTTTAAAGTCGAAAATGCAACATAAAGGTCTGCCAGCCCTTTGTTTGTTGAGCTGGGAGATAGTGTGCAAAGAGGCTTCCTTGCAAGCCTCGTTTGGACTCTGGGCTTGATCAGTAAGGGAAATTTATTGGGTATGAATTATCCACCGTAACTATTTCCAAAAAGCTCCCCGGGAATATTTCACAACAGTCAGAGGGACAGGGTGGGTGAGGCGAACTCGTGTCCTGGACCAGCTTCTGTTGGGGAGAGAGAGGAGCCTTGCAGCTTCCGCAGAGCTCTGAGTAAGCTCCAGAGCTTCTCTCTCTCCCCAGCAGAAGTGGGTCCAATAAAGGACATTACCTCACCCACCTTGTCTCTCCCATATCCTAGGACGGACACGGCTGCGCCGCCGCTGCAGTTCAGGACAGTCAGGTCTGATTAGTGCCTGGGAAGAAGCGACGCCTGGAGCTGGTGGAAGGTCAGGGGCAGTTTTCATTCCAGAGGGGTGCCGCCTTCTGGTGGCTTGGGGCCGGGGGCACGCGGGCACTTGGCTGGCTTTAGAGAAGGAAATTTCCTGCCTAGTCCTTGCTTTGGTGATTTTTAGCTTTCACCCTGAAAACAAAAGCAAGGCAAAAAGAAAAGGAGGACTTGTGGCACCTTAGAGACTAACCAATTTATTTGAGCATGAGCTTTCCGTGAGCTACAGCTCACTTCATCGGATGCAAGGCAGAAACCAAGCCCGGAACAATGGGCGGGCTTTGGGGCTCTACAACCCAAAGCCAACCGGCTGAAGTCCTGGTAAAATGGAGGGGAGCTGGTGGCTTGTTTTATAGTCCAAGTATATAATCAGATTTTTTCTCTCTCTCCTGATAGAAAGCAGATAAATTTATGGAGGGAGAGCTAAGAGAATAATTACAGGGTGAAAGTAGTTAAATTTTATTTCGAGTCCCAAAGGCAAAACCTGACATTTTATTGCAAACATCTGGAAGGTTTAAGAGGCTGGCATGGTGTTTGTTTAAAATACTAATAGAGATTTTTATTCTGTAAAAAACAAACAAAAGCCCACTTAAAAACGCTTGGAACTGTAAACATTTTGCGGTGCTTCACTACTCAAAGCCTGCGTTGGACCCAGGAGAAGCGGTTGAATGAGTCGGGTGTAAAATGGGGGCATAGTTATTAATTAGCTAATAATAAATAACAATACAGTTTGTGCAGGCCATAAAAAGAAAGTGTAGGTATATTTTTTACAGTCACAATAAATGACCTTGCACAGCACAGGAAATTCACCTCTCCTGAAATTCCACTGGCAAACTGCAATTCTGCCTAAATTAATCTCGCCTCTTAAACAAGCGCCGGTATAAACATACTCCAATACGCTTTAAAGACAATCTAAATTGTATTAAAGTCACGTAAATCATTGGCTCACATTATAAGGCAGCCTTCAGCCCACACCCGCTGACTAGCTTTAACATTGTTTTCAATTACTAGCTCGAAAAATCCCCAGGCTAGCTCTGGCTGCTACAGGCTTCTAGTTAACGTTTCTCGTTTGGTGTAGCAGAATGTCTGAAACCAGCTCCTTTCCGCCTCGGAGAGCAGAACATCTGCACAGCTCTCCCACCCCGCAGCAGGCACCCCCATTTCTTTCTTGCATTAATATTGCCAGAGAGAAAGGAATATCTCCAGGCTTGCACTGCGACGACTGGAAAGCTGGAGTCTGATTTCTTTATACACCCTCGGACCGTACCCTGCAACCCTGGGTCTTTTATTCAGCGGAGCAGTTTCCTTGACAATGCGGGCTACTCCTGCAAATCAGGGCTATTCGCTCCTGGATTAAGGACCAGGAATTTCCTATGAGATAGATACATTATTTTTTAATGAGGCAAGGTTAAATTCTGACACCAGTTTCTGGGGTAAATCCGGAGTAACTCCAAACTGACTTCAATGGAGTGACTCCAGAGTTACACAGCTGTAACCAAGATGCTAGTCCCAAATACTGCGCTTTTAGTTCACCCGAGCAGAACTCCAATGGGACAAATTAATCCCTGGGGCAACTCCATTGAGTTTGACTTATTGACTTCCTCGTGGTGTGAATAAGGCACCAGGATTTGGCCCTAGACTTTTAAGACTGAGTGGAGATTCCATTTTATGTTTGCTTCTGATTAGCGAGGACTCGCACAGACAACACTTCTTAACACACAAGAAGAAATCTTTGCAAGAGGGCAGCCTTTGTTTTCCCATAACAACAACAACAACAAGCCTATTAAACTACTTTCTGTCGTGTGCAGTAACGGTGGCCACATTTCAAAGAAACAGAGGCATTTCTTTGCTTTGCGTTTTTGCGCTTGGTTTAAAGTAAATGAGAAGCTCCTAACAGGTCGGGTGTTGTTGGTCACAACTTTGGTCAAATTTTCAACATTCATTAGATCTACCATTTGCATTAGGCACGTAAATTCTACAGGTCACAATGATATTAGGGAATTTTGACCTCTTTCTGTGTCTTCGAGATAATAAATGTAAAACACAGCCCTATAGTAATATATACTGATGGCATCCAAATTCCCCAAAAACTTTATCAAATGGAAATTAGTATCTGAAAATCTTGCTTCTTCTCAATTATTGACAAACTCTGTGACCCTTTGAGTCTATAATTATCGATTGTATGATTATGGGATGTAATCTAGATATGCTAGAGGTTTTGTACATTTTATTAAAAAAACTTGTTCCTGTATCAGAACCTTTGAAACTAAAGGTTGTATAGCACATGCGGGGGATGTGTGTGTGTGTGTGTGTGTGATCTATATATCTTAACAATTAGAATGAAAATTGGTAGATAATTAAAAAAACTATTGTCTACTAAACCAACACTTTTTAAAAAGCCTGAGAAACGTATCTGAAGGAAATATAAGCTCAACATGGGATTTAAATATACTGCTTTTCAAATACAATTCCGTTTTGCTGAACTTCATAAGTGATTCTGTGTTTTCTTGGTCTCCCCCCTCCCCCTTCAAATCTACCTCCTAACTTGCGACTCTCCTGTAAAATCGTTCTGGCTGTGTCTATCTCGCAGAAGAATGCTATCAGGAGTGCAGAAAAGAGGGGATCATTTTTCAGGAAATTTCTTCTCTATTAGGTTTAGAGCGAAAACCCCTGGAAAACAATCGTATTTAAATAAGTCTGACCTTTCCAGTTCCCTAAGAATGTAAATAATAATAATAAATAATAATTCTAGCTTCCTCAAAACCTCCCTTCCGAATGGTCCCTTTGTAACCAGGGCTAGCTGAGAACGCCCTAAGCCCCAAATGGCCTGCGATGCAGGGAAAGGCAAGAATACCCCAGTGCACCCCAGTTTGTCGCTGAATATGTGCCCGGTGTCTATGGAAGTGAGCCGTCGAAAGCGATATATTTTGAAAAAAACAATTCCCAGTTCCCGCTCAGGAAAATTGCATCGAGTTTCCCCGTGTTACTCAGCCGTTGAAATCACACCTTTCAGGTCTTTTATCTTTAAAACCTCTTCCTCGCAAAAGGTTATTGCTTTAACTTTACCAGAGGACTTCAGAGTATTGGGATGGAAAGAGAGCTGTGAAAGCGTCTTTGATACCACACACCTAGACATGGATGTGTGTGCGTTCAGCCCCAGAAACTGATCCACGGCTGCCCCAAAGTCAGGGGCGCTGGAACAATGTGTACAATGGGGGTGCGGAGAGCTACTGAAGCAAACTGTAAAGCCTGTATATGATGGGAACCCTTCAAGCCAGGAGGTGCAACAGCACTTATGCACTTATGCTCAGAGTTCCAGCACTTTTATGCTCAAAGTTTTGATTTCTGCCCAGAAGTCTTTGGGATGGCGATTCCATCGCAAAGGTTAATTTAAAATTAGCTTAACCATGTCCAGCCATTCTACCTACTTTGAAAACAGCTCCAGGTCAGCCATTTCTCTCTTTTTCCTTCTGTAACCATCGAAATAAATAAATAAATACATAAATCGATCAATCAATCAATCCATTACTGAATTTGAAGTGTCTATTACATTTTCCTCCTAATTTATTAGATGTGGAAGATCCAATTATCATGTCGGTCGGCCTTCTATTTTTCTAATTTCTATTTTGTTGATATATTTTCCATGTTTCATTTATTATTTACTTCATTAAATGCTCAGCGTTGTGTTTATCTTTCTAGCTAATCATTCAAAATATGTTTCTTGCTGAAAGAAAAACATGAGCGGAAACATATCGTGGGGTTTTTTTCTTGGTAAATAGAGCTAATTTTCTGTTTACTACGAACTCACTACCCAGGTGGTTATACAGATATATACTATTATTTATTTATGTGTATATAAATCTCAAACAGCGCTGTATGAAAAATCCTTAATTAAGGTTTTGAATAAATATCCAGACAACTGCCTGTGCCAGAGTTGGCCTTGAGCGGATTTTCTCTGGCGGGATAAAATTATACACTAGCAAAAGAACATGGAAAAAATCCAAATGCCAAAATATAAGGTAGTCCCAATGGTAGCAAATATTTAAAACTTAGGGCAAAATGGCGCAGTCAGTTTAACGCCGATTTCACAGCCCGATGGTTATCAAAATCACTTAAACATCTGACATCGTTCCGAGGGAAAACGGGTCTCATACACAAAGCCCTTATTTTTGAACGGGAAACCACCATCACCACCAGCAGCAGCAGCAACAAAGACAACAGCGCGGCGTTTGAGGGCGTCCTGCAAACAGTCCCTGATCTTTAAGTCCCACCTTTTAAGGCCCTTCCAAATACTCTGGTGCTTTAGTGGCCAGAAGTCGCTAAAAACTCTGGGTGCGGAGGGGGTTAGATAAGCGTTGGCGTTGTCACCGCGCTGCATTTATAGCTAGCTTTTTCCCCCTGCCCGTCTCCATTCTTCAAAGGGTTAATTCTCCTCCAGGGTTCCAGGACCCACCAGGCCAAATTCTTAGCCCTCAAGCCTGAGTCTCTCTCCCCTCCTCATTGGGTTTCAGCTTTTGGTTTTCTCTCCTTCCCTTCCTCCTATTGGCCAGGGACTTTTTTTTTTTTTTTGACAGGCGCAAGCAGCCTGCCTAACTCTTTGGGAAAAAAATTCCCAGAAGTTTGTATCAATCAGAGGGAGGCAGAAGGGGAAGGAGAGAGAGAGGGGGGGAAAAAAGATGCAATCCAGCCTGCAACCCCTCTGAGCAAGTGCTGAGGACCTGGGCTGCCCACTCTCGCCCGGCCCTGCCTCATGTAGAGCCGACAGAGGACTCAGGGCTCTTCTGGAGGCGCAGCTGGGGAGGGGCTGGTGGGGAGAGAGGCGACGGCCTTTGCCTCTGCTCCCCAAGCTCTGCCGTCCGAGCCCCCGGTTGCTCCTCTGGCGCGGCTCCGGGCTGGGGGCTAAGATGAGTGAGCGGAGAAGATCTGCAGTAGCCCTCAGCTCCCGGGCTCACGCTTTCTCGGTAGAAGCCTTGATTGGGACAAATAAAAAGCGGAAACTGCGAGACTGGGAGGACAAGGGGTTGGATTTGTCCATGGAGAGCCTCAGCCCCAATGGCCAGCTAGGGGAGAACGAAGACCCGAGCCAGTGCCTGGACCTCAACCCCGGTTAGTGACCCGTCTTTTCTATCCCCACCGCGCTTCCCAAAGAGCCCCTCGCAGCCGCGGGCCCCTTCGCGGGCCTTGCCCAGCCCCCGGTCTCCTGCTTGGCGGAGAGGGGACTGTCTCCCGCTCCCTTTCTCTGGCTCTGACAGCCCCCAGGCGGGGCACGGCGCCGCTGCTTCCCCCCCACCTCCCCAGGTCTCTCTAGCGCGCTGGGCATTGCTAGCTGCCGGCTGGCTTCGGACACCCGCCTTGCCTTGCGCCGCCGCTTTGCAGGGCGCCGAGCAACTAGTGCAATTTCTGAGCACTGGAGAGTGTGTGTGTGTGTGTGTGTGTGAGTGTGAGTGAGTGTGTGTGCGGGGGGGGGGTCAATACTGGGCGGCGAGGTGGTTCCCCCCGGTTCCGGACTCCCAAGCACGCTCTGTGAGCCGCCTCGCCCGGCTTTTGCAGGCACTTGGCTCCCATGAAAACAAAAGCGCCCAGTCCGGGGCGAACAGCTGTTGGCAGGAGGCGAAAGCTCCAGCCGGCCTGACGGAGCGCGGATTGCGAGAAACGCCCGTGCTGGGGCTGGCCAGTGAAAGCAGCACAGAAACGCAGGGAGCAGCAGGCGTGGGTAAAATGCCCTGTGCAGCGAAGCCCGCCCTGAGCGGCCCCAGGGGGCTGGGGCCTGATCCTGACCCCGGGGAGGCCGACGGGCAAAGTGCCATTGAGGGTGAAGGCGGCAGGATCGGGCCCCGGAGGGAGCTGGCGCTCGTGCCGAGCTAGCTCTCTGTGCTGGGGAGAGAGGTCCCAGCGCCGCAGTGACAGGCCCGCAGCAGCCGGCTGACGGCTCAGGCCGACAGCCCCGGGCCATACGAGCCGGTCCGGCTTTGAGCGGGGCTCGCCCTTAAGTTCGGTGGGGAGCTCTGCTCCCGGCCAGGCGGCCCCTTGTAATAGTAGCGATCTCCCCGCTTGCGCCCTGGGCCTGGCCCTCCTCGATTCCAGCCTTTCCGGTAGAAAGGGAAAGGGAAAGAAATGAAACGCATTAAAAGACGGCTGAATTACAGTCCTAGATTCAATACTGCCTACGTGCATTCAATGACAGATACTGGGTAAATTGTGGAAAACAACCCCCGGGGGTAACAACACAAAAGGTAAAAGACAGGCCGGTTGGCCGCAGCTCGGATTCCTGCTGAGGATTGTCTGGGAGAACAGGCTGGATTCTCTCACTCAGTTTTTACTTGTTTTAAAAAAGAATTAAAATATTGACTTAATTAAGAGATTTGCCTGAGTGAAAAATTCAACTATTGTCCCTTGGTGATTTGACTCATGCCTAATTTCCATTTTAAAAAGCAAATGTATTCCACAGAAGTCCCTGTCTGTAAATATTCTCAGGGAGTACAGAAGTACGGATCAATGCCACGGCTAGAGCTACGGGGGGAAAGAAAACAGACACTGGATGAAAACTATTCCTTTTCACCCGATGACACAACCGTCTTGCTAGGCTAGTTGCCTTCGGCTCGTTGCGGCTACACAATATCTTAAAATGCGATTACAGCAATTATTATTACCATTATTATTATGCTTAGTGGCGAAAGGGAATTCTAAATAATGTCCAAATCACTTTTTGTGTCTGGGGAAGGAAGAGTTTTCGGTTCCTCGCTGAAAAAATCAATGCCTCCTGTACTCACTTGAACCCACGATACTTTGGGACGCAAATACGTAATTTTTTGTACAATTTTAAATGACTAAATAAAGATCGCTTTTCTCAAATCCAGCATAAAAATCGGACAGAAAGGTACTGGTCAAAAGTTTACAATTGTAAAAAAGGATTTTAAAAAAAGGAAGGTGGGAAAATATTGAAAATTCTCGAGACCCTTTCCCCCTCCCTCCAGCTCTCAAGGAATTTTATGATTAATAATAGTTATCTGAATTGCGACAACTTCAGTTTCTTCTCCCTATGTAACCCAAAGAGACCTGCCTAAAATTTTATGGTTAGGGAATTCCCTGTGAAGAAAATGCTCCCTAGCAATGAGAAAGAGTGGAGACAAGAATAAAAAGAAAGAGAGAGAAGTAAACCTAGTTTACTAATTATTCCTCAAGAAAATCAATCAATCAACCAATAAAATCCCTTCTTCAGTAATCTGGCAGATCTGCGTGTTATCCCGTTTTTTGTTATTTTAATTTCCAATTAATACCCTTTATTGGAGGTTACACACAAAGCATAAGACTGTTTAACTTGTCCATTTCTGCATGAATCTGGAATAAAGAGAGACACCCCAAAGCGCCAGACTTGGAAAGCGGGTAAACACGGCTGCTAACGTCTGAAATATTGGAAAGCAAAGTGTTTTCATAAAGCACAGCAAATCAAGGCCAGATTTTAAAATCATTTTTAGGGTGCTAGAATAAATATAAAAAAAATCTGCGAGTGCAATTTGCACAATCACTTCATTAAATCAACTCAGTCCAAATCTACTGTAGTTTTCCTTTGCTACTGGGTGAAAACAGATTAGCTGATATAGATACAAACATCTATATACATATACATGTAGACCATATACCATGCTTATTTACAACAACAAAATTACCAATTAAATGCAAACTTTGAAGCTAAAGTATTTAAATCTTAATAAATCTCAAAAGATGCATTAGAAGATAAACAAAAAAGATAATAGCCCAAATTCAAAGTGTTTGCACCAAATATTACAGCAAATAATCAACAATGTTGTACGTCGACAGTGGATTTATTCTTATTACTTCCCATCAATTCCATATTTTCAAGCCAATTTTTGTTAAAAGTTTTCCGTTACCTACTAGGGTTTAATTTTAATTGTATTAAATTGAAATTAAAGAAACAAAATTGGATACCGAGAGGTTTTAGAATCATGACAATTAGGCCGAGCATAAAATATTCTAAATAATAACAATGCATAATAAGTAACCAATACTTAATAACCAATCATTAATAGTAATTCATGCTACTATATTGCGACGCCTGTCTGTACTATGTAATGGAAGCCGGGCGTAGCTGGGACTCGTTTGCTACTTCAATTCCATAGTTTTCTCTTCGTTATCAAGGCGCCTGGGGTTTGGGTTTAGCAGGGGGTAGCTGAGGTGTTAACGCCTCTCCCCGGGGACCTGCCCGAGCGAGCGGGATGACTGGATGCTGTCGGAATGGCGTGTTCTGGGACACGCTAATGCCGGTGTTGCTGCCGGACGCCGCGTCTCCTTTTCAGTCTTGTTTGGCAGCGCCCTTTTGGCGACTCCCGCGCTGCATCGGGCCAGAGCCATTCCGCACAAAACCGCGTGCACCTGGGGGGGACCTCGGCACGTCCACACGTCTCCCTTTGGGTTAAACAAACCGCCGAGTAGTGGGACTTCCCGGCCATGCCCAAGGCCTTGCGTGCGGGTGTATTCAACAGGAAGGAGACCTGAGAGCCTGAGCCGGGCAGAGGCCCCCCCTCTCCCGAAGTGAAGGGCCCTGCCTGTGGCGGGGGAGAATGACTTGGAGAAAGCTTCGGGGTTTCTAAAGGTGCGCGTTACTGATGCCTCAGCCATGCCTCCCGCCGGCAGAGGGGCCGGGCGGCTCTAGGCGGCTCGGCTGAGGCGGGTCTGAAGCTGGCTTTGAATCCCAGCGCTAGGCGAAAGGCACCCGGGGTGACGCCCCCCTCGCGGGTGAGCTGGGGTCTCGTGCCGTGTGCACCCGGCGTGGCCGGGGCTGTTTGGAGACTTTCTAAGCGCGTGTGTGGGCCGCGCCGAGAGAGCCGGCGGCCGGTGCCGGTTGTCCCTGCGTGAGGGGCCGGGGCCCTGCAGGAATGGGTGCGCGCGGGGTGAGGCGCCAGGGTGAGGCGGGCTTATTCGGTAACGGCGTGGTCAGCGCAGAGTCCTCGCAAGGAAAAACGCCCCACAAGTGTCAATACAGCCTTAAAAATGCGCCCTGGCTCCAGGCAGTGACCCCTCCCCCCCCTCCCCGTGCGGGGGGGAGCGAAGCCCAGTTCCGCTCCTCTGCCCAGGGCCCGGAGCCCAGGCCTTAGGCCCAGAACGGGGGGTGGTTCCGGATCCCCACCGCTCCGCTGGGTGGCTGGGCCCAGCAGGCCGGCTGGGGGGAGCCCGGAGCAGCAGGAGGCCGGCTGGGTCTCAGAACTGGCCTTGCCACGCGGCCCGCAGCAGCGCTAGGGGAGCGGGCTGGGCCTGGGGCAGCAGTGTAGTCCTGGGCCAGTGGTTAAGGCGATGGACTAGAAACCCATTGGGGTCTCCCCGCGCAGGTTCGGGTTTCTTTTGGGGGGCGGGATGGCTCAGGGGTTTGAGCATTGGCCTGCTAAACCCAGGGTTGCGAGTTCAATCCTTGAGGGGGCCATTTGGGATCTGGGGCAAAAATGGGGGATTGGTCCTGCTTTGAGCAGGGGGTTGGACTAGATGACCTCCTGAGGTCCCTTCCAACCCTGAGATTCTATGAAGGGGGGGGGGGGGGGGCTGGGCTGGCCCTGGCCCCGGGGCATGTGCAGGGCCTGCTGCGGGCGGCTGGGCGAGGATGAGGGGCGAATATGAAGGAAAGCCCGCGGCAGCCCTGGGCCAGCGTGGAGCGCAGGGGAGTGGCGCGGGGAGCTGCCGTGGGGCTGGGAGCTAATGGAGGACGCAGCCTGCCCAGGCCTGGCAGGAGGCAGGCGCTGAAATCTCCTTTCACCAGGGCTGCGGCACATGCACCGCCTTGAGTGAAAGGGCCCTTCTGTCTGCGCCGGCCAGGTTGACACGTAGGTGCCAGGCGTTGAGTGAGACCCTGCCGGGAGCCGAGCAGCTGCAGGCGGCCAGAGGGAAGCTCAGCACCCGGATCCGCGAGCCTCCCACCCCCTGCGAGCCTCCTTCTCTCTTGCTCCCACTGCGGCCTCCCTAGCCGAGGGTTTGCAGTGGCTCCGGAGCTGAGCTTGCGGCCCAGGGGAGCAATGACTCTGGTCCCTAGTGCTGCAGATTAACTGCTGTAGGGGCCTGGCCTTGACCTGCCCGGAACGGCCTCGCCTAGGCTACTCCCATCTCAGGGGCTTATTGCCCGAGCAGTAATGACGCTCTGCTCCGCGCTGCTGCCTGTCACCTGCGGATCTCAACGCGCGCTGCAAACACGAATGAGTCGGAGCGTTCCATGCCTCTGGGAAGTGGGTGAATATTAGCCGCAGTTCAGAGATGGGGAAAACTAGCTGGTGGGTTAATTCAGACACTGAAATGCCCAGCCCCGTAACGGTTTTAGACCGTCAATCAATTAACACATATCCCTGGTGTCTCTGGGTTTCCAGGTATTTTCCAGGTATGATCAGCGCTAAAGTCCGCAGTGTCCTAATCACTGTATCTTTCAATCCTTTATGTATAATTTATTCATCATTGTTTACAGCTGTATCTTTCATCAGTGACGGAGTGAAATTAGCAGGCTGGGGGGAGAGTTTAGTGAGCTCATCAGCTCATCAGAAATTTGTGACTGAAGTTTCTCATGGTGACTGATAACCTCTGAAATCTGGATTCTCCTTTGAAGCACAGTTCTTCTCTCAGTTGCCAACGTTGTACTTTTAGAGAGATAGGCAGGCCCATTATCTGTATTAGAGAGCGAGGGAGCGGGATCAAAGTGGTGTGGTAAGCGTTTTTATTCTTTGAGTTTAAGATAGCCATACTACAAGCAGAGAAGCCACCAGTGAAATATGCACATTTCCCTAAACAAATGCCTGTAACACCTTGATGCTACACAGTCCTCCAGGATATTGTTTATGCCACATATTTTAAAGACGAAAATGTTTGAGAGTTTTACATTTTGTCAAATTCGATCAGCATTTCATATCCTTCTTCCTGTCACAGCATACAGCCTAGTTACTGTGGGGCTTTAGAGGGAGAGAAAATAATACATTTTAGAAAGATCTAAAAAAGCTCCACCACACTGTCCTAATTTTATGGTGTGATGACTTGTGTCCTACCAATATTAGAGACAAAAGCGTTACACCCTTGGCTAGGGGGGAATTCCCAGGGCCTTTCCATTGATAGAAAGCTCTTATGCCTAGACCTAAGTGTTCATGAGCTATTCATCTTAAACCTGCCCCTGGACTGAATACTGACCATCTTGCACTTTAGCATCATGTAATTTTGTGGGAGAAATTCCAGACTTTGAGGAAAGGAGAAAGCAAGGATGTCTAAAATAACTACAACAAACAGCAGCTGTCTAAATCTGCTCAGAGGTTTAGAACTGGGAAGTAATCCTGGCCAAGAGGGATTAGTGGGCAGAAAGCAGGTAAGAGAGTCAAAGGGCTGGTAATTCCTGCAACAATAAATACAGTTTGCCACATGCTTTCACAATTGATCCCAGAGATATAATCACCACTTTATTTGTTATTTTAATGTATATACATTATTACGTACGTTCCTATTCATGTATGTGAATCTATGTATAATGTATATAGTTTAGAAATAAGAACAGCCATACTGGGTCAGACCAATGGTCCATCTAGCCCAGTATCTTGTCTTCCTACAGTGGCCAACGCCAGATACATCGGAGAGAATGAACAGACCAGGGCAATTATCAAGTGATCCATCCTTTGTCGTCCAGTCCCACCATCCGGCAGTCAGATGCTTAGGGACACTCAAAGCACGGGGTTGCATCCCTGACCATCTTGGCTAATAGCCATTGATGGACATATCCCCCATGGGCCTAAGCTGCAAAATATGGTTCCAGCTTTGGTTGTTTAGAGTTGAGTTTTGGTTAAGACCTATCTGATAGAGTGTGGTGAGGCAACCAGGGCAGAGGAAGAGGAGTTGGGAAACTTCAGTTCCATTCTTAGTTCTGCCACTCACTTGGTGTGGAACCTTATACAGGTTAAGTCACCGTTCTGTGCTTCAGCTTGCCCATCTGTAAAATGGGGTGTATGAAAACTACTCCCCCTTTGTGATCTGCAGATCCCAAATGCTGTATTAGAATTAAGTGTTAGCTAGAAAGCTCTAAATGTGTATTTGAGCAGAAGTGGCTGAGACTGTGATAGTCTGTGCTGTGTTTGATAATTTGAGGAAATAATAAAAATGTAACCTCCAGGACATGTATGCTCCCCCTGCGCTTTGCCCATAGAGTGGAGGCTCTTGCTGTCAGAAGGTAGAGAAAAGGAGATGGAGCTGTCTAGATGGGAACCAGGAGTACAGTGTGGGAGTGCAGGCGAGGTTTGTGTTGCTCAAGTTCATCCAACCTTGACCTTTCATTCTTGAGGAAAGAGCGAGTGAATGAGAAGGGTTTATCTCTATAGTAATCTATATCTTATTGAATTGGTGGGCTTCGCTGTCATGCCTGTTAAACTCTTCCTGCAGGGAAGTGAATTACTCACACTGAACTAAGACTGCAGGTAATGGAATAATATGAAAAAATCCAGGAATTGTTTCCAAGACAGCAGAGTCTTAGAAAGGAGACAGCATATCAGACAATGTTTTGCTTTCTTTGTGACTTATTTTGAATATCCAAAACTGTCCAAAATTATTCCATCTGCATGAAGTGGGAAAAGGCAGGAATTCAAAGGACATTCTTGTGTGTGACGAGATCTCAGGGAAAATCCAAAGAGCTTCAATTACAGGCACAAGTCAAGTAACTTCCTACTAACCATCCATCACATCTCTTTCCTCCCACTTCAGGCTGAGCTCTTATATCAAATATCAGCTTAGCTAGTCTCCCTCAGGCAGAGGTGTCCTGGTCTATCTATATCTGTCTTTACAGAAAACTGATGCCTTTTTCAGATGGAAAAGCAAGAGCGAGATTGTGAGACCCTGGCTCAGTGCAGGGGATGGATTAGATGATCTCTTGAAGTTCCTTCGAGCCTTACGTTTCTATTATTCTACAATTGTAAGTCTGGTACCTCCAGAGAAGAACGTTTCTATTGCTGTAGGGCCTGGTCCTGCAAACCCCTCTTCACATGAGTAAGAATTACTCACACAAGTCAAGTATTCCTATTGAAGTCAATGGATTTCTTGTATGAAACAAGGTTTGCAGTCTTGGGCCCTCAAGGACCAACATGGTTTTAAAATCTCTCTCTCTCTGTCTCTCTCTGAGCCCTGGGCTATATTATAAAATGTGCTGGTGTAACAAAACTCATTAAAATCAATGCAATTACACAGGGGCAAACCCCTAATGTACATTTACTGAAACTGGTTCAAAAAGCACTTCAACCAATTTATGCTTTAAGCTAAATCAGTTTAAGTGCAATGTAAACCAGTTTAAGTACATCTATAGCAGGGATTTATGCTGGTGTAACTAAATCAATTTTTTAGTTAAGTTGGTGGGATTTTCTACTATAAGAACATAAGAATGGCTATACTGGGTCAGACCAAAGGTCCATCTAGCCCAGCATCCTGCCTTCTGACAGTGGCCAATGCCAGGTGCCCCAGAGGGAATGAACAGACCAGGTAATCATCAAGTGATCCATCTCCTGTTGCTCATTCCCAGCTTCTGGCAAACAGAGACTCGGGACACCATCCCTGCCCATCCTGGCTAATAGCCATTGCTGGACCTATCCTCCATGAACTTATGTAGTTCTTTCTTGAACCCTGTTATAGTCTTGGCCTTCACAACATCCTCCGGCAAGGAGTTCCACAGGTTGACTGCATTGTGTGAAAAAATACTTCCTTTAAGTATTAGTATACTATAAAAAAGGCTTCTGAGATTATCATAGTTTCCCAGAAGGCCTGGGTTTCTCAGTACCTAGCGATGGAATTTTATTAGTTTGTGACCAAATATTAGTGCTCAAACATCTTGTGCAAACACTTTTAATGATATTGTATGGTTTGCAGCAGGGGAGAGGGAAGCATTTAATATTCAATAGTAGAAGCAGAGGTGAAATGATGAGAATTTGCTAGTCAGGGTGCATGGTGTTCCCAGCTTTCATTTAATCTTTTAGGTTGAACCACAGTAGCCTTTTAAATGAACAAATGAACGAAAAAACACTTCCATCTTTGCTAAAAATGGTACATCTCTGCTGGCAGCAGCAACAATGGGAAGCATAGTATAAACAGGACTCCAGGTAACCCTTGTCTTTTAAAGCGCCTTGTCATCTAACCCTGCTTAGAGCTCCTCTACACAACACAATGTTAAAAGTATTGGCATTCTCCGGTACCATATCTACACGAGAGCTTTCTCAACTGCTATCACTAATAGTGATGCACTGCACGTTGTTAGCAATGCTGGGATATTTTTCAGAAAAAAATGTCAGTCTAGACAAGGCCTTTGAGCCTCAGTTTCACCCTCTGTAAAATATAGATAATAATATTAACCTAACTGATTGGTAAAGCACTTTGAGATCCTTGGGTAGAAAATACTTCTTCTTCTTCTGGTAATATTTGTAAGGCCCAACAGTGACAGTGTCTAGAAAAATGCAAAGTATTATTATTGTAAAATTAAACTGAAATGTTACTGGAAGCCAGTAAAGATATTTTACAACTGTAACATGATCAGAAAACCTAGGTCCAGTTAAAGCTCTATCAGCAGTATTCATACCAAAACCAATATTTTAACTGAGTAGACTGGCAGACTAGAAAATGATGAGTTACAAAATCATTCAGAGAAGTGACAAAAGGATTAGATAAATGAATATCTCCATGAGCCATTTTCTAAGTAGCCCTATTGATCTGACAATATTGTGAAGATGGAGTGAAGAAGATCCAGTGACAGATGCAAAATAGTTGTCCAAAGATTGCTCCAGAGACAATGTAAGATATAAAATGTTTGTTAAAATGTTAAAATCTATATTTGTAAATGTAAATTATGACTGTAATGTAGGCCAGAGTGAGGCCAGCAAATACTTCAGCCCAGCCACTAACAGTTTGTCTTCCTAAGATTTACTTCCATGTTCACATCTAATCTGTCTCTGTTTCCCCACCACACTGACAAGGGCTCTGCCTTCCATGATGGGCACATAGGAAACACCTAGAGTGTTGTCAAATGTACATCACCAGTGATATCCACAGCAGGCAGGAAGCTGGTGGGCATAGCTTGGAAAGCAGTTACTGCCAACCAGCCTTAAAATAACAGATTTACAGTTTCTGAAGAGTAGCTTACAAACTGGTTAGGAACTGATACAAGTTATATTAATAATCAGCACATTTCTGTGGATGTGGTCCCAATATTGAGGCCTTGGTGCTGAGTGAATTAGTGCACCAGCACCTCACCTTACCTTTGGAGAGCTGCATTCAACTCTAGACCAGGTCACAAGGGAACATAAATTTGGTGGTCTCTCATCAAAAACTCTAATAAACATCTGCACACATTGCAAAACCTCCATATAATTTATACAGCTGAGCTGCTGAAGATGTCCCAGGATTGAAATAGGGATGCAGATCAGGACTGAGGGTGCTTCAGCAGAGCTATTTGTGGAAGTTTGCATAGCAAATTGCATACACTATATTGCCTCAAGGCCGTATTGTTAGAACCTAGCACTGTTATGATTTTCAATTAATCAATACATTATTTTAAGAAAATAAAACTAGTGTTAGAGAGTGGCTGGATAATTATCTCACAAGTGCAGCGGCACAAGTTCCATCGGCAGGGAAGAATCACAGTTCCAAACTCAGGGTTACATTTTATAAACCTCTTTGTGGTCTCACAAGCCCCATAATTAATAATCTTTATAATCAGTATTATCAGACTTCAGAGTAGCAGCCGTGTTAGTCTGTATTCGCAAAAAGAAAAGGAGTACTTGTGGCACCTTAGAGACTAACCAATTTATTTGAGCATAAGCTTTCGTGAGCTACAGCTCACTTCATCGGATGCATACCGTGGAAACTGCAGCAGACTTTATATACACACAGATTGTTTCATATTCTCTGTGTGTATATAAAGTCTGCTGCAGTTTCCACGGTATGCATCCGATGAAGTGAGCTGTAGCTCACGAAAGCTTATGCTCAAATAAATTGGTTAGTCTCTAAGGTGCCACAAGTCCTCCTTTTCTATTATCAGACTGTCTGTTGAACTGATCTGGACTGCCACACACCAACCCAAAGCTCACGAGCGGGAGATGTCAGAGTGGCTCTGGTTTCTTCGATCAGTTTCACAGCACCATCAATTCCTGAGGACTTCACATTGCGAAGTGTATTTACCTTGTGCAACTCTCCTGGGCTCTAGCTAGCGATGTCCAGTGTGGGGCTCAGGAAGGAAAGTTCTGTACATTGCCTCATCCCATTTGCTTCTTCCAGGAAAATTAGATTGAAGGTGATTTTCTCACAGTTACTAGGAATCAGCTTGGCGTTTTGATGAGCCTCAATCCCATTCAGAAATCCTTTTATAAGATCAAAGATGTTATTAGTTTAAATATCCAGCTGTTTTGGCTTGTTTATGACCTTTACAAATCACATTTTGTGTAACTTGGCTCCCAGATCTTCCCAGTGCTGTCCGGCTATCCCTACATCTTAGTCGGTGCGTCTGAAATCATTCGGATGTGCATTACATTTCACCTGGTTTTATTCTGCCATTAGCTCTCCTGTGCATCTGGGTGAGAAAAGTACAGGAAATAAAATGAATAGGATCTGCTCATGTTCTCACAGTAGCTAACAGCGACACTCCCACTGGTTTCCGTGGGAGCAAGGTCTAGCCCATACATTATACTAAATGCTGCCTAAGCTTAAATAAACCTCCGTGAGATAATTGAGATGGGTGATCATAAATCTTTAGGCAACATTTCCTCTTGCAAATGTAGCAATTGCTTCTGAAATTGCTCTTTTTATGTATTTACCAGACACACACAAGGCTGTGATACTTTGGTCTAATTCTGACTGTTGGGTTTCCTGTGTGGGTGGCTTAGTGATGCTGGTGACCTGTGATATACCGGTGGTCAGGCTGGATGATCTAGTGGTCCCTTTTGGCCTTAAACTCTGACTATGACATACAACATTTAAAAATGAAATGAAGTAACAAAGTGCCTATTCTTTATCATGTTGTGGAAGATGATAAACCTAAAGTTATGCTGAAGTCTTGTTTACCTGCTAGCTACTGTATTAGGGACAAATCCTGTAAAGTGCTGAGCACCCACCAGGCACAGTGGCTTTATGGTGCTGACCTTTTAGGTCTGAACCTTTGTGGCCTAATTTTCAGAGGTGCTGATCATCCAAAACTCCCACTGAAATCATTATGACCTCTTCCTTGGGCAGTTACCCAGGGTCTCAGCTACTCCAGTCAGGCATTCACCGCCAGCCACTGCCCTCCATCCACCCCATCTGTGGAGTCACCAGGTGTTCCTGATTTTTATACTGGCATCTCTCTCTGATGTGCTGAGATGCTGGATCAATCATAGAGAAAGCTAGAGGAAAGCTAGAGAGTTAGATCCACAAAGGGACTTAGGTGCCTCACTGCCACTTAATGCAGCTGAGATGCACTTTATGCCCCTCAGATTCTCAAAGCCCCCTCTCAGCCACTGCCTAATGCTGTAGGCCTCTAAATTCCGATGGTACCTAAGGCTACCTTGACACTACACACCACTTTGTGTGGCACGGAGGGGCTGCGTAGTTACACGCCATACTGAAAAATGCACCGTGTCCCCACTGCTATGTGTAGCTACACGTGTCAGTGAAAAGTTCTGGCAGGAGAGGAGGGAGGTTTTCCCCACTGTATCCCCACTGCCAGAGCCTTTCCCTGGTGCCCGACTCTTTCCCTGCAGTGGGGAAAGGCTCTAGCAGCAGGGAAGCAGCAGGATAGCCTCTAAAAATATTAAAAATTGTATTAAAATATGTACTAAAAATAGCAGTGTAGATGGGAAAGCCTGGCTTGGGCTAGTAGAGAGCCATGTTAGGAATGTACTCGGGTTCATACCCACAGCCCTACTCACCTCACCGTCTACACTGCTACTTAAACCTGTGCTGGGGGGCTGTCCAAGTACATATTCTACACATCGCCGAAAGAAGTTGTCATCGGTGGGCATGTGCACAGCTGACTTGAGTCCTGATGCTGCTGAGTTGCTTGGCACCCTAGCTCACACCTAAGCCCTGGTGGGATTTTCAAAGTAGGTATTCCCTCACCTGCATGGCCCAACCTGGCAGGTGTGTTCAAAGTGTGCCTAACCCCCACAAAAGATGGTTAGGGGTGATTAGCTGGGGAATTTTGGGGGCTTGTGCATGTATGTATGCATACATATCCACAGAATACCCAATAGGCCAGAGCTAGGGCACTCCCCTTGGATGTGGGAGAGCTGGGCTCAAGACCCTGCACCAAAAATTATTTCTACACAGTGGAACAGCTTCAATGAGTGCTTGAGAGAGGCCATAAAGAACCCCTTCCTCCTGCTAAGAACTCCCAATAGCCTGGTAGTCAGGTACCTCTGCTGGGATATAAGAAATCCCAGTTCAAGGCCCTCCAGCCCAGAGTTTGGTGCCTAACTCCCTTTGATGAATGAGGCTTTGGCCCCACCCCTCTCCTTGTCATTTCCGACTGATTAGCTTAGACAGCTTCTTGCTCAGTCTGCAGGCTTCTGAGGATCCCTTTCTTAAGCACCTAACTCTCCTTATGCATTTTATTCGGGGTGCCTAGGAATTCTAGGCTGAGGATTCCACTGGGTGGCAGGGTGCCCAAAATTATGTGTTGCAATGCTTACGTCTCTTTGTGGCTCTAGGTCCGGCTGACTGCTTTTTGCAAATGGAAGGAATCAAGTCCGCCTCCAGTGTAAAGTTACCAGGCGGTAATGCTCCTCATGCTTTCTATCTGGTTGTCAGTTTAGGTTTTTTATAACGTGCCCATCATTGTGGCATTTTAGCATGTGACCTCTTTATGGTGTAACTTCTTCACAGCCCGTAATGCAAGACCACTCGGAGGCTGTGCTTTTAACGTAAGAAGTTGGATCTACCCTTCAAAGCAGTGTGCTTAAGGTGTGTGGGAAGGCCTGGAAACATATAGTACAGCACATAGTCCTAGCTGCCTAAACGTTTTTATTTCACTCTCAAATTTAAAAAATAAACAAAAGATTTATTGTTCTAGGATTTTGGGGTTTCCTGTCCAGGCTGCTTGGAGCAAATAAAAAAAGTGTCCATCAAACAACTCAGGTAAAGGCTCTGTCTGTTCCCCAGCACTGCAGGCATATTATCCACTTTAATGCTACTGATACCCATGCAAGACTGTAGCATGGCAGGTCTGCTGTGCAAATCTTGAAACTTTCTGGCTGGGTGGCAGAAAGGTTGTGTTGCCCTCTTAGTGACTGCTCAGGTTAGCCCTGAAACAGTAGCTGTGTTTGCTCCTGGATTCAAGAAAACCCTCACAAAGAGCTGGGATGGTTGTGGAGATTTGTAGTGATTTGTTTCGATATTGCAGAAAATGGTGTTGGTGAATAGACTTTGTGAGGCTATACTTACATGATAGGGCTTTACCTATTTCCTTTATTAAGGAATGTGTGCTGAAGTGCTGGCTCATCGGGGGGGGGGGTCCAGATTTGTTGTTTGATCTGCGGTAAGAAGCTGGGGCGGGGGGGGAGAGGGGGTGTGGTTTTCCAGGAAAATTTGGGGAATTAGTCACTTTTTTATAAAAATGAAGACAGGACCAATGAAATTCATACAGGACACAATAGCAAATGATCCAATACAATCATAACCTTTAGCAAATCAAATCTACCGAAAAGAAGGCTTTGGGCACTAATGGTCCCCTTCCACCATATCAACCCGTCCCTTGAAGAGGAGTTTGGAGATAGCAGCTGGACTGGGGGTCCATTGGGCTCCTGTAGGAGCTGAGCTACTCCAGGCTGAGAAGCTGCGCTAGGGAAATAGATCAAAGAGAACCCTGAGAGCCACAGGAATGATCAATTATTATTATTGTTTTTGTTGCTGTCGTGCCTAACAGCCTCAGTTAGGGTCAAGCTTCCTGGGAGTACAGTTTCTGCTCTAAAGAGGTTGCGATCGAGATAGGCATGATAGACAAAGGGGGGAGGCAAAGGGTACAACATACAAGTAAAGTGATCAACGATCAGGTATATTTTTAAATTTTTGTTTTGATTATATAGATCTATAAAATCATGACCCGGGTGGAGTGATGGGGCAATCAGGAACAGAGGAGTTAATAGGAGCACAAAAGTAAGAAACAAGGCAGAGATGGGGGGATTGATGGGTGAGGGAGAGAAGAGGGACTACAGAGAGAAAGAAAGAGAAGGGGAGAGTTAGGGGCCTGAGCACACCACATCCCCAGACTATGTGATGCATGAATGGGAATTTGATGTTTTTTCCTCCCCTTGGTGGGTTTTTGCACATAAGGACAAGCCTGGCTCTTGAAGGGAATAGACAGAACCTATTAACTACAGTCCAATGTCATTTATGCAGGTACGGGAAATCAGTTCAATATATTGTACAAGACAGATGGGTAAAGTATCGACTAAGAATGCTGGCGAGGGCCAGTTAGATTCATCTGAAATGTTATGAACAAGGCTGCTTCCTTATCACACTGTCACAGACCACCACGGGATAGTGGAAAAACCTGGTTCATGAATTCACACAGATGGGGCCTTTTTATTGGTTATTTATAAGTATTTGGACAACTGCTGGGTATTCCTGAAAATGTTTGTGAATTCCCAAATTGTCACTAGTTGTAGCATGAGTGATTACACAGCCCAAAATTGTCCTGGAAAGGGAATTATTCCATATTCATTATGCGCTAAAGCAGGGCTGGGCAAACTTTTTGGCCAGAGGGCCACATCTGGGTGGGGAAATTGCATGCAGGGCCATGAATGTAGGGTTGGGGTGTGGGAGGGAGTGCAGGGTGTAGGACGGGGTGCGGTGTGTAAGAAGGGGCTCAGGGCAAGGGGTTGGGGTAGAGGAGGGGTGTGGGGTGTACGAGGGGGCTCAGGGAAGGAGGTTGGGGTACGGGAGGGGGTGCAGAGTGTGGGAGGGGGCTCAGGGCAGGGGTTTGGGGTGCAGTAGGGGTGTGGGATGCAGCAGGGGGTTCAGGGCAGGAGGGGTGTGGGGTGCGGCAGGGACTCAGGGCAGGGGTTGGAGTGCGGGGTGCAGGAGAGGTTCAGGGTGCGGGCTCTGGCCTGGTGCTGCTTACCTGGAGTGGTGCCGGGATGGCAGCGGCGCGCACTGGGCCCAGGGCAGGCTCCCTGACTGCCTGCCCTGGCCCCGCACCACTCCCAGAAGCGGCCAGCACCACGACCCTGTGGCCCCTGGGGGAGCAGGGGCAAAGGGCTCCGTGTGCTACCGTCGCCTGCAGGCACCGCCCCCCACAACTCCCATTGGCCCGGAACAGGGAACTGCAGCCAATGGGCGCTTCGGGGGCGGTACCCGCAGGCAAGGGCAGTGCACAGAGCCCTCTGCCCCTGCTCCCCCAGGGTCTGCAGGGTCGTGGTGCCAGCCACTTCCGGGAGTGGCGCAGGGCCTGCGGCACCACAGGGGGGGCAATCCCGCTGGCCCGATCCAAAGCCCTGACAGGCTGGGTCCGGCCTGCGGGCAGTAGTTTGCCCACCCGTGACTTAGACTGTAAGCTCTTCAAGGCAGCGTCTGCCTTTTTGTTCTGTTTGTACAACTCCCAGCACAATGGGGTCTTAGCCCATGGTAAGGGTTCCCAGAAGCTACGGTAATACAATAAGAAATAATAACATGAAGGTGGAGTTGATCAGATGCCTTCCAAAAAGTAGGTTGTATAGCCCATCACCCATTTACATATTGGTGGGTTGAAACAGATGTTTTTAAAGGCATATTAAATCGTGACCCTCTATTAATATCATTTTCACAGTTTTTTCAGCTGGACAATCTTAGAATTGTTACCCCTTCTTTGCATTTGCTGTGAGCAGGAGAACAGGGCCTTGAAGCAGAAAGTTGTTAAGTGTGTGTGAATGGGGTCTCAGAGTGGCATCATTTCATGATCAGTAATAGAGGATTGTTGTAGATATTGATCTAATAGAAAACACAGGAACCCAAACACCTTAATACAGTGGAACCTGCTTAGAGAGGAAGGGGAAAGAGTGGAAATCACAGTTGCAGTGAAATAGAATGCAAGTCCCACATTGTTTCAGTTCAGGATTCATCACAGATTAAACCATCATAGATTTTATAGTGAAATTAGTTTATGAAAAAGAAAAGATTCCTGACATAATAGTTCTGCTTATCCTACCTAGCATACTAAAGGAAATTTTAAAAATAAAGTTTTCCCATATTAAAATGATAGAAAGAAAGGGCTTTTTGTCTTTCTGCATGCCAAGCGCTGCTGAGGTAAGAAGGCTTGGTTAACAGAGACATGTCAAACCTTTCTGTTTCTGGCCCACTTTGCAATGATCAGGATAAAGTTTTAAATCCGATTAAAACACAGCAAAGAGTCATCTTTCAGAATCATCAGATCCAAATATCTTAGTAAGGAAGATGTAGAAGAGAGAAGACAGAGTTTAGTTTTTTAAGGGAGGAATTTACAAAGATCAGAGCAATAACAGCTTATTTTTTCCCTCCAATTAAATGCCAAGTTGTAGTGGCAGAGAAAAGAAAAATGTACTAATTAGAAAGAAGCAAGAAACTTGGAAAAACATTTATAATGATGGCTTCCTTTGCATACTTGGTTAGATACTCATTAGTACTTAAGCACATGCTTAACTTTAAGTATGTGAATAGTCCCATTAACTTCAGTGGGAGTACTCACATACCTAAAATTAAGCACATACTAAGAACATTGCTGGATCAGGTCAGAGAGCTCAGCAACTTGCAGGAGTGAGCCACTTGCATCACCTGTTTCTAATGGATATAATTTATTTTTCTGTATTTTTTAGATTTATCACTCCTTTAATAACAGGGATTTTTGACTAGAAGCAACTCCCATTGTTCTTGTTATTTCAGCAGTGATAACTGCAGTTTTGGTCAGTGTGTGTTTTAATTGTGTGTGTCTATCTTAATGATTTTTTATAGTCTTTTTGGTACTATCTATCTAACTAATCTATCTATCTATCTATCTGATTAAATCTTTACTAGTCCTTTGAAGTTCACAACTTTTTAAAAAAGATGCTAATTAGAAATCTTGAAACAGAAGGAAATTTTCCCCTGTCTTTAATCAGAGCCACTTTGCATCTTCACCTCTCCCATTTATACTATAGATTTGTTTCTGTGACAGCCAGGGCTTCCCAGAAGACAAGCGTCGGGGTGAAATTTTCTCTCAAAAAGGGTAATTCTAAAACTCCCCAGTGTTAAACAAAGAAGGTTTTAAAAAAACAACAACCCCCCACCCCTCAAAACCAACAACACATTGAAAGACACATTGAAAACATTTGCCTAAGATTGTCACTCTGCTAAACTGAAGCAGAGCTGGAGAAATTCCTGAAGCATTTACATCTAGTGAGCAAGGCGTGGGCCAAGCAGAATAGAAAGAAGTTTTAATGTTGAATAACTCAGGAGCAACTGCAAAACAGACGTAAGGAGAAGAAAACTGGACTTTGAACTGCTGGTGCTTTTAGCAAAAGACAATAATAGTCTAGTAAAAGCCAAACAAAGCAATCTGGGGTTGTATCCTGCCATCAGTCCAAAAGGGACGCTGTCAACATGAATTTTTTGATACTGCCTATTTTCAAAATCACTCAGTTTCTTATATTACGGGCTGATTTTTTTAAAAAATGCCTTAAACATTTCTGATTAGAGCTTTTTTGCTTCTCTGTTCATACTTATCAAGGTAATTTCAGTTAGTCAGTTTCCCCATTTTGATAGCTAAGGCCTCAAACCTGCAAATGCTTATGCATGTGCTTAACTTTGCAACCCTGGGCAGTCCCACTGAAATCATTTGTGGCAGTAAAGGTAACCATACTCAGAACGGTTGCAGGATCAGGGCCAGCTGTACAGGGGAAATTGAAACTGCCCATGCACAAAGTGCTGCCAGTGGCACAAATTAAACACATGGAGAACACAGAGTAAAATATTGTCCTCCCATTCCCCGATCACAGGAATCTTGGATATTATTAGTAACTCCAGGAGATACGCAAATTTCAGAGAGGCATATGATTTTTCACATCAAGTATGTCCTTTTAAACAGAACTGCTCATTGTAATTAAGAAATAATTGGCTTGATTCGTATTAGAACTGAGCGGGCGGGGACAAAATTTGATTCTTTAAAAAAAATCTTTTTAATATAAAACTGTTGATCTGTTTGGTTGCTCTTCATTGGAATCTAGTGAGGAAGAAGCCTTGGTTTTATTTCACCTGCCTTACGATGTCTCTTGGTACGTTTAGCATTTTTGATTCCGGAGCTTGGGACGGTTTCATTCAGAGGTATTGATGTTGTTAGTGCGCTCCCATTATGGTGACACCAGATGCCGCAATAGAAAATAAAATCAAGCCACAAGTCCTCTGAGTTCTTATTCATATGACTAGTCCCACTAACGTCACTGGGTAATGGCTTGGCTAAAATTTATATAAGTAGAGACTTACGCTCCTAAGTGCCTATGTCACTTTTGAAAATGGGACTTTGGTTTCTAAGTCACTTAGCTGTTTTTGAATATTTGATCCGCTGCCTAGGCCAAGCTTTAAAGGGTTATGTTGGTGTGTGCTAACTAACATGTTTTAAAAGTCCAGTCTAGCTAAGGCATATTGCTTTTGGCACATACTTAACTGGTTGAGTTAAAGCTTAGGGACCCCCGGCCCTGACATCACACCTTAAATCCTATTGACAAGGAAAGTGAAGTTAACATGATCAGGCCCAAAATAATGAAGTCAGAATAATTTTGGGATTGAAAAGGATTTGGTGAAAAGTTTGTTTCCTCTCCAAGTATCTATCTGAGATACAGGCTAAAAGGAAGAGAAGGGGTCTGCTGTCCCCCTGCTTTTTGGATTTTGATTGCAGAGAATGTGCAACGGAGACAAGCAATTATTGCTTCCAGCTCCCAGCCCTTGTTTCCCGCACAATCGGGCAGCTCTTTTATTCTGCGCGCCATTTGCACAGCACAGGGGGAGATGTCAGCAGTTTGATCTTTAACACATGTGGGGAAAACAACTCGAGAGTAGTGCATTTGGAAGGTTGTAGCAACATTTTACACTCCGAGGTCTCCATGTTGCATTCTTACCACTCCTCGGACTCTGACGGACTTTGGTAATTGGAGAAATTGTGGCGCCGAGAGGTAAACTCCCCTAGTTTTACACCCAAGTTTTCAAAGGGGCCTCAACCCTTTTTTATGATAGAGGTTCAGTATGACCTCACTACCGTGCCTTGGGGAAGTTTCTGCTCCATTTTAGTGAAGGTTATTTTAACACGGCTTTTGAATTTCATATAATTTGCTTCATAATTTAAGGCAGTATTTCCCAAACTTTTGGAAGCTGAGCCCCAGTCCAGGAAAATGAATCCAATTGTACATACCCCTGCCGCCCTGGAATGTGTTGTTAAAGGCTTACTCATGCTAATTTATATACCTTCTGTGCCCTCTCACTCCCAACTAGTCCTTCCTCTCCCTCCTCCCCCCAGGAGGATGCCCTCCATATCTTAGGAAACACTAGTGTAGATCTTTATAATATCACACTTCCTCTCCTTTCTTACAATATGCGATGAGCGGCGAAATAGTTAATGTGGACATATAAAATATCATCATCGACATCCGAGTTAGCACCCACCGAAATGATCAGTGCCATTCACAACTCAGAGCTACTCTTTCAGGCTCTCTACAAACTCAGGCAGATGTCTCTGCCTTGGTTACCCTTGTGTCAGACTTTGAAGATTCTCTTTGCAACTGTAACTGCTAGAGATTGACTTTTTCTTTAAATGAGAAGTGAGATGTTGAAGAACAATTGAGAAGCGTATCTGTGCTTCCTAGCTAGCCCTTTGTAATCCCCATCCAGGAATTTATGTTGTACACTTCGGGAAACATTATTTTAAGTGATACAGCACTTCCTAATGGTTAGAACAGGGGACTTGGATTCAGGAGACCTGAGTTCTGTTCCAGGTTTTGCTACTTACTTGCTGTGTGACATTAAGCAAGTCACTTAGCCCCAGCTTTTCAAGGGTTTACTAGTTTTGTGTGACTCAATGTTTGGGTGCCCAAACTTTACACAAAGTTCTTTGTGCCTCAGTTTTCCCACCTGTAAAATGGGAGATAATACAAAATTCACCCTCCTGTAGAAAATGTTTTGAGATCCTCATATAAAAGGCACTATGTAAATACAAGGTTCCAGAGGAACAGCCGTGTTAGTCTGTATTCGCAAAAAGAAAAGGAGTACTTGTGGCACCTTAGAGACTAACCAATTTATTTGAGCATGAGCTTTCGTGAGCTACAGCTCACTTCATCAGATGTTTACCGTGGAAACTGCAGCAGACTTTATATACACACAGAAATCATGAAACAATACCTCCTCCCACCCCACTGTCCTGCTGGTAATAGCTTATCTAAAGTGATCAAAGCTATTACCAGCAGGACAGTGGGGTGGGAGGAGGTATTGTTTCATGATTTCTGTGTGTATATAAAGTCTGCTGCAGTTTCCACGGTAAACATCTGATGAAGTGAGCTGTAGCTCACGAAAGCTCATGCTCAAATAAATTGGTTAGTCTCTAAGGTGCCACAAGTACTCCTTTTCTTTATGTAAATACAAAGTATTATTATTAATCGTAGGTTTTAAGAGTAAAAATATTTTAAGATAAAAAAATCCATTAAAATAGTGTTAAAATATGTGTGCTTTTATTTATTTCACTATGATTATTTTGAACAAGGTATGCCTCATTGTACATGTAAGTGAGATATTCAACTGTAACAATATCTTTTCTTCACTGAACGTTTTTAGAGCGTTGAGTACCATGCTTTCTCACCCTGGGTATTTTCTAACCTCTTGTAACACTGTAGGAAAGGTCTCTGCTTGTGTGGCACATGTTAATAGTTTTCTTATAAAATTAATACAGAATTAGCTTTTTGTAAAACTTTCCACTGGCTTGATGCAAATAGCTACAGCCTCCAGGTGAAATCTTCCCTGGTGTGAAGGCCTTACATAAGATCCTGCTTACCATATAAGACCAATTTACATCCTGTACGAAGGGTTCAGTTTGGTCCCTTGTGTGGAGCTTCAGGTATGAATTTTACCCAGAGTACAGATAGCTACTTCAGGCTCCCAGCATTGCCCAAGCTCCTTCGGCTCACCATATGCCTACCACCTCTGTGTCCCTGACCCAGCTTTGGGGCTTGTACCTACGTCGGTGGAAGTAATAAAATCTGATGCTAAAATAACAGCAGAAGCAAAGATGTGCCATTAAAATAACAGCACCACCACCACACAGTGGACAAAGAAGCATGAGGTAATATGTATAGGCCTGACCCTGCGTTCCTTGCATGCCCTGGGAGTCTTGGGGGTACAAAGAATGCAGGATCTGGCTCTAGTTTGTGTATTAATAGACAAAATGTGTATTCACTTTCTCCCATTCTCTCTCTTGCAAAGCCCAGGGAATAACAGAAATAAATACAAGAGAACAAAAACGAAGACATATACATGAGATGAACTAAAATGTAAATGGAACCAAAACAATGAATAATATTATTTTTTAGCAACTTATTACTCATACAGTTGTGCTGACTTTGAGCCCAGTCCTGCTCTCACTGTAAGCAATTGCTCATTGGTGTCCATGGAAGCAGGATTGGGTCTTTGAACTGTATAGTGTCTTAACATATCTGTGGTGTGATGAATTCATGTGATTGCATCCACCAGCACTGCCTCCTGGCGCATTTTAGTGCATTTTATTGATACATCTTCAGAGCCAGCATGATGCTGACGTGACAATGAGACTGAGGTGATTAATGCAGCGTAAATGCCTAGATAGTTGGGGTCTGTCCTGCTTTGAGCATGGGATTGGACTACATAAGCTCCTGAGGTCTCTTCCAATCCTGATATCCTAAGATTCTATAGGGAAGCAATGATATTTTCCACACATTTTCAGCTGGGTTGTGGTTTTTTTGGAGTATTTGATGAGATTTTTGAAAAATCATCAGTTTATGCTCTGAATTCCCCCCCCCACCCCACCCCAATATTTTCTGTACTACAGGAAAAGGTACCTTTGCAAACAGAAAGAAAATAAAGGCTTTTAAAATTACATGTAGCTCTATCTACCTAGGCTACGTAGATGTGGGGAATTGATTTAAACACAGTAAAAACAAATAAATAAAAAGGCTAAAAGTACAAGACTGCAGGTGACTTTGGACGTGGCTTCAAATCCTTAGTGCTGAGGGTAGCTTTCACTATTGTGAGTGTTCGTGTTTAGTCATGTGGGTCTGGTCACAATTTTAAGCACTACAGTTTAAGTGTTTGCAGGACGGGAACATTGTCTGTCCAGCAAAAGGAAAAATCTCCTAATAATTTGGAGCTTTTGCTTTTGGGGGTTGGTCACAGTGAGTCAAAGAGCGGCTGGTGCCAGCTAAAATTCTTTCCCCCTCTCTGTTGCTCTACTTACAACAATGAAATCAATGGCACTTTCACCAACTTTCATCAGAAAATCCGGTAAGTTTTGTGCTGCTATAGTGGGGGTGGTCTGAGATCAAATAGACTTTATACAAACCATCGCTAACTGCAGCCTTGCTGCCCAGTACAGGAAACTCTTCTCTATTTTGTGTAACTGCCTCTGGAGTTTCGGGTGCATGTCAAGGTTCTGGGCTTTACTGCTCTACCTCCCAAAATCTATGGGCCGGATCCAAAAAATCCTTACTCACATAAATGGTGCCAGAGGGGCTACTTGTTAGTAAGCATTAAAGTAGCAGGAGCTAGAGGATCAACAGCTACACTCTTTAAAGTGCTTCCAGATTTCTTTAGCGTCATATCAAGGAATGAGGGCACAGAAAAATGATTGGTCCAGCCCTGCAAGCACTATCAGGTGTAGCACTTGCTACAATGAGTATCCAAACAAAGTAAGTTTGCAGGACTAGGACTCTTAAGATATGGGCCTTTCTGTACTAAAATTACTAACAGCAATAAATATCTGGTCATTTCATAACTACAATAATGCCAATATTGTTATTTATAAAGTGGCCACCCACTGAATTGTTGGGAGTACTCATAGCCAAGATGAATAAAACACCCAATTAAAATATCATGAAATAATTCATATAAAAACAAAATCAAATAATAAAGAGCAACACAATGTGGCAGCACGAAAAAGGAAATTGAGTAAACATTTTAACAGTGAATGGTAATTGGAATAGCAGCTACATATGAAGAATTATTTCCTGGATACTTTGGGTTTGTTTTCTGCATTACCGCAGGCACCTAGGCCAGGGACAGTTAGGAATAACATCATTTTTATTAATAAAATATCATTAATAAAGTGCAGTATCAGGTGTAAACAAATTATAGAGGCAAGCTCTTTGTTGTGAGAGAAGAAAAAAGATTTTTCATTCAACACGACAGCATGCTGTATTGGCTTCAATTATATTCAGACGTGCAAAATACTTTACAAGAATGGCTGGAAATGAGAGAAAAAGAGAGAGATAGAGAGATGGGGATTCTAAAGAGCTCTGAAAGATAATAGCCCAATTAATTATTATTAATAAGCACACAGAATGTATATATATCCAAAGGTAATGATGACAAAACCCAATCTGTCTTACAACGGTCATAAGAATAAAGAGAGACATAGTAGGATAGCATTTATATTTATGCCAAGTGTGATTGATACCAGCTGAGGATCTGACTGATTTAAAAAAAAGTTACCAAAAAAAAAGGCCTGTCATTTACAGGTGTCATATGTTCACCCACTTGATCTTGTCTGTGTCTTACGTATTATTCTATTTGTGTTTTCAGGGCATATTTGAATGAACAAGAACTTTATTTTACAATTTAAAAAAAATCTCTAAAAATCTAACAAAAATGTGGATCATGCATGCTGTCCCTCAAAACCCTCTCAGCATGGAAACAGCCTTCCATTTTCGAGCACGCAGAATCACATGACAGTCAGCTCTCCTTCCTAGGCCCTTTCCCTCGTTCAACAGCTTGTCTCATTTTAAATTTGAATCCCTCTAATAGCAGGCACTTTCCATGCACTTTACAAAGGAGTATTTTACCGAGTGGGAACCTGTGGCACAGAAAGGAGAAATGACTTGGCCAAGATCACACATGGATGCCCCACTCCTGCAATTTGTACCACACAGTCAGACCTGTGAAAATTCTGCTGACTTCAGTGAGGCCAGGTCTACGCTACAAACTTGCATTGGGATAACTACTTTACACAGAGGCGTGAAAAATCCATCCCCCTGCGCGATGTAGTTATTCCAACCAAATCCACAGCATAGATAGTGCTATGTTGACAGGAGGGCTCCTCCCATTGATATAACTGCCACCCTCGAGGAGGTGGATTAACTATCCTGATGGGAGAAGCTCCTCCCTCAGCATAGTAGCACCTTTACTGAAGTGCTACACCAGCCCAACTGCGTTGCTGCAGTGTTGTAAGAGTAGACCTGCCCTGAGTCTCTGAACAGATTCAGGGGTCTGTCCATGGTCATCAGAGTGCTGGATCAGAGCTAAACTTAGTAGCAGAAAGAGGTATAAAATCCCAGTTTCCCAATTGCCAGGCCAGTCAGCATGCAGTCTCTCTGGAGACTGAGCTCTGAGAGATGACAGAACTAAATGGGACCCGTTTCTGTAACCATCACTCCCTGCAAACAGCTGATTTCAGCTACAGATGCACGTTTCATCCAAATCCAGACATGTTTACATGAACAGCAAAAGGAAGCAGCGGGGAACAATTCCATTCCCATTACACAAGCCAAAGGCGAGTCTGTTCCCTAATTCACTCAGGCAGTGGCACAATCCATTCTCCTGAAACCACAGCCACCTGGGGGGAAAGGAGGATAAACAAGGGGTCCTTAGCGCGCCTCCCCTGCTTTTATCCTCAGCCATTTTCAGTCTGAGTCTATAAATCACATGCATTTTTTCATCGTCCCTTTGGAAGTAATTTGGGGTGTAATCCACTTCTTGTTGCTTCTTCTGTTTATCCTCTGTGGGTGCTAGTTTTTTTTAGCCAGAGCAAATATCACCTTTTGAGGCCCGCTGCATTTGGAAATGTTATTAGAATATTGTCCTTTCCACTTTGGACATACCCCGTGGATATGTCCTTGCAAGCAGACAGGCTGGGGACACCTGAAACAAGCGCTACATTGACCGGGAACTGGAAGGAAACGTGCGGAGGAAAAACAATATTTTACTTGTATTTGGTTTCGGAGGAAAATAAGTGCCCGGTGGCATTGTCTTTGTCAGTTTGTTTGGTGGTTATGCTATGGGTTTGACTATGCTGCAAAAAACCCACTCCTGCAGCAGCGAGTCTCAGAGCCTGGGTCTACAGTCTCGGGCTCATGCTATGGTACTAAAAGTAGCAGTGTAGCCATTCACACTCAGGTTGGATCTCAGACTCTGAAACCCAGCGAGGGGAGTGGGTCTCAGAGCCCGAGCGCCACCTCAAACGGAAATGTCTACAGTGCTATTGTTAGCACCCGGGCATGAGCCGACATCTGTAGCCCTGGGCTCTGACCTTTGCTGCTGCAGAGGTTTGTTTTTTGTAGTGTAGCCGTACCCTATGTGATTGTGAATTTTAATAATGTCCAGCACCAAGTGTCAGCTCTGTGGGTAGGTCTGCAATATTGGCTCTACACCAAAATACAGGACAGATCCAGCAAAGTAGGACAAAATGGCCTGTGATGAACTAGAGAGGAAGGAGAATGAGACTTGCCTTTTCCCTCCTGATAGTTTTGTGAGTTTGTAGCCTTCTTTCTGCACAGGGAGGAGAAACAGCTGATTCTGACGAATCTTGCAGTCAGAGGAGACTGCAGGATGCCCAAGGGTTCACAGAGGAGCACATATTTTTGCTACAGATAAAAATGATATGGGGGTAAAGGGGTTAAGAAATACAAGGAACAGGGGACATGGAGAGGCAAGAGCGGGAAGGGGGAGAATAGATTGTTTTGCTGATGAGATCAAATAAATGACGTTGGTGCACTCCCTTGAGAAAGTCTTTCTAAGGAGTTTGTCCTTCTTTAAGTGCGAATTATGTGTCACACCAGGGTAAATCTGGACTAACTGCATTGAATTCAATGGAATTACTCCCGATTTACACCAAGGAAACTCAGTTCAGAATCTGGCCCACAGACTGCATGGAGTTATTCTAGCTTTGCGTTATTGTAATTCAGAGCAGAATCTATCCCATAATATGCCTGATTCTCCTCTTATTTACAGTAGTGTAAATCAGAAGACAAAGAGAGATGATAATTCTGCAGCCTGTACAGGCTTTGTTCTTTACTGGAGCCATGTCTGAGTTCTGGTCCTGATTTATAAAGGATAGGCCCATAGCTAGACTATGAAGGGACGAAGATGCTCTGTGATGACAGAAATCCCAGAGCGTGCTTTCCATCCACTGGCCCACACACCAACACTTCAGGCTTTTTTGAAGAGTATTTTGTGCTCCCCTTTTTACTTTAATGGTGAGTTTCCACGCTAGGCCCCAGTGCACTGCTGCTGCCCCATCCCATCCCATTCCATTGTGCATGCTCTAAGCCATGTTAAAATCCTTGCTAATCAATCAGTTTGCAGTTCAGACACTATTGCGTGTTAGAGGGGGCATAGTTGATTTGGAGGCAGTGGCCACTGGTTGGTTCAGATGAAGTTGAGGTGGTTAAGAGCCATTCTCCTAAAAGTCCTGCAGGACCAGGCAACTCATCACTCATTACCCTGTAGGATAGTCCACGGGATGAACAAGATGTAGCTCACATAGGAAGGATCTGTTTAGATAATTCAAAGGTCCCAACCTAAAATGCTCCCTCTGGATCTGAATGGTGCTATGCTCAGATCAAACGGAGACTCAGCATGCCCGTCTTAAAGATGAGAGTGTCTGTGATCAGTTCAATGTCATACCAGTGAGGGGTGGCCCTCATGGTCCTGGTAGTTTGACAATGCAAAAAGACTATGGGTGTTCCCAGAGTATCAGCTCTCTTTGCAAGTCAAGGCAAGGAAGGCACCCTGCCTAGCTAGAGAACGATTGATTTCTGGTGCACAGACGGGGGAAATGCTGCTTACTATTAAGTCTCTTGAAACCGTGAGCAGTTGCAAAAGCATTTTTGAAAGCAGGATACACTTGACAAGGACATCCAGGGCTTAGAAGAGATTTAAAAGGTTTTAGAGAGGAAATCAGATATGATCAAGAGGGTTTGAAGATGGTAATTTAACAAGGAAACGACATATTTCTAGAGGGGGGATGCTTTCTTGTGTATTGATTTTTCTGTGATTCAACTGAAAACATGCAGGAGGATATTAAAACCAGAGCTTCTGGGGTATGGTTTGGATGAAATAAGAAAGAGGGAGAATGTGGCAAATTTGCCCACACTTGAAAAGTCACGTCAGGGCCATAAACATTGCAAGATGCAAGGCTGCCAAATGCAAAGGCGGAGAAATATCCTTCTCCCGTCAATTGGCTCATTCCATATGAGCCTGCAGAGCCTGCAGTGCAAGCTAGAGCAGCAGGGACTCTGGAAGGCAAAGAGAAATCACAAAGCAGCCAAATACAGGGCCTAATGCAAGAGCAAAAATCTCCTGTACCGCTTTGCATTGTAAAGCTTTACAGCAAGTGTATTGAGTTAGTAGCCATCTTCAAGACTGAAGGGACCAGATTATCATCTTAGTTACGCTGGTGTAAATCAATTCAGTTACTCCAGATCTACACCACTGCAAAAAAGATCAGAATCTGGGCCTACATCTTCAGAAGGAAAAGGGAACTTGCTCTACATCTGACGTTTTCTTCAGCTGTATTTCTGGTTGGGTTGATTTGTCTTTACCATTCAAACTACCCCTGGTTTTGAGCTACTTGGGGGCAGATATCTGACAGAGCGGATCATTGAGAAACCTGCCTTTCCTGTGAGCTCCCTTCCCCCTTTTAGTTAAATCCAATTAAATAAAAAAATGGCGAATTCAAAGGGAATTTCAGGCTGGCAAAAGGTGCTGCCTTGAAAGCCCTGGAACAGACTTTGAGCTCTTTGGGGAAGAACCTGTCTCTTTGATATATATTTTTACAGGTCTAGTGCAGTGGGGCCCAGGCCTCTAGGCACTACTGCAATACCAATAATACCAGAATCCTCTGTTTCCCACCAGACCAGGTACTAAGCTTCTCTATGATCTGTCCTACCAGTGGCCTTAGCACCTCCCTGGCTGGACCAGCTCTAAGAGTAGGAAGAGAGTTCAGTCATCATGTCTCATTCAGTCCTGAGGTGCTTTGATGAGATTGACAACAAGACGGCCACTTGGTGCTAGTTCTGTGATGGGGCAACCTGTGGAATAGGAACTGGACTGAGACTCACCAACTAATTTCCCACAGGCCCCTGAAGTGCTGCACATCCATTTGAGAAGTAGAGACCCTCTTTGCAAAGGCAGAGTCTGGGTTAGACTTAGATATGTTATATGCACACACACACTCACAAACTATGTTAAAATAATGCTCTTAAGGTTGCAAAATCAAGCACTCAGCAGTTAGGAAATGCCAGAATTAAAGGTGCCCACCCAATCCTACTTGTGTATATGTATTATGATAGTCTTTCATTGCAGGATCCCATACTATTTTGCCCACAGGACCCCTGCCTTATTCAGTGCCCTGAAAGAACTCTGCTCCGGAGTGAATCAGGGATTAGTAGTGAATGAGGCTACCTCTGGGACCCTGGCCTCATTTGCAGCCAAAGCTGGAGGGTATATAGGGGAGGAGGCAGGTCAGAGAAAGAAGGGATGGCTTTTGTAGTTATGGCAGTTGCATGCCATCCTGGAGAAGGTGGCTCAGTCCCTTGCTCTGCTACAGACTTTCTGTGATATGCTGGGCAAGTCATGTAAACCAATTAATTTGAGGTAGCCACTAATTGTGAGTTTCTCATTTTCTGGGTGCACAGCTTCAGACAGGTGATTCTGAGAAGTACTGAGTGCTCACAACTGCAACCAGAGTTAATGGGAGCTGTACGTCCTCTGGCAGTGAGGCCACTTGGTCTGATGAAATGAGCACAGGTTTGGGAGCCAGGCAGTCGTAAATTCTGACTAGAGATGGGTGGCAAACTGAAATCTCAAAAATGTTCATGAGACAGGAAAACAAAGATTTTCTCATTTCATACCAGAACAAGCCCAGGAAATGAAAAAAGCAACAAAGTGAGTCCAAGAATGCCCAATAGCCCAGTGGGCAGGGCACTTACCTAGGATGTCAGAATTCCAGCTTCAAACCCCTGATTTACCCGAGTCTGAAAAACCATTTCTTCAACAATATCTGGATGCCGTCTCTGCTGCTGATTTCACTGCTTGACCTTGGGCAAGTCACTTTATCTGGATTCCAGACCTGTAAAATGGAGACTCCACTGCCCATCTGGCTCATGACTAGAGTGTTGTGAGGGCTAATTAGTTACTGTCTATGCAGTTCTGGCAACATGTAAAGTGCTATAAAATGCTAAATACTCTGAAAAATTAGGTCCTAGGTGTCTCATATTAGGAAGTTTTCCACCTGTGAGGTAGGGATAACATTAAAAAAGCCCCTGAGGATGTTAATAATTCCAAATTCAGTGCAGGGTTTTAATGCTGTGCAGTGAAAAGAATATGGATAAAAGGAAATGTTGCACAGCTGGCCCCTGAACATGGACACCATCCATCCTGTGCACTGAATGAGGCAGAGGTCCTGGGGGAAAAACAGTATGTGATCATGTCATTAAAGACTATCATGATGCATATGCACAATGGGGCTGAATTATAGCTGTCTGGGTAACCTTAGCTGGGGCTTTTCCTAACTTTTGGGTGCTTGACTTTGCAACCTGAAAAACGTTCTTTAATCTAATTTTTTTTAAAGAAGAAAATAAAAAAAAATGTGTAATAGTAGCAAGGTTTGGACGCGGGACCTTTCGCACTGCAGCACACACCTTTCCTCTTGAGCTAAAGTCAGCTGGTAGCAGGCGTACGTTATTATTCCCTGTTGACAAGCAGCTACAGGAGGAAGTACAACACACTGAACAGTGGGTTACAAATGCAGGAGTTTCTCCATGCTACAGACATTTCGGAGTCACAAAAGGATGTAGGCATCTAACCGCCACTTTAGGTGCCTAAATCCCAGAGTCAGGCCCATTTCAGAGAGAGAGAAGTGAGGCTTAGTGCACACCCCTCTCCCTGGCATCTCCCATTGGCTAGTTAGGGCAGGAGCTGCCCAGCAAGCTGGCTTTTTGTGAATTCCATCTACGGTGCCTATCTCTCCCCATTCACTGTATAGGAGCTTGGGCACCTAATTCAGGCTCTGTGAATTCCAGTGATTTTCTAGGCCCCTAAAAGATAGGCATGGTGCTGCTGAATGGCACCACTCCTAAGTTTCCTTGGCTTCTGGGTTCTGTTCCCAGCGTGTGTAATCTCTCAGTGGGGCACGTGGCCTTCCTCAGGATTAAGGTTTATGAATGGCACAGAACTATGAGCATCTATCAGTAGAAAAGGTCTTGACTTCATGGTCTCTTATCTCCCAGACCTGTGCACATTCCAAAGAGAATGGGGGAAAGGCTGATGCTGATTCATTTTGGCTGTTCATCGGTGGGACCATAGAAAACGTCATCCAACCGAAAAAAGACAAAATTGGGAGAAAGGGTGGCTAGCGAGGCAGGGTTGGCCCTCTGCAGATTTCTAGCCCAACTCCCACAGTGCATCTGAACAAAATCCCCTTTTAAAAGCTTTGAAAAATGTTACAATCAATGACTTTTACAGGTACACTTTCTAGTACGTAAAACGAAACATCTGAGTTGGTTTCTTTGTATTTGTTCTTTTCTCTTTCCATTGCCTGTACTCTTCCTTTTTCCTGCCTTCTGCTATGAGTCTCACCCTTTCCTTTGCCTTTTTCAAGCTATCTTCTCTTCAATTTCAGTTTTCTAGACAGTGTAACTGAGCTCTCTGCCTTCCGTCTCTTCCCCTTTCATCTCCTTTCTCTTTTGGGACTATGGAATGGGGAGGGAACAAGGCCTCCCAAATCCAAGGATTTGGGGGACTCCTGGGGAAGGGCACCCTTAGCTTCATGGAGTCAGGAGCCATTTGTCTCTGTTTGGCTCCAGTGGCCCGATTTTCCACTCAGGGATCCAGAAGAATTCATGCTGCCGTTAATTTGGCTCCCGGGGGGCCAGAGCTGCTTCTAGGGGTGGGCAAGCCAGGCACTCGCTCTGGAAGCCATCTTCCAAGGGCTGCCATACCGCTGTGCTGCTTGGCCACTTTATTTATTTGCTCTACTGATCAGCCGGACGTTTTTGCTGTTGTTGGTTTGTTTTTGTTTTTTGCTTGGCTGCTCCGGAGGGTCACCAAAATGTTTTTCTGCCCCAGCTGGCAAAATTCCTGGGGCCTGTTCCTGCTTGTGGCTTCTCAGTAGCAGTTGTGGAAGGGGCCCAGTTACAGCTGATAGAGCTGAGTTGTGTTCACTGCCCCTGGATTTCTCTGCATACTGCTGGGTCTGCAGTGGGTGGGTGAAGCTGAAGCATGGTCAGTTCCTTGCTCTGTGCCTCAAATGTCCCAGAGACCCTTCTTCAGAGAGTCCCATTAGAGAGACGTGGGCAGCTCCTGGGCGTGATGGAGATGTGGTATCTACCTTCTGTGCAGACTGGGAATGTGCACTTGCAGAGGAGAAGCTCCAGGGCATAGTAAATGATGCCTGATTTGCAGACATGCTGTGTTGGCCTAAATCTTGGTATTATCACCAAACACCTGTACAGTCCTCCAAGGGTATTTCTCTGATCCCAAAGCAGGAGCTTCTTTGCTTCAAAGCTTATATTTAAAGTAAGTAATGACAGCATGAACAGCTCAGCCAAGGAGTCAAACGGAAAGCTCACATATTCCCAGACTATTTCTTCAGGAGCTCTTCTGCCAATCAGCTTAACTTTCCTTTGCAGTCATTTCCTCCAACCCATCTACCCACCTGCAACTGAAAGGTAATAGATGTATGCGAAACAGCTTACATTAAAGCATTTCCAAGACAGAATTTCATATGTATCAATTAGAAATAATTCACAAGGACAGAGCAATAACTCCTGCTTATTTCCCCCCGTTTACCTGTCTGTGGCGTTATGCGAATGATCAGGGTATAATTTACAGTTTTCTATTCCCATCAATAGGTGGTGCTAGCAGTTTCTATATTTCAATCAGCATAATGGGTGGCGTGAGCAGTTTCTGTGCTTGTCCCACTCAGAATGACGGGGATACGTTATGTTTGAGCTTCATAATTCTTATATTTAATTTAGAAATTATTATTTTCTTCTAATTTTTCATGGGCCACATTTTGTCTTGATTAACTCACCATGCAACACCGTTGAAATCAATGGGACTGCCCAGAGCCAATAATTTACTGAGCTATATTCCCATTGCATTCAGGGCACGGCAGAGAAGCCCTCCTATAGGTAAGGTAATTCATGTACATTCCCATGATTGCAGCTAAGGCAAACCTTAACTTCACAGGTCATGTTTTGCCTCCATTGCACTTGCAGAAGTGTGTTGAAATGACTGACTGTAGCTGGAAGCCCAGTAAGTTTACCTTTTTTTGGAGTTGCATTTTAAACGTTGTGCCAACATTTTCGTTTAAATACTTTGAATCCAAAGAGATTCATCATTTAATAAAAAATATTGGAGCAGGTAGTGAAACTGCAGTATTAAGTCATGATCTGTAGTATCCATGGAGTAGACCTATGGTACCAATGGATGGGCTGGGAACAATCTTTCGGCCAGGTACTATTCTCAATTACTCTGGTATAAATCCATTAGGTTTTATCTACATTCTTAACTCATGTTCATAGAGTTATAGATTCATAGAGTACAAGTCCAGAAGGGGTCATTAGATCATCTAGTCTGACCTCCTGGATACCACAGGACATTAAATTTCACCCAGTTACCACTGTATTGAGCCCAATAACTTGTACTGTATTTGACTAAAGCATCTATTCCAGAGAGGATCCAGTCTTGAATTAAAGACATCAAGAAATGAAGAATCTACCACTTCTCTTGGCAGTTGGTTCCAGTGGTTAATCACCTTCACTGTTATAAATTTATGCTTAATTTCTAACTTGAATTTGTCTGGTTTCAGCTTCCAGCCATTGGTTCTTGTTATGCTTTTATCCGCTAGACTGAAGAGCCTTTTAGTTCATGGTATGTTCTCCCCCTGAAGGTGCTTATACACCTATATACAAATATGAATTAGGCATTCTACGTATAGATTCATACTTGAACTGAGCTCATTGTTTCAATCATATCAACTCCCAAAGTGAAATGGCTTTATAGCCCACACACTCCCCTGGGAAATCCAGGTTCCAGCTCCATTGTATATTTAAGTATTTCATACAAAGTGGAAATACAAATTGAAGTGCCCAAGTTAGCCTGGGGACTTCAGTTCAGGCCTCCTATCTCCCAGATAAGTGCTCAAACCACTGGGTTATTGGCCATTAGGAGTGAGTGGGGTTGGGGCACCACCTCTTTGTTTTTTGTGAGGAAGGGCTGACCTGGCTTAGGCAGCTAATTCTGGGAGACGGTTTGCAGCTGTGAATCCCAGGCGGAGTGCCTGATGCTCCCTCCAGCCCAGAGTTAGGCGAATAAATCTCTTTGAGGGAACGGGGCTTAGGCTCCCGACCCTGGCATTTCCTACTGGCTAGCTTCAGTAGTTTCCTGTTCTGCTTGCTGGCTTCTGTGATTCTGTTTAGGCCCCTGACTCTCTCCATACATTGTATAGGGACCCTACGTGCCTAACTCAGGCTCAGGATTCCACTGGGCAGCAGAGCACCGAGGGCTAGAGACATAAAATGACTTGAGCACCTAAGTGTCACTTTAGAGGCCTAAATCCCAGATTCACCAAACCTCACTCAGCTGCCACGGAACTCTGTAGGTGCCTAAACTCAATCAGCACGTACATTTTTGCAGTAAAATTCCCTTGGCGCCTATCTTTCTGCCTCTGCACACACGGCAGCTCCCACACGAGGTGCCCAGATGCCTAACTTCCTGAGGGGTGGAGCTTAGGACACATCCCTCTCCTTGCCAGCTCCTATTGGCTAGTTTAGAAGGAATCAGCGATCATGCTGGCTTTTGTGAATCTTGTTTTCAGGTGCCTGTCTTTCTCCATTCACTGCATAGGGCTGTTAGGTGCCTAACTTCAGCTTTGTGAATCCCAGTGATTTTTCTAGGCTCCTAAAAGTTAGGCTTGGGGATGCTGAGTGTCACCATGCGCAAGTTGTGAATCTAGTCCCTAACATCAGGTGGCGCAGTACTGAGTCCCTTTTGTGGATCTAGCTCTTAAAGATCAAGTTTTTAGTAGTAATTTTTTAAACTTGCAATGTTCAGAGTTTCTTGCACCAATGAGGCATGTATATTGTTGCCTTTTGGTGGAAGATCTAATGCTTGTAAATTCCCAGGTGCTCTTTAATCTTGACTAATGCAACCTCACCCTGTCTGGCTTTCGCTAATATATCTCTGGTGCACTCAAGTCCATTCAAAACGCTGCTGCCAAAATCACGTTCCTAGCTCATTGTTTCAATTGTATCATCTCCGTCTTCAGGTCCCTCCATGGGTTCCCCCTTTTTCTCTGCATCAAACTCAAACTGAACTGTGGAGGCTGACTGAATTACTTGTCACTGAATCATATTTAATGTGAATGTAGTTTACCAATGTCTGCCCTCAGGTACCCCTGTGCAACCCCAAAGAAGTCAATCAGTGGCACTGGTGTGAGGACAGATGTTGGCCCTTAAATTGTCAATTGTTTTCTTGTGGTTCTTTTTTTTCTATATAGCATATCTACGACAATGACCATATTAATGGAAGCAGCAGTCACACCTGCTAGCAGGAAACTCTGGTGCATGCTAATAGTCAGCTTTAACACTAGTACTGCAGCTGCTAAGACAGCGCGTAAGCTCTTCGCCTCACCATCATTCACACATGCACACGGCTGTCACTTTTAGCTGCTCTGCCTGTGCACCTGTGCCACAGTGTTGGTGTTTACAGCGTAACACACTGGGTAAGTCATGGTGATTTCTGGGGCTTTTGCACCTGTGAGTTTGAATTTTGCTTAGTGAAAGCATTTATTTGTTGCTGTTTTATTTCGGGAGAAGGGATGGACAGTAAAACACAGCTGGGGAAGAGAGGTGTCCCCCTACAGCCACACACACTTGAAGGAACGGGGAGAGGAATCAGAGGGGTAGCCGTTTTAGTCGGTATCAGTAAAAACAATGAAGAGTCCTTGTGGCACCTTAGAGACTAACAAATTTATTTGGGCATAAGCTTTCATGGGCTAGAACCCACTTCATCAGATGCATGGAGTGGAAAATACACTAAGCAGGTATAAATATACAGCACATGAAAATATGCGAGTTGCCTTACCAAGTGTGGTGGGGAGCGGTGCTAATGAGGCCAATTCAATTAGGGTGGATGTGGCCCATTCCCAGCAGTTGACAAGAAGGTGTAAGTATCAACAGAGGGAAAATTATTTTTTGTAGTGACCCAGCTACTCCCAGTCTTTATTCAGGCCTAATTTGATGGTGCAAATTAATTCCAGTTCTGCAGTTTCTCATTGAAGTCTGTTTTTGAAGGGTTTTTTTGTTGAACAATGGCCACTTTTAAGTCTGTTATTGAATGTCCAGGGAGACTGAAGTGTCCTCCTACTGGTTTTTGAATGTTATAATTCTTGATGTCTGATTTGTGTCCATTTATTCTTTTACATAGAGACTGTCTGGTATGGCCAATGTACAGGGCAGAGGGGCATTGCTGGCACATAATGGCATATATCACACTGGTAGATGTGAAGGTAAATGAGCCCTTTATGGTGTGGCTGATGTGGTTGGGTCCTATGATGGTATCCCTTGAATAGATATGCAGACAGAGTTGGCAACGGGGTTTGTTGCAGGGGTTGGTTCCTGTGTTAGTGTTTCTGTTGTGTGGTGTGTAGTTGCTGGTGAATATTTGCTTCAGGTTTGTGGGCTGTCTGTAAATGAGGACTGTCCTGTCTCCCAAAGTCTGTGAGAGTGAGGGATTGTCCTTCAGGACAGGTTGAATATCTTTAATGTTGTGCTGGAGAGGTTTTAGTTGGGGGCTGTAGGTGATGGCTAGTGGCGTTCTGTTACTTTCTTTGTTCGGCCTGTCCTGTAGTAGGTGACTTCTGGGTACCTTTCTGGCTCTGTCAATCTGTTTCTTCAGTTCCCCAGGTGGGTATTGTAGTTTTAAGAACGCCTGATAGAGATCCTGTAGGTATTTGTCTCTGTCTGAGGGATTGGCGCAAATGTGGTTGTATCTTAGGGCTTAGCTGTAGACAATGGACTGTATGATGTGGTCTGGATGAAAGCTGGAGGCATGTAGGTACGTATAGCAGTCAGTAGGTTTCCGGTATAGGGTGGTGTTTTATGTGACTATCACTTATTTGTACTGTAGTGTCCAGGAAATGGATCTCTTGTGTGAAATGGTCCAGGCTGAGGTTGATGGTGGGGTGGAAATTGTCGAAATCCAGGTGGATTTCCTCAAGGGCCTCCTTCCCATGGGTCCATATGATGAAGATGTCATCAACGTAGCGCAAGTAGAGCGGGGCCCTAGGGGACGAGAGCTGAGGAAGCATTGTTCTAAGTCAGCCATAAAAATGTTGGCTTACTGTGGGGCCATGTGGGTACCCATAGCAGTGCCGCTGACTTGAAGTGACTCCACCATTACAGAGTTAGAAGAAAGGGGAGAGAATTTCTCCTTGCAGCCACATAAAATTAGGGGATGAATATTCAGGTCTTGTCACCCCATCTCAGAAAGTATACAGCAGAAATGGAAGCAAATCACATAAATGATTAGAGGAGGGGAGGGGAAGAGATAGCTCAGTGGTTTGAGCATTGGCCTGCTAAATCCAGGGTTGTTAGCTCAATCCTTGAGGGGGCCATTTAGGGATCTGGGGCAAAAATTGGGGATTGGTCCTGCTTTGAGCAGGGGGTTGGACTAGATGACCTCCTGAGGTCCCTTCCAACCCTGATATTCTATGATTCTATGTGCAAAAGCCTCCATACAAGGAGAGACTAAATCATTAGGTCTGTTCAATTTAGAGAGAAGGGGAATACAGAACAATGGATGGGATAGAGGAGATGAATCAGGTGCTTCTATTTACAGTTTCATAGAATCATAGAATCATAGAATATCAGGGTTGGAAGGGACCCCAGAAGGTCATCTAGTCCAACCCCCTGCTCAAAGCAGGACCAATTCCCAGTTAAATCATCCCAGCCAGGGCTTTGTCAAGCCTGACCTTAAAAACCTCTAAGGAAGGAGATTCTACCACCTCCCTAGGTAACGCATTCCAGTGTTTCACCACCCTCTTAGTGAAAAAGTTTTTCCTAATATCCAATCTAAACCTCCCCCACTGCAACTTGAGACCATTACTCCTCGTTCTGTCATCTGCTACCATTGAGAACAGTCTAGAGCCATCCTCTTTGGAACCCCCTTTCAGGTAGTTGAAAGCAGCTATCAAATCCCCCCTCATTCTTCTCTTCTGCAGGCTAAACAATCCCAGCTCCCTCAGCCTCTCCTCATAACTCATGTGTTCCAGTCCCCTAATCATTTTTGCTGCCCTTCGCTGGACTCTCTCCAATTTATCCACATCCTTCTTGAAGTGTGGGGCCCAAAACTGGACACAGTACTCCAGATGAGGCCTCACCAATGTCGAATAGAGGGGAACGATCACGTCCCTCGATCTGCTCGCTATGCCCCTACTTATACATCCCAAAATGCCATTGGCCTTCTTGGCAACAAGGGCACACTGCTGACTCATATCCAGCTTCTCGTCCACTGTCACCCCTAGGTCCTTTTCCGCAGAACTGCTGCCTAGCCATTCGGTCCCTAGTCTGTAGCTGTGCATTGGGTTCTTCCGTCCTAAGTGCAGGACCCTGCACTTATCCTTATTGAACCTCATCAGATTCCTTTTGGCCCAATCTTCCAATTGGTCTAGGTCCTTCTGTATCCTATCCCTCCCCTCCAGCGTATCTACCACTCCTCCCAGTTTAGTATCATCCGCAAATTTGCTGAGAGTGCAATCCACACCATCCTCCAGATCATTTATGAAGATATTGAATAAAACCGGCCCCAGGACCGACCCTTGGGGCACTCCACTTGATACCGGCTGCCAACTAGACATGGAGCCATTGATCACTACCCGTTGAGCCCGACAATCTAGCCAGCTTTCTACCCACCTTATAGTGCATTCATCCAGCCCATACTTCCTTAACTTGCTGACAAGAATACTATGGGAGACCGTGTCAAAACTTTGCTAAAGTCAAGAAACAATACATCCACTGCTTTCCCTTCATCCACAGAACCAGTAATCTCATCATAAAAGGCGATTAGATTAGTCAGGCATGACCTTCCCTTGGTGAATCCATGCTGGCTGTTCCTGATCACTTTCCTCTCATGCAAGTGCTTCAGGATTGATTCTTTGAGGACCTGCTCCATGATTTTTCCAGGGACTGAGGTGAGGCTGACTGGCCTGTAGTTCCCAGGATCTTCCTTCTTCCCTTTTTTAAAGATTGGCACTACATTAGCCTTTTTCCAGTCATCCGGGACTTCCCCGGTTCGCCATGAGTTTTCAAAGATAATGGCCAAGGGCTCTGCAATCACAGCCGCCAATTCCTTCAGCACTCTCGGATGCAACTCGTCCGGCCCCATGGACTTGTGCATGTCCAGCTTTTCTAAATAGTCCCTAACCGCCTCTATCTCCACAGAGGGCTGGCCATCTCTTCCGCATTTTGTGATGCCCAGCGCAGCAGTCTGGGAGCTGACCTTGTTAGTGAAAACAGAGGCAAAAAAAGCATTGAGTACATTAGCTTTTTCCACATCCTCTGTCACTAGGTTGCCTCCCTCATTCAGTAAGGGGCCCACACATTCCTTGGCTTTCTTCTTGTTGCCAACATACCTGAAGAAACCCTTCTTGTTACTCTTGACATCTCTGGCTAGCTGCAGCTCCAGGTGCACACATAACACAAAAACAAAGGGGTTTCCAACAAAACTGAAAAACAGCAAATGTAAAATGAAATACTCTTTCATACAACCCTTGTCAAGGTTCCTTCCCCACTCTGAACTCTAGGGTACAGATGTGGGGACCTGCATGAAAGACCCCCTAAGCTTATTCTTACCAGGTTAGGTTAGAAGCTGCCACCACCAAAGTGTTACACAAAGAACAGGGGAAGTGCCCACTTGGAAACGTCTCCCCCACAAATATCCCCCCAAGCCCTACACCCCCTTTCCTGGGGAAGGCTTGATAAAAATCCTCACCAATTTGCATAAGTGAACACAGACCCAAACCCTTGGATCTTAAGAACAATGAAAAAGCAATCAGGTTCTTAAAAGAAGAATTTTAATTAAAGAAAAAGTAAAAGAATCACCTCTGTAAAATCAGGATGGTAAATACCTTACAGGGTAATCAGATTCAAAACATAGAGAATCCCTCTAGGCAAAACCTTAAGTTACAAAAAGACACAAAAACAGGAATATACAGTCCATTCAGCACAACTTATTTTATCAGCCATTTAAACAAAACAGAATCTAATGCATATCTAACTAGATTGCTTACTAACTCTTTACAGGAGTTCTGGCCTGCATTCCTGCTCTGGTCCCGGCAAAAGCATCACACAGACACAGAAGACCCTTTGTCCCCCACCAGCTTTGAAAGTATCTTGTCTCCTCATTGGTCACTTTGGTCAGGTGCGAGAGAGGTTATCTTAGCTTCTTAACCCTTTACAGGTGAAAGGGTTTTTCCTCTGGCCAGAAGGGATTTAAAGGTGTTTACCCTTCCCTTTATATTTATGACAAGCCCATAATGCCAAGCAGAGTTGGGCTGAAGTCTCTAGGCACTTCCACAATGGTACCATTACTAGACAACCCCAGAGAGGTGAAGTGACTTGCCCGAGGCCAGCTAGTCACCGGCAGATCTGTGGGGAAAGGGATGAAGTGTCTTGCACCACCATTCCTGGGGTTTGAGGCTAGGAAGGCACGTGCACAGAAGGTGTGGGAGTGCACAAGCAGCTGCAGGATCATCATCACAGATAGCCACTGGGTACGTGTAGGAGTCCTTTGCCATCAGCAGTGAAAAGAAAATGTCTGAAGGGTTGAATTTTGAATATTGTTTCCAAAACTTTGAAAATAGCTTCTTTCCATTTGGAGTGGTTTGAATTGCGGGCACCCTGCTGCATGTTATGTCATGCTATATGGGTATCTGAATAGGAAGCATCGTGGTCTCTACTGGGAATTATAAGTGGAGCTGGAAACAACCCCTATATTTAAGATTGCCTAACACTTTCCATTACAAGCCCCTGTTTTCAGTTGTTTACAACTTTGACAAACTTTTACTGTTTGAGCTGAAACTTTCCATGATTGCTCATTGCCTAAGGCTGATTTTCTTTTCTTTATTTGTCTCTCTATTCCTCTCTCCCCACATTCCCCTCCTTTAAAAACATTTTTTTTAACAAAAATTGCTCAGCTGTTTCTGAGAATGAGTTTAGGGAAAAATAAGCAGCTTTGCCTATATTAATCCCCCCTGCAATGGTTTCTATTCAGATCTCTTAACATCTCTAAGGTTCAGAGCAGGAATCTGAAATTTGCCAGGAAGATGCTTTTGTTCCCATGAAAATCCACCCATTTTTGACTCAGTGAGAAGCCTCTGAAAGTTGCCATGCTCAGAAAAGCTTATTACGGGTTATTGCTAAAAATCGCTGAACAGTCCAGGAGCACTAAGCATGCGCCAGCCTTACAGAGTTCCCTGCATAACAACTTCCCTGAGCATGATCCCAGGCACAGAGCTGGAGGAGCTCAGGAAAGGCAGCAGTAGCAGCAACTACCATAGCCCCTTTAGCCTATGGAAGGCAAGAGTTAAAGTAAGGAGGAGCAGGGATGAGAGCGGAGTTTCCTGTCCTCTGCTAAACAGGAGAAGGAGCGCTCCTCCTACCACTCCCTAGTTCCGGGATACTGGCCACCATCCTCACAGTGAAAACCAGTGGAGTGAAGGTTTGCATAAATCTATATGAATTTACAGCCATTTAAATAAATTTGCATATATTTGCACACATCTAGAAAGAACGAGAGAAAAGGAGATGAGAGTGTGAGGGGGGCAAAGAGTCTCTAACATTACATTTTCTCCTGCCTTTTTCTCCTCAGCATGAGCACTTCATTCATTTTCTTAAATTTAAGCTGTTTTGCGGAGGGACTCTCTTTGCTATGTATTTGTGCAGTTCTTAGCACAATGGGGCCCAAGACTGGGGCCCCTACAGGCTACAGTAATACAAATAATAAATAATAGTTCCCTTCCCTCTTTCCCTCTCTGTCAGAGAGTTTCATTCTTCTTTACCCAGGACCAAGTTAATTCCAAAAACAGCCCCTCCAAAACCACATTCCCTCTCCCTGCAAAGACACAATTACATTTAAAAACACATATCCCAAAAGTGCTTATTAAAAACAAACTCCCCCTAAAAATGCCATGCTTGAAACACACTCCCCTCCCACTCAGTTTAAAAAATACTATCACTCCCCCAAGCCAATCGTGTTTTTAAAAACCCTCCAAAAGCCCACTAATTTTCAAACAAACCCCAAACCATGCACACATCCACCCAAATTCACCCATTTCATTTAAGAAATTAACACTGCCTAAAATTCACCCCTTTCACGCACGCACACCCTCTCCACACACAAATACCACCTATATACAGGTGGGGAGCAGGCAGGATCTTTCCCCTGCCTCCTTCACCATGAGAGGAGGAGGGCAATGTAGGGAGGGTCTTCTCCCTCCCTTCTAACTCTGCAGGAGTCAGCACAGGGAGGATCTTCACTTGCCCCACTCTTTCCCAGGTGAGGTGAGGTGGGCTGTGCAGGAAGCTGGAGCAACAGGAACAGCTGATAACCAGCCCATCCAATGGGAGACAAAGGGCAGGAGCTTCGCCTGGTCCTAGGTCCTGTTCTGTTCATTCCGTCTGGGGCACCTGGCATTGGCCACTGGCAGAACACAGGATACTGGGCTAGATGGACCTTTGGTCTGACCCAGTATGGCCATTCTTATGCTCTGGTTAGATTTTAATTGAACTGTGTTAACCCCAGAAGCAGATCAAACTTTGAACTAGTGACTCAGCTAGAGGAGGGGTCTGGGCACTGCTCCACAACAGAGCAGGTACCATTGGAAGCTAGCCCAGGAGGGACTGAAGCTAATCAGGGTACTGTGATAGGCCCTGTTAGACTGACTTAGAATCGAGCCCGGAGACAGGGCTACAGACTGAGGTTACAGAGGGCACCATGAGAAGCTCTGTTGGACTTGTACTGCGGAAGGGGTCTGTTTTGTTTGTATGCCTGCAGACTATGTGTGACTCAGCCAGAGGCCTGAAATTAACACTGCTCGAGAAGTTTAACGATCAACCGGAGTCATGCAAGCAGAGCAAAGCTGAGAGAGTGCAGGTGCAGACACCCCTGGCTGGCAGGGGCACGCACGTGAGGTGAGTGGCCCCTCCACAAGCCCATTTAGGAACATAAAGAAATTAGGATGTGATCCTATGAGAAGCTAAATTTCCTCAAATCCCATTGTCATCAGTTGGAGCTGATCTGGATTCCCAGTACCTCATAAGAATGCGTCCTTTTTTGAGCAGGGTTGAGTAGGTAGAGTTTTACAAGAGAAAGAGATGAGAGATAGACATTACATTGAGAAAATGATGAGAAATAAGAGGGCTAGTATGACTAAAAGAAGGTCTAGTTACATAGCAAACACACAGAAGAGACTGGATAAAGGAGTGAGAGAACTGCAAACCAGAGGGATAAAGAAGGCATGGGGAACTCAGAGGATAGAAGAAGAGGAAGAAGAGCATGGTGAAGTGTTATTGCTTAAAGCAGTGAAAGGAAATAGGAAAGTGAGTGAGAGATGGGGGAGATGAAAGTTGTGAAGGGAGCAGGCTGTTGCATTGAGTGAATGGCAGAAATAGCAAGTTATTCCTTATTATTTGTATAGAGTTCTCATTGTGCTAAATGATTTACAGTGTTAAAGATGGAAAGTGTTCACACTTGGAAGCCTAAAGTTGGGAACATAAATCCACATTTGGGCACCTAAATAAGCGCTCTGGTTTTCAGAAGGGCTGAGCTCCCAAAAAGTCAATGGCAGTTTGTTCTGGGTGTTGGCCAAAGTCAATGACCAGTGTATATCTGGGGTCTCAGGTGTCAGCTACTATTGCCACTAAACTAAAAAACCACAGAGAGAGGGAAGTTCCATTCGGTCTCACAATGGAAACACAGGGACTAAAATAGGGAATCCTGTGATGATACCATCTTGAAAGAAATCTGTTACTGTTATTACTTGATAGTTCTCCTTAGCTCAAGGAGGTAGATTGGTTTAAGTTTAAAATGGGTTTTTGGAGCCAAAGGCAGAATTTAACTAACCCACTTTAACAAACTAACCTGCTATAACAAAACCAATGCAAATTTGTGTAGACAACCCTAAAAACACAGATGATATCCAGTCATGCTTCAGGTCATCTATGGAGGGATGGCATAGCAAGCAAGAGAATTGCTCTGGAGGTTTGAAACAGAAACTAGTCTGAGGAAGGAAGATGAAAGAGAGACTCCAAGGGAGATTCAACAGAAAACCATCCTGTTGGAGACTAATGAAGTGAGCAAGAGAGATGAAAATAGGAATATTAACCCCCTACCCCACATTAGTTTTTTTGTGATGCGCGCTAATAAAAAAAGTACAATACCTTAATGTGAAAATCATGTGGGAAATGGCATGATGCATGAAAAACCAACACAAACAGCAATGTGTTTTCATTAAAATAATTAAAAACACTAAATGCTGAGACGATTGAAGAGATAATTTGCTTCCTCTCATGGAGTACACAGGGAAAGCACATTCAAAGCAAAATTCATTCCACATATAGCAACGGCAATAATGAGCTTTGAGCTAAACATGGTTTTCTACACTCGCCGGATGGAAGGATGCACTAAAAGCAGAAGTAAGTTTTAGCTAATATTTTGCTAGTTCTTCCCCCCCCATCTTTTATTAAATAGCCTTGACATTTGCCTGGTACACTGAAGATCTCAGAGTGTGAAATCTTAAGGACCTGAAGTTGCACTGCAACTCACACAATCCCAGCTATTGTGATGCCACAGAACAATATTTTCTGGAATACCGCTGGCTAACCAACAAATAACAAGCAAAACAAGATTTTAAAAAGCTAGTTGTTTATATATCTGCGTGGACTCACCCTTGGAGCCTGGTTAGTGGGAATCATTCAGTACAGAAATCAGGGAAACTCAGTTTACAATTGTGCTTTGCAGTTCACCTTGTCTTCAAGCAAGATTTTGACCACTATAGCTGTCTGTTGTTGGGGACTGATAAATGCAAACAGTGAATGATGCATCACATTTAACTTCAACGTAGAAGTGGAAGGAATAACGACTTAAGGGCTTGTAACAATAAAGTGAAGTGTTAGAATAGAATCGTTCTGCATAGGATTATATATTATACAAACTCATCAAATAAAAGGAAAAAGACAAACCACAAGGGAAAGGCCACTCACAAGGCCAGACTCAGGCAAGCCAGTTTATCCCCTGAGGAACAGGAACTCAATGACTTATAGCCCCAGTATAAAGCCTATAGCCCTTACAGAGTTTCAGAACAGAGCACTTTTGTCAGCCTCAACGGAGTGACTATTATTGACTGTCAGAAGCAGGAAGAGCAATATGGACTAAGTGCAGTGAACAAGCAAAGGGCACACAGGTTCAAATCCAGACTCTAGCACCTGGCCTGGCCCAGGCTAGGTGAGTTTGGAGGAGGACAGGCAGGAAGAATTCTTTCTCCACGCCACAGCTTTGAAGCCTCTCCACAGAGCCTACCTCAGCCCATGGCCTCCACTCCATCCCTACCCCTCAACGAGGAGGATGACAGAGCCCTATTGGTACTTTTTGCCTACTTATGCCCAACCCCCTCTGCCCTTGGTGTGCTGCTGTGTAGGGGCCTGTGCTGAGTTGAGCTTTGTAAGTCCCCCATCTGCTCCACATCCAGCCCCAGTTGCACATAGGAATTGTACCATTTCTTCTGTCTAGGGTGCCTCTGCACTTGGGGGCTATTTTTTTGCCCTAAAGCCATAAAACACATTTCATTTATTACTCAGCCACGGCTTCTATGGAATTGGAATTTTTTTTCTAAAATACTAGAAGTTCTTGATCCTTCATGAGATGTTCCTCCTGCATCTTTTCCTACTCCTTTGCCTTCAGCTCTCTTTTTCACATTGGTTATGTCCCTCAGCCAGCATTTTGTCAGCCTTGAGCTTTTTTCTCTGCCTTCTGATTGGCCAAGAACTGGTCCAACACATTGGCCTTGACTCTTTTGCTGGTTTTCATGCAGAAGTTCTCCTTCAGTTTATGTATGGTGACCTTTCACCCATAATGTATGTGCTAGCCTGCATAATAACAGCCCTGGGGCTTCTCCCTGGAAGCTGAGAGTTTGGAAAGTAGCACAACAGGTCTCCTTCGAAACAACTTGCTCAATCAGTAAAACTAGGCACACATTTTTCAGAACTATATGGTGAATAATGCCAAACCAACATAATTTCCTTCTTTGACAGGGTTACAGGCCTAGTGGATGGGAAGAAGCAGTAGATCTGATATATCCTGATTTTAGTCAGACTTTTGACACAGTCCTTCATGACACTCTCACAAGCAAATTAGCGATATGCGGCCTAGGTGAAATTACTATAAGGTGGGTGCACAACTGGCTGAAAGATGTTATTCAAAGAGTAGCTATCAATGGTTTGCTGCAGATTGGGAGAGTATATGTAGTAGCGTCCTGCAGGGGTCAGTCCTTGCTCCAGCACTATTCAATATTTTCATTAATGACTTGGATAATGGAGAGGAGAATATGGTTATGAAATCTGCAGATGACACAAAGCTGGGAGGGGTTGCAAGCACTTTAGAAGACAGGATAAGAATTCAAAACAACCTTGGCAAATTGGAGAATTGGTCAAATTCAACAAGATGAAATTCAATAAAGATAAGTTCAGAACACTTCACTTACGAAGGAAAAATGAAATGCACAACTACAAAATGGGGAAATAACTGGCTAGGTGGTCGTACTGCTGAAAAGGATGTGGGGTTATAGTGGATCACAAATTGAAGATGAGTCAACAATGTGATACAGTTGTGAAAAAGATTAATATCATTCTGTGTTGTACTAACAGGAGTGTTGTATGTAAGCCCTGGGAAGTAACTGTCCTGTTCTATTCAGCACTGGTGAGGCCTCATCTGGGGTACTGTATCCAGGTCTGGGCACCATACTGTAGGAAAGATGTGGACAAATTGGAGAGAGTCCAGAGGAGAGCAACAGAAATGATAAAAGGCTTAGAAAACATGACTTAAGAAGAAAGGTTAAAAAATGAGCATTTTTAGTATTGATAAAAGAAACCTGGGGGGTGGGAGCATGTCAATCTTCAAATATGTTATGGGCTGTTATAAAGACGACTGTGATAAATTGTTCTCTCTGTCTGTTGAATGTAGGACATGAAGTAATGGTCTTAATCTGCAGCAAGGAAGATTTAGGTTAGATATTAAGAAAAACTTTCTAACTATAAGGGTAATTAAGCTCTGGAATAGGCTTCCAAGGGAGGTTGCGGATCCCCATTATTGGGAGGTTTTTATGAACAAGTTGGACAAATATCTGTCAGGGGTAGGAAAGGTTTTTCTGGTCCTACCTCAGCACAGGGAGAAGGACGAGATGACCTCTTGAGGTCAGCCCTACATTTCTCTGATCCTATAATTATGGGCAAAAAAATACATGTCCATAATTTATTTGTATTAAGTGCACAGTTTTTTGTATGAAAATTTTTATATAAAACCCATTAATTTTAATTGCAAGCAGTCATGATAGCTGCACACACAAATGGCCAGTTAAAATATTTATTTAATCTGCAGTTCTCCTGTGACTGTGCATGCAGTCATGGCAACTGTACATATAAATTACTGCAGAGAGTAAACAAACTACACAGTTCTGAGAATTTAGACCACAGAGTACCTCTTACGTTTTCTGAGTTCCCTTCCTGTTTTTGGTAATAAAAAAAAAAGTGAAGTCATTGTTGTGCTGTGTTTAGTTGCTTGTGTACCATTTTTAAACTTTGCGTGTCTGCTGGTTTGGAATCCATAAGGGTAGCCTCTAGTGAAAATGTTCCAGCTGCAGGAATCTGCTGTGAGGAGGAAGAGGATGGCAGCTGGCCATCTTTGTTTTCTAACGTGCATGGTTCGAAGAAAGAAGAATCCCTTCTGGGAGTTGATTTAGATAGTTTTGGCAGCTTTAAATTATTCACAGCATGCTGCAAAGTCAGCGCTATGAGATATTTTCAGTTCTGTTGAAATCTCTTGTTACCCCCCCACACACATTATTAACTCAAACAGAAATAAGGCAGCAGGGCAGGAGATTACTACAAACATGGCTTTCAGCTGGCTTATGCCTGCCTGTTACATAGTAGGAGCATTAATGAGTTGAGTTAATTGCTTTGGGAGCTTTGTATAGAGATAGCATTGAAACACCAAATTTTGGGATGCATTTCAACATGTACACAATGAATTGCTTCTCTTTCTGTCTTGTGTGAAAAGGAATCATCAAATGGCACTTTTACAGACAGTATTACATGGTTGTCTTAGGATAATGCGTATTGTCAGCTGCAATACAGTTTTTTAGAAGCTAAACATTTTGCCAGTAAAGTCTGTTCTGCCCTGTAAAGGGGCTAGGCCGGGGCTTGACCCTCTCTGGGGTGGTGGGGAGCCACACCGGTTCGCTACACACAGTTGACTTTGGGGAATTTGTCCGGTCACCGGAGTCTCCCTCGGCAGCCCTTGCAGTAACTGGAACGAGCACCGTAGGCCCGGGCCCTGGGTCAGGGCGGAGCAACAAACAGTCAGTAGCTCAGGCCCTCAGGCAGGGACAGAGCAAACAGTTCAAGATTAGGCAGGCCCAGGCCCTGGGTCAGGGTAGGGCAACAGTCAATAGCTCAGGCCCTCAGGCAGATGCTGAGCAACACAGCATGTGTGAATTAGCCCAGGCCTCCAAGGACCTGGAAGAGGGGGAGACTGCCACCCAGGAGTTGGGTGGCAGGGGAGACGCAGGCCCACACACTCCACTGGGTCCCAGCCCAGGGCCCTCACAGTGGCAAATGACCCGCTGCTGGGTCAGTGGGGATCCTGACCGCAACACACTGATGTGGGCTCCGGCAGAGTTACAGCCAGACTAGGGTCGGCTGCCCCCAGGCTGCTTCCTAACTCCCCTCCTTCTGGCACCTGGGTCACGGCAGGGGGTCCAGCACCATGGGCTCCTCGGGGCAGTGGGCAAGCGGCAGGCCCGATAAATCCTCCATGTAGCGGGGGCAGGGCAGATCCAGTAACTCCCCTGGAGAGCGGGTGCGGGGCGGGGCGGGGCGGGGCAGGCCAGGCCAGTCCAGTCCCGGCAGGGACCTGGGGCCATGGGGTTTTCCCAGTCGCGGGCTAGGCTGGCTGCGTCTGGCCTCCCCGGTGGCTGGTCCTCCAGTGAGCTCTGAGGGCCCAACTTTCTACTTCCGGGTCACATCTTTCTACTTCCGGGTCGCCGCCTGTCCCTCTGCAGGGCGGGCTCAGAGCTTCCTGGCTCCGCCCACTCTGGTGTCTGGACGGGCTCGACCCTCTCTGGGGTGGCGGGGAGCCACACTGCCTCGCTACATGCCCTATTAGAACCAAGCTATAATGTTTTCGCACCATTTACAATTTTGTTCACTTGTGTGGTTATAGCATGTACACAAGTTAAGAAGGATTCTTAGACAGAGAGTATAGCTGCTGCTTACAGGTTATACCTATACAAGTTAAAAAAAACTTTAAATGGCGTCAGATTATAATTTCATTCTAATCTGAAACATGACTATGTTACATTATTACTCAAAGTCTCTTCCTTTTCTTCAGAGTACCGGTAATTTCTGTCTCTTTTACTAATTATAATACATTTTTTGTGGTTTTTGTACTCTAAGGCATTTCTTATACTGTCCTCTGAAGCATCGCATACTGGCCACTACTAGACTATATAAACCACCGGCCTGAGCCATATTGCCATTTCTATGCATCAAGTTTAAGGTAGTCTTAATTTACAATTTAAGGGGCCAATCTTGTTCCCTTTAAAGTCAATGAGAGCCACAATTAAAAGAGAGTTTCCATCAACACAATTGTTACCTAAATTACAATTGAAGAATCTTTATTGTTGAGGATGCATGTCTTAGAAAGAGCCCAGCTTGACTCTCAGATCCCAGATTAAATTTGCAAGGCTGGCAGTTGAACACATCCTTTTACTTGTAAATTGAGCAGATTTGATCCAGAAATGATAGAGGGAAAATGAACATGAGACACCTGTATGCCATTTTGACAATCAGTGCTTCAGAGCAAAACTTCTAAAAATATTACAATGTGTGTCTGGAAAATGGTCAAGCACACCTTCTTCCCACATCCAAACAGAGAGTATAACATAACAGGGTACAAACCAGCTATTATTTCCCTTTTTTGTAACTACTCAAACATCAAAAGATAAAATCCCTTAACAAGGGAAAGGGATGGAATGTTGCCAGCAGCATATTCCATGAAAGTTGTAAATGAGAAATGAGCATCATAATGGAGAGTGAGCAAGAGCTATTCAATTTTCCTTTGCACTGCAATGAGTCATTCCAATCTCTGACCTTGCTGCTCAGCTCAATACCCACTTCACAGCTCTATTCCAAGTATTAGTGGAGCAGCAAAGCTAAATTGATGAGAAGCCCAATTCTCAGTTGCTCTATCACATCCAAAGGCCTCTCCAGTTGCATAAGAGAGCAGTAAACCATGTGGGAAATAAGTAAGAGGTTTTCCTGATCTGGGTAAAGCTCCCAGAATAACATTATCCCAGCCACTGGCATAGGAGGCATGATGACAGTGTGTCAGTGAGCATGAGGGGGCATGGACAGAAGGCACTGTGCACCTTCTTTTTCAACTGGCAGACAGCTCATATGAGGCTATTGTAGCCAGAGCATAAGAAGCACTGAGGCTGTTTTGACTTATTCTGAGGGCCCCTTCAGTATTTGGACAGTTAAAGGTAAAGGAACACGAAGGTGAGTTAAGGCCATCTTTGCTTTCCCTCCATTCCTCTGCTTGGCACAGGAAGAGAGAAATGGAGAAGTGGGGCCGAGATATTTGCCCCTTCAAAGACCTTAAGTATCGCTGGTCAGAAACTGGAATTCTCACTCCATGGGAAAGTCTGACATTTTGAACATTGTTTTCATGTCAAATGGGAACAAAAAGCTGAAATTTCCCAAGGAACAAAATTTCTTAAAACTTTTGATTCAGAACTATTTAAATGTTTCATTTTGATAATGTTGGATTGTTTCATTTCAATAATATTGACACATTATTACAATATAATATAAATAGTTGAAACTACATGAATAGAAACAATAAAGTAAAAAAAGTCTTGATGCTATCAAAATTGAAACAAGAAAACCCAAATGGTTCATCTTGACTTTTTCACATTGAAAATTTAATTGAAAGCAACACACTTGTGTGAAATGTTTGGATTTTGACAAAACTGCATCTTCTGACCGAAAACTATTCCGCCTAAATTTTTTTGACCAGGTCTAATATTGACAGTTTCATTTTGTTGCTGCTTTCTTATGTGGCACAGAATAGCAGGGAAAAAAGAGACAAGATGAAGTGCTGGTAAACTGGACTTTTACCCACCTGTTCTCAGTACATTCTTCATTTGGGCTCCAGTTTTGTGCAGCTCGTTGTGATGTTTCTCATCAGTGATGACAAGTAGTGGAAGAAGGAGGTGGGGGCGTGACAGGAGCTTATTCCTTGCATCCCTCAAAACTGGAGGTGGGAGGGCTTGGGCAAGGTGGAATTTGGGGGTTATTGGAGTGAACTGGGGTGGGGCCAGGTGAGAGGGCGATTGTTAGGCAGTGGGACAACTGGGAGAGTCCCCCCATTCTACCCCTTCTTCCCATTAGCTGCCCCCATTCTGCCAGCTATAGTCTGACCCTGTCTCTTCAGTCCCATCCCACTGACTTTAGTCTCTGACCTCACACTGTCTCCCTCTATTGCCCCTCCCGTCTCCTGAAGGTAGGGCACTGAGGCAGCTAGCCAGTTGCTGATGCTTCCTGCTGCCAAGAGCTCTGTTCAGAGCCTGCAGAAGGACCAGAGAGTAGCTAGGCATCTGCCTTCAGACCCATCTTCACAGCCATCCTGGGGGGCTAGGAGGAGAACTGCAAGGAAAAGGCTGTTCACTCCCACAGAATACTTGAGCAGGACTTTGTAAAAGCCAAAGAAGAGACCAGCTGCAAGAGTAGCCATCTCAGGTTTTACACTGACACCAGACCAGGCCAGGACTTTTGAAGTTTATTCAGTACCCTATGGATGGCTGTGTTATGCAGACGTGACCAATACAGTTCATAATTATGTACTTCCTGATGATGGGTCTCAGTGATTAGATCCAAGGAGCTTTTCTGGCACCTGCAATATAATAATAATGATCACCATCTTTTAAAAGCTCTTCAGGTCAGATTCTCTGCTGTGCTGAGTTTCTGCTTCGTGCAATAGAGGGCGGGGAGAGGACCACCAGGCAACCAGTTATGGCTCTCTGATTCCAGCTCCTTGACTATCTAGCTGACCTCCATTATGGTCTTCAAGAGACAATCATCTGAGGATAGCTGCAGCACAGTATGGTCTAGCCATGCCTTCTCCCCACCTCTGACACATCCCCTGCCCTGGAGGCTGAGAGCAGTTTGGTACAAGGGTCAGCTATGCAGTCTCTAAACACACTGAGGAGTACCCAGTGCCAGGGAGTCTTCAGCAGGGGACAGAAGGCCAGATGCCATCTCCTTTACGTGTTGTTCTTTCTCATTTCCATACTTCTTGTGTTTGTGCTTAGAAGTTACAGAAATAATACATATGATACATGTGACCAATACACACAGGGATAATTCAGTGTGGAAAAATCTTTCAGACTATCTGTTTGGAGGACCGTGAGGCCTAAACCTGAAAATGGAGGTGGAGGAATGAGGAAAAGAACAATGAGGCTTACAATAAGATTATACAGTTATTTAGATCATTATGTACAAGACTCCTGGGTTCTAGTCCAAGCTCTGCCATGGAATCACTGCATGACCTTTGACAAGTGCCTCAGATTTTCTGTATGTAAAATAGGGATAATAAGATCTAACTAATAGTTTATTTTCATTGTCCAAGCTGATAGAAATGCAGCAAGTAATGTTAACAGTTAGTAGGGTGACAAATAGATTTTTTTCTTCATTTTTCTTAATCTAAGGTGCTATTGGTAATGTGTAAGGACCATGTATAAGGACATTTTTTTCTCCACAGCTGCATGATTTTTACCCTATGTCTGTTTACAGGCATTAACTGTCAATGCAAAGAGATTCAAAAGGAAAACTTTTGGGCAAAAATATGCCCAGAAAATAGCAAGCACTTCTTATTCATTTTTGTGCAATAGAAAAGCTCTTTAAAAGGTCTATGCATATAACAACTGGGCAGATGGGATGTACTACAGATCATTCTCTCCCCACCATCAGGTGAGGTGAAAAAGCTGTTACATGTTTTTATGCTGGAATAATAGCTACAGAACAGCTCCATGGCCCAGGAGTGAGCTGTCCTTTCCCTTTTGCCCCTGCAGCAACCAAAGTACTTCAGCAAGCAGGGGAGACAATTTGAGGAACTGGAAATGCCAGAAGAATATAAGAATGGCTATACTGGGTCAGATCCATCTAGCCTAGTATCCTGTCTTCTGACAGTGGCCAGCGTCAGGTGCTTCAGAGGGAATGGACAGAACAGGTAATCATCAAGTGATCCATTCCCAGTCTCCCATTCGCAGCTTCTGGCAAACAGAAGGAATAATAGAGAGACGAGGTAGGTGAGGTAATATCTTTTATTGGACCAACTTTTGTTGTTGAAAAAGACAAGCTTTTGAGCTCCCCGAGCTCTTCTTCAGAATGTCACAACAAAATATAAGGTGGAACAGATTGTTTAGAATATGCATTTAGTACTTATACTAAGAGAGCATTCAAGGTAAAGTGGCCTGTTAACACCTCTCCAGTCATAAAACAAAAAAGGGGGGTTAGTGGATTACAGATTTTTGCAATAAGCCATAAATCCAGTGTCTTTATTAAGACCATGCTTTTTAGTGTATAGCAAAATTATGAAATTAAGCTGCCTTGGCTCATCTTTTGAAGCTATATAGGTTTATTTTGAGGATGAGGACTGAGAGGTCAGACAGGGAGTGATCATTTTGTGAAAAGTGTTCACCCACAGGTAATCGGGAGTTTTTGGTCTTATGATTTTTCTGTGTGAGTTAATATGAGAGTGTAGGTTTCAGAGTAACAGCCGTGTTAGTCTGTATTCACAAAAAGAAAAGGAGGACTTGTGGTACATTAGAGACTAACCAATTTATTTGAGCTTACAAAAGCTTGTGCTCAAATAAATTGGTTATTCTCTAAGGTGCCACAAGTCCTCCTTTTCTTTTTATGACAGTGTAGTGATTGTCTGGTTTCACGAAACACACAGTTGGAACATTTGATGCACTTGGTGAGTATACCACATGTTATGATAGGCACTTTTCAAGACCCATGGATTTTGAAAGGTGTGTTGTGGGGGGTGTTGACATTTGAGTAGCGGAGCTATGTCTGCATGTTTTGCTTCTGTTGTTATGGCAGGGTCTGGTGCCTCTTTGAGTTGGTGTGTCCTGGTCTGTGGGGAGCTTGCTCCTGATGATGAGCTTGGAGAGGTTGGGGGTTTGTTTCAAGGCCAGAAAAGGGGGTTTCTGGAAAGATTTATTTCAGGAAATAGTCCATCAAGTATGGGTTATAATGGTTTGATGATACCCCACAGGGGTTCCAATGTGGCGTTGTCAAGGTTCCTTCCCCACTCTGAACGTTAGGGTACAGATGTGGGGACCTGCATGAAAACCTCCTGAGTTTACTTTTACCAGCTTAGGTTAAAACTTCCCCAAGGTACAAACTATTTTACCTTTTGCCCTTGGACTTTCGCTGTCACCACCAAACGTCTAACACCGGTATTATTATTATTAGGAAAGAGTTCGTTTGGAAACGTCTTTCCCCCCAAAATCCTCCCAAATCTTACCCCCTTTTTTCTGGGGAAGGTTTGATAAAAATCCTCACCAATTTGCATAGGTGACCACACATCCAAACCCTTGGATCTTAAGAACAATGAAAAAAGCATTCAGTTTCTTAAAAGAAGAATTTTAATAGAAGAAAAAGTAAAAAAGAATCACCTCTGTTAAAATCAGGATGGTAAATACCTTACAGGGTAATTAGATTCAAAACATAGAGAATCCCTCTAGGCAAAACCTTAAGTTACAAAAACACACAAAAACAGGAATAGACATTCCCTCCAGCACAGCTTATTTTCTCAGCCATTTAAACGAACAGAATCTAACGCATATCTAGGTAGATTACTTACTAAGTTCTAAGACTCCATTCCTGTTCTGTCCCCGGCAAAAGCATCACACAGACAGACCCAGACCCTTTGTTTCTCCCCCCTCCAGCTTTGAAAGTATCTTGTCTCCTCATTGGTCATTGTGGTCAGGTGCCAGCGAGGTTATCCTAGCTTCTTAACCCTTTACAGGTGAAAGAGTTTTTCCTCTGGCCAGGAGGGATTTTAAAGGTGTTTACCCTTCCCTTTATATTTATGACAGGGGTGGTAGGAGACAACTAGAGGAATGCAATTGGTGGGTTTCTTTCTGTATTGAAGCATGTTCTCTCAGGGTATTTGGGGGGCCCATTCCATGATGTGATGTACATGAGGTGAAGCATTCAGATACCACAGAATATGCTCTGAGGAGAAAGCCTGGAATACTCACCTTAACATACTTTAAACTGCCTTCATCAAAGGTTCTATTTCTTTAATGTATTTAAACACATTTAGAATGGGAGTTCACAAAACCCCCATACTTTGCATAATCATAGATTCCAAAACCAGAAGGGACTATTTTGATAAACTTGTCTGACTTCCTGTATAACACAGGCCATAGATCTTCCTCCAAATAATAGTTCCTAGAGCAGATCTTTTAGACAAACAGCCAATCTTGATCTAAAAATTGTGAGTGATGGAGATCCACCATGAACCTTCGCAAATTGTTCCAATGGTTAATTACTCTGTTAAAAAATTATGCCTTATTTCCAGTCTGAATTTTTCTAGTTTCAAATTCCACCCATTGAATCATTGGATCATTCTCTGCTAGATTAAAGAGTCAATTGTTAAATATTTGTTCTTCATGTAGGTACTTATGGATTGTGATCAAGGCAACCCTTAAGCTTCTCTTTGTTAAACTAAATAGATTGAGCTCCTTGAATCTATTGCTAGAAGGCATGTTTACTAATCTTTTATCATTTTCATGGTTCTTCTCTGAACCCTCTCCAATTTATAAATGTAGAAACTGTGACCTACAATGGGACAGATTTACTTCAGGGCCCATGTTCTTGTCTAGGAACACAGATCCTTGCAGAAAGTCCACCATGATAGCTTGAAGTGATAGAAAGTGAATGGAGCCTCCCCTTTGCTGGATAAGTCAAAATGGGAAAGGCTAGCCAAGAACTGGAGGTGGTAAGGGGCCCATACCCTCTCCAGTGAATCAGACCTAGTATCTCTTTGAAAACTACCAACCTTAATCCTTTTACCTCCTCTTTAACAATAAAAACAGCTTCCCTTTTTTTTAGATACAATATTTGTAAGTGTTTCACAGTCCTTTAGAGCAAGGCTGTCCCAGTTCAGCATCCTTGGAAAGTTCTGAACCTCACGCATCACTAACATACTTATCTGCTTAATAGGAAAACCAGCTGCTTCTACAGCAGCTTTCCTTCTTCATCCTGGATTACATCTTTAGTATGTCTTCTCCATTTTCATTTTTATTACTCATTCTCTTTTTATCCTGGTCTCTCTTCCCTGTCTCTTAATTTTTCTTTCCTTTTTTCTTCATGTTCTAGTTTCCTTCCTTAATATTTTTATTCTCTTCCTTCCCCAGTCTATCACTGAGGGCTGGCCATAAGATTTTTTTGGGAGTGTTACCTTAGTGATTCTTTTTGGCCCCTAAAACTGAAACATTCATTTTAAATAATAATAATAGTAATAAATATAATTATAATTATAATAAATCCTTGATCTACAGATGTAGCCTTTTCTGCTGCAGAAGAAGTGGTTCCCATCTGCTTGCATTGACAATAATGGACAGTAACCAATGTCTGAAAACATTTTCAAGGGATAGTTCTCCAAATAAACTAGGAATTTAGTTTATTCGTCAATAGGCCACCATCCATCGAAAGGTTTTGTACACATGTTGCGAATTTTTTTTCTTTTTAGTATGCTCTCTCCTTTATTATTTCTTCATTTGAAAGACAGCCTTTCCTTTCTTCTCATTATTTGTCTTTCATAGTCACTGCATATTCTTCCTTTTACATTTCCCTCCATCACTCCGAAGTCATCTCTTTCCTCTGTGCTCCTTTTACTCAGTTTTCTCTTTCTCTCTCCTCTTTGCTCTCATTGTCCCTACTCACTTTGCTCATCCTTGTCTGTCCTTAATGCCTTCCCTTCCCCACCCGCCCAGAGTCCCATATCTTTATCGTCATACATGAGGCCAATCCCTCCCTCTCCCCAGCTTGACTCTTTATGGGTCCTTCTCTGTCCTGTACCTCAAAAAAATTTCATACCTAAACAATTCACTAAAAAATTGACACAAACTAAACTTTTTAGTGACACTGAGTCTGCATTTTTTTGCTGAAAAAGTTTCATCTGAAATTTTTTTCCTAGCTCTAAGAGTAGTGCTGGCAGCAGGGTAGAGAGACTGTCTATTCCTCAACCTGCTGGTGCTCAGTTAGTCTGGAGCTTCCTGGAGGGGGGAGGAAGCAGAAGCTAGATGCTTTAGGACCTTACTGGCAGAGACAGAATGGGGAATAGAATGGGCAAAATGGGTGTCAAGGGGGAACATTCTGGAAAGATGGAGACTTCATTTGGGGTCTTGTTTCCCAGACTGGACTCTCAGGTTACCTCCCAATTTCAGTGTAGGCTAATCCTTCCACATCTGGATAAGCTTTGTGCAGAGAAAGCAGCTCATCTCCCATGGAAACATGTGAAGATAAAGCTATTGAACTTGTGTATGTGTTTGCGTTCAGCTGTTTTATTAAGAGTACATATTATAGGCCTCAGGCTGAATTATTCTGGAAAATTTCAGCCAAAACAGTTCAGCTGTTTCTGAGAACAAACTGAGTGAAAAATACGTTGTTTTGCTCATGTTACAAAATTCTTGAAACCTTTCCTTTGAAAGTTGTGTAGTGTGTAGGGAATGAGGCAGGAGATTACAGAAAGAGAAAGGACGGTCTCATGGACAAAGGAGCTGAATTCTGCTCTGGAGAATTGGATTCTATTCCTGCCTCTGCCCCATAGTTTCTGTATGATGCTGGGCAAGTCACTTAAGCCAGACTTTTCATAGGTGGTCACTAACTCGAAGTTTCTTATTTTCTGGGTGCCCAACATGAAACTCTGGGTCTAATTTGCAGACATGCTGAGCATTCACAGCTATAATTGAAGTCAATGAGAGCTGTGCTTGGAACATAGGAAGTGCTATATAATGCTAAGAATTCTGAAAAAGCAGGCCTGAGGCATGTCAAATTGGACATGCAAAATTAGTGGACACTTTTGATCTTAAACTCTTTGTGCCTTGGGTCCCCATTTTTAAATGGGGATAATAATACCCCCCTCACCTCAAAGGGTTCTGAAAATATATCAATTAATATTTATGAAGGACTCAGATACTCTAGTGGATATTAGATTGGATATTAGGAAAAACTTTTTCACTAAGAGGGTGGTGAAACACTGGAATGCGTTACCTAGGAAGGTGGTAGAATCTCCTTCCTTAGAGGTTTTTAAGGTCAGGCTTGACAAAGCCCTGGCTGGGATGATTTAACTGGGAATTGGTCCTGCTTCGAGCAGGGGGTTGGACTAGATGACCTTCTGGGGTCCCTTCCAACCCTGATATTCTATGATTCTATGATTCTATGATAATATACATCACTATAATTATTGTGATTACATGTACCACTATTACTGACATCACATCTTTAGTTAATCTGGTGCAATTTTGTGTATAGATGAGATTTAAACCAGCCTTCTGAGCACAGGTTGGTGATTCATGTTAGTCAGTTCAATCATACTTACTGGCATGACAAGCTAGACAAGTATTGCCCAAGTGTAACAGATTTGTCATAGGTGGGTTGATACAGTCTATGCTGGATGGGTTTTACAGTGTGTTTGGAGCTCTCTCTCATGTCTATTTGTTTTTCATAGATTCCAAGGCCAGATAATTATTTTCAATGTCCATTCCTGTTAATTACCAATTGGGATGAGTTGGTAAATTTCATAATCATATGTCCTCTCAGGAGCTTAAACACCGAGAAAACAGTCAATAACAGTTGAGTAGGGACAGTAATTTGACATTGCTTGGGCAAAGACTGTTCAGGGCCTGGAATGCCTCAATTTGCCCTCTGTGCTATAGTATTGCATGGCTAGATACTAAAGCTATCTGGCCCTTTTGGTTAATCTTAGTTCATCTAGTGCTACCTATGAAGTTCATCTGGGAGTGGAGAATTTTGATTTGAGCAATTCCCTCAAGTATGGGTCTGTTTGGATTTAGCCAGGAGTTGCTTGGCTGTTCCATTCAGGCTAGTTCTAGCATGATGCAGTAGGGGCATTGGGAAGTTCTACTTGCAATTGTTTGAGTGCACTGTAACTTACAGATACCATGGAAGATAATGTATATGAGTATCTTTGCACTTGTGCATACTTAGCCCCTGCCCAAATCCCCCAAATCATGAGCTATTTCTGCAATATATTAATAGGTAAGAAATAACTATAGCTGACTGAAAAATACAATTTTATTTCAAATTTTCTGTGAAAATTTTTGAACAAAATTGATTGGGTTGAATTTTTGTGTGGAAATAAAACTGGATTTTTGGACCAGTTCTAACTACAAGTGAGTGATAGACAGGGATGATAACACATGATTTGTGCTTTCTTGACTCCTGTGCTACCAATTAGACCATACAGCTTTATAAAGTCTGAAAGCCTTTTTGATTCTTGGTCAATGGTGAACTTTGTTGATCTTTTGACTGATGTCTATGGTTATGGGCTGTACTGTGTTTCTTGCCTCAAATTTTTCATATTTCTGGGGTTTTAGTTTGAAGTGCTTCCCCACACGTTTGAAACAAAAGTCTGTGTAGTATGTAGGAGCACACAGGTAAACATAAGGAAGACACATGCAGTAAGTCACCAGGAGTGCATGGACAATTTGAGGTTTGTGAAGGAAATAAAATACGAAATAGCAGTGACACTGCCAAAGATATGTAATAAAACCTTAAAAATAGTGAACTAAAACCTAAGCCCCATGGAAGCTGCTTTGCACTGGTCCAGTGGCTCAAAGCAGCAATAAAGCAAGCTTCCTTTACATATGGAGGTATATGCGCACTAGTTCCTGGGCAGATGAGCACTATGCCGCCATTGCTGTGAGGGTGAAACAGTCATACAAGGTCCCTCTGGAAAGTGCCTGTATGCTATTTACAATTCTGTGTGTGTGCGTTTGTGATGGATGGGACAGCACTAATGTTCTCAGCATGAATACTTCTGTGTTTGGAGTTATTGCTAAGCTCATAATCAGGGCTCAGGCCTTTGCTGTGCTTGATCTGCTATGTGCAGAAGTGTTGGGGGACCCACAAAGGGAATCCCGGGGGCCTGTTAACTTCAAAGTTAATGGGGGCAACTAGATAGTTATTAATTTGTGTTTAAAGAAATTGTCTTATTTAATGAAAAAAATCATAAATCGAATGTTGGAAGGAAATCAAGCGCAAAAATCAAGAAATGCAGGGTAAAGGTTTGCAAGCTCCATCTCAGTTCTGCCCCCTTGTGTTTGTGCATCAGAGTATAATCTGTAATCACTGCACATTATTTGTCGCTTAGTACAAAGTGAAATGACTTTTACAACTTTACATGAAGTACTGCTCTTTATTTGCAATTGTTGTTATTTCAAAGTGGTATAAGCTAAATTGAAAAAAGACACTCAGTGTGGAATAAGAGTGTCTACATGGGGAGTTATGCAGGTATAACTATAGGGGTATAATTATGCTGGTAAATTTCCCCATGTAGACAAGCCTTGAGATGATTCTGGTCAGCATGATAGGCTGCAGTCACAGCACACCAGCAGCCTAACAGTTATCTAGTTGTTTGTAGGCATCACAGCAAAGGAGAGTTTTAAGGAGGGTTTTGAGTGTGGATAATGAGGTAGCTTTACGGAAGCTTATGGGGGTACTCCCCATGCATGAGGGATGGAATGAGAGTTCTAGTTCAAAAATTTAACAAGTGGATGATGAAGACTGGCATCATTAGCCAGTTGGAGGTGGGAGCTGACTTCTCAGTAGCATATTGAGAGATAGTAGGTGTGGTGGGGCTAGGTGCGAAGGGACTGGGAAGGGACTTGAAAGAGAAGACAAGTAGCTTTTGTTTGATGTTATGATGGCAGGCAAAAAAAGGGGTGACATGGTCAAAGTGACAAGACCGGAAGCTTATCTTTGGAGCAATGTTTGAATGGCTATGAGCAGGGCAAGAATGCATTTATCGAAGTCAGAGAAGAGGACACTGCAGTTGTCAAACATGAGTATTGCCAATTCACACAAATTTGGCCCCTGTGCATCTAGTGTCATGATGATGTGGAAACCTGCAGCCTCCGTGTGATGTTTGAGATACAATGCTCTCTAGAGTAGTGGATGGTGTAGTGAATTATACACACAGCGTGCCTGAGATCCACTGGCTAGTATTAACATTTCTGTGCCTTTCATAAGCCCTTATTATGGGCCATGGCCTCATGGGCCATGGCCTCATACCCCAGGGTATCACTATGAGTCACATATTTCATAGATAAGATAATTAGTAGTTTGTAGAAAGTTACATCAAGCAGAGCTAGGAAGAGAACCCAGGGCTCTAACATAACAGAGCTGAGTCGCCTACCTTGCCACACCATCTCTCAAAACAGCCATCAGATTATGTGCTTGTGTAACCCACTAACAGGGGCTCTGTGCCATCCTCTAGCAGGTAGTCCACATATGCTGGTTTTAAAGTCTGTTACTGTGGGCATGCTATGTGAGCTCATTCTCTAGGTTAAGCAGTAGAGATTCATCCAGATATTCCTGGTTAGGTCCTAACTGATAATCTGAATAGGGATGTTGGTACATTTGGCTATGTTGCCTGTAACTACTAGACCACAATCTGTTCCCAGACCCAGGAATAGAAACCAAAAATCTTCCATTGTTGTCTCACAAATACTTGTCTAACCCACTGCAGTGTGAGTGTTGTGTTTCCTTGCATTGGCTGGTCTGCATAGAGGGTATCAGCCTGCTTTCCACCTGCTGCTCTTACCCATGAGGTATTCCTATATCTGAGGAGGTCTAGGCTGTGGATCTAAAGATATGTATACAGATTCGTGTAGGGGTCCTGCAGTAATTGTTAGAATCATTTTATATTGTAAAACATTGTATTTAGAGGTAAATTTGTATGTTGTGCTAATTGTTTTACTGTTGCATTTTTATTATTTGTATTTGGTTAATGGGAGCTGTCCCTTTTAAGGATAGGCAGTGGCAGATTTAGAGTGTTTGAGATTGTGAGCTCTGTATGGGAGATGTTCTCTATATTACATCCAGAGCCTGGAAGCCCATACCTGTGAAAGCTCCAAAAAGGTCAGAACTTGATTTAATCAGTTTCTTTACAGAAACCAATTCTCCTTCTCTAAGGGGTTGTTAGCATTTATAGGGATTGGATGCCGCATGGCAGTGCTTATCAGCTCAGAGTCTATTGCAAATAGGTGACAGTCTGAATCCTGCCCTGCTCAGCACAGATTGCCAGCTGTTCACATCTAATGGATGGTTGGTGGCCCCTATTTGAGATGGGTCTCAGTTCTAGGTCCCACATCACAGACTGACCACTGTGCCTTGCATTAGAGTGTCGTCTCTTCAGGGCAATGACCGTCTCTGACTGGGTGTTTGTTCTGAGTCTAGCCTGATGGCCCCCTGATCCCAGGCAGATGCTCTAGTTAGAGCTCCTGCAGCAGGGGCCAGAATTGCCATACCCACTAGAAATGTGTGGGAACTGGCATCAATGCAGTTGTTACCCACACACTGGGGATGAGCAGGAGGAATTAATAAATCAGCAGACAGACCAAAAAGTGATTAAAACTTTTTTTAAAAAAATCAGGATTTTCAGGACAATCACATGATTTTCTAGGGTCTGATCCAGGAGGTTTGAACTTTGGGTTGGTGGTACTATTGCATTTAACCCAGCTCTGTGACCCTGTTGTTTTTCTCCATCCACCATTGCGGACGGTTCTTATCACTCTTTGTGACTTAGAAGTGATTTTTCTAAGGATACGTCGTCTAGCTTCAGTTCAAACTAACCTCAGAGTTATGAACTACCTCAGGAATGGAGGTTGTTTGTAGCTCTGAAATGTTCGTAACTCTGAACAAAATGTTAGGGTGGTTCTTTCAAAAGTTTACAACTGAATATTGACTTAATGCAGTTTTCAAACTTTACTATGCAGAAGAAAAATGCTTCTTTCCCTTTATTTATTTTAGTAGTTTGCATTTAACACAGTATTGTACTGTGCTTGCTTTTTGTGTGTGTGTGTGTGTGTGTCTGGTGCTGCCTGATTGCATACTTCCGGTTCAATCAGTATAGCTCAATTGACCTGAGCCAATTTATACCATCTGGTATAAGATCTGGTCCAGTAAAAGTCCAGGGACTGAAGAGACTGAAGTATGCAAGTTATGTCAAATCCAGGCAGGAGTATTTTAGTTCTGAAGATGAGTTTCAACATATTGACTCTCAGCCTGGCAATATTTTCTCACAAGTCCTCATGGGCCAATCTGCAACAGGCCCTCCATGGGGGCAGTGTGGAGTCACACTACCTGAGAGGAGGTCCAGGAGTGATCTATCTCAAGAGGTCTAATCTCTCCCTGAGCTTCCTGGCATACATGGGGACTGCACAAACTCCACCTTCCCTAAGGAGGGTGATGCAGCCAGCTCCCACGGGTATACCCATGCAGCTCTACTGTGTGGTGTGGATAAAAAGTGGGGCCATAGCCTTGTCTCTCCCCAGTTGGGGTGATTTGCGACCATGGGACATTAGGCGCAAGCCATCCCTGTGCTCTCCTCAGTACTGGCACCGCTATTGTGCTACGTCGTTGTGTGAGGGAAAATAAGGAAGTGGTGGCGAAAGCTCTTTTCTCCCCTACTCCTCCATGCAAGGATCAGTGGCACTTTCACCTTTGGGGGGGGGGGGAGCGTGAACTTGGGCTGGAATAGCTCCTAATGCAGTTTTGGTGCATAATGGGGTTTCAAATTCTGATTTGTAGAAGTTTCATGGCGAGAGAGGAGGCTGAAAAAACTACAAACAAAGCAATCCCATAGCTCAGTGGTCCCCACCGCGGTGCCGTGGCGCCCGCCGGGGCATTTTTGTGAGGCCGCAGGACACTGCACCGCTGAAATGCTGCCACAGTCTTCTGGGAATAGCAATACACTATTCCCACTCAAAGGTTGGGGACCACTGCCAGAGCTCAATGGCAGGAGCAGCTGCCTCATGGCATTGCCTGGCATACGCTCTCCCTTTTCCATGTTCAGCTGACAGTATAATGTAATATAATTTGTTTAGGTGCATGGCATAATGGGAGCAACATGATCCTGTAGGGAGAGGAGGAGCACAGTGCACCCTGTTATGTGGAAGAAGAAAATGCTTTGTTTTCCCAGGACTGAGAGGAATGTTGTCATATTCCTTCCTGGGGGAGGGGAGCAGCATGTTTACAGCATGTTGCCCCCTGGGGGAAATGGAGTGCTGTGCTACCTTTTGTCTGCAGGGGAGGGGAGTCCTGCATGGCACTTTGTTGTGCTGAGCAATGCAGTGGTATGGTGTGTGGGGAAGGAAGGTGGGCGGTGCATTGCATGTTGTCACTTGCAATAGTGGAGCGCTGCATGGTGCATTGACCATGTAACTCTTTTGCACGCATATCTGCTCCAAGAGCTTGTCTTCACTTCAATTTCTGACCTCAGAATAGCGAATGTTTTTGCAAAGGCAAGTCTGGCAAGTTGATACCCGTTTGTTCAAAGTTACAAGTGTTCGTAGGTTACTCTAGGCCAGGGGTCATCAGTTATTTTTTGGCCAACGTATAGTCAATGTTCAGACTCCAGAGAAAATAATTTAAAAAATAACAATAATTATAATAATAAGTAAATAAAAAAGATTTCACGGTCTGTTCAAAAGTGTCTGGTGTTCTGGATTTGGCCTGCAGTCCACCTATTGGCTACCCTTGCTCTAGGCTGATTCCTTGTGTCTTGGCCTTTACAGTGGTATTAACTACTTTGAGTAAATTGGCGATCAGTTAACTTGAGGTAAAAAAATCTCTGCTGAAGACAAGCCCTAACCACCGGACTCAGGGATATTCTGATGGGGGTCTTTCTCACTCTCCTGTTTAATCTGTTCCACTTTGAATAAATAATTAAATGTTAAGTGAGCCAGAGTGAGTCTGGCTCTGTAGCCCAGTGGTTGGGACACTCATGTGAGAGGTGGGAAACTCCAGTTCAGGTCCCTTCTCACAGGTGGGGGTGGCAGGGCAGGAGTTGAAGCAGGGTTTCCCACATAGTAACATAAGCACTGGGCTAAAGGTAGGAAGGGAGACCATCTACTCCCTCAGATGTTTTGTGTGGAGTTGCTGGGCGTGCTCTGAGCATGCCTGCTGGAGCAGGCTCTGCAAATGAAATAAGTGGGGAAATGCGCGTCTTCCTCCGGTTTGTGGATTGCGCTGGGTTTTAGGTGTGAGCTAGGCATCTGGAGCCTGCTTGAGGCAGCTGTGTGCATGCCCAGAGGCAGAAACGTAGGCACCTAGGGGACTTTTACAGAAAAAAATTGGGTGACAAGTGAGTTTAGGCACCTACAGGGCTTGGTAGCAGCTAAACAATGATTTTTGTGGCTCACAGTGGTGCCTAAATCTGGGTTTTAGGCACCTAAGTCTCTTTGTAGATCTGGGCCTTAGGCTTTCACTGCCCCAGATCCCCATCTGTCAAATGGGGATACCAGCACTGTCCTGGGGTAATAGCACTGTCTTACTTCAGAGGGGTGCTGTAAGGGTAACACATTACAGATTGTGAGCCCCCCACATTACTATGTAGGTACCCGAGATTAATCTTCATTTAAAAAATTTATTTATCAACACATTTCATGTTAACGAGTATTTTCAATTAAATGCCATAACTTTGTGTGGTGGTGGTGAGATGGGAATGGAGGGTAATGCATGGCAGTGGGATGGATTAATGTTATAGTGAAGTTTATGGGGCTGTTTTAGTAGAATTTGGTTCCTTTGGGCCACAGACTACACATAGCTCTTGCTAAAGGGACTGTCTTCTGGGTAAATATTACAGCCTTTAGGAGTAAAAGAAGCCCGTGCCTGTAAACCCTTCACACAGCCCTAGCCTCCCTCCTCTCTCAGCCCATCCGCACTTTTACTTAACCTCTGCTTTCTTCTTGCTTTCCTCCCTTCTCTTCCCTTCCTTCTCTTTGCCCCCCCCCCGTCCCTCCCCATCCCCCAGTCTTCCACAATAAGCTTCCCTGAAAAGCAATCCAGCTGCTTCTCAGACCCTGCTGAGCTCTGCAGATGGGCTGAGAGGGGGAGTAACAGATTCCCTTTGAAGCATCACTGTGGAAGTTCACAATGGGACTTCGAAGGGAAATTACTGCCTCCCCCTGCAGCCTGGCTGTGGGGCTCAGCTGCCCTACAGAAATGGCTGGGATGCGTTTCACTTCAAACTGACTGACTGACTGTACAAGAGGAAATGGAAGGGTAGCAGGAGGGTAGTTAGAGGGAAAGTGGAAAGACAGGGAGAAAAGAGAGGCACTGACATTTTGAACCTGTTTTTTGACCACTGTGAGGTAAGGGCTGGCCGCTTTTCTATCAGATCAGTACAGACCTCTGGCCAGTTTACACTATTAGAAAGGAAGGACTGAAATGGCTTTTGAGTTACAAATTGTAGCTGACAGGATAGCTGGGATAATGGAGGATGGGAAGAGGAAGAAGAGGTCCAAATATCCAGTTTCAAGAGCTAAGTTAATTACTATTAGATTGAGCATGCCTCCTTACTTTATTCCAAGTCCCAGTAAGGGGTGCCTTAGTTGGCTATTGGTGCACTTGGCCTTTGGCCCCATTCCTCACAACAACCCTGGGATATGCACCAGTACTTGACTATATTTTGCCTTCCTGCTGTTTTGTCAGGCATTCTGATTGTCTAGAAAGATTAATCTGCTACAGTGCCTGGGATGGATGAGGTGGAACATCTGTGTATCCACAAATTGTATATTTCCTGTACTAAATCATCACTGGCACAGGTAGTGCTGTTACATGACCTGATCCAAAATCCACGGATGTCAATGGGAATCTTTCTGTCCGTGGGCTCTGGATCAGACCCATAGTCAATACATTGTACTTTGCAGCAAGCTGGATCTAAACTCTGTGACATGGCTTCCTGATTTCTTTGGCAGACAGGAAATTTTTGTGGCACCTTCCCTTAAATTAAAAAGTGGAGATTTTTATTTATTTAAATATAAAAATTAATAATTCAGTGAGTGCAGTAGCCACTGAGAGAATGAGTTTAATATTACATTCCATTTATTTTACGCTCTTATATTTTCAATTTTCATTATGCCACAGATTTTTGTAGAAATAAGTTGTAAATTTTTAACTGTGAGAGTAATTAACCACTGGAACAATTTACTAAGGATTGTGGTGTATTCTCCACCACTGACAATTTTAAAATCAAGATTGGATGTTTTTCTAAAATATCTGCTCTAAAATATTATTTTGGGGAAGTTATGTGGCCTGTGTTATACAGGAGGTGAGACCAGATTATCACAGTGGTCCCTCCTGGCCTTGGAATCTATGAATCATAGAATTTGTCAATGAGTAAGCTGTAGGTTTTGGCAGCTGAGTAGAGGGGAAATGGGGGTTTTGACACCTAGGAAAATATGGAAGGCATTTAGGGGTCGTGGGATAAATATATGATCTGTGCCTGCTAAAATGATCAACAGTGAAGTGGTTAACTATGTTGCCACTGAAATTGTCATCTTTAGATTGCAGAGTTGCCTCCCTGCTGAGATAAGTGGGGCAATTCATATCTCTCAGAACTAATGTTTCAGGCTGTCTGTAGTCTCAGGAAGTCAACATTACATTGGTTTTCTCAGTTCACATTCTGAAGGTTTTTTTGCAACTTAAAACCTAGATACTAAAGCAGAAACTCATGGTGAGGGAGATTCCTCACCAGTATCTGTGGCAAGAAATCATGGAATAATTGGCTCCTTTGCTATAGTTAAGACTGAAATAGATTCATAGATTCATAGATATTAAGGTCAGAAGGGACCATTATGATCATCTAGTCTGATCTCCTGCACAACGCAGGCCACAGAATCTCACCCACCCACTCCTGAAATAAACCTCTCACCTATGTCTGAGCTATTGAAGTCCTCAAATCGTGGTTTAAAGACTTCAAAGAGCAGAGAATCCTCCAGCAAGTGACACGTGCCCCATGCTACAGAGGAAGGTGAAAAACCCCCAGGGCCTCTTCCAATCTGCCCTGGAGGAAAATTCCTTCCCAACCCCAAATATGGCGATCAGCTAACCCCTGAGCACATGGGCAAGATTCACCAGCCAGATACTACAGAAAATTCTTTCCCGGGTAACTCAGATCCCAACCCATCTAACATCCCATCACAGGCCATTAGGCCTATTTACCATGAATATTTAAAGATCAATTAATTGCCAAAATCATGTTATCCCATCATACCATAAATATAGAGTTCCTGTTATAACCCTGTTTTCAGATACTCATATGATTCCTACATGTTTACCTTTTTATCTGAAAACTATCATGCTTGGTCTCTATCCCAAAAGGAATTCTTTTGAAATGTTTGAACGTTATTATGTCTTTGAGTTATGATACAATGGAACAAAACCACTTTTCCTATTGCCATAAATAAAATGACTTTTTTGGCAGGGTGAAGAGGGTGCAAAACCAGCTAAATTGGAACATTGAAGTCTGTCACGGGCATAGTTCTCCATGTGGAGCACATGCTTTTCAAAGTTTAAAAAAATGGGTTGTGAAATAGCCTAGTTATGAATGTTTGAAAGTGGACAGCTGTGCATGTATGTAGAAAATGTATGTCCCTGTGTGTGACATAGCTTGGATCCTAAAAGTGCCTATGCCACTCCCTCCTCCCCCGTAAATCAATAGCATGTAATACACTGACTTCAACAGCTATGGGATTAGGTCCTTAATAATGTGCCACTTTCATAACTTTAACACTGCCAGATTGATTGGCTATGTACAAGCTACAGTTTAGGTTGGTATAAGTTATGTCGCTCAGGGGTGTGAGTAAGCCCCTCCCCTGAGCGACGTAAGTTACACCAACCTAAACGCCACTGTGGACAGCGCTATGTCGGCAGGAGAGCTTCCACCACTGCTCACGGGGGCTGGTGTAATTAAGTCGACGGGAGAGCGCTCTCCCTTCGGTTTAGAACTTGCGCACTAGCCGTGGTGCAGCGGTGCAGCAGCATTGGTGCGGCTGTGCCGTGGTAAGCTGTGTAGTGTCGTCAGACCCACTGTTTTCAGACGTACCTTGTAATTTAAGGTTTGGTGAGATCTACAAAATGAGATGGTTTGATATTTCTGATGTCAGTAATTTGGGATTTATGCGAATGCAAACTTTCTGAATTAAGCACTTTTGAGAATATGCCAGATTTAAAGATTCATAACTTCTAAAATTAGGACACTTCTTTTCTTAACACATACATACCTTGATGTTTAGCATTGGATGACAGCCATAAAATAAAAACTGTTTTTTGAAGTTTCTAGCATCTATAGATGTGAAGCTATGCAAGCACAAACTTTCTGAATCAATTTCTAATGCTATAGGACTTGGACATTTAGGCCTGATTCTCCATTTAGATGCACCATTTTTATGCCAGTATCGCTCTGCTGGCACAGAGCTGGCATAACAAAGTGGAAAATCAGTCTATATAGCACAGAGGGGGTGTATACAGCCTGTATATAGTATGTACATGAGACTGCAGCTATGGCTGAAGAGGAATGTACAAAGTCTGATCACCTGTGGGTAATTGTGACTAGATATAGAGGTAGTGTGTCAGGGCAGAATAGAACATAGGTGTTTGAATGGATTTCTTTGTGTGTGACACTGAATATCAGGACAAGAACAAAGATTTCTTTTGATGAAGGGAAAAGGTTTGGGACCTCTTCAGTGCCTGTGTGATTGGAATGTGCGAGTCTATAAATATGAAAGGAACTTGCAGGTTCATTTTCTTCAGCTTGTGATTGCCAGGATGTTTGAAAATGTGTGTATGAATGTGCGTGCTCCTCCAGTTTGACTAGTAATGTATACAGATAGGGGACAACTGTATGTGCGTTTATCTTTGGGCCAAATCTTCAGCTGGTGTGAGTCAGGGTAGCTCAGTCAAAGTCAACAAAATTACACCAGCTGAGGATCTGGCTGATGGAATCTATGCGTGATTGCTTGTGGGTGTACGGCTGTCTGGGATCATGACTGGCACACTGTGTAAGGATGCTGCTTTGGAAACTTGAACCAAAAATAGCTTGTAATGCAAGAGAGAGAAAGCCAAGCCACAAATAACCATGAGGTTTTCTGTTAAAGAAAAAGAAAATGCTCACTAAGACTGGTTCACCTCTCTGTTACATTAGCTTTGTGATGGTGTTACTCCATTGAAATCTACAAGGGGCTCTGGGTGCTTAGAACTTTGGAAAACCAGACCACTTATTTCACTGTTTAAATATGCATTTAGGAGCCTACCTTTAAGCACACATTTTTTAAAAAGTCTTGGCCTTAGCATCCATCTTTAGTGCTTATACTCTTCAAATATCTATATATGGTTATCTTGTGCACCTGTGCATCACTATACATATATAGTTCTTCTAAAATCTTTTCCCATAAATCAATCCATCTAGCTCTTTAAGTATTTTTTCCTCCAGTTTGAACTCCTTCCAGGTTTCTCCTACATCTTTCGGCTACTGAAGTGCTCCAGCTGAACACAATATTCCAGCTCCCCTCTCTCCAGGCCTAACTAGAGAAGGACAGTTCCTACTATAGGCTAGTGTGAATTAACAATCTGCTCTGAGCATGGGGTAATGTGTTGTTGTTGCTGTCCTGGAGTAATCCAGGAGGTAGGTTGTGACATACGGAGTCAAGCACTCCTTTCCGGCTCTCTGCTGCTCAGGGGAGGGAATAAATAGGTATAGACTCAGTGCAGTATATGTCTGTCGAGGTGCTGGCTCAGCTACGCTGCCTGGCATGTAGGGAGCAGGGATGAAGCCAAGGAGCGACCTATTCCTACCTCTCCACCCACTTAAAGGGGAACATAGTGGCTCTACAGAGCCTGTTTCCCCTCCTGCACCATGAGTGAAGGTAGTCAGCTCAAGGTAGCAAGGGGGCTTGGCTTCCTACACCCTATAGGAGGGCTGCCTTACTGGTCTGGCTTCAGATTAGCCGCTGCCTCTGTTTCCGCTCAATTCCAGGGACCCGTCACTTGCCCACACACACCTAACTTTCCCAGGAACGAGTCTCTGCCACACCAAGAGTCTTTCAGGTCCTTCTTCCAGGGCAGTGTTTGGTTAATTCAAACAAAACAAAGTAAGACAAATTCACAATCAGTGCAGGCTGCCAGTTCAGCCTTCCTTCTCTCCCTTCTCTCTTCTCCCTTCTCTCTCTCTTTGCTCCACCCATTTGATGATGATTCTCCATTTACAATTACACGTTGAGACCTATCAGTTAGCCATCTTTTAATCTATGTAATGTGTGCCTTGTTAATTTGATATCTTGCTAGTTTTTTGATCAAATGTTGTGCTTTACCAAGTCAAATGCCTTACAGAAGTCTGTCTATTACATCAACACTATTATGTTTATCAATCAAACTTGTAATTTCATAAAATAATGAAATTGAGTTAGATTAACAGGATCTGTTTTCCATAAGCTCCCATTCATTAACATTAATTACATTACCCTCCTTTAATTCTTTATTAAATGAATCCCGTGTGAACTGCTTCATTTTCTGCCTTGGGTCAATGTCAACCTCACAGGCTTATTATTATCCAGGTCATCCTGTTCACTCTTTTTTAATATTGATTCAACATTAGCTTTCTTCCTGTCTTCTGGAACTTCTCCAGTCTTCCAAGACCTATTCAAAATCAGCATTAATGTCCTCAATCAGCTCTTTTAAAACTCTTGGATGTAAGTTATCCAGACATGCTGATATAAAACTTTCTCACTTTATTAGCTGCTGTTTCACAGCCTCATGAGTTACTATTGGAATGTAAAGAGTATCATCATTGTCATATAATATGATTACATCATCTTGCTTTTCCTCAAATATAGAACAGAAATATTTATTGAACACTTCTGCCTTTTCTGCATTATTGACAATTCTACCATTTCCATCTAGTAATTGACCAGTACCATGTTAGGTTTCTTTTTTTTCTTAAAATATACTTTTAAAAACTCTTTTATTGTCCTTAACTCTACTGGACATATGCTTTTCCTTTTATCGTTTTGTTTCCTTTGTCAATTTTTTTACAATTCCTAGCTTGTGATTTATATTCATTACTATCCCCTTTAGTTTGTGACACTGTTCTGTCTCACACAGTAATGCAGGCTTTGTTTCAAATAAAGTTTTGTGTGGTCCTTGGGGGCTAGAAGTTAAAAAGGAAATCTCTATTTCATACAAAGTTTTCTGGTCAGCTGTCTCATTCAACCATAGATACCTTATTATATGGCCAGACACTAGTAGTACAAATGATCCAGTTTGGATACAAGGCATTAATCTATACAAGTCTCTGAAGAAAGCAATAAATTTGCCACTCAGGAAAAAATACCTGAGGATGGTTATAGACAGTTCAATTAAAATTTCTGCTCACTATGCAAAAAAGAGGTTAAAAAACAAACAAAAAGTTAAATTGCATAAGGAAATGGTATAGAAAATACTAATGAAAATATAATTCCATTACATATATCAATGGTACACACTCATCTTGAATGTTGAGTACAGTTCCAGGAACCCAATTTTTTTAAAATGAAGGGCGTTCAGAGACAGATGATAAAAATAATTCGAGGAATGGAAGAGCTTCCATCTGAAGAAAGACTTAAAGGACTGGTAATGGAGGTGAGAGAAATTCAGAATTTCCATCCCATGGGAAATTCTGACATTTCCACATGTTTGCATCCCAAATCTGGATGAAAAGTTGAAATTTTGAAAATTTCCACAGAGTGGAAATAAAAAAAAAACCAACCAGTTCAGAAATGCCAAATTAAACATATTGCAATTTTGAGAGAAATGAAATATTTTGACATTCTGAAATTGAAACATTTTGTTTTGGTTTGTTGAACTGACCTGCATTGTTTTTGTTACCAGTTATTAAACTGCATTTCCCATTGTGGCACGTTGCCTAAGAGGAGTTGTAGTTCAGGAGCCTGAGTCAGGCTCCCTGGCCAGACTATATCTCCCATGATGCACCATGTGGCTTAGTCAGAAGATAGCACTGCATTATGGGATCCAAGTGCACAGGGAGAAATGGGAGTCCAAAATACAATTTCCATAAGGCAGTGTGCTGATAGAGAAATGCAGTTTAATATTTTGCTGAACTTATCTGAAACTAAAATTTTGGGATCAGTTCATCAAAACAAAATATTCCAATTCAGGTTGAATCAACCCAAAACAAAATATTTCATTTCAGCTTTCCTGACAAAAAAATTGAATTTTGGGGGGAAAATTTCTCACCCAAACTTTTGATTTTTGTGGAAACATTTTTTTTTCAGAAAATCATTCAAATGGAAAATTTCAAGCCAGGTCTTATTGGGATTGGTGAATTTATCCCATAGAAAAGGGATATGGTAGAGGTATCTAAAATAATAAAGAATACTGAGAAGGGAACAGTTGCTTATATTAATGTATTCTCATAATACAAAAACAAGAGGACATTCAAATTGAACTAAAAGGAACATTTAAACACATTTAAAAGTGAAAAAAGGAAATACTTTTTTCCCCCATTGTGTAATTACATTGTGGAACTCACTGGCACATGATGTCTTCGAGGCCAAGAGCTTAGCAGGACTCAAGAAAGGATTAGACATTCTTCGTTATAGTGACTGACTCCCTAATACTTCTGGGTCATAGCCACAGCAAAAAGTGATGGTATAGGGAGACATATGTAATGCCCCTTGTTTGGAGTTCATAAATCACCACATTTCTGTGAACTGGGATTCATAAACATTTAAAATGACAATCTTTGATTTGTTTGAGTTGAATTGTTTGATGGACTGTAGGTTCAGTTTGGCTATGGCTAATTTTGAGAACTTTAATCTCAGGGAGAGTATCACACATTTCTAGCATTATTCCTATGGGCAGTTTGTGGCAGTGAGATGATAGTTTTTCCTTTCTTCACCAATTTTTGTTTTTGCTGGTAGAGATAAGTGCAAGCTGAAGAATCCAGAAACAAACTGCCACAGAGGCTGTGATTAGGAAGGGTCAGCCATAAAGCTTGGACGTGGTTTAAAACTGCACACTTTGCAGTTAGTGAGATCCAAAATTTTGGTTCAGACCAAACTCTAAATGTTTGTGGTGTGATTTTATCTATAATCGTCCTATGTAAGAGCGACACCATAGGATGTATCCACCTGCCTCACCTTTTTCACCTTTTTTTTTTTTTAGTTTTCCTTACCTTTCAGGTGTGTTCCCACTCTTTAATTTTTACATAGACTCTTGGACGTTGGTAGAACAACTTCTTTGTAGTCTGTACAGCTGAGTATCCTGGTCAGGTTAAAGAGATCACTAATTGCATACCCTCCTCCTCTTTTATTTATGGGCCACTTTCTCTATGGTACTTTTTATATTTGTAAAAACCCATAGCCTCTCTTTTGCTCTGCATTTGGTGGTGGATGTTGCCCTTTTCTTTTTTTGTGCAGCGTTAACTGATTTGTTATATTCTTGTCTGGTTCCCTCCTCCTTTTCCATTTCAGGTACAGGCTTTTTTAACCTCAGATATTTGAACAGTCTCTTTATAAGTCAATTTGGTAATTTCTTGTCCTTCAGAGTCAGTGGAGCAATGCCAATTTACACAAGCTGCGAATATGTCTCAGTGACTGTTAAGATTCTCCTGATTTCTTCCATTCTGGAAGTTTAGTTGCACTTTGCTCACTAGTGGTCCATCCATTGAGATACTGAATATCCTCAGCCCCATTTTCTTCAGTGGAAGTTGAGGGTGCTCAGCAGCTGGAAGGATTGAAATATTTTAAATCACCAGGATTAGTTGCCCTGCAAACCAATACTGAGGGCAGTTGTGGAGCACCAGGATATGCCGATAAAGGAGACTATAAAAGAGAGCAAGATACATAAATCCAGAGATGATAGTGTTGATATAATAGGCTCTTGTTTAACATCAGATTAATGGAATGGACGAATTTCTTGACTGTGACAGATAATCTTGGGTAAGGTCCAGACTGACTGGTTCGTGGGACTAAACCCTGCAAATAAATTCTGTTCTGAAACTTCACATACAACAGTCCTGGTCCCCTGCTTCACACATGCGTAATGTGCTTTGCAAGAAAGATTCCAATGGCTAGGTTTTCAAAAGAGCTCAGCATTCAGTAGCTCCCATTCTCAACTGGAGCAGCTCTAAATGGGAGCTGAGCTCTCTTGAAAATCTGGCCCCAAACTGTAATCTTCAAAATGTAAAAGCTTTCTTTACCTCCACACTGCTAGGTGGGACCTCAACACTGTTGAAGAAGAGGACTGATTGGGAGATAAAGAGCCACTTTAAAGTTTTAAGAACAGGAGTACTTGTGGCACCTTAGAGACTAACAAATTTATTAGAGCATAAGCTTTCGTGGGCTACAGCCCTCTTCATCGGATGCATAGAATGGAACATATAATAAGAAGATATGTATATACATACAGAGAAGGTGGACGTTGCCATACAAACTGTAAGAGGCTAATTAATTAAGTTTTAGACTGTGAATATATACCCATATTCCTGGATGAAGCAAGAGTTAGCTTTCTGAGACAAACATATAGGGCCAAATACACTGGTAAACATCATCTGCTTGGCACTGCTCTACCAATTCAGAGGAGCAGTAAATCCAATTCAACTTGTGGATTAAAATAGGTGTACAGCAACTTTGCATTGCTGGAGCAGTGCCAAGCAGATGAAGCATACCAGTGAAACAGGCACATATTTTTAACTTCGATCGGACCCATGTTCCTTTACTGAGTCTTGTGTGGAATAAACCAAGGAGGAAGTAATGGAGCCTGGCAATAAGCAGTCCAGTGGATGTGAGACCCACATTTTGAACTAGAGTGACTGTTGTTTACTTTTTGTGTTTTCACTTTTAGATTCTCTTATTAATATTTCTGATGTGGCTATATGTAACCACTCAATTTGTCAAACATTCTAGGGCATATTTTCAGTCTTCTTTTTCTATTATTGATTAACATAGCAATGAGTTTTAGAGCATTTCAGTATCCCTACTGATGGGTATAGCCCTCATTAAGCACACTTCTAAAACTTATTGAAGGATAAAAAGGATATCCTTGTGGTTAAGACACTGGACCAAGGCTCATGAGCTCTGGATTGAAATCCTGACTCTGTCATAGATTTCATGGGTGACTTTGGGCAAGCTATTTAATCTGCCTGTGCTTCAGTCCCCATCTGTAAAATGGGATGATAATAATACTTACCTTTCTCCCACTTTTTGTCTGTCTCCTCTATTGAGCTTGTAAAGTCTGTCCCTATGGACCTAATTCTCATTTATGTTGAGATCTGCTCTGGCTGTGTAAAAGGTCTTAAAGTGGAAGGAAATTATTTTAAGGCCCCTTTCTGCTGCCAGAGTGTGTAAAGGGGCATTCGTAAATGAAAACCAGACCCTGTGTGTCTTTACATTGGCTAGCACAATAGGCCCAATATTATCTGGGGGCTGTAGGTGCTAGTGTAGTACATATAATACATATTAATAATAATGAATGTATTACAATTGGGACTGCACGCTTTTTATAATGTACCTCAAGTTTGAGAGAGCACAGTTAATACATTAGAATGAATGAATGAAAAATAGTTTTTCTGGTAAGACACTCTGGTACACCATGACAGACTGCTGTAGAATTATCTTCCAGCTGTATTTTATGTTTATGTGGCATTTGGCTACTGTGAAGGATACTTAGGGGGAGATCTATGTGGTTGAGCTGCCACTATGTGGTTGCTATATCCTCCAAGCACTTAGCCTTCCTAGGTGTGTGACCTTTTGTACTTATGACCCCAATAACAAGGTCCTTTTATGCATGTCTGTTATATGTGATTGACTTTGTGGAGGCCCCTTGTGCTGACATTAGTTAATATGAAAGTGAGAGATCTAGAGAGAACCACAGGCTCTGTCTGTGTTCAGCAGCCTGAATAAGGAATTCCCTTTATAGTCATTTCAGCTGTGTTCTGTCTCTACCACAAGGGACACTATATGACTATATGTGATCTCACCCAAGTTTGCCATGTCTACGTTTTGCGTGATCTATTTAGAGCATAGATTCTTATTGTTAGCAAATGTACTTTAAGAAGAGTAATGGCCACCTGTTGTACAAAATGTTCACAAAGCTTGCAAACAGAAATAAGCTGTGCAAATAAATAACTAAAACCTAACAGCTGCCACATTCTGGCCCAGAGAAACCGTCATTGCAGTGGAGTGGGAAGGAATCCACACCATGTATATATAAATACACAAACAGAGAGAGAGAGAGAGTGTGTGTTAAGGGTTGTAAAGTGTTCCTGGAGAAGTGGCATTATACACATGTAAGGTTTTTCTCTTTATTTTTAATATTGTGTAGTTTAGTATCTTGGGTTCTTTACAGTAAGGCATTTTTGAAGCCTAATATAATGAGTAATGCCTCCAAAATAGGTGACCAATAGGAGACCCCATTAGGAGATCTTAAGACAGTCATTGTGGACCAGTTCTGCCCTGAGTTACAGAAGTGCAACTCCCAAAACAAAGATTTATAGATTCATAGAGTTTAAAGTCCAGCAGGGGCCATTAGGTCATCCAGTCTGACCTCCTGTATATCATAATCCATTACACATCACCCACTTACCCCTATACTGAGCCCAGTAACTTGTGTTGTGGCTAAAGCATGTCTTCCAGAAAGACATCCAGTCTTAATCTGAAGACATCAAGAGATGGAAAATCCACCACTTCCCTTTGGAGTTTGTTCCAAGGGTTAATCGCTCTCACTGTTAAAATGTATGGCTAATTTCTTATTTATATTTATCTGGTTTCAGCTGCCATCCCTTGGGTCTTATATGCCTTTTTCCCACTAGATGAAAGAGCCCTTTAGTTCATTGTATTTTCTGCCCTTGAAGGTACTTACACTCTGTAATCAAGTCACCTATCAATCTTCTTTTTGATAAGCTAAACAGACTGAGCTCTGTAAGTCTCTCACTATAAGACATTTTCTCCATTCCATGAACCATTTTTGTGACTCTTTCCTACACCCTCTCCAACTTTTTCCAACATTCTTTTTAAAACATGGACATTAGTACTAGACACAGTATTCCAGAACTGGTCTCACCAATGCCATGTACAGAGGTAAAATCACCTCCCCTACTCCTACACACTACTCCCTTGTTTATGCTTGGGTACTTGAGAGTAATGCATTTCTTGAGTGCACGAGTTGCACTACTTGAATGCAAGATTTACCTTATATGACCACGGGTCATTTTTCTTAATGCTTGACTATAAGGCCCAATATTTCCATTGTATTCCAAGTACAAATAAAGCCCTGCTGAAAAACAATGTGTAGAATTAGTGAAAAAAGTCAGCACCTTTCATAGCTCTGATATGGCTTCATCTTCAGCACTGGGTTGCTGTGTGGTCACAAGTTGGCTGTTATGGAAAGGTAGGTTGTCTGTGTGGGGGACATTGGGCAACTGGGTTATAGAAAGCACTTGAAGATAGTAGGCTGTTGTGGTTGTATAAAGTGAGACTCCAGGGCAAGTAGGGATATGCGGCTATGCTGCAGAAAGCAGGTCAGGGATGCTGCCCTGTTGTGCACCACATAATGCAGATGGTGGCATTGTGTTGTTGGGCTGTGGAAAGAGGGGATCACTGTTTGTCAGAGAGTGGAGCTGGATGGCAGGAGAGAGATCACTAGATCATTACCTGTTAGGTTCACTCCCTCTGGGGCACCTGGCATTGTCCACTGTCGGCAGACAGGATACAGGGCTAGATGGCCCTTTGGTCTGACCCAGTATGACCATTCTTATGGGCTTATGTTCTTATGTTATGTTAAATTCTGCTCTTGCTTATGCCTATGGAAGGGATTGGAATATCAATAGATTTGCACAGTGAAACTGGGGCAGAATTTAGCCCTGGGTGGGGAAGACACTGGGCTTGTGTATAGTGGAAAATAGATAGGAGATACTGGGTTGTTGTTTCAGAAGGCAAATAGATAGACTTTAATTTTTTTAACTAAACAGTAGGGACAATGTCATATTTAACACCCATTTAAAAGTGATTTGTTACAGTAGGCATGCCCCTTAACCTCCATTAAGTGTCTATGTAACACTATTGGTCCACTAGGAGATGCTTGCCTTTGAAATGAGATGAGTTCTATGGTTGGGACGGTAGTAACATTTTTTGTTGTATAACCAGTTCATTGGCAACAGGTTCTGGTGGCTCTCAGTTTGTAGCATTTTTGGGAAATGTGCACATTATTGGGCGTCACACTGCCTCTGAGAACAGTTTCAGTTCACAGTAGTGCATACAAAGCTCTGTAGAGCCCATAGACAAAAAATGGCATATATGCTGAAAACCATGGTGAAAGCCATAAGGAAGTTCAATTTGTTTGGAGGGAACAGGAAAAGGAGATCTAAAAAGGGATTATTGGTAAAGTTAACAAAACAACAATCATAACATCAAACAAACCATAATACTTCCCTCTTGTCCTCCGGTCCCAGCCAGCCTTCCCAAGCACCAACATCCCTGAGGACTCACAAAGTGACCTCATGGTGTTGCTGATAGGCACAGGCACTGTTAACCATTCCAGGAGTTCCCTTTTCCTTCTGGCCCAATGCTAGCAGACTGCTGGATATGTGGTCAATGTGATATTCAGGGCCTTTTATGACAGTAAAAATCCATACAATAGGGTAACAGAAAGAGGAGAACTTGTTATAAACACCAAGTCCAATAGACAGAAGGTCATTGCTTCAGGTCTAGGGATGTTTATTATGCATGTAAAAAAAGCCCAGGGCATCTTCTGAACCTAACTGTCAATATTGTTGCAAGATGTTCCTCACAAACAGCACCAGCTCTTCTTATGCAGGTCAGACACAGTCTCCATCATCTGAAATGGGATGAGCTCACTGGTTCTACAGGCACTTTGTGATGTGGGGTAGCAGGTTGTGGACTCTTTATTCTCTTTTCCTTCTCTAGTCTCTCTGGGGAGAGAAGATTGCCTGGGCTGGCTGAAGGGGCAGCATGTTCCTGTGGTAGGCGGGGACTTCTCCGCACAGAAAACAGAATGTCAACATTTCCTTCCAGTTACATCACTACATATATCACAGCTGAGTTAAACAACAGAGAACAGCAGAGGGAAAGAGAATATATGAGGTACAGGCAAGAGAGAAAAGGGTTGTTTTTAGAAGACATTGGAGAATGGTGGGAGAGTCAACAACACAGGGGTATAGGAAGTTGTTCCAGTCAACAGGAGCCATAAAGAAGCTATGGGATTTTGGGAAGGGACATCCTGGATGTAGATGTTTGACTGGAGGGAGTTCCTAGAGAAAAGTCCATAAAGTCAGCTGGTGCAAGTCCATGGTGGCTGTTAGAAACAAGGAAGACAGCTCTGAACTGAGCTCGCCCTAAGTGAAAAGGATAAGGATACTATATGAAAGGATTAAAATCCTCAATTGTCTCCATTCCCACCCTTACTAATGTCAGCAATGGAAGAGCTCAGTTTTGATGTGTCCTTTCTGAGGGACTATATCCTGTCCTGGAAGGAAGAGAGACTCCACCTAATAGGTCTGTAACCACTAAGAACCAAATGTACTTAGCAAATAGTATGAATTCCCACCCCCCACCCCATCAGTGCTGTGTATGGAAGCAGGTAGCCAGCCTTCATATGATACCAATCACTATAGTGTTCCATCCTTCACAGGGAGTCACTTGCCTGTTTGTCCTGCACCTCCTCTGAATCTCAGATTAGGCACTTGGTGTTTTATATGAAGCAGTTCTTCCAGGGGACTCTGGCGGGGCCTTTCCCTGGGGGAGATAGAAGAAGTCATATGACTTCTCTCATCTGGAAGCCCGTTTGTTAGTATCTCAGTCAGCAGCAGTAACTGGTGCCTGCCATTGCTCACCACTGAGCATGTCCACAAACTTTTCTGCATCAGGAACCACTCCTTCCATAGCCAGAATCATAGGGCTTGATTCTCCCCACAGTTGCACTGGTGTAAACCAGAAGTAAATCTGTTGAATTCAAAGAGAAGAGAACCAAGCCCAGAAGATCAAAGTGTCAGAAGTGACTCAGGCGGTGTTGCTGCTATATTCCATTACAAACAAGTAGATGGGCCAAAATGATGTATGCTACGGCCAGCCACTGGTCTCTGCAATGAGTAACCCTATAGGGGCTGGAGGCAGCAGGTTCTTTCTGTTAGGACATAAAACTAAAAAGAGCAGGACAAGCTGGCCATTCCTCTTTATGTATGATGACATTTTCAGACTCACTTGGGGACAACAAAGTCCCTGATCCTCAGTATCCCAGTGCGTATCGAAGATAGCATGTTATGGTTTTGGAGTACTGCAGGATGCAGAGTAGGAAATCAATCACAGGAGCTGCCTTTGAGGTGCTGAATACCCGCAACTGATTTGGAATTCATTAGGACTGGAATGAACTCTGGATCTCAAAGGAGGTGCTCAGCACTTCCCCGGATCAATCTTTTTTTAAGGCTGACTCCAGATTGGAGGACTTGGCTCAGCAAAAATGAAGGAAAATGCTAAGTAAGTCCCAATGCTTACAGAACAAAGAACTGGCAATGCCAGTGAGTCCTCCTCACCCATCTCCCAAATTGAAAAACAAAACAAAACAAAAGAGTAATTTTCTGAACAATAGCATTTGCTGTTCTGAAGTCTAATATAGGGATAATCGCAGATCATGCTTCAGGGCACAAAAAAGTGATAGTCGTAGGGGTAAGGAAGGATTTGATTTTCCCATGTGTCACATTGCACAGTTGGTCAGATATTGACACATAAGATATTGGCCACTGCTGAAGGCCTAATGGACTAACAGTTTGCACCTGGACAGTGAATTATAATAAAAGGATCTGATTCTTTTTTCACTTACATCATTGTCAAACAGGAGTAATTCTACTGGAGTTACTGGAGTTACATCAATGTAAAACGGGAGAGAGGCGGATCAGGCCCAAGATCTGTAGATCTCGGTAGCACACAGTTCCAGTCAATTCACTGAAATGCTGTTGACTCTAAGGCATCTGCTTAAAGCCAGAGATTGTCCAATGAGAAATCTCAGGGATGACTTATACTGAAAATTGCTCAGAGTGAGGTTCAGAGCCAGGTTCACTCAGGATTGTTACAGAAGCAAAAGATTTGTGAATTACACCTTATTCTGTAAATTCATCAGCTAATATGAGCTAAGCAGTTTGTGCCCATGTTATTACTTTTAGGAGGTTTCCAAGAACACTTATGTGCTTCAGGAAGTGGTGTTGGGTGGTTCAGTAGGTGGCACGTTTCTCTCTGAGTCTTTACTGAACCAGTGCTTTTTGCCTTCAGGTGTACTCTGCTGCTGATGGTATGTCTTTCAGACAAACTGTCCTGAGACTCTGACCACTTGTGATTATTAAAGATTCCACCACACTTTTTGCAATGGAAGAGATGCTAGCCCTGGTGCTAGCCCTCCCTATATGACCACTTTGGGCAGTATTTCCTGTCTTAAACAGTATGTAATATTCCTGTACACAATTAAACAGATGTCTTATTCTCCCATGGACATGGCTGCATTTGAGTGATTGGTGAGGTCATCCCTGGATATAGTTTGTATATCAATTTTTTAAATTTGCAAAGCTCCTTGGAATCCTTTTCTCTGAAAGTCTCTGTGTATGCTTGTTATTTATCAATTGCACTTGATTATTTAATATTAATATTAGTAAGTAATTTGCCATAAAACCAACTTGTAAGGCAATCTCCATTTAAAAAATGTTATGAATTTCTTTTGATGTAAAAATGGTGTGAATACTGGTGCAAGGAATCACCACTGTTAAACATAACTTTAATTTACCCCAGTAGTCTCGTACTATACTGATTATTGTGCTTTTGCTTGTTAGTACAAAAGTTATTTTCAGTATAGACATCTGGCTCAACATGCCAGCTTTTCTTTTGGTTGATCTCAGTCCCAGCTCTCTTCTTTAGCTAGCCCCCTTTATCCCCTTCCTTCTCCACAAAGAGAAGGGGATAAAGGGGGTCTCTTGAAATCCTTTATGCCATTTGCTTCAATTGCTTTCCCCTGATTCCATATGTTTACCATCCTTCCTCCTTGTCCTTTGGTAGCCTATAGCATTTTCCTCACCAAAAGCGGCATGGTTGTTTTCCCAGGAAATGTCATTGTTCCAAAAATTATATTATAGGAACATGGGTGCCAGGTTTGTATAATTTTTGTTGGTGCCCAGAACGGGTCCAAGTAGAGCCGTCCTGTCCATTGAACAGACTGGGGCAACTGCCCCGGGCCCCGCGCTTTGCAGGGATCCGCGCTTCTGGGGGACGCAGGGTCCAGGGTGGCCTGGGGATTTAGCAGGGGGGCTGGTGCTGGCAGCAGTGAGTGACCCAGCCCCAGCCCACCCCATTCTGCTCCACCCTCCCGCTCCCGGCTTTGCTTGGGGGAGGGTGTGGAAACCAGAAAGAGGCGGGGCGGGGGCTTGAGGGAAGGGGTGGAATGGGGGAGAGGTGGGGTTGGAGCAGGGGTGGGAAGAGGTGGGGTGGGAGAAGGAGTGGAGTGGGGATGGGGCGGGGGTAGAGCAGGGGCAGGAAGAAGTGGGGCAGAGCTGCTGCCAGCGCCAGGTCCCCCCCTAACCCCCAGACTGCTCTGGACCTTGCGTCCCCCTGAAGTGCAGGGCCGCCCAAAGCGTAGGGCCCGGGATGGTAGCCCCGGTCCGTCCTATGGATCTGAACATATAAGCCTCGACACTGGTGGAACCGGGCCCACGTTCCTGAATTATTGGTAGAGCACGGGCACCACGGGCCCATATAACTAGCCGCCTATGTATAGGAACAAATAAAATACATTTCCAAAGTGGTGCTGCCAAAAAACAAAAACAAAAACCCCTTCATTATTTTTGATGACAAGGGTATTAAAAGGAAAAAAGTACTTTGTTTAAAAATAGCTAACTCTGCAATAGTAGTGTGGGATGATGTGCAATTAAATGGCATGTAGTTTTCCAGTGAGCCCATCTAACTGTTGGTTGAATTATTTTTTTCCTTTCTATTTTTAATCTATACATTGTGCTTCATTCTTGGCATCATGGTGATGTTTTATATTTTATGTTATGGGCAATTTTATTCAGCTGTTTCTAAAACTTTACTAAAATGCTAGATGTCATGTTGGAAACAGAGATCCAGAAATCAGGTCATAAATCAGAACAATAAAAGGCCATTGCACCATCTCCAGAGGTTCTCACTGTTGTTTCTTTTCCTTCCTTCCCCCACCGGTGCAGCAGAACTGAAGTGTCTTACGTGGTGTATTTACTTTTCAGATTCAGAGCAGAGCACTGGGTCAGACACAGAGGTGTTGACTGAAAGAACATCCTGCTCATTTGGCTCCCACTCTGACCTCACATCTGGTGGCTCAGGTCCCCAACCTCCTCCTCCATCATCCATGGAGGAGATCCAGGTAGAGCTGCAGTGTGCTGACCTCTGGAAAAGATTCCATGACATTGGGACAGAGATGATCATCACTAAAGCAGGCAGGTAAGATACTCCTGGCTTCTTGCCCAGTAAAAACAAACAGAAAGAGGATACAATTTTTAATATGGTTATGGATGGGTTTTAAACTAATTTTCTTTCTTTAAAGGAGAATGAATATATGAATGAATTAGAAGAAGCAAACAGTTGTGGAAGTTATATAGCTGTACCTCCTTGTGCTGTGATCTTGTCAGATCTCACAGGTTAAACAGGGCTGAGCCAGGTTACTGTTGAGAAAGGAGACCTCTAAAGGAAATTCGTGCACTGCAAGATCAAGATATGGTTGATGCTGGTCTTCTTTCTGAGGAAATACTGAAAAAATGGCCATAGTGCTGTCTTTCAGATGAGGTATACAGTTGAAACCTGTGCCATTCATATTCTTTAAAGATCCCATAACACCCCAGGAGGTTAGCTCTGTTAATCCCAATTCTAGTGGAATTAACTCAGGTTTGTTCCAATCTAACATCTTCCTTCAGCTCCAGCTGGGTACATTCTTGACGTCCTCTGCTAACAGGTACATACATAGGATTTCTCACAGCTGTCATCTTCCACCCCAGAAGTAGCTGCATTTCAGTTGGGAGTATGGAGGAACCAGGAGTAATTTGGGATTTTTTTTTAAAAAGGCAGTTCATACTGTCACACCATCAGCCATAACTGAAGACATTTTCACTCACTGAAATAGTTAAAATTTTATATTAGCCAAAAATGAAAGCTGAGATTAGCTTTAACATTTCTAGAGTTCTCAGATTTGAAGAGGGGAGGGAGAATTCCAACTCTATGTGCATTAATTTAATGCTGTATGTTTCAAACTATTGGTGTTTTAATTCCAATTAAGTGTGTTAAAAACAAATCAGCACCATGGACAGAGAAATGATAAAAGATGAGTGAGCCAGTTTGGCTAAAATATGAACTGCTCTGCCTCTTTTTCAAAAACGCAAATAGAACCTTTCTGAAGGTTTGAGGAAAATGATTAAAATATTTCTTAGTCTGGTCCTTTTAGGCTATTCTTGTGGGATGTTCACCATTGTTTTGTGGCTCCAGGAGGATCAGATAGCTTGGGAAAAGTTTGGAAATATCCATCCTCTGAAAACTTATCAGAACCAAACTGCCTTTTGGGACCTCTTGAGGCTCTCTCATCACTAACTTGAGGTCCCCTCATCATTAGAGGATCATCAATACTCTTTGTGTTGTCATTCTTTCAGACTGCAGTACATGCCCTCCTATCACAAATAGAAGAGGAGGGGTGACAGGAATAACTTAATAATAATACTTGCTCTTATATAATATTTTCCATCTATAGATCTCAAACCTTGCAGTGGCTGGGATTATGGCACAATTTCCTTCTGCAGTTGTTTGCAGGAGTCACCTAACTAGCATGTACAAGAGAAAGGTATTTGTGAGCTGAAATCTCTTTTGGGATTCATCAAATGTCCTGAAGTTCCCAGCTTGAGAAAATTTGGAAGATGAATTGCAGTTCCTTAATCTCCTACAATTTAAATTAAGACCCATTCCCACTGAGCTTGAGAAACAAGAGTGGGTAATGGCTTTGGGACCAAGGGGCTAACATCCTGTTTTGTTCCTCAGGTTTGTGCATACTGGGATCCATACTTAGAATGAGTGATTACTATGAGGAGATGTCAGCTCTGTGTGTCTCCACTGCCATTGTCAGGCGTGTCCCATGGGAATTTCTGATATTGCAATATTTATTTTTATTCCAAATGTGGATAAAAGTTGAAATACTGAAATTTTACGTGGACTGAAAAGTTCCACCAAATTTTGATGGCAGAATGTTGTGTGGCAGTTTTGAATGAAACAAAACATGTAGATATTCCCCCAACTGAAATGTTTCATTTCTGACTGTTAAACTGCCTCATGCCCCCCCCCTCTTTTCTATGGACAAGAAGCTGCATGGCTGGACTACACTTCCCAAGATATGCCTGCAGTCATGTGCTTTCCATGAGGCAACGAGGGGGTCAGTCAGAGGGATACTGCATTGCATCATGGGAGATGTAGTCCAGCCAGGGATCCCAGCCCACAGGAGACTCTGGGGGGCATGAGGCACCTGAACTAAAACTCCCAGAATACAATGTGACAGCATAGAAAGCTACAGTTTAATGAAACAAAATATTTTGGGTCAGCTCAACAAACTGAAATATTTAGATTTGGGTCAAACTCATCCAAAACAAAATATTTCATTTTTGCATTCCTCCAAAAATTTTGGAAAATTTAATTTGTGCAGAAACTGCATTTTCTACTAAAAGATATTTCTGATGAAAATTTTCAGCCAAAAACTTTTGGCTGAAAACAGACTCTTGCGATTTGGAATTGTGAAAACATTTTGTTTTGAGATTTTTTTATTGAAACAAAATATTTCAAAATGTCTGGATTGAAACATTTCATTTCAACTTGGTTTGACATTAAACCACATCCCTGGAGCTGCCCCGGATATCATGGAAGTTGTAGTTCAGTTGTTTCATACATCCCTTCTGCTCTGTGGGCAGAGCTCCCCAGATGGACTACATCTCCCATGATGCACCACACTCACGGGATTCCCTTGATGCTCTGTGATGGGTCAGCAAGAGAGGAGGCTGTGGTTTATCATGGGAGAGTAGTCCAGCGGAGGAACCTGGCCACTAGGGGAGAATAGGGGCATGAGGCACCTGAACATGAAGTGCCATAGCAGCAAAGGTAGACCAATTTTAACTTTGAACTGTCCTGAAATAAGACATTTCCCCAGCCTGAAATGTTTTGATTTGGTCAAGATGATCCAAAATGAAATATCTTTGTTTCAATTTTCTCAAGGGGAGCTTTCAGTTTTTGACTGAAAGTCTTCAGTTTTCAGGTTTTCCTTTAAAAGTCAATGTTCTGTGGAAAATCTTTGTTTTTGTCAGTATTTTCCATGGATCCTCCTCCCCTCACCCCAAATTTTTCAACAATCTCTAGAACTGAAACACCTTGTCTGAGATATTTAGCAGCAAATGTTAAAATAGTTAAGAGTCTTAAAACGATCTTCACTGTAAGTAGGATGATACGGCATTCATTTAAGTCATTTTTAATATGGAACAAAACTGGGGAAATATTAAGTCTTTAAAGGTCTAGTAGGGAAGGGGACACTTCTTTCTCTGTTTTGTACCATGAGCCCATTGAGCAATCCCAATGATAGCTACTTCAGGTGCTTTAGAAAATCCCAGCCTTGATTAAATTTATTTTTCCACTAACAAAGTGTAAAATTTCTGGGCATGATACAAAATATATTACCCCCCCGGCCCCATACACACAATTTATTGAGCAAAACCATAGACTTCTTCCTATCCTCAAATCATGTCCACTCATGCAAAAGCATTGAAAGAAGAGAGAAACCCTTCACTGTACATGTACTGAAGGTCAACAGGCACATGCTCTGGCTGACCAAAGGAGAAACAAATTCCACAAAGTAGTCTCTCTTCCTAGCCTACCAGCATTCATATCTGGGCACCATTAGCAAAAGCACTTTACCCTACCTCCTCTGCCACTTGGCTTGATCAACTCACACTGGTCTGGGGAGATGAGTTTGGAAGGGAGGGGAGTCAAGAGCTCCATCTGGTGTTGAGAATTTTGACAGGAATTTTGGCATCAAAGTTCATAAGTGAGTTTGTGCAATATGAGCAATACCAAAGTGACACATTAAGATTCTGCTTAATAGAAATCTGGCTACTAGCAACTAGCATTCAGTAGCAACATATACTCCCATCCCACCAACATTAAAGTGTTAAAGTGATTTGGATATGGACCAGAAGCATACTGCTTATTATTCACTTCTTTAAAAGAGAGGTCCTACCTATAATCAATGTCCTGGCTCTAAGCATGCTCAGCTGAGCAGTTCTGCTGTATGCCATGGGTGCCAGATATGTGGGCAATAAAGTTTGGGTTTTGGAGGCCCTTGCCAATAAAGTTTGGGTTTTGGAGGCCCTACATGAGCCTGGTGCTGAAGCAAATGTGAGTAGCCAAGAAGCTTGGTGTTTCAAAGTTGACTGTTTTGTGCTTTTTTTCTAATTGCAGTTATATTTAACTTTTAACCCCTCGCCTTCCCTCTGCTCATTAATCCACCTACACTGGGACGTCTTCCAACATCTGAAAAGCTTCAAGCAACTACCACTGTGTTTTAAAACAACCTGCCAGAGAACTGTTTCCTTCTTTCCCTCTGATGTGGTGTTTCCCTCAAAATCAAATTTGACCAAAGTCTAGATGGGCACACTCCTGTGATGGAATAATGGACCAGTATCTCATGACTCAGCAAAGTTAGAAACCAGAGCTTTAAACCATTGGAATGAGGAAGTCCCCAACTTTGGAATATGTATCTGATCCCCGTCACCACAGTATGTTAACACTTGTCGCAAAGGAAAACTGAGACCTTGTCTCTGTATTAAACAAAAACGTTGAAACCAGGAAAATGTGCTGGCTGCCCCAAATTAGCACTTCCTTCTAGCCCTGAAAGATCCTCAGATGTTGCTCACACTCACTGTGTTGTTGTATATGCAAAAGCTATTTTAAGTAGTTATTAGAGATTTTAAAAATAATATTAGTTTAGTTTTCTGTGCCCCAAGAGTCCTGTACATTTGAATTCATGGTATTATGGCAGCCTGGCATTGTAGGAGGAATGAGATGAACAGCTGTGCCAATAATACTTTTTAAAAAACCCTCACAAATATTCCTAAACTAATGATGATGATTTAATTCAAGCACATTTCATCCGGAAGGCTACCATGCCCACACACAGACTTTTTATATATAGAGAGACTATATGGTGCATGTGTGTGTTTTGAAGATTTTATACAAGCTTACGTTTAAAGACCACTTTACTGCTGAGTAGTAAGTAACTTGTTCATCTCAAATTCATGTTAAAATAAAACCACCATATTGTACCATGCCAGATACTTATGTATTCCCTTTACGTACATACAGCAATTGTGAGTACAATTATTAATTGTGAAGCTCGTTGGTATCATTCTAGATGAAGGGTACTTGAACATTAATGAAGTCATTAGCCTATTCTCTTCTATTTCCTCCTTTTCATCCATCAATCCCTGCTGGATGCCCACAGTGGTAGTTCCTTATGTCTAAGAACTTGAGCTACTTTTACAGCCAAGGTGAAAGAAAACAATAATTTTCTACAAAACTTTACAAATAAACTGAATTTTTTCAGCTGTAGCATTTTTATGAAGGCAGGGGGATGCATAAACTTTTTTCCAATTATCTCAGAGATTACCCTTTAAGCCTGTTGAATGGGCTGTGGTAATCTTTTACAAGGTATTTCATATGCAACCAACCCCTTTGGCTATTCTGCAACCTTACACTTGAGGTTTTAGCTTTGGAGAGAGTCACTTGGAATACACTGCATTCAATCTTCCCAATGTGGTACACAGATTTAGACCCAAGGAGCCTCAGATTTAATCCTGGATTCCTCATCAATCCGCTGAAACATGACTTATCTTTTAAACAATTCCATAGCCTCCTCTTTCCAATTAAGAAGAGCTGGGCTGTAAAATGCCACATCCTGTACCCATGTGACTTGACAGATTTAACGAGCCATTGTGGTAGAAACAAGGTAATGCCGCTCTAGGGTAGTCCATCATTCCTTTTTAATTTATTTAGTTGTTCAGCTATGAAACTAACCCCATCCAGTGCATAAATCCACATTCTCACTATGGGGCACCTGCACAGAATTCTTCTGACAGTTTTATACCTCTCATTCTAGCTGGCTGGGCCCCAGTGACCACAGCGTGTTTTTCCTTTTCTCCTCCTGTGAATGCCCCTTGTAAAGTGAGATTCAATAATGAATCGATCTACATTTTCCTTCTTTTTGGAATAAAGTGGAAGAGCTGTGACTAGGTGGAGCAGTGACTCAGTAGCACATCAGAGATTATGAACTGGCACTTCCTCCTTCCTCACCTTCTATCCAGCTGGAAAGCGTGAACTGGTTGGGAAAGAATAAAATACCCTCCCATCTCCCACACCCCTACAACAGAGCCTTTAAAAATGTTTGAATAATTACAGTTAAATTCTTCCATTGTCTCCTTCTTCCTAACTCCCTGCTCAGGCCCCAGTTCTGGATAATTTGCCACGAAGTGAGAATGGGAGGGGGGGAGGGCAGGGGATCTGCTAGGAGGATGTGCTGTGTTGCTGTTACAACCTCCCTGGTACTTTGACCCAACTTCTATGTGTATGTCTGCACCATCAGTGGTGTGACTGCAGCACCCGTAGACGTACCCCAGCTAGCTGACATAACAATAGTAGTGGAGTTGCAGCAGCATGGGCAGCAACACTAGCTGTAGAAACCTGCCCGGGATGCCGGATGTGTACTCAACTTGCTAGCCTGTGCTGCCACCCATCCTGCCTCAGCTTCACTGCTGTTGTTGTTTAAACTAGCTAGATCAAAGCTAGTTTGGGTATGTCTACACATGCTGCAGTCACACCTCTGTTTGCAGGGTAGACTTATCCTATGCCTCTAATGAGGTTAAATTCAGTTTGAAGGATAAGCAAAGGGGGGAGGAGGATGTAAATATTTTTTTTCTCAAGCATGTCGCTCTTCTCTGCTGAAAAGAAGAAAAATCATCTGGTACGTAAGGTCTACCAGATTGTGCAATAGTCCCTCAAGGGATGTAGTAAAGGACCCATTACTTAAAACATTAAAACTAGGTAAAACGAAGCCCTGGAGAATACACTCTGGAGAGGGATGAGTTAGGCATTGGTCTAGATATGCTTGCCTAGTGGCTTATGCTTCCTAATCACAACAGAGCTATGCCCAGTATGCTCAGATTGAACAAAAATGCTTACAACTGATTTTTGGGTTTGAACAGTTTCAGGAGTATGTTTATGGGTAGAAATCAATCAAGACAGAACCAGTCCATAAGTCACTGGAATTTATATTACAAAAACTAATGTGCAAAGCACTGCCTAGACTTCAGAGAATGATTATGAAATGGCAAAAGTTCTCATTAAATGTGAAATATAGGCCCAATAAAGCAAATTCATATGAGATGTGCTTTTAAGAGTGCCTATAAACAGCAAAGCAAGGAGCTTCAGGAAGGGGAATTGGAGGTAAATATGACTTAAGGACTACCCCGGTTCCCAGAACTAAAATTGATCTGCTCAATGAAGAAACACAAAAAGTCCCAACTTTACTATGGCTTGAAAGGGTAGTGCTAGATGAACAGCCACCAGAAAAAGCCCAGGTGGCTTCAAGCATAAAAACCTTTCTGGGGCTATACAGATGACATTGCTTCATATAACCAGATTCTTTACAAGGGCTTGGTGTCACAACATGCTACAGCGTGAAGTAAAAAATGCTAAGCAT